>NC_090322.1:103242245-103890185 GCF_040869045.1 Eurosta solidaginis | reverse complement strand
TAATGTGTAAAAATTATTAAAAAGTAATTGCTCGAAAGGGTCATGGGACCCCCACCCCTCTTTCCATGTTCGAAAAAAATTTCGCTAGTAGACTACTGTCTGTGTCCCAAATTTCATCAAAATCCGTGTAGCCATTCCGGCGTGATTCACTCGAAAAGACGAAAAAATATAATAATTAAATTATAACTGTTCCTAGGGGGCGGGGACCACGCCCCTTTTGAAAAATATATAGCTAGTAGATCCTTCTAGACTATTGGCTATATGTGTGCAAAATTTCATCCAAATCGGTCCAGCCGTTCTTGCGTTATTGAGTCACAAAGACAAACATCTGGACAATCATCCAAACATCCAAACATCTTCACATCCAAACTTTCCCATTTATAATATATACTAGCCTTTACCCGCGGCCCCGTCCGCAAGGAGAAAATGAAATATGTGGGCTATTCACGTTAGCCTGCTTATAAAGTTATCTGTTTAAAATTTTTTTTCTGCCTAATGCATTTTATTTTTGTAATTGAGTAACAAAAAGAACTTTATGAGCTGATAACCTGATAGGATCCCAAAATGATAACGAAATTATCCAGAAAAAGCCACGAAATGACCCCGACGCTATCGCGGACGGATCCCGAAAACCATCCAGAAACGCCCCGGAAATGTTTCCAAAAGTTTCCGAAGTAGTCCCAAAAAAACCCGAAATGACAACGACACGATTCTAGACTTATCCAGAGAACCACACAGAAATGATGCCTGAAGGGTACCAAATTGATCCCGAAATAGTCCCGAAAAAGTTCCGAAATTACCCTGACGGGCTCCCGGACGGATCTCAAAAACCATCCAGGAAGGGTTCCTAAATTATCCCGACATAGTCCAGAAAAAGCTCCGAAAAAGTTCCGAAATGACCCCGAGGGATCCACAACGGATAGCGAAAACCATGAAGAAATGATTCCGAAAGGGTCCCAAAATGATTCCGAAATAGGCCGAAAATTACCCCGATGGAATCCCGCACGGATCCAAATGTGATCCCGGAAGGGTTTCAAAACTATCCCGAAAAAGTAACAAAAAAAATCTCAAAATGAATCTTACGCCATCCTGGACGGATCCAGAAATGATCCCAACATGGTCCCGAAATGACCCTGATGGATCCGTCAAACGATCAAGAATTGATGCCGGAAGGGTCTTCAAATGATCACGAAACAATACAGATAAAGTCATGGAATGACCCCTTAATGGTCCCCAAATGATCCCGAAATAGTCCCGAAAAAGTCCCGAAATTACCCTGATGGGTTCCCGTACAGATCCCGAAATCCATCCAGAAGTGATGCCGGAAGGGTCCAAAAATGATCCCGTATTGTCCCCGAAAAAGTACCTAAAAGACCCAGACGGGATTCCGGACGGATCCCCAAAACTATCTAGAAATAATAAAGGAAGGTACCCAAAATGATTCCGAAAAAGTCATGAAATAACCCCGACGGATTCCGGACGGATCCCGAAAACCATCCAGAAATGATCCCGAAATAGTCCCGAAGAAGTCCCGAAATGTCCCTGACGGGATCTCAAACGGCTCCCTAACTGACCCCGCCGGGATCCCGGACAGATCCCGAAATCCATCCAGGAATCATTTTGGCCCAAAATGATTCCGAAATAGTTTCGGAAAAGTCCACAAATTACCCTGACGGGATCCCGGACGAATCCTGAAAACCATGCTTAAATTATCCCGAAAAATTCCCGAAATGACCCCGACGGGATCTCGGACGGATCCCCAAAACTATCTAGAAATGATTAAGGAAGGTACCCAAAATGATTCCGAAAAAGTCCTGGAATAACCCCGACCGGATTCCGGACAAATCCCGAAAACCATCCAGAAATGATGCCGAAAGGTACACCAAATGATCCCGAAATGATCCCGACGGGATCCCTTACGGATCCCGAAAACCATGCAGAAATGATGCCGGAAGGGACCCAAATGATCCCGAAATAGTTCCGAAATGACCCAGTCGGGATCCCGGAAACTATTCAGAACTGATGTCGGAAAGGTCCTCAAATGATCCCGTATTAGTCGAGAAAAAGTCTCGAAATGACCCCGACGGGGTCCCTTACGGATCCCGAAAACCATCCAGAAATGATGCCGAAAGGAACACCAAATGATCCCGAAATAGTCCCGAAATGACCCCGACGGGATCCCGGACTGATCCCGAAAATTATCCAGAAATGATGTCGGAAAGGTCCTCAAATGATCCCGAAAAAGTCTTGAAATGAATCCGACGGGATCCCGGACGAATCCCGAAAAACATCCAGAAATGCTGCCGGAAGGGAACCCAAATGATACCGAAAAGGTCTCGAAATGACCCCGACGGGATTCCTAACGGATACCGAAAACCATCCAGAAATGATGCCGTAAAAGTCCTAAATGATCACCTAATAGTCCCGAAATGACTCTGACGGGATCCCGGACGGATCCCGAAAACCATCCAGAAATGATGCCGAAAAGTCCCCAAATCATCCCGTATTAGTCGAGAAAAAGTCCCGAAATGACCCCGACGGGATCCCGGACGGGTCCCAAAAACCATCTAGAAATGATGCGGGAAAGGTCCTCAAATAATCCCGCATTGGTAGAGAAAAAGTCCCGGAATGACCCCGACGGGATCCCGGACTGATCCCGAAAGCTATCCAGAAATGATGCCGGAAAGTTCCTCAAATTATCTCTTAATAGTCCCGAAATGACCCTGAAGGGATCCCCGACGGATCCCGGAAACTATCCAGAAATTATGCCGGAAAGGTTCCCAAATGATCCCCAAATAGTGCCGAAATGACCATGACGAGATCCCGGACGGATCCCGAAAACCATCCAGAAATGATGGCGAAAGGGCCCCCAAATGATCCCGTATTAGTGGCGAAAAAGTCCTGAAATGACCCCGACGGGATCCCGGACGAATTTCGAAAACCATCCAGAAATAATGCCGAAAGGGAACCCAAATGATCCCGAAAAACTCCCGAAATGACCCCGACGGGATCCCGAACGTATACCGAAAACAATCCAGAAATGATGCCGGAAAGGTCCTCAAATGATCCCTTAATAGTCCCGAAATGACCCTGAAGGGATCCCCGACGGATCCCGGAAACTATCCAGAAATGATGCCGGAAAGGTTCCCAAATGATCCCCAAATAGTGCCGAAATGACCATGACGGGATCCCGGACCGATCCCGAAAACCATCCAGAAATGATGGCGAAACGGCCCCCAAACGATCCCGTATTAGTGGCGAAAAAGTCCTGAAATGACCCCGACGGGATCCCGGACGAATCTCGAAAACCATCCAGAAATGATGCCGGAAGGGAACCCAAATTATCCCGAAAAAGTCCCGAAATGACGCGACGGATCCCGAAAATTATCCAGAAATGATGCCTGAAAGGTCCCAAATGATACCCTAATAGTCCCGCAATTACCCTGATGGGATCCCGGACGGATCCCGAAAACCATCCGGAAATGATGCCGAAAGGGTTCCCAAATGATCCCGTATTAGTCGCGAAAAAGTCCCGAAATGACCCCGATGGGATCCCGGACGGATCCCGAAAACCATCCAGAAATGATGCCGGAAGAGCCCCCAAATGATCCCGAAAAGGTCCCCAAACGACCCCGACGAGATCCCGGACGGATACCGAAAACCATCCAGAAATGATGCCGGTAGGTACCCCAAATGATCCCGAAATAGTCCCGAAATGACCCCGTCCGGATCCCGAAAACTATCCAGAAATGATGCCGAAAGGGTCCCCAAATGATCCCGTATTAGTCGGAAAAAGTTCCCGAATGACCTGCGACAGGATCCCGGACGGATCCCGAAAACCATCCAGAAATTATGCCGGAAGAGCCCTCAAATGATCCCGAAAAAGTCCTCAGATGACCCCGACATACTCCAGAGAAAGTTCCGAAATTGCTCCGAGGGGATCCACGACGGATCGCGAAAGCCATACAGAAATTATTCCGGAAGGATCCCAAAATGATCCCGAAATAGTCCGGAAATGACCCAGATGGGATCCAGCACAGATCCAGAAATGATCCCGGAAGGGTCCAAAAACTATCCCGGAAAAGTAACAAAAAATCCCGAAATGGCTCCTGCGGCATCCCGGACGGATCCAGAAATGATCTCGGAAGGGTCCCCAAATGATCCCAAAATGGTTCCGAAATGACCCTGATGGATCCGGCAAACCATCAAGAAATTATGCCGGAAGGGTCCCCAAATGATCCCGAAATAATACAGAAAAAGTCACGAAACGACCCCTAGAGGATCGCCAAATGATCCCGTATTAGCCCCGAAAATGTCCCGAAATAATCCCGACGGGATCCCGGACAAATCCCGAAAACTATCCAGAAATGATGCCGGAAGGATCCCAAATGATTCCGAAAAAGTCCCGCATGATTCCGACGGGATCCCGAACGGATACCGAAAATCATCCAGAAGTGATGCCGGAAAGGTCCTCAAATGATCACCTAATAGTCCCAAATGACCATGACGGCATCCCGGACTGATCCCGAAATCCATCCAGAAATGATCTTGAGAAGGTCCCAAAATGATCCCGAAATAGTCTCGGAAAAGTCCGGAAATTACCCTGACGGGTTCCCGGACGAATCCTTAAATGATCACCTAATAGTCCCGAAATGACCCTTAAGGGATCCTAGACGGATCCCGTAAACCATCCAGAAATGATCCCGATATAGCCCCGAAGAAGTCCGGAAATGACAGTAACGGGATCTCGAACGCATTCCTAAATGACCCTGACGGGATCCCGGACATATGCCGAAATCCATCCAGAAATGATCTTGGGAGGGACCCCAAATGATTCCGAAAAAGTCCCGCAATGATTACGACGGGATCCTGAACGGATACCGAAAACCATCCAGAAGTGATGCCGGAAAGGTCCTCAAATGATCACCTAATAGTCCCAAATGACCATGACGGCATCCCGGACTGATCCCGAAATCCATCCAGAAATGATCTTGAGAAGGTCCCAAAATGATCCCGAAATAGTCTCGGAAAAGTCCGGAAATTACCCTGACGGGTTCCCGGACGAATCCTTAAATGATCACGAAAAAGTCCCGAAATGAACCTGACGGGACCCCGAAAGGATCCCGAAAACTATCCAGAAATGATGCCAGAAAGGTTCTCGAATGATTTCCTAATAGTTCCGAAAAGACCCTGACGGGATCCCGAACGGATCCCGACAACTATCTAGAAATGATTCCGAAAGGGCCCGCAAATGATCCCGTATTAGTCGAGAAAAAGTCCCGAAATGCCCCGACGGGATGCCGGACGAATCCCAAAAACCATCCAGAAATGATGCCGGAAGGGACCCCAAATGATCCCGAAAAAATCCCGCAATTATTCCGACGGGATCCTGAACGGATACCGAAAACCATGCAGAAGTGATGCCGGAAAGGTCCTCAAATGATAACCTAATAGTCCCAAAATTACCCTGACGGCATCCCGGACAGGTCCCGAAATCCATCCAGAAATGATCTTGGGAAGGTCCCAAAATGATCCCGAAATAGTCTCGGAAAAGTTCAGAAATTACCCTGACGGGTTCCCGGAGAAATCCTGAAAGCCATCCTTAAATGATCCCGAAAAAGTCCCGAAGTGACCCTGACGGGATCCCGAAAGGATTCCGAAAACTATCCAGAAATGATGCCGGAAAGGTCCTCAAATAATCCCCTAATAGTCACGAAATGACCGTGGCGGAATCCCGAACGGATCCCGACAACTATGCAGAAATGATGCCGAAAGGGTCCGCAAATGATCCCGTATTAGTCGAGAAAAAGTCCCGAAATGACCCCGACGGGATCCCGGACGAATCCCAAAAACCATCCAGAAATGATGCCGGTAGGTATCCCAAATGATCCCGAAATAGGACCGAAATGACCTCGTCGGCATCCCGGACGGATCCCGAAAATTATCCAGAAATGATGCCGGAAAGGTCCCCAAATGATCCCCTAATAGTCCCGAAATTACCCTGATGGGATCCCGGACGGATCCCGAAAACCATCCAGAAATGATGCCGAAAGGGTTCCCAAATGATCCCGTATTAGTTGCGAAAAAGTCCCGAAATGACCCCGACGGGGTCCCGGACGGATCCCGAAAACCATCCAGAAATGATGCCGGAAGAGACCCCAAATGATCCCGAAAAAGTCCCCAAATGACCCCGACGGGATCCCGGACGGATTCCGAAAACCAGCCAGAAATGATGCCGGAAGAGCCCCCAAATGAACCCGAAAAATTCCCCAAATGAGCCCAACGATATCCCGGACGGATCCCGAAAACCATCGAGAATTGATGCCGAAAGGGTTCCCAAATGATCCCGTATTAGTCGCGAAAAAGTCCCGAAATGACCCCGACGGGATCCCGGACGGATCCCGAAAACCATCCAGAAATGATGCCGGAAGAGCCCCCAAATGATCCCGAAAAAGTCTCCAAATGACCCCGAGGGGATCCCGGACGGATCCCGAAAACCATCCAGAAATGATGCCGGAAGAACACCCAAATGATCCCGAAAAAGTCCCCAAATTACCCTGACGAGATCCCGGACGGATCCCGAAAACCACCCAGAAATGATGCCGAAAGGGTCCCCAAATGATCCCGTATTAGTCGCGAAAAAGTCCCGAAATGACCCCGACGGGATGCCGGACGAATCCCGAAGACCATCCAGAAATGATGCCTAAAGGGACTCCAAATAACCCCGAAAAAGTCCCGTAATGATCCCGGAAACCATCAAGAATTTATCTCTCGAAGGTACGCAAATAATCCCGAAAGTACCCCGACGGGATCCCGGACGGATCCCGAAAACCATCCAGAAATGATGCCGGAAGGGTCCCCAAATGATCGCGAAATAGTCCCGAAATGATTCCGGAATAGTCCCGAAAATGTCTCAAAATAACCCCGACGGGATCCCGGACGGATCCCGAAAACTATACAGAAATGATCCCGGAAGGGTCCCAAAATGATCCCGAAAAAGTCCCGAAATTACCCCGGCGGGATCCCGGACCGATCCCTAAAACCATCCAGAAATGATCCCGGAAGGGCCTCTATATGACCCTTACGGGATTACAAATAAGGTGAAGCTAATTATAAAACCATGTTAATAAGGCAGCAGGCGCATTGGAGCGAATGAAAAGTTACATAGAAACATACAGGTAAAGCTAATAAAAGCGTGCTAATTAAAACAATGGAAGGTTGGCGGATGGCGGCTGTAGAAGGATAGGACTACTGATCGTTCCTCCAAAATTGTCTAGATCTCGATCTGTATGTGCCAGATACCAAAAACTATTGAAGTAGGAGAAAATTTATATTGAGTTATAACAATTTATAGATTTTACACCAGAGGGGTGATAAAGGGGGGAGGGGGCGGCGGAGTGTTTCACTGCTTACTTTGTAAGCCCTCGACTTATTTGACCCCTTGAGTCTGTGATATTGGTGAAGGCCAGTATACGTAAAGTTATAATGTGTAAAAATTATTAAAAAGTAATTGCTCGAAAGGGTCGTGGGACTCCCACCCCTCTTTCCATGTTCGAAAAAAATTTCGCTAGTAGACTACTGTCTGTGTCCCAAATGTCATCAAAATCCGTGTAGCCATTCTGGCGTGATTCACTCGAAAAGACGAAAAAATATAATAATTAAATTATAACTGTTCCTAGGGGGCGGGGACCACGCCCCTTTTGAAAAATATATAGCAAGTAGATCCCTCTAGACTATTGGCTATATGTGTGCAAAATTTCATCCAAATCGGTCCAGCCGTTCTTGCGTTATTGAGTCACAAAGACAAACATCTGGACAAACATCCAAACATCCAAACATCTTCACATCCAAACTTTCCCATTTATAATATATACTAGCCTTTACCCGCGGCCCCGTCCGCAAGGAGAAAATGAAATATGTGGGCTATTCACGTTAGCCTGCTTATAAAGTTATCTGTTTAAAATTTTTTTTCTGTCTAATGCATTTTATTTTTGTAATTGAGTAAAAAAAAGAACTTTATGAACTGATAACCTGATAGGATCCCAAAATGATAACGAAATTATCCAGAAAAAGCCACGAAATGACCCCGACGCTATCGCGGACGGATCCCGAAAACCATCCAGAAACGCCCCGGAAGTGTTTCCAAAAGTTCCCGAAGTAGTCCCAAAAAAACCCGAAATGACAACGACACGATTCTAGACTTATCCAGATAACCACACAGAAATGATGCCTGAAAGGTACCAAATTGATCCCGAAATAGTCCCGAAAAAGTTCCGAAATTACCCTGACGGGCTCCCGGGCGGATCTCAGAAACCATCCAGAAAATATCCAGGAAGGGTCCCTAAATTATCCCGACTAACTCCAGAAAAAGTTCCGAAATGGCTCCGAGGGGATCCACGATGGATCGCGAAAACCATACAGAAATTATTCCGGAAGGATTCCAAAATGATCCCGAAATAGTCCGGAATTGACCCAGATGGGATCCCGCACAGATCCAGAAATGATCCCGGAAGGGTGCAAAAACTATCCCGGAAAAGTAACAAAAATCCCGAAATGGCTCCTACGGCATCCCGGACGGATCCAGAAATGATCTCGGAAGGGTCCCCAAATGATCCCAAAATGGTCCCGAAATGACCCTGATGGATCCGGCAAACCATCAAGAAATTATGCCGAAAGGGTCCCAAAATGATCCCGAAATAATACAGAAAAAGTCACGAAGCGACCCCTAGAGGATCCCCAAATGATCCCGTATTAGCCCCGAAAAGGTCCCGAAATAACCCCGACGGGATCCCGGAAAAATCCCGAAAACCATCCAGAAATGATGCCGGAAGGAATCCCAAATGATTCCGTAAAAGTCCCACATTGATTCCGACGGGATCCCGAACGGATACCGAAAATCATCCAGAAGTGACGCCGGAAAGGTCCTCAAATGATCACCTAATAGTCCCGAAATGACCCTTAAGGGGTCACGGACGGATCCCATAAACCATCCAGAAATGATCCCGATATATTCCCGAAGAAGTCCCGAAATGACCCTGACGGGATCTCGAACGCACCCCTAAATGACCCTGACGGGATCGCGGACAGATCCCGAAATCCATCCAGAAATGATCTTGGGAAGGTCCCAAAATTATCCCGAAATAGTCTCGGAAAAGTTCAGAAATTACCCTGACGGGTTCCCGGACGAATCCTGAAAGCCATCTCTAAATGATCCCGAAAAAGTCCCGAAATGACCCTGACTGGACCCCGAAAGGATCCCGAAAACTATCCAGAAATGATGCCGGAAAGGTCCTCAAATGATCACCTAATAGTTCCGAAAAGACCCTGACGGGATCCCGAACGAATCCCGACAAATATCTAGAAATGATGCCGAAAGGGCCCGCAAATGATCCCGTATTAGTCGAGAAAAAGTCCCGAAATGAACCCGACGGGATGCCGGACGAATCCCAAAAACCAGCCAGAAATGATGCCGGAAGGGACACCAAATGATCCCGAAAAAGGCCCGCAATAATTCCGACGGGATCCTGAGCGGATACCGAAAACCATCCAGAAGTGATGCCGAAAAGGTCCTCAAATGATCACCTAATAGTCCCAAAATGACCCTGACGGCATCCCGGACAGATCCCGAAATCCATCCAGAAATGATCTTGGGAGGGTCCCAAAATTATCCCGAAATAGTCTGGGAAAAGTCCAGAAATTACCCTGACGGATACCGGACGAATCCTGAAAACCAATCTTAAATGATGCCGAAAAAGTCCCGAAATGACCCTGAAGGGACCCGGAAAGGATCCCGAAAACTAACCAGAAATGATGCCGGAAAGGTCCTCAAATGATCTCCCAATAGTTCCGAAAAGACCCTGACGGGATCCCGAACGGATCCCGACAACTATCCAGAAATGATACCGAAAGGGCCCGCAAATGATCCCGTATTAGTCGAGAAAAAGTCCCGAAATGACCCCGACGGGATGCCGGACGAATCCCAAAAACCTTCCAGAAATGATTTTGGAAGGGACCCCAATGATCCCGAAAAAGTCCCGCAATTATTCCGACGGGAATCTGAACGGATACCGAAAACCATCCAGAAGTGATGCCGGAACGGTCCTCAAATGCTCACCTAATAGTCCCAAAATGACCCTGAGGGCATCCCGGACAAATCCCGAAATCCATCCAGAAATGATCTTGGGAAGGTCCCAAAATGATCCCGAAATAGTCTCGGAAAAGTCCAGAAATTACCCTGACGGGTTCCCGGACGAATCCTGAAAGCCATCCTTAAACGATCCCGAAAAAGCCCCGAAATGACCCTGACGCGATCCCGAAAGGATTCCAAAAACTATCCAGAAATGATGCCGGAAAGGTCCTCAAATGATCCCCTAATAGTTCCGAAATGACCGTGACGGGATCCCGAACGGATCCCGACAACTATCCAGAAATTATGCCGAAAGGGTCCGCAAATGATCCCGTATTAGTCGAGAAAAAGTCCCGAAATGACCCCGACGGGATCCCGGACGAATCCCAAAAACCATCCAGAAATGATGCCGGTAGGTATCCCAAATGATCCCGAAATAATCCCGAAATGACCTCGTCGGCATCCCGGACGGATACCGAAAATTATCAAGAAATGATGCCGGAAAGGTCCACAAATGATCCCCTAATAGTCCCGAAATTACCCTGATAGGATCCCGGACGGATCCCGAAAACCATCCAGAAATGATGCCGGAAGAGCCCCCAAATGATCCCGAAAAAGTCCCCAAATGACCCCGACGATATTCCGGACGGATCCCGAAAACCATCCAGAAATGATGCCGGAAGAGCCCCCAAATGATCCCGAAAAAGTCCCCAAATGACCCCGACGAGATCCCGCACGGATCCCGAAAACCATCCAGAAATGATGCCGGAAGAGCCCCAAATGATCCCGAAAAAGTCCCCAAATGACCCCGACATACTCCAGAAAAGGTTCCGAAATGGCTCCGAGGGAATCAACGACGGATCGCAAAAACCATACAGAAATGATTCCGGAAGGATCCCAAAATGATCCCGAAATAGTCCGGAAATGACCCAGATGGGATCCCGCACAGATCCAGAAATGATCCCGGAAGGGTCCAAAAACTATCCCGGAAAAGTAACAAAAAATCCCGAAATGGCTCCTACGGCATCCCGGACGGATCCAGAAATGATCTCGGAAGGGTCCCCAAATGATCCCAAAATGGTCCCGAAATGACCCTGATGGATCCGGCAAACCATCAAGAAATTAATGCGGAAGGGTCTCCAAATGATCCCGAAATAAAACAGAAAAAGTCACGAAACGACCCCTAGAGGATCCCCAAATGATCCCGTATTAGCCCCAAAAAGTCCCAAAATGACCCTGACGGGATCCCGAAAGGATTCCGACAACAATACAGAAATGATGCCGGAAAGGTCCTCAAATGATCCCCTAATAGTCCCGAAATGACCGTGACGGGATCCCGACAACTATCCAGAAATGATGCCGAAAGGGTCCGCAAATGATCCCGTATTAGTCGAAAAAAGTCCCGAAAGGACCACGACGGGATCCCGGACGAATCCCAAAAACCATCCAGAAATGATGCCGGTAGGTATCCCAAATGATCCCGAAATAGTCCCGAAATGACCTCGTCGGCATCCCGGACGGATCCCGAAAATTATCCAGAAATGATGCCGGAAAGGTTCCCAAATGATCCCGTATTAGTCGCGAAAAAGTCCCGAAATGACCCCGACGGGATCCCGGACGGATCCCGAAAACCATCCAGAAATGATGCCGAAAGGGTTCCCAAATGATCCCGTATTAGTCGCGAAAAAGTCCCGAAATGACCCCGACGGGATCCCGCACGGATCGCGAAAACCATCCAGAAATGATGCCGGATGAGCCCCAAATTGATCCCGAAAAAGTCCCCAAATGACCCCGACGAGATCCCGGACGGATCCCGAAAACCATCCAGAAATGATGCCGGAAGAGCCCCCAAATGATCCCGAAAAAGTCCCCAAATGACCCCGACGATATCCCGGACGGATCCCGAAAACCATCCAGAAATGATGCCGGAAGAGCCCACAAATGATCCCGAAAAAGTCCCCATATGACCCCGACGAGATCCCGCACGGATCCCGAAAACCATCCAGAAATGATGCCGGAAGGGTCCCCAAATGATCGCGAAATAGTCCCGAAATGATTCCGGAATAGTCCCGAAAATGTTCCAAAATAACCCCGATGGGATCCCGGACGGATCCCGTAAACTATACAGAAATGATCCCGGAAGGGTCCCAAAATGATCCCGAAATAGTCCCGAAAAAGTCCCGAAATTACCCCGGCGTAATCCCGGACCGATCCCGAAAACCATCCAGAAATGATCCCGGAAGGGTCCGATATGACCCTTACGGGATTACAAATAAGGTGAAGCTAATTATAAAACCATGTTAATAAGGCAGCAGGCGCATTGGAGCGAATAAAAAGTTAGATAGAAACATACAGGTAAAGCTAATAAAAGCGTACTAATAAAAACAATTGATGGAGGGCGGATGGCGGGAGTAGAGGAGAGGACCACTGATCGTTCCTCCAAAATTGTCTAGATCTCGTTCTGTATGTACCAGATACCAAAAACTATTGATTTAGGAGAAAATTTAGATTGAGTTATAACAATTTATGGATTTTACACCAGAGGGGGAGATAAAGGGGGGCGGGCGGAGGGTGTCACTGCTTACTTTGTAAGCCCTCGACTTATTTGACCCCTTGAGTCTGTGATATTGGTGAAGGCCAGTATACGTAAAGTTATAATGTGTAAAAATTATGAAAAATAATTTCTCGAAGGGTCGTGGGACCCCCACCCCTCTTTCCATCTTCGAAAAAAATTTTGCTAGTAGACTACTGTCTGTGTCCCAAATTTCATCAAAATCCGTGTAGCCATTCTGGCGTGATTCAGTCGCAAAGACGAAAAAATATAATAATTAAATTATAACTGTTCCTAGGGGGCGGGGACCACGCCCCTTTTGAAAAATATATAGCTAGTAGATCCTTCTAGACTATTGGCTATATGTGTGCAAAATTTCATCCAAATCGGTCCAGCCGTTCTTGCCTTATTGAGTCACAAAGACAAACGTCTGGACAAACATCCAAACATCCAAACATCCAAACATCTAAACATCCAAACATCCAAACATCTTAACATCCAAACTTTCCCATTTATAATATATATTAGATTAGATATTAGATATATTAAGATTAAGATGATGACACCATAAAATCTTCTAGAACTTTGTCAGGGACTTAGCACTGAACTGGTTTTGATGTACACTATTATGCATATATGTATATGCAGGCGCATGCATATATATATTTTATGATGATAACATAAAATCTTCCTGAACTTTGTCAGGGGCCTTTCACTGAACCCGTTTTGACATACACTATTATGCATATATGTGCAGACGCATGCATATATATATTTCATGATGACAACATAAAATCTTCCTAAACTTTGTCAGGGGCCTTACACTGAACCCGTTTTGACATACACTATTATGCATATATGTGCAGGCGCATGCATATACACTTACTCACAAAAGTATTTGGCATCCGATTTTTTGCAAATTTCAGCAAGTTTTCCTTAAGCTAAATTATTTTCGCAATTTTTTTATGGATTAAAATTTTAATATATAATAGAGAAAATATAGGTTAAAGTTCAAAGTTTTACTGAAAATTCAGGAAAATTCGGCAAATTCTCATCAAAGTTTTTAACTTTTCCCCAAGAATTTTCAGAATTTTTCTGAGTATGCAGTTTTGTAGCTCATTCAATTCTAGTATAATAATGTGCTAATCTTAATCCGCTAAAGTGACTTCCTGATTTTTGGCAATTTTT
This sequence comes from Eurosta solidaginis, assembly GCF_040869045.1. NCBI lineage: Eukaryota > Metazoa > Arthropoda > Insecta > Diptera > Tephritidae > Eurosta > Eurosta solidaginis. The sequence continues at coordinate 103,876,320 of NC_090322.1, read as the reverse complement.
TTCCTAGCGGACCTTCGTACTTATTCCCATATAAACTTTAGAACGGATTTGTTTTTTATATGGGAAAAAAACGAAGGTCCGCTAGGTAAAAAATGGCCAAAAATCGGGAAGTCTGTTTAGCGGATTAAGATTAGTACATTATTATACTACAAGTGAATGAGCTAGAAAACTGCATACTCAGAAAAATTCTGATAATTCTTGGGGAAAAGTTCAAAACTTTGATGAAAATTTGCCGAATTTTACTGAATTTTCAGTAAAACTTTGAACTTTAACCTATATTTCCTCTATTATATATTAACATTTTTTTTCATAAAAAAACTGCGAAAATAATTTAACTTAAGGAAAACTTGCTGAAATTTGCAAAAAATCGGATGCAAAATACTTTCGTGAGTAAGTGTATGTATATATTTCATGATGACAACATAAAATCTTCTAGAACTTTGTCAGGGGCCTTGCACTGAACCCGTTTTGACATACACTATTTTGCATATATGTGCAGGCGCATGCATATATGTATATATTTCATGATGACAACATAAAATCTTCTAGAACTTTGTCAGGGGCCTTGCACTGAACCCGTTTTGACATACACTATTATGTATATATGTGCAGGCGCATACATATATATATTTCATGATGACAACATAAAATCTTCTAGAACTTTGTCAGGGGCCTTGCACTAAACCCGTTTTGACATACACTATTAGGCATATATGTACAGGTGCATGCATATATATATTTTATGATGGCACCATTAAATCTTCCTGAACTTTGTCAGGGACTTAGCACTTCACCCGTTTTGGTGTACACCGTAATATATAGGTGCATCAGCGCATAGGCATCTCTATATTATGGTGACACGATAATATATTAATACTATTTTGGAATACTTACCAAATCCTGTGATGATGAAAACTTCGATGACCGCTTCCATCTTTCGTTGTCACACTTCTTCGCAATTTAATTGCTGAACGTTCAATACTTTTTCATGAAAATTTACACTTTCACTTTTTTGCAATTTAATTGCTAAAACTTTAAATGTTTTTCCGAAAATTTATTAAATTTAAAAATTAGCAAACGAGCGCGTCAAATCATTTTTCTTTATTTCCCTTGTTTTGGGATATTTGTAAGCAAGACACCCATGCATTTTCATTCACACTCATTCTATTTATGGGAAATTTTTTCCACCCTGAAAAATATCCCAAAAACTTGAATTTTTTGACACCGAAATGTTTGATGGTGTTGGAATTTCAGGGGAAAGTGGTTAAAAGTGGGTAGTCATGGTTGGCAGGGAGTAGGATATGTAGCAGCACGCACATACACAGCCACGCTCACCTGATAAAATGCTTGTTCTTGTTGGTTTTTTTTTTTTTTGTGGATTTGGTACTGTTGTACTTCTTAGGTCCAAGAAAAGTGCAGTAGCTTCTCACGAAAACTGCGTAAAATTTTTATTTTAAATTACAAAGAAATGTCTTGATTTACTTTCAAATGAGCACTTAATTACATCTCTCTTTAAAATCCATGTTTTGGACAATTTTAATTAACAAATTGTGATACTTTATTACCGGGGACTATTGCTAAAACATGACCAAACCCGTCGGGGGAGGTATTAATAGACGCGTTTTTGCCTCGCTTCCAATAATTCGAATACTTTTTCGCTTTTGGACTATTGATAACAGAACAAAACGCGTCTTTTCATTTCCGTAAGTTCCACAGTTTTGGATAGGTTATTGCAGTAGACCTCGGTTTCAAACTGTTTTTCGCGGAAAACTTTTTAACGGGTAGAAAAACTTAGCACCCGTGTTTGTATTCTTAATACTGGAATAACTACGCGTCCTCAGATACCCCAATTCAAGACTTTTGTATAATAATCTGTAGGACCCATATAGGTGCACTACATTTTCATACTAAATTAGTTCGAAAAAATGTACCACCACAACAAGCTTTATCTGATATTCCGCTCCTTTTTTGTTTCCCTGCTTCGCTTTCCTTGACAGCAACCCCGGTAATTTTGACACTTCGTTCAGTGTCAAACGCATGTTCCACACAGGTTCCACTGGGTTCCACGCTAGTTTGACACCATGATGGAATTATAGAAGGTGGCGCATTGCACATGCAAACACTAGTTCAGCTGTTTTTTATGGGCAATTTTTACGTAATTTTCCTTCAGCTCTTGTTTTTTTCTCTTTCTTTCATTCGCTGAAGCAGTCAAGTGTGACGTAGATGCGCAGAACGAAGCAATTTTGAACTCGTGAATGCACAATCTTTTGTGTGTGATTTGAGGTTTGATACTGACCGAAGTGTCAAACTGCATTGCGTTAGAGAGAGAAAGGAATTGTTTCCTTCTCATACATATCATACTTGTAAACCTGTACTATGATGTTCATACCGAAAATACCAAAGGGTAAAGAGATAACTACAGCTGAAAAAAATAAAGTATTTTATAGCTCCATAATGAAGGCAAACGAACGAAATACATTTGCAAAATGTTCGATGCATAGTACAGGTTTACAAGTATGATATGTATGAGAAGGAAACAAGTCCTTTCTCTTTCTAACACACTGCCGTTGACACTTCGGTCGGTGTCAAACTAGTGTGGAACTCAGTGAAACCTGCGTGGAACATTCGTTTGACACTGAACGAAGTGTCAAAATTACCGGGGTTGCTGTCGTGGAAAGCGACACAGGGAAACAAAAAAGTAGCGAAATATCACATATGGGTTGCCGTGATGGTAAATTTTTTTAAACGAATTTAGTATGAAAATGTATTACACCTATATGCGTCCTACAGAAAATTATACAAAAGTCTTGAATTGGGGTATCTGAGGTCGCGTAGTTATTCCAGCATTAAGAATACAAACACGGGTGCTAAGTTTATGTACCCGTTCAAAAGTTTTCCGCGAAAAACAGTTTGAAACCAAGGTCGACTGCAATAACCCGTCCAAAAATGTTTAAAGAGAAATGAAAAGACGCGTTTTGTCCTGTTATCAATAGTTCAAAGGCGAAAAAGTATTCGAATTATTGGGAGCGAGGCAAAAACGCGTCTATTAATACCTCCCCCGACGGTTTTGGTCGTGTTTTAGCAATCGTCCCCGTTAATAAAGTATCACAATTTGTTAATTAAAATTGTCCAAAACATATGGTATGGTATGGTATGATATTTCTTTGTAATTTTACAATACAAATTTTACACAATTTTCGCTAGCAGCTACTACACTTTTCTTGGACCTAAGAAGTACAACAGTGCCAAATAGCATCCACACAAAAAACGAACAAGAACAAGCATTTTATCAGGTAAGCGTGACTGGGTATATGCGCGCTGCTACATATCCCACTTGTAGACTTGTACCATGGTCCAATTATGTACAGGTTGGCTCATCTCATCAGCTGATTTTATTTATGTCATTGCATGGTCGAAGGGATTGTCAAAAGGAGATGGCAAACTCAAAATGAAACCAACACATTGGCAACATTTTGCTTACACATACAAAAACTGCTAAGTTTTATGTTTCCATTCCATACCATTCGCACCAACACCAATACACAGATTTTGACAATTTGAACAGACATATTTTGTTGCTTTAAAGATGAGCCAACCTGTATATAGTTGAACCATGACCTGTACTATGTGTTCGATGGATGCCGTCAAACGATTGAATATGCACAGCCCTATTCTGCATTTTGACTTGGATTGGAATTTTTTCGATTTGGCAATTTTGGTATTCTGTGTTTCAATCTCTTTCGATCCAACTTCGAATCGTTCGATTTTGTGTATTCTGCATTTCGATCGTAGTTCCGTTTTTCTAAGTTGCAAATTAGTTGGCGGAAAAATATTTTATTTTTTTATTAATTTAAAACAGAATTTTAACAAAAATGTAAGTAAAACTTGTTAAGAAACGTAGAAGGCTTGATGATGATTGTTTTTTATATGTTTCCAGGTCAAAAACAACATGTCGATGTCGAAGTCCTTGGACATATTTGTTCCGCAAAAGTATCTAACACATACTCCAAAGCATCCTTATTAAGTCGAAAGTTTTTTTGAACCTAAATAAGAAAATAAGTCACTAAATTTTACCACTTTTAAGTTCAATTTCTTACAATTCTTCACTCATCTCAAAGTGATTACACAAATCGCGCAATAATTGCCTTTCCATTCTCGCCTGGCCATTTTCGTATGCGTTGCTTCCCAACTACACAAATAATGCCGCGGCTATGGATTCCATTATAATAGACAGCTACAATTAGTGTCTGTTCGTTGGGTCCAGTTATATGCCAAAGCAATCTGCCGGAGTAGAGGATGGTGAAGCGAAAACGTAAACAATCCTTGCGGAAAGAATAAATAAATCTTTATAAAGTATTCTAGGTCAGTGCAATGAAATTAGCATCCATAAAATTCAGAAAATGTCAACTATATTCGTGCAGGAATCCGTTGTAACATAACTTGGTGGCCACGGCAGGGAATTGGCCAAAAGAACGACAAAAAACACTTAAAATTATAAAAGCACTTCACTCAAAAAAATATAACCCTGCGGCAATATATTCTATTGCTTTTTTTGTACAAAATGGCGTGGATAATAAAATATAAACGTTTTTCAGTGTTCTTACAAATTTTCTTTAATTTATTTTGTTCCAATGTTCACACATTCCGTACAAACAGCTGATTTTGAAAAATCATTTGCTCTTCCAACTTCGAGCGTAGAACGGGAACGTAATCGAAATACAGAATAGGGGTGAATATTCACGGTCATGCAGCAAGCAAAAAACCTCTTATTTCAAAAGTCAAAGACAAACAGGCTTTAATTCGCCAACACCTATAAAACCAAAAGTTTTGAGTTTTGGAAAACCATAATCACCCCTATTCTGCATTTCGATTACGTTCCCGTTCTATGCTTCCGTTTAATCGAAGTTGCGTATTCTGAATTACGACGGAATCGTAACGAGAAAAGGAAGAGCAAATGATTTTTCAAAATCAGCTGTTGGTACGGAATATGTGAACACTGGAACAAAATATATTAAAGAAAATTTGTAGAAAACACTGAAAAACGTTTATATTTTATTATCCACGCCATTTTGTACAAAAAAGCAATAGAATATATTGCCGCAGCGTTATATTTTTTTGAGTGAAGCGCTTTCATAATTTTGTGTTTTTTTGTTTTGGTGTTTTTTTGGCCAACTCCCTGCCGTAGCCACCAAGTTTTATGGATGATAATTTCATTGCACTGGCCTAAAATACTTTATAAAGGTTTATTTATTCTTTCCGCAAAGATTGTTTACGTTTTCGCTTCACCTTCCTCTACTCCGGCAGCTTGATTTGGCATATAACTGGACCCAACGAACAGACGCAAATTACAGTTGTCTATTATAATGGAATCAATAGCCGCGGCATTATTTATGGAGTTGGAAAGCAACGCATACGAAAATGGCCAGGCGAGAATGGAAAGCCAAATATTGCGAGATTTGTGTAATCCATTTGGGATGAGTGACGAATTGTAAGAAAAAGTGGTCAAGTTTAATGACTTATTTTGTTAGGGTCCACTCGGGGGAGAGTCATCCTTGGAACGCACCAGTTGGCTAGTGATAGGAAAAAGATAGGATTCACCCTCACTCATGTCCGCCTGGGGTGGTTAAAACAAAATTTGGTTAGTTTCGTGCGGGTGGCATCACCAAAAATTCCCATGACATTGCCGAACTTTCAAAAACACCTGGCTCAATGGTGTAGGTGGCTCATCTCATCAGCTGATTTGATGCGTTTCATTGTACTGAGCTAGAGATTGCCAAAAGGAGATGGCGAACTTAAAATGCATCCGATGCATAGGCAATTATGCACTGCCGTGGTGGCAAAGTTTTACCTAATTTAGCGCACAACATTCCCACTGAACACAAAAGTCGCAAATTTTTACGATTTCTCTACGTTTCATTCACCTAACCTCAACACAAAGGGTTGACAGCCGGAACGCGACACGCATAGTGCTGTAGGGATGAGTCAACCATAAAAACGCACCAATCGATAACCACCGCCACATTTAGATTACTGCGTTCTTCCATCGCTGAATGGAAGAAAAACGAAAATTTTTTGCTGGACGACGATTTTCCCGGCAATTTTTGCTGGGGGGGAAGAAAAAGAAAAAAAAAGTTGGTGGAAAAAGTAAAACGTGGAGCCGTTGTGCGGTGGGAAAAGAAAAAACGCGAAGGGGTTTTTACGATATTATCTACGTTAACAATTAGAAAAAAATAATTCATCATAAATTTTAAAGAAAGGTTTAATCACTCCAATGAAATATTGCCTTCGGTATTGAACTAAATGCAGTGAATACGAAGCAAACAAAATCTGGTATAGTTGAAATTACACGTAAATTGAAACTGTTGTTGTAATTTGCAGAATTGATTCTATCTCAAAGACATGTGTGACCGACGTGCATGGTTTGGAGTGAATTTACCAACATAAGTTAGAAACCAAAGAACGAGTAGATGCAAAACTTCTTACATATATTAAGGTTCACATAAAATTTGTCAGTACACTCATCAAAAATGAATTTACACAACATGATTATACAGGAGCCTGTCCGGTAACCAATGGCATTTAGAATGATACCCCATCCTGCGCTAAGAGGATTACGTCCAAAAAGGTCATACTCGGCAGAATCGTATGTAGGGCAAAGCTGCAGTAGACAAATTGTAGACATGTGTTCTGCTTAGAATCGAATTCGTGAATATTTACCTCAACATGAAATATATTAACTGCAAAAATATTTTGCAGTTCAGCTGCAAATAAACTTTTCATTGACTTCAGTTGCAAAGTCCTCCCGCTAACAGAAACTCGTACATTGAGTAAATATACCCACTTCCATATATATAGAGTTGCAGCTGTAAAAGCCGGGCTACCCGTGAGATCTGCAAAATTTGCTTGTTCGAACGTCAAGGGTTTCGTAATTGTGATGCGCGTTTCAGTTTAGTCTCCGAGCGCACATCCAACAGCATCATAAAAAAACGCACCGTCATATCGAGCACGACGGAAATTGAAAAAAAAAGAATCTTTAAGCTACACATACTGCTGCACTCACCACCCTCGAGCGCAACCACCGCAACCGCGCGAAGACCCGCGCGTTAACCTCACCATTGCGTGCAACATCGCGCGCAAACCCTAGCTATAGCGCCAACGAAACACGCTCTGCCAACAACATTGCGTGCAACACCGCGCGCAACCCCATAGACATGTATTCTGCTTAGAATCGAATTCGTGAATATTTACCTCAACATCAAATATATTTACTGCAAAAATATTTTGCATTTCAGCTGCAAATAAACTTTTCATTTACTTCAGTTGCAAAGTCGTCCCCCTAACAGAAACTCGTACATTAAGTAAATATACCCACCTCCATATATATAGAGTTGCAGTTGTAAAAGCCGGGCTCCCCGTGAGATCTGCAAAATTTGCTTTTTCGAACGTCAAGGGTTTCGTAATTGTAATGCGCGTTTCAGTTTAGTCTCCGAGCGCACATCCAACAGCATCATCAAAAAACGCAACGTCATATCGAGCACGACGGAAATTGGAAAAAAAAAGAATCTTTAAGCTTCACATACTGCTGTACTCACCACCCTCGAGCGCAATCACCGCAACCGCGCGTTAACCTCACCATTGCATGCAACATCGCACGCAACCCCTAGCTATAGCGCCAACGAAACACGCGCTGCCACCACCACTACGTGCAACGCCGCGCGCAACCACCATCAATAGCGCCAACCAAGCGCGCAACAACCACCGGACGTACCACAACCACCTGCTTTAGTAACAACAACCAGCAGGGCCGCCTCATATAGGCCTGATGCAACATCAGCTTTAGTTTAACGTGTTCCTTTCTCCTTTTTGGTCAAAAGATAACGATTTTGTTTGAATCCCTTTGCGAAATAAATAAGCAAAACCAAAATAACCTATAAATAAATTTAGTCTTAAATCAAGTAAGATTAAGTAAAAAAAGATTATTTTGCTTTGGAAACACGCAACAACTTTCGGTTTTGGATAAGCTAGATTATAATGAACTTGCTAATACTATTTAATAATTAATTATAAGTTGTAAATAAATTTGTTTCTAAAATGGGAATGCTGGCAGTTTTTTTTGATTTAGAAGGCACTAGGTAAAGCAGGTAAGGGACCACCGAAAATTTAAGTGCGGTGGTGGCCATGGTTTGGGTGGTACAAGCACCGGGCATCGCAACAACACCCGGGGCGCCCCCTATATATATTCGGCCCTTTTTGTTTTCCCCCTTTCTTTTTATTTTAATTTTTCAGCTTTTTTCCTACCTTTGATTTGCAGCAGTAGTAACCGGTCATTTCCGGTCGGTTAATTTTGTTTTTTTTTGCGTTTAGTTTGTTTTAAATTTTTGAATTTCAATTTGAATGTTTTAACGGTCTGTCCGCGGCATCCGGTTGGGCCGGATGTCGTTTTATTTGTCTCTGCGCTTCCTTGTCAGTTTTTTTCTGACGGTTATTTCAAAGGCATGATCTGACTTTTTTTTTATGGCGCAGGACAGCAAGGTTGGCAAGAACCCAACCCAGCCGACATGACTAGCCACTGTGCACCACAAGATCATGCCGACTACCTGCCTTGCTGATCCACTGAAGATGCGATTCCATAACAGATGGCGCCCAACGGTGCAGCTGAAGCGCTGGTCGCGAGGGTCATTTCGGGTCAACTTGTGAAGTTGACCATCCCACCAGTCCGAGGTGAGCAGCCACCTGCGTTGGGGTGGGATGGTTGGACCGATCAGGTTGTCCGAAGTGGTCATCGGGGGCAGTAGCGGAGGGTTCCACGGGACTTAACGTCGTGTCCTCCGGACTTTGATATTCACCCGGTGAGGCAGTGCTGCACGCACTTAGTTTTTTTTTTGTAGATTTGGGGTTTGTTTCCGGATGTTGTGCGTTAGACGGCTTTGGTGATATATATGTCCGCTAATTGGGATTTAAGAATTATTTGTTTTGTAACGTCAAAATTTTTTTTATATATCAATCCTCTTTTATTGCCGAATTTGTGTTGTCTAGTGTGAGAGTGCGTGGGAGTGAATAGTAGGACCCCAGCTCAGCCCACGTCTCAGGTGGTACCACAGAATACCACCTGGATTGTGACGGGTTGAGCTGGGATTCAAAGCGGCACCCTTTCCTATCCCACCAGTCTGGGGAGCAGCCATTGAAGCCGCTCCACCCATAGCGGTGGAGGCAGGAGGGGTGTCCAAGGTGAATGACGGGAGGCCTCAACACCCCCAGCCAGTCCCAATAGCGCGTCCCTGGAGACCGCCTCTGCGTTGCGGCTGGGTGTGTGGGACCAACCTGTGTGTGTCCGGGGCTGACCCTAGTGGCCCCAACCAGTCCCAGAGGCAGGTCCCTAAGACCGGCTTTTGCGTTGCGGTTGGGAGCACTAGGGACCAGTATGAATGAATTTTTTTTTGTAACAAAAATTTTTTTATATGTAACAAAATCGTTTTCCTGTGCTTTCTAATGATGGGTTGTCAGCATTCCCATCACCACCCGTAGTATATATGTAACTAATAATCACTTTCAAATTTCTTTTTCCTCTTCGATACGATTATTGAAAAAAAATATATTTTGAGTATTTATTCTCGCAAATTTTTTTTGTATTCCATTGCACTAGTTTTTTTTTCTACATATATTTAGACGTCTTTTTTTCAAACCATCGTCTTGAATATAGGGTGAAGGGGGGGGGGGTTGAATTCAGATCTTTTTTCTTAACCCCTAACTGCTTTACGTTTTATTTTAAGCAGAAGTTAGATACCAAAACTACGATTTAACTAGTTATTTTTTTTCTGATTATGACGCATAACCAATCGTTCGGGCGAATGCCTCCAGAAACACTCCTTCTGGGAATGATGGCAACTTTTTTTACCAGATTTATAAATTGATTTTTTTTTAACTTACAAATTTGAAATTTTTTTTACCCGGTCGGGGCGTTTTGGCGGTCGGGGACATCTCGCCCAGTATTCTCCCCGAGCAATGATATCATATGGTGTTCACACGCGTATTCACCGAGAACCGTGAACAGCCTGGCAGTCCACGCTTGGGGTGGACTAGTCTTTCGGAGTTTGGACGAGTTCTCCTGATCAAAATATCTACACCCATATTTTTTTTGCCTTTCTGTGGGGGTGATAACCACTAGAACCATACGGAGTTTTGACGAGTTCTCCATAACAAATTTCTAATTGCCGCAAAGCCTTTTAAACTAAGAAACAAAATTAATTCACAAATTGACTTAACTTTTTTTATGGACCTTGTTGCCCGGCTAGCTTCGTGGTAGAACTTTGAGACTCTTATCTTAGGGGTGAGTCTCGCCCCACGTTGCTGGCATCGAAGGTTCCTGGTAGTGGCTTCCCACAGATGAACCGGTTTCCTGTTCGCTTCATCGTCAAGGCTTCAAAGCGAAGCAGGTTTGTTAGGGTCCACTTGGGAGAGTCACCCTTGGAACGCACCAGTTAGCTAGTGATAGGAAAAAGGTAGGATTCATCCTCACTCATGTCCGCCTGGGGTGGTTAAAACAAAATTGTGTTAGTTTCGTGCGGGTGGCATCGCCAAAAATTCCCATGACATTGCCGAACTTTCAATAACACCTGGCTCAATGGTGTAGGTGGCTCATCTCATCAGCTGATTTGATTCGTTTCATTGTACTGACCTAGAGATTGTCAAAAGGAGATGCCGAACGTAAAATGCATCCGATGCATAGGCACTGCCGTGGTGGTTAAGTTTTACCTAATTTAGCGCACAACATTCCCACAGAACATACAACTCGCAAAGTTTTACGCTTTCTCTACGCTCCATTCACCTAACCTCAACATAAAGGGTTGACAGCAGGAACGCGACACGCATAATGCTGTAGGGATGAGTCAACCATAACAACGAACCAATCGATAACCACCGCCACAGTTAGATAGCTGCGTTCTTCCATCCAGTGTTGCCAGGTTAGCCTTTTCGAGGCTAGATTTAGCCTTTTGTTTTTGCCTTTAGCCTCGAAATTTTGGGTTTAGCCTCGTGACTTTTTTCTAGCCTTTTTTAATCCGAATGTATTTTTAATAATCTCTAAAATAAAATAATTTCAATAGTTCCTGTGAACACCTAATACCTAATAATATGAGTTCTCTACAAAAGATTAATTCTTTTTCTGCTGGAAATTCGTTGAAAGTTTCAAAGCGAGATGTATTTTCTTACTTTGAAAAAGAGAAGTATAGTTATTCTTCAAGTCAAATAGCATTAATAGAGCTGCAGTGGCGAAAACTTATAACTATACAATGGAAAAATGTACACTCCACCATGGAATTTTGGTCGGAAGTCCGAGAACATAAAAATGCATTAAACGAACCACCTTTTTTAGAACTTGTCGAATTCATATTTAGTTTTTTAGTATTACCACTCAGTAACGCGGAGGTTGAAAGAATTTTTAGTGGCATGAAAATTCTAAAAACTAAATTAAGGAACAAACTAAAAATTAAAATGCTTAATGCGCTGCTTAATATTAGATGCTCGTTAAAACGCTTATCTAAATGTTGTAAGGATTTTGAAATTACCGATGATCTCATATTTAAGGTAAATAGCCAAACTTTATACGCAGACTTAAGCTCTTCTGATTCTTCAGACGGGGAATATTTTATATAAATAATTAGTTTGTAATATTTTTTTTTATGTATATACACATATGCAATCATTTAAAGTAATTCCATGTGCTATTCAAGGAAAATGTGCCTGATAAGTTTTGAAACAAGAAGTTATGTTTAAGTTATGTTTATAAGTTTTTATTTACAAATGTGTAAACTAAAATATAAAAAAAAAATTTATGAATTAACCAAAAAAATTCCTGGCCGTTTTTTATCTTCTTTTTTTTCTAAATTTAGCTTTTTCTAACCTTTTTTTTGCCGATCTAGCTTCTTGTTTTGTCATCACCTGGCAACACTGCTTCCATCTCTGAATGGAAGAAAAACCAAAATTTTTTGCTGGACGACGATTTGCGCGGTCATTTTTGCTGGGGGGAAAAAAAGAAAAAAAAAGTTGGAGGAAAAAGTAAAACGTGGAGCTGTTATGCTGGTGCGAAAAGAAAAAAAGCGAAGGGGTTTTTACGATATTATCTACGTTAACAATTAGAAACAAATAATTCATCATAAATTTTAAAGAAAGATATAATCACTCCAATGAAATATTGCCGTCGGTATTAAACTAAATGCAGTGAATACGGACAGTGTGAAAACTTAAAGATGTGCTGCGGCCCAAATCAGTTACGCTTAAGTAGTGAAAGATACTATACTTTGAAGCAAACAAAATCTGGTAGAGTTGAAATTACACGTAAATTGAAACTGCTGTTGTAATTTGCAGAATTGATTCTATCTCAAAGACATGTGTGACCGACGTGCATGGTTTGGAGTGAATTTACCAACATAAGTTAGAAACCAAAGAACGAGTAGATGCAAAACTTCTAATATATATTTAGGTTCACATAAAATTTGTCAGTACACTCATCAAAAATGAATTTACACAACATGATTATACAGGAGCTTGTCCGGTGACTAATGGCATTTAGAACGATACCCCATCTTGCGCTAAGAGGATTACGTCCAAAAAGGTCATACTCGGCAGAATCGTATGTAGGGCAAAGCTGCAGTAGACCAATTGTAGACATGTATTCTGCTTAGAATCGAATTCGTGAATATTTACCTCAATATCAAATATATTTACTGCAAAAATATTTTGCAGTTCAGCTGCAAATAAACTTTTCATTGACTTCAGTTGCAAAGTCGTCCCGCTAACAGAAACTCGTACATTGAGTAAAAATACCCACCTCCATATATATAGAGTTGCAGCTGTAAAAGCCGGGCTCATCCAACAAAAAAAAAAAAAAAGAGATTACACATTGAAATTTACATGGTAGCGAAAGGAATATTTGATTAGAAGTAATTATAGTGTAGGACATCACAAGCGCATACATACATATATAACGTATTAGCTTATTTGCATATATGATGTATCCCATATATATATGTACATAAATGAAATTTTTTTTCTTGAGAGACACAATAGTATAAGTAAGTAGTATAAGTACATAGTAATGTACGCGCTACGCCTGTGAGATCGTTGGTTTTTTTTTTTGGAAACCTACTTTTTCTATTTCATCCTTAAAATATCTAGTATGTTTTTAACAACCTTACGGAATATTTATTAATTAGGCGTGACAGATACATACCTACGCACATGAATGCAAAATGTTGAATTTGTTATATATTAAGCTTTATCTTCTTTTTTTTTCTCATCCGGAATTTTTTTTATAGGGGCCTTAAATCTATGCATACATTAATTTCTCACCCTATGATATACTCAAACCCATTTACGTAAATTAACCTAACATACATAAATTAACCTAACTGCAATAACATGGTTACGAATAAAGATGTTACAAAATAAAATAAAAATAAATCAAAATAAAATCAAGTAAAACTAAGATAAAATGAAAATAATAAGTGAAGAGATAACTAAAATTAATATATAAAACTGGATTAACCCCATAACCACTAATGAGATAGAAGGCCGCTCATAGAAACCATAATACTTGTTAATTTTAAAATAAACTGCAATTAATGTTAGGGTTATCAATAAACAAAAAATAAGATTTCATTATTGTTCCGCTTTTCAATAAGTTTAACGTGTTCCTTTCTCCTTTTTGGTCAAAAGATAACGATTTTGTTTGAACCCCTTTGCGAAATAAATAGGCAAAACCAAAATAACCTATAAATAAGTTTAGTCTTAAATCAAGTAAGATAAAGTAAAAAAAGATTATTTTGCTTTGGAAACACGCAACAACTTTCGGATTTGGATAAGCTAGATTATAATGAACTTGCTAATACTTTTTAATAATTAATTATAAGTTATGAATAAATTTGTATTCTAAAATGGCACTAGGTATAGCAGGAAAGGGGCCACCGAAAATTTAGGTGCGGCGGTGGCCATGGTTTTGAGGGTGGGACAAGCACTGGGCGTCGCAAAAACACCCGCGGCGCCCCGTATATATATTCGGGACTTTTTGTTTTCCCCCTTTCTTTTTATTTTAATTTTTCAGCTTTTTTTTCCCACCTTTGATTTTCAGTAGTAGTAACCGGTCATTTCCGGTTCGGTTAATTTTGTTTTTTTTTTGCGTTTAGTTTGTTTTAAATTTTTGAATTTCAATTTGAATGTTTTAACGGTCTGTCCCTGGCATCCGGTTCGGTCGGATATCGTTTTGTTTTGAAATTTTAAGCGTTTTGAGTCGTCTCTGCTCTTCCTTGTCAGTTTTTTTCTTACGGTTATTTCAAAGGCATGATATGACTTTTTTTTGTTATGGCGCAGGACAACAAGGTTGGCAAGAACCCAACCCAGGCGACATGACTAGCCACTGTGCACCACAAGATCATGCCGACTGCCTTCCTTGCTGATCCACTGAAGATGCGATTCCATAACAGATGGCGCCCAACGGGGCACCTGAAGCGCTGGTCGCGAGGGTCATTTCGGTGGAATGGTTGGACCGATTAGGTTGTGGTCATCGGGGGCAGTAGCGGAGGGTTCCACGGGACTTAACGTCGTGTCCTCCGGTCTTTGATATTCACCCGGTGAGGCAGTGCTGCACGCACTTAGTTTTTTTTTGTAGATTTGAGGTTTGTTTCCGGATGTTGTCCGTTAGTTGGCTTTGGTGATATATATGTCCGCTAATTGGGATTTATAGAAATTTTTTTTTGTAACTTAAAAATTTTTTTATATATCAATCCTCTTTTATTGCCGAATTTGTGTTGTCTAGTGTGAGAGTGCGTTGGAGTGAATAGTAGGACCCCAGCTTAGCCCACGTCTCGGGTGGTACCACAGAATATCACCTGGATTGTGACGGGTTGAGCTGGGATTCAAAGCGGCATCCTTTCCTGTCCCACCAGTCTGGGGAGCAGCCATTGAAGCCGCTCCACCCATAGCGGTGGAGGCAGGAGGGGTGTTCAGGGTGAATGAAGGCCTCAACACCCCCAGCCAGTCCCACTAGCGCGCCCCTGGAGATCGCCTCTGCGTTGCGGCTGGGTGTGTGTGGGACCAACCTGTATGTGTCCGGGGCTGACCCTAGTGGCCCCAACCAGTCCCAGAGGCAGGTCCCTAAGACCGCCTTTTGCGTTGCGGTTGGGAGCACTAGGGACCAGTATGAATGAATTTTTTTTTGTAAAAAAATTTTTTTATGTGTAACAAAATCGTTTTCCTGTGCCTTCTAATGATGGGATGTCAGCATTCCCATCACCACCCGTAGTATATATGTAACTAATAACCACTTTTTCCTTACAGTTTTTTTTAATTTCTTTTTCCTCGCGGTGGAGGCAGGAGGGGTGTCCAGGGTGAATGAAGGCCTCAACACCCCCAGCCATCCCACTAGCGCGTCCCTGGAGACCGCCTCTGCGTTGCGGCTGGGTGTGTGGGACAAACCTGTGTGTGTCCGGGGCTGACCCCAGTGGCCCAAACCAGTCCCAGAGGCAGGTCCCTAAGACCGCCTTTTGCGTTGCGGTTGGGAGCACTAGGGACCAGTATGAATGAATTTTTTTTTGTAACAAAAATTTTTTTATATGTAACAAAATCGTTTCCCTGTGCCTTCTAATGATGGGATGTCAGCATTCCCATCACCACCCGTAGTATATATGTAACTAATAATCACTTTTTCCTTACATTTTTTTTTTAAATTCTTTTTCCTCTTCGATACGATTGTAGAAAAAAAATATGTTTTCAGTATTTATTCTTGCGAATTTTTTTTGTATTCCCTCGCGCAAGTTTTTTTTCTACATATTTTTATACGTTTTTTTTTTTCAAACCATCGCCTAGAATATAGGGTGAAGGGGGGGGGGGGGGGGGGGCTGAATTCAAATCTTTTTTCTTAACCCCTAACTGCTTTACGTTTTATTTTAAGCAGAAGTTAGATACCAAAACTACGATTTAACAAATTTTTTTTTCTGATTATGTCGCATGACCAATCGTTCGGGTGAATGCCCTCCAGAAACACTCCTTCCGGGAGTGATGGCAACTTTTTTTACCAAATTTATAAATTGATTTTTTTTTAACTTACAAATTTGAAATTTTTTTTACCCGGTTGGGGCGTTTTGGCGGTCGGGGACATCTCGCCCAGTATTCTCCCGAGCAATGATATCATAGCGTGTTCACACGCGTACTCACCGAGAACCGTGAACAGCATGGCAGATCACGCTTGGGGTGGACTAGCCTTTCGAAGTTTGGACGAGTTCTCCTTATCAAAATGTCTCCACCCATATTTTTTTTTTGCCTTTCTGCGGGGGCGGTAACCACTAGACCAATACGGAGTTTTAACGAGTTCTCCATAACAAATGTCTAATTGCCGCAAAGCCTTTTAAACTAAGAAACAAAATTAATTCACAAATTTACTTAACTTTTTTTTATGGACCTTGTTGCCCGGCTAGCTTCGCGGTAGAACTTTGAGTCTCTTATCTTAGGGGTGAGTCGTGCCCCACGTTGCTGGCATCGAAGGTTCCTGGTAGTGGCTTCCCACAGATGAACCGGTTTCCTGTTCGCTTCATCATCAGGTCTTCAAAGCGAAGCAGGTTTGTTAGGGTCCACTTGGGAGAGTCACCCTTGGAACGCACCAGTTGGTTAGTGATAGGAAAAAGTTAGGATTCACCCTCACGCATGTCCGCCTGGGAAGGTTAAAACAAAATTTTGTTAGTTTCGTGCGGGTGGCATCGCCAAAACTTCCCATGACATTGCCGAACTTTCAATAACACCTGGCTCAATGGTGTAGGTGGCTCATCTCATCAGCTGATTTGATTCATTTCATTGTACTGACCATGGTTCAACTATATACAGGTTGGCTCATCTGTAAAGCAACAATATATGTCTGTTCAAATTGTCAAAATCTGTGTATTGGGGTTGGTGCGAATGGTATGGAATGGAAACATAAAACTTAGCAGTTTTTGTATGTGTGCGTAAAATGTTGCCAATGTGTTGGTTTCATTTTTAGTTTGCCATCTCCTTTTGACAATCCCTTCGACCATGCAATGACATAAATAAAATCAGCTGATGAGATCAGCCAACCTGTACATAATTGAACCATAGAGATTGTCAAAAGGAGATGGCGAACGTAAAATGCATCCGATGCATAGGCAATTATGCATTGTCGCGGTGGTAAAGTTTTACCTAATTTAGCGCACAACATTCCCACAGAACACAAAAGTCGCAAAGTTTTACGCTTTCTCTACGTTCCATTCACCTAACCTCAACACAAAGGGTTGACAGCCGGAACGCGGCACGCATAATGCTGTAGGGATTAGTTAACCATAACAACGAACCAATCGATAACCACCGCCACAGTTAGATAACTGCGTTCTTCCATCGCTGAGTGGAATAAAAAGAAATTTTTTTGCTGGACGACGATTTGCGCGACCATTTTTGCTGGGGGGAAGAAAAAGAAAAAAAAGTTGGTGGAAAAAGTAAAACGTGGAGCCGTTGTGCTGGTGGGAAAAGAAAAAATGCGAAGAGGTTTTTACGATATTATCTACGTTAACAATTAGAAACAAATAATTCATCATAAATTTTAAAGACAGATTTAATCACTCCAATGAAATATTGCCTTCGGTATTGAATTAAATGCAGTGAATACGAACAGTGTGAAACCTTAAAGATGTGCTGCGGCCCAAATCAGTGACGCTTAAATAGTGAAAGATATTATATTTTGAAGCAAACAAAATCTGGTATAGTTGAAGTTACACGTAAATTGAAACTGTTGTTGTAATTTGCAGAATTGATTCTATCTCAAAGACATGTGTGAACGACGTGCATGGTTTGGAGTGAATTTACCAACATAGGTTAAAAACCAAAGAACGAGTAGATGCAAAACTTCTTATATATATTAAGGTTCACATAAAATTTGTCAGTACACTCATCAAAAATGAATTTACACAAGATGATTATACAGGAGCCTGTCCGGTGACCAATGGCATTTAGAACAATACCCCATCCTGCGCTAAGAGGATTACGTCCAAAAAGGTCATACTCGGCAGAATCGTATGTAGGGCAAAGCTGCAGTAGACAAATTGTAGAAATGTGTTCTGCTTAGAATCGATTTCGTGAATATTTACCTCAACATCAAATATATTTACTGCAAAAATATTTTCCAGTTCAGCTGCAAATAAACTTTTCATTGACTTCAGTTGCAAAGTCGTCCTGCTAACAGAAACTCTTACATTGAGTAAATATACCCACCTCCATATATAGAGTTGCAGCTGTAAAAGCCGGGCTCCCCGTGAGATCTGCAAAATTTGCTTGTTCGAACGTCAAGGGTTTCGTAATTGTGATGCGCGTTTCAGTTTAGTCTCCGAGCGCACATCCAACAGCAAGATCAAAAAACGCAACGTCATATCGAGCACGACGGAAATTGAAAAAAAAAGAATATTTAAGCTACACATACTGCTGCACTCACCACCCTCGAGCGCAACCACCGCAACCGCGCGAACAACCGCGCGTTAACCTCACCATTGCGTGCAACACCGCGCGCAACCCCTAGCTATAGCGCCAACGAAACACGCGCTGCCACCAACATTGCGTGCAATACCGCGCGCAACCCCAGCGATAGCGCTAGCCGACCAAACGCGCTACCACTAGCTATAGCGCCAACGAAACACGCGCTGCCACCACCACTGCGTGCAACGCCGCGCGCAACCACCATCAATAGCGCCAACCAAGCGCGCAACAACCACCGGACGTACCACCACCACCAGCTTTAGCAACAACAACCAGCAGGGCCGCCTCATATGGGCCTGCTGCAACATCAACCTCAGCAACAACAACCAGCAGGGCTGCCTCATATAGGCCTGCTGCAACATCAACTTTATAACAACACCAGCAGAGCCGACAAGCATAGGCCTGCTGCAACAGTACCGGTAAGGACAACTTACTAGCAACGACAACAAACAACAAATTTAGGAACAACCGGGTGAGTCCGTTCCCACTCAACACGAATATACACACCTTTTATTTAATGTTATGACAACTTAGAATTAGGGGACAAGAGAGATATACTCCTGTTAACTTGATAAGTTAGGAATCAATGTAATACACTCATATATATATCTGCACATAAAATTTGACAATATTTGGTGAACCAAGGATAAGACCACCGAAAATATGAGAGGAAATTAACAAAAAAAAGAGATTACACATTGAAATTTAATGAGAATAACTTATGTACATGGTAGCGAAAGGAATATTTGATTAGAAGTAATTATAGTGTAGGACATCACAAGCGCATACATACATATATAACGTATTCGCTTATTTGCATATATGATGTAGCCTATATATATATGTACATAAATAAAATTTTTTTCTTGAGAGACCCAAAAAAAAAAAGGTAAATAGTATAAGCACATAGTAATGCACGCGCTACGTCTGTGAGATAGTTGGGGTTTTTTTTTTGGAAACCTACGTTTTCTATTTCATCCTTAAATTATCTAGTATGTTTTTAACAATCTTACGGAATATTTATTAATTAGGCGTGACAGATACATACCTATGCACATGAATGCAAAATGTTGAATTTGGTTATAAAAAATAAAATAAATGTAAGGCGCGATAACCTCCGAAGAGATCTAAGGCCGAGCTTCTCTTCCAATTTGCGTCGTGCTCCTCTTGATTTGCCCTACAAATTGGCCGGACGGGACCTACATGTTTTATGCCGACTACGAACGGCATCTGCAAGGTTGATGAGTTTTCACTGAGAGCTTTTCATGGCAGAAATACACCCGAAGCGCTTGCCAAACACTGCCGAGGGGCGACCCCGCTTAGAAAATTTTTCTTCTAATTGAAAAACCTTATTTCTAAAATTTTTGATGTTGCTTTGCCCGGGGTTTGAACCCAGGGCGGCACGCTACCATCACACCACGGTGGCCGCCAAAAATTTGGTTATATATTAAGCTTTATTTTCTTTTTTTTCTCATCCTGATTTTTTTTTTTTTTTTTATAGGGGACTTAAATCTATACATACATTTGTGACGGACTTTTCCTTGACTTTGCCGGGGTTGGTCTCAGTCCGTCCAGGGTTCCTGGAAGTAGAAATTCCTAACGGTCCTTCTGAAAGAATAACTCTGTTTTGTTCGATACAAAACGTTATAAAAAATCATTTATTTGATAAAATTCTACTTTTCTACTCCTTGGCTGATTTCCTTGCTCTATAAGAGGTGACGGAGGTGATAAAGCCCTCAGCCAACCTCTGCGGTCGAATGGAGTGATAAAGCCTCCAGACGAGTATACTCTAAGTACAAATGAAGTGAAAAAGCCTTCAGGTGTACTCTTGGTCGGTAGTGATAAAGCCTACCGACTCGTATGCCTGCCTCCTAATCTCTGAATTTCAATGCGAATTCGTCGCCCTTATATACTAATTTTTGCACGCAGGCAAACGGTTATTTTATAATAACAACTTTCAACTAATAGTATTAACAATATAAAACAACTGTTATTCCGGTAAATATTTCCTTCCCATGAATTTCCATGCACCATAATGCTCCTTATTGAATACAATGCCTTTGTACTTGCTCATACCGTGCTTTCCAGGCTTTGGTTTATATATTGTGTGTTTGTATATTTGTTTGTGGTCACCTGATTCTAATACTGTGTTTTGCTTTGCCCAATGCTTCTGCTTTCTGTTGTATGGCGTGCGTTGGTGTGTTGTATGCTAGTGCGTAAATATGTATAACGAAATTTCAATTAGTAGCGGCGCTTATTTTGACTTGCTGCTGATCTCCGTTCACTTAAGTTATTATGTATGTTGTATTTGTAACTGGGTACATTGGATTTTGAGTGTGCAAAGGGTTGATCGACCGCTGCATTTTTATGTTTTGTGCGTATCTACTTTCCAAATATTTAATGCATGTTAGGGTGATCCTATATTCAAAGTTTATGTTTGCGAAAATGTAAATATTTGGCTTGAGTGCAAAAGTGCGCAAGTGTAATTTTCTCTTCAATTTAATAATTATAAATTCAATGTACAACAGAATATATGTATTTAGGGTATAGTTCATAAAGGTATACATATGTATATTTCTGGTGCTTCATGCAAAAAATATATAAGTGATAAAAATTCAAGTATAAATTCCAAGTTATTTCCAAAGTGATAAAAATTCAAGTATAAATTCCAAGTTATTTCCAAATGTATGTTATTTGCAAAAATATATAGATATGTGTATGTTGTGAGGATACAAAGTCCTCGGCTTTGGGGTCCTCACACTCCCCCCTCACCTTCCGCAATGAGACCCACCGTCACCAGGTCGGTGCGCGTGATCCGTACGCGGAAGTGGTGTTCGCTCATGCTACTTCGTCGTCGCTGCCGTCGCTGGCCATCAGGCTCAATATGTCGCTGCTTTTGTCGTTGAGGCTGCCGTTGACCCTGCTGGCCTTACGGCTTAATATTTCGCTGTCGTCGTTGGTTGTTGGCGTTTCGCTGCCCTTCCCGTCGGCGGTATGTGTGATGCCAGTCTATAAAATAAATGAAAAACTGGTGGATTTTCCTTAGGGTGTTCCCGCCATGTATGGTGGATTTAAAAAAAAAAACGTGGTATATCATGCGCATAGCTAAAGAGTATATTTATGGTATATTTATGTAATTGTGGTTAGAGTTTACCGAGCTTTTATTCGTTGATCCGACTTCCGGGTACTTCTTGATATGAAATTTCTTCGTGTATAATTTGACACTGTCTCGGTTGTGCATGTCCGTTACTACCGATTTCATCCGGATTGAAGTAGAATCTTACAAAATAGTCTGTAATTCCGCAGTTGTCTCGGGGTGTGTGTTCGTTTAAGGCTGCCATAGCGAACTGCCTTCCCAGGTGTAATCTTGTTCCATGCGCCGGTTCTCTGGCGATCTGTAATTTATTTTCTGGAAATATTCGTACCTGATTCTCCGCAATGTTTTGTACTTGACTGTCTCTGTATGCTACCAGCTGTTGACTTGTACCTTGGTTCTCTCCGTGTTGTCTCTCGGTCTCTTCGCTGACTCGTGTGAGCGTACCGCAAATGGCTACCTCGCTGTTATTTTTCTGTTGTTGTACCTCGGGCTTGTTGTTTGCTGTTCGATTGGACGGTGTTGACGCGGTTTGATCTTCACTAGCGCCCTTTTTGTATCTCTCTTTATGACTTTGCTTCCTGGATTCGTTGTTGTCGGCGGCGTCGGTTGCGTGGTATGCTTTCAGCTCACTTAGGTGGGCTGTCCTCCTCCTTCCTCTGAAGACTTTGTCTAGCTCTACGATCACTGGTGACACAAAGTTCATTACCCGGTGAGGTCCACTGTACCTTGGCGCTAGTTTGGCCGTAAAGTTATCTACCGCTTTTGATAGCTGATGCTCCTTTACCAGCACTAGGTCGCCTATCGCCGGTCGCCATTGCCTTCTTCTTAAATTGTAATACTTCGCTTGCTCTATAGATGCTCTCTCTTGCTTCCGTCGTACCATCTCGAATATTTCTTTCATTCTCGTCGACTTCTGTCCTGGGTTCGCTAGTTTCTCGCCTGTGCCAAATGTCTGCTCATCGTAAAGGCTGTTGGGAATTCTCGGTTCCCTCCCTTGTACTATGTATGCTGGACTGTACCCGGTCGATTCGCATACACTTGTGTTCAATGCCAGCGTTATCTGTGGTAACAACTCATCCCATGTCTTCTGTTCTTTTCCCGTAAATTGTGCTATCATCCTTTTGATGTTCCTGTTTGCTCTCTCTGTTGGGTTCTCCTGCGGTGCGTACGGTGCCGTTAATTGGTGTCTCACGCCAAGTCCCTCTAAAAATCTCTTAAAACGTCTGCTTATAAACTGCGCTCCGTTGTCCGTAATAAATACTTTTGGAACACCGAACCGTGCCAAAATCCTCTCTCGAAATCCCCTTATTAAACATTCTGTCGTTGCCTTTCTGATTGGTATTACTTCTACCCATTTTGAAAATTTGTCTAAGAATACTAGTGCCATTGTGTTTCCATGCTTCGATCGTGGCATTGGACCAACAAAGTCTGCACAGACTGTTGCCCAAGGCTCCTCTGCAATCTTCGTTAGCATCTTACCTGCGGCTGGCTGTTGATTCGGTTTGTAAATTTGACATGCGTGACACTGCTGTACGTACTTTCTTACATCCCTGAACATTCCTGGCCAATAGTAACGTGTTGTTGCTCTTGCTATCGATTTTCGGATGCCCATATGCCCTGCGCTCGGTGTGTCGTGAATCTCCTCTAGCACTCTGCGTCGCTGTGAAGTCGGGACACACAGCTTCCATGGCACTGCATCTTCGCCATCCACTTGACTTCCTATGCGTCTGTACAACTTTCCTTCCTCGATAACGTACTCTGGGAATTTCTCCGGGGCCTTCCTTACATATTCCATCTTAGCTTTAAGCCACTTACACTCATCTTTTCCGTCGTCCATCGTCAACGTACCCAACTGCTCGTCCATCGGTTGTCTTGATAATGCATCTGCCACAACGTTCAACTTTCCTTTTCGGTACTGTACGTCAAATGAGTATTGCTGTAGTTCCAGCGCCCATCTCGCAATCCGACCAGTCGGACTCTCTATCGCATTCAACCATTTCAACGCTAGGTGATCTGTTATTACTGTAAACGTGTATCCTTCTACGTATGGCCTCATCTTTCGTATTGCCCAGACTATTGCCAAACACTCCTTTTCTGTCGGTGAGTAGTTCATCTCTGCCTTGTTTAACCTGCGGCTTGCGTATGCTATTACTCGTTCTTCGTCGCCTGACCCTTGTGTAAGTACTGCACCAAGACCAAAATCACTTGCATCCGTCTGTAAACTAAACTTCCTCGAAAAATCTGGACAAGCGAGTACCGGTGCCTGCGTCAGTGCTGCCTTGAGTGCTTCGAATGCTGATTGTTGCTCTTCAGACCACCTCCACTTACTACCTTTCTTAAGCATAGATGTTAACGGGTGTGATACTTGTGAAAAATCCGGCACGAATCTTCTATACCATGACACAACTCCTAGAAAACGTCGTAACTCTCGTATATTCTTCGGTGGTTGCAGTTCTTTGATGGCTGCTATCTTGTCTGGGTCGGTATGGATGCCTTCCTCGCTAACGACATGACCTAGATATTTTAACCTTTTCTTAAAAAACTCACATTTTTCCGGGTTTATCCTCAGGTTCGCTCTATGCAGCCTTCGAAATACTTCTGTTAAATGTGCAATGTGCTCTTCCAATGTTTTGCTTGTAATGATAATATCGTCGAGGTATGCAAACGCGTATGGCTCCAGTTCTGGTCCTATGACACGATCAAGTGCTCTCTGAAAAGTTGCTGGGGCTGAGTGCAAGCCAAATGGCATCACCCTCAATTGGTATAGTCCACGCCCAGGTACTGTGAATGCGGTGTATTGCTTGCTGCTTGCTTCCATAGGGATTTGCCAATATCCATTTTTCAAGTCGAGGCTACTAATAAATCTCGCGCTTCTTAGTTTGTCCAAGATATGTTGTATACGTGATAAAGGGTATGCGTCTGGTACTGATCTTGCGTTTAGTTGGCGGTAATCTACGCAGAGTCTCCATTTTCCATTCTTCTTCTTTGCCAAAACTATGGGTGCGCTGTGCGGGCTATTCGATGGTTCGATGCAACCTTTTTCGATCAGCTCGTCGACTTCCTTGTTGATAATTTCTTGCATTTTCGGATTCTTCGGATAGTACCTTTGCTTAATTGGACGGTCGTCTCTCATAACTATTTTGTGTGTGGCCACGTTGGATACTCCTGACATGTTTGCGAACACCTGTAATTCTTGGCTCAGAAATTTACTCACCGAATCCTCTGTCTTGCTAGTTGCTATCGCCGCCATTGGGTTGTGTTCCTTGAAATCTTCGCTATTTGTTTCGACCATAGTTGTACATGTCACTACCTCTTGCTTCCGTTCGTCTACTCTCAACGTTATTTCTTGACCACCACATCTCATCTCAAAGTTTACCTTCGCCAGATAGTCCGTGCCAATTACCACCTCATCGCCCAGTCCCGGTAAGATTAGCATCTCGTTCCTCTGTACTTTATCACCCATTCTTAATTCTGCATCTACCGCTTCTTTGACTATTATTGCTCTGCCATCGCCCATTCTTACTCGTGTCTTTACTTCCTTGAATTTGCCAGTTTTTAATCTTCTCGCCATAGCATCACTTATAAAGCTCCTCGTCGCTCCCGTATCAATCGCTGCTACTGCTTCTTCTCCGTTCACATACGCTGTTACCAATATGCGGCCGTTTGTGTATTTGAACATGCTTAACTTCTCCGAGGTTGCACTTCCGAAGACCCCATCCCTCGGTTCCAATGTGGTCTCTGGTCGTTTCCCTGTGGCTTCCTACAACAATCACGAATGAGCACGCCTATCTTACCACAAATCCAGCAAAATTCTCTTCTTATGCTTCGGCACCCGTATGAGAAGTGACCACCTCTTCCGCATCGTCTGTAGACCGTTCTTGTATCTACATATTCTTGTTGTGGCTCTGACCTCTGCTGTTGTTGGATTTCTACTCGCTCTTCCTGTCTTTGTTCTGCCTGGAGACACTGGTACTGACCTTCTTGCCGCCGTGGTATGAATGGCCTTGTGGTTGGTCGCATTGGTTCCCTGTCAGGAGTAATATTTTCATAGTCTTGAGCTAAACTTACCAGCTCCTCAAGATTGCTGACCTCGCTTCGCTTTATATATAGTTGGTACTCTCTGCGCGAGTAGATGCGGGTTAATTTCTGCTCCTCGGTGTAGCCCGCGTGACGCATGATTCCTTGTAGTGCCAAGACATAATCTTTAAATAGCTCACCTTGTCGTTGTACGCGCATACGAATTTCATCTTCCAATTGCTCTAAGTATCGGGAGCTTAGGAAGAACTTCAGGAAGTCCTTCTTGAAGGCGTCCCACTCTTGCCAGTGCCGGTTGTTGTTCCTATACCATACCAACGCTTTGTCCTTCAACAACTCCGGCAGCGCTTTCGGAATTGTGTTGCGGTTGATTTCATACCCATCTGCTAGCTCCTCCACTCTTTCGATGAATCCTAGGGGATCTTTGCCTCCGTCGTACTTTAATCCCCACTTCCTTACTCTGTCCATGGTCATTGCATATGTGCCAGGCTGTTGAATATAATTTGTCGTTGCGTACATACCAGGCTGCTGCATAAAATGTACCGGCGGTTGTCCGACCTCCAATTGATTGGGTGCACCACTTGCCTGTTTATCATTTCTTGGTGAATTTAGTTCGTTGCTTGTCTTTGACGCTTGTGGATTTGTTAGCCGCGCGTGCCGAATCGCCAACTCTGTGAATCGATCCCGTAAATTCTCGTTATCCTTCTCCTCTTGGATGAATGCCGCCAATCGTTTTCTTAGCTCGTAAACCGTTCCGCCATCCTCTAGTCCAAATTCCGTGCTGTAGGCTACCAGATCCTCTCGAGTGAGATAGTATACCCACGATACCTTTACCATTGTTATGCTTTATATCCTCGTCGTATTAACTCAGAAGTGTGTGAACCTTGTTTCCCTCTTCGTTTCTGATTCTTTGAAAGTTTATCGTAAAATTTGCTCTATTTAACCTGCTCGGGCGCCAAAATGTGACGGACTTTTCCTTGACTTTGCCGGGGTTGGTCTCAGTCCGTCCAGGGTTCCTGGAAGTAGAAATTCCTAACGGTCCTTCTGAAAGAATAACTCTGTTTTGTTCGATACAAAACGTTATAAAAAATCATTTATTTGATAAAATTCTACTTTTCTACTCCTTGGCTGATTTCCTTGCTCTATAAGAGGTGACGGAGGTGATAAAGCCCTCAGCCAACCTCTGCGGTCGAATGGAGTGATAAAGCCTCCAGACGAGTATACTCTAAGTACAAATGAAGTGAAAAGGCCTTCAGGTGTACTCTTGGTCGGTAGTGATAAAGCCTACCGACTCGTATGCCTGCCTCCTAATCTCTGAATTTCAATGCGAATTCGTCGCTCTTATATACTAATTTTTGCACGCAGGCAAACGGTTATTTTATAATAACAACTTTCAACTAATAGTATTAACAATATAAAACAACTGTTATTCCGGTAAATATTTCCTTCCCATGAATTTCCATGCACCATAATGCTCCTTATTGAATACAATGCCTTTGTACTTGCTCATACCGTGCTTTCCAGGCTTTGGTTTATATATTGTGTGTTTGTATATTTGTTTGTGGTCACCTGATTCTAATACTGTGTTTTGCTTTGCCCAATGCTTCTGCCTTCTGTTGTATGGCGTGCGTTGGTGTGTTGTATGCTAGTGCGTAAATATGTATAACGAAATTTCAATTAGTAGCGGCGCTTATTTTGACTTGCTGCTGATCTCCGTTCACTTAAGTTATTATGTATGTTGTATTTGTAACTGGGTACATTGGATTTTGAGTGTGCAAAGGGTTGATCGACCGCTGCATTTTTATGTTTTGTGCGTATCTACTTTCCAAATATTTAATGCATGTTAGGGTGATCCTATATTCAAAGTTTATGTTTGCGAAAATGTAAATATTTGGCTTGCGTGCAAAAGTGCGCAAGTGTAATTTTCTCTTCAATTTAATAATTATAAATTCAATGTACAACAGAATATATGTATTTAGGGTATAGTTCATAAAGGTATACATATGTATATTTCTGGTGCTTCATGCAAAAAATATATAAGTGATAAAAATTCAAGTATAAATTCCAAGTTATTTCCAAAGCGATAAAAATTCAAGTATAAATTCCAAGTTATTTCCAAATGTATGTTATTTGCAAAAATATATAGATATGTGTATGTTGTGAGGATACAAAGTCCTCGGCTTTGGGGTCCTCACACATTAATTTCTCACCCTATGATATACTCAAACCCATTTACGTAAATACATTTCTATACATACGTAAATTAACCTAACTGCAATAACATGGTTACGAATAAACTAAAAATACACAAACAAAATAAAATTAAAATAAATCAAAATAAAATCAAGTAAAACCAAGATAAAAGGAAAGTAGTAAGTGAAGAGATAACTAAAATCAATATATAAAACATGATTAACCCCATAACCACTAATGAGATAGAAGGCCACTCATAAAAACCATAATACTTGTTAATTTTAAAATAAACTGCAGTTAATGTTAGGGTTATCAATAAACAAAAAATAAGATTTCATTATTGTTCCGCTTTTCAATAAGTTTAACTTGTTCCTTTCTCCTTTTTGGTCAAAAGATAACGATTTTGTTTGAACCCCTTTGCGAAATAAATGGGCAAAACCAAAATAACCTATAAATAAGTTTAGTCTTAAATCAAGTAAGATTAGGTAAAAAGAGATTATTTTGCGTTTAATAATTAATTATAAGTTGTGAATAAATTTGTATTCTAAAATGGGAATGCTGGCAGTTTTTCTGATTTAGAAGGCACTAAGTAAAGCAAGTAAGGGGCCACCGAAAATTTAGGTGCGGCGGTGGGACAAGCACCGGGCGTCGCAACAACACCCACGGCGTCCCCTATATATATTCGGCCCTTTTTGTTTTCCCCCTTTCTTTTTATTTTAATTTCTCAGCTTTTTTCCCACCTATGATTTTCAGTAGCAGTAACCGGTCATTTTCGGTTCGGTTAATTTTGTTTTTTTTTTGCGTTTAGCTTGTTTTAAATTTTTGAATTTCAATTTGAATATTTTGACGGTCTGTACGTGGCATCCGGTTCGGCCGGATGCCGTTTTGTTTTGAAATTTTAAGCGTTTTGAGTCGTCTCTGCGCTTCCTTGTCAGTTTTTTCTGACGGTTATTTCAAAGTCATTATATGACCTTTTTTTTGTTTTGGCGCAGGACAGCAAGGTTGGCAAGAACCCAACCCAGCCGACATGACTAGCCACTGTGCACCACAAGATCATGCCGACTGCCTTCCTTGCTGATCCACTGAAGATGCGATTCCATAACAGATGGCGCCCAACGGGGCACCTGAAGCGCTGGTCGCGAGGATCATTTCGGGTCAACTTGTGAAGTTGACCATCCCACCAGTCCGAGGTGAGCAGCCGCAGGAGCAGCCACCTGCGTTGCGGTGGGATGGTTGGACTGATCAGGTTGTCCGGAGTGGTCATCTGGGGGCAGTAGCGGAGGGTTCCACGGGACTTAACGTCGTGTCCACCGGACTTTGATATTAACCCGGTTAGGCAGTGCTGCACGCACTTAATTTTTTTTTGTAGATTTGGGGTTTGTTTCCGGATGTTGTCCGTTAGTCGGCTTTGGTGATATATATGTCCGCTAATTGAGATTTAAAAAAATTATTTTTTGTAACGTTAAAAATTTTTTTATATATCAATCCTCTTTTATTGCCGAATTTGTGTTGTCTAGTGTGCGAGTGCGTGGAAGTGAATAGTAGGACCCCAGCTCAGCCCAGATTCAGCCAGGAATTCAGATCTTTTTTCTTAACCCCTAACTGCTTTACGTTTTATTTTAAGCAGAAGTTAGATACCAAAACTACGATTTAAGTCATTTTTTTTTCTGATTATGTCGCATGACCAATCGTTCGTGCGAATGCCCTCCAGAAACACTCCTTCCGGGGGTGATGGCAACTTTTTTACCAAATTTATAAATTGATTTTTTTTTTAACTTACAAATTTGAAATTTTTTTTTACCCGGTCCGGGCGTTTTGGCGGTCGGGGACATCTCGCCCAGTATTCTCCCCGAGCAATGATATCATAGGGTGTTCACACGCGTACTCACCGAGAACCGTGACAGCCTGGCAGTCCACGCTTGGGGTGGACTAGCCTTTCGGAGTTCGGACTAGTTCTCCTTATCAAAATGTCTACACCCATATTTTTTTTGCCTTTCTGTGGGGGCGATAACCACTAGAACCATACGGAGTTTTGACGAGTTCTCCATAACAAATGTCTAATTGCCGCAAAGCCTTTTATACTAAGAAACAAAATTAATTCACAAATTGACTTAACTGTTTTTTATGGACCTTGTTGCCCGGCTAGCTTTGCGGTAGAACTTTGAGACTCTTATCTTAGGGGTGAGTCGTGCTCCACGTTGCTGTCATCGAAGGTTCCTGGTAGTGGCTTCCCACAGATGAACCGGTTTCCTGTTCGCTTCATCGTCAGGTCTTCAAAGCGAAGCAGGTTTGTTAGGGTCCACTTGGGAGAGTCACCCTTGGAACGCACCAGTTGGCTAGTGATAGGAAAAAGGTAGGATTCACCCTCACTCATGTCCGCCTGGGGTGGTTAAAACAAAATGTTGTTAGTTTCGTGCGGGTGGCATCGCCAAAAATTCCCATGACATTGCCGAACTTTCAATAACACCTGGCTCAATGGTGTAGGTGGCTCATCTCATCAGCTGATTTGATTCGTTTCATTGTACTGACCTAGAGATTGTCAAAAGGAGATGACGAACGTAAAGTGCATCCGATGCATAGGCAATTATGCACTGCCGTGGTGGTAAAGTTTTACTTAATTTAGCGCACAACATTCCCACAGAACACAAAAGTCGCAAAGTTTTACGCATAGTGTACAAGAACAAGTGTGTTGACTTCTTTCTGACGGGCACTCGCTTATGTGACCATAACGGGAAAATCTGGGTTGCCATTGCTGTTTCGGTTGAAAACGGTCAATTAGGGTTCTGTGCAGAGACGTAAAAGATTGAAACAGGGTTTATGTAGTCACAAAAGTGTTGCTCATGTTCCATAGCATTTTAATTTTATATCATGGCGAAAAGTGTTCAGTTCAGAGTTATTGATTTTCATTAAAAGTTCAATTTATTACGGAGGGTTACTCCTTTAAGTGTAAAAAGCAGAGAAGATTAGAGTTTTTCAAATTATTGTGAAACACTTTTTAATTTGAATTTCTGTACACAAGTTCACTATATTTGTGTAACACAATAATCTGGAGGTCAATTTCTGAACTGTGAAAAACTGTAAAATGTACACTTATGAAAACTCATTTGCACACACAATTTACACTTTGAACTTAGTTGTGTTTTTATGCACAAAATTTTAAAACTAAAAAACCAAATTTAATTTGTCAGAAAAAATAAAGAAAAAACGGCCTAATGTCAAAAAACCCCATCGAAATACAAACTGGCTTGTTTGTTTTTAATGAACTACGTTGTATTTTTCTTGTATTTCGTTAGTTTTTTTTTAATATAGTTCACACACTTACACCAGTACTGAAACCTTATTGGCTCCCTCGACTAAAAATATAAGGGGAAATACAAGAAAAATACATAGAAAATAAAGTAGTGTCATATAGGAGTTTGATTTGTTTGCACTTACAGCACCATTTTATTTTCAGGAGACTTTCACAGCTACAAAAATTAAGGCGGATTTACACAAACGCTTTGGTTGTGTTGCATTCATTAATTCAGGGCTGGTGTCGAAATTCTGTATGTACAAAATTCTAAAAACAAAATTCTGCTTTTTAAAATTCTACTTTTTTAAAATTCTGCTTTCTAAAATTCTGCTTTCAAAATTCAGTATTACAAAATTCGGTATTAAAATATAATGTTAAAGAGGTCATGTAATTATTTTGAAAAAGTCCGCCATGCACAGAAATTCTGCGTAGAACACCTTTCTGCATAGGCGGCCTTCGGCCGCGTTTATAAAAAATAACCCTGGGCTACGCCATCCAAGTCCGGGTGTGATGTCCTTTTGCGTAGTACACCCTTCTGCCTTCGGCCGCACTTTAAAAAAATAACCCTTAGCCGATCCAACACCGGCTACGCCATGCCATGATTCCGGAATTTTGATTTCCAGAATTAAACATGCAGAATTTTAGAAAGCAGAATTTTAAAAAGCAGAATTTTGTTCAAGCAGAATTTTTTTGCAATTTACAGAATTTTGTAATACAGAATAATGACACGCTCCCATTAATTCATTTGTCGGGCTAAGTATCGAAAAATTTACATAAAAACATAAATTTACGCCATACGAAAACAAGTAAGGAAGGTTAAGTTCGGGTGTAACCGAACATTACATACTCAGTTGAGAGCTATGGTGACAACATAAGGGAAAATAACCATGTAGAAAAATGAACGGAGGGAAACCCTGGAATGTGTTTATATGACAAGTGTATCAAATGAAAGGCACTAAAGAGTATTTTATGAGGGAGTGGGCCATAGTTCTATAGGTGGCCGCCATTTAGGGATTTCGCCATAAAGGTGGATCAGGGTTGACTCTAGAATTTTTTTGCACGATATGGGTATCAAATGAAAGGTGTTAATGAGTATTTTAAAAGGGAGTAATCCTTAGTTCCATAGGTGGACGCCGTTTCGAGATATCGCCATAAAGGTGGACCAGGGGTGACCCTAGAATTTGTTTGTACAATATGGGTATCAAAAGAAAGGTGCTACTGAGTATTTTAAAGGGAGTGATCCTTAGTTCCATAGCTGGACGCCGTTTCGAGATATCGCCATAAAGGTGGACCAGGAGTGACCCTAGAATTTGTTTGTACCATATGGGTATCAAATTAAAGGTATTAATGAGGGTTTTAAAAGGGAGTGGTGGTAGTTGTATAGGTGGTCGCCTTTTCAGAGATATCGCAATAAAGGTGGACCAGGGGTGACTCTAGAATGCGTTTGTACAATATGGGTATCAAACGAAAGGTGTTAATGAGTATTTTAAAAGGGAGTGGGCCTTAGTTCTATAGGTGGAAGCTGTTGAGAAACATCGCCATAAGGTGGACCAGGGGTGACTTTAGAATGTGTTTGTACGATATGGGTATAAAATTAAAGGTATTAATGAGGGTTTTAAAAGGGAGTGGTGGTAGTTATATAGGTGGTCGCCTTTTCGAGATATCGCCATAAAGGTGGACCAGGGGTGGCTCTAGAATGCGTTTGTACAATATGGGTATCAAAAGAAAGGTGTTAATGAGTATTTTAAAAGGGGGTGGGCCTTAGTTCTATAGGTGGACGCCTTTTCGAGGTATCGAAACTTAGACTTTGTTTGTACGATATGGGTATCAAATGAAAGGTGTTAATGAGTATTTTTAAAAGGGAGTGGGTCTTCGTTCTATAGGTGGTCGCTTTTTCGAGATATCACCATAAAGGTGGACCAGGGGTGACTCTAGAATATGTTTGTACGATATGGGGATCAAATGAAAGGTGCTGATGAGTATTTTTAAAAGGGAGTGGGTCTTCGTTCTATAGGTGGTCGCTTTTTCGAGATATCGCCATAAAGGTGGACCAGTGGTGACTCTAGAATATGTTTGTACGATATGGGTATCAAATGAAAGGTGCTAATGAGTATTTTAAAAGGGCGTGGGGCTTAGTTCTATAGGTGGAGGCCTTTTCGAGATATCGCCATTAAGGTGGACTCTAGAATGTGTTTGTACGATATTGGTATCAAATTAAAGGTATTAATGATAGTTTTAAAAGGGAGTGGTGGCAGTTCTATATGTGAAGGCGTTTTCCAGATATCGACCAAAACGTGGACCAGGGTGACCCAGAACATCATCTGTTGGATACCGCTAATTTATTTATATATGTAATACCTGCCAAGATTTCAAGGGTTTTTTATTTCGCACTGCAGAACTTTTTCATTTTTTCTACTTAGTATGGTAGGTGTCACAACCATTTTACAAAGTTTTTTCTAAAGTTATATTTCGCGTCAATAAACCAATCCAATTACCATGTTTCATCCCTTTTTTCGTATTTGGTATAGAATTATGTCATTTTTTTCATTTTTCGTAATTTTCGAAATCGAAAAAGTGGGCGTGGTCATAGTCGGATTTCGTTAATTTTTTGTACCAAGATAAAGTGAGTTCAGGTAAGTACGTGAATTAAGTTCAGTAAAGATATGCCGAGTTATCGTGTTAACGGCCATGCGGAAGGACAGACGGACGACTGTGTATAAAAACTGGGCGTGGCTTCAACCGTTTTCGCCCATTTTCACAGAAAACAGTTAACGTCATAAAATCTATGCCCCTACCAAATTTCAAAAGGATTGGTAAATTTTTGTTCGACTTATGGCATTAAAAGTATCCTAGACAAATTAAATGAAAAAGGGCGGAGCCACGCCCATTTCGAATTTTCTTTTATTTTTGTACTTTGTTGTACCATATTACTGGATTTGAATGTTGACATAATTTACTTATATACTGTAAAGATATTATATTTTTTGTTAAAATTTTACTTTAAAACAAATTTTTTTTTAAAGTGGGCGTGGTCCTTCTCCGATTTTGCTAATTTGTATTAAGCGTACATATAGTAATAGGAGTAACGCTCCTGCCAAATTTCATTATGATATCTTCAACGACTGCCAAATTACAGCTTGCAAAAGTTTTAAATTACCTTCTTTTAAAAGTGGGCGGTGCCACGCCCATTGTCCAAAATTTTACTAATTGTCTATTCTGCGTCATAATTTCAACCCACCTGCCAAGTTTCATCGCTTTATCTGTCTTTGTTAATGAATTATCGCACTTTTTCGGTTTTTCGAAATTTTCGATATCGAAAAAGTGGGCGTGGTTATAGTCCGATATCGTTCATTTTAAATAGCGATCGGAGATGAGTACTCAGGAACTTACATACCAAATTTCATCAAGATACCTCAAAATTTACTCAAGTTATCGTGTTAACGGACGGACGGACGGACATGGCTCAATCAAATTTTTTTTTCGATCCTGATGATTTTGATAAATGGAAGTCTATATCTATCTCGATTCCTTTATACCTGTACAACCAACCGTTATCCAATCAAACTTAATCAGCCCTATTCTGCATTTCGACTTGGATTGGAATTTTTTCGATTTGGCAATTTTGGTATTCTGTGTTCCAATCTCTTTCGATCCAACTTCCAATCGTTCGATTTTGTGTATTCTGCATTTCGATCGTAGTTCCGTTTTTCTAAGTTGCAAATTAGTTGGCGGAAAAATATTTTCTTTTTATTTTTTTATTAATTTATTAAGTTTACGGTACCCACCGAAATTTGGGCCAAAATTTTCGAGTGAGGTATCAAAAGACGCGTATTCACGTCTAGATCAAGAATCCGAAAGCGGAAGTTAACTTTTTTACCCGTTCAAAAGCTATTAACGAAAAACCGAAAAAAGACCCGGTGGTACTTCCGAAACGGGGGGTGGAATCCATAGTATTTTTGCGCAGAACACCTTTCTGTGTTGGCGGCCTTCGGCCGCGCTTATAAAAAATAACCCTGGGCTACGCCTTCCCAAGCCCGGGTGTGCGGTATAACCGTGGCTACCGCCACGGTGATGCACAATTTTTTTTGTGGGTAAAAACACAACAACAACCACACGAAAATCGCCAACTTCAACTGCAAATATCTCCGGACAGAGATAAAATTTTTCCGCCTTCGGATTATTGTTCTCGAGATTAATACGCGTCTTTTGATAGCTCACTCGAAAATCTTAGCCCAACTTTAGGGTGGGTACCGTAAACTGTACTACTACCTAATCCGGCAACTAGGAGGATCTTTCTACCACCTCGTATTTATATTTATTGTTAAATCACTGTGCACTCATCACTATAATTACCTGCGTTAATTTGTTGGAATCAGCACTTGTTTTTTCCTTGTAGATTCCTTTAAAATATTTTTTATGTATTTATTCCACATGTAATTTTTTTGTAAATAAATAATTTGTATTATTTACAAATAGAAATTGACATTTAAATGTCAAAATATCTATTACAAATCACCATTCAATCTATTACTGTCTGTCATAAATTACGATACGTTACTGAACGTACCTCATAATACCAATATTGCCATAGGTACGATCAGTCACGTATTCTTTATTCGTACGATTGCCGTTTCGATCACGGAAAACGTAATTCGGGCCCAGGTCTGCACACAAAATTGATGTAGCCTTCAATCATGTAACGCGATATGTTTATGGCTTAGCATGATTTGACCATGTATATGAATGGAGGACTCGTCTGTTAGGTTGTGAGGTCTCTGATTACCTTAGAGCGAGGAACTGCATTTTCCCTTATCGTATCATGTCAGATAAAGCGCCCAGCTACTTATATAACAAGTTGACTCTCTCGCAGTCTGCTCGTATATGCGACATAATTTTACCAAGCTATAACTATTTGAACTCTGCAAGGCTATTCTTTGTCAATGCTATCGGCATATGGAACTCCATCCCAAACTCAATTCGCAATAGCTCTTATAGCGTTTTCTTTTCTGAAATAAATGGTTGCCTAAGGAAATGGTAAAGCCTTAATAGAGTTACTCCTACCTCAGAAAATTTTCAACATTTATAGTGCATACAAAGAACATTTCAACTCACCATATTCACTCATAACATGATGGAATTATAGAAGGTTGCGCATAGCGCATGTAAACATTAGTTCAGCTGTTCTTTTTGAGCAATTATTACGTCATTTTCCTTTAGCTCTTGGTTTTTTCTCTCTTTCTTTCATTCGCTTAAGTAAGCAACTCTGACGTAGATGCGCAGAACGAAGCAATTTTGAACTCGTGAATGCGAAATCTATAACAGAGTATATGTGGAACTTAAGAGCGAATTGAGAGTTTCACAGAGTTGCACTGCCACATCGCCATTTTATACAGGGTAAAAGTGTAACGCTTTTGCGTTGCGAGCAGGCAACAATTTTCACAAACGAACGATATACCTCGTAAAGGCGATGCCTGTTTTTTAGAATAGAACAACAACCCTTGCGCGGCGTACAAAAAGCGTAACACTTTAGCCAGAAAAGAAAACGCTATTAAGTAAAGGCAACTTTAAGAATGCTTTATATTCGTACTTTCGCCAATGAATGTCTTGATTTGAAACTGAGTTTACCTACATATCTTCTAGTCAATTATTATTATTTGAATTATTATAGTACCCAACTAGCAATTCTGTTTTGGAAAATAGCTTATTGCAAGCTTTCTGTATCTAATCTAATCTAATCTAATCTAATCTAATCTAATTATATATTATAAATGGGAAAGTTTGGATGTTAAGATGTTTGGATGTTTGGATGTTTAGATGTTTGGATGTTTGGATGTTTGGATGTTTGTCCAGACGTTTGTCTTTGTGACTCAATAACGCAAGAACGGCTGGACCGATTTGGATGAAATTTTGCACACATATAGCCAATAGTCTATAAGGATCTACTAGCTATATATTTTTCAAAAGGGGCGTGGTCCCCGCCCCCTAGGAACAGTTATAATTTAATTATTATATTTTTTCGTCTTTGCGACTGAATCACGCCAGAATGGCTACACGGATTTTGATGAAATTTGGGACACAGACAGTAGTCTACTAGCAAAATTTTTTTCGAAGATGGAAAGAGGGGTGGGGGTCCCACGACCCTTCGAGAAATTATTTTTCATAATTTTTACACATTATAACTTTACGTATACTGGCCTTCACCAATATCACAGACTCAAGGGGTCAAATAAGTCGAGGGCTTACAAAGTAAGCAGTGACACCCTCCGCCCGCCCCCCTTTATCTCCCCCTCTGGTGTAAAATCCATAAATTGTTATAACTCAATCTAAATTTTCTCCTAAATTAATAGTTTTTGGTATCTGGTACATACAGAACGAGATCTAGACAATTTTGGAGGAACGATCAGTGGTCCTCTCCTCTACTCCCGCCATCCGCCCTCCATCAATTGTTTTTATTAGCACGCTTTTATTAGCTTTACCTGTATGTTTCTATCTAACTTTTTATTCGCTCCAATGCGCCTGCTGCCTTATTAACATGGTTTTATAATTAGCTTCACCTTATTTGTAATCCCGTAAGGGTCATATCGGACCCTTCCGGGATCATTTCTGGATGGTTTTCGGGATCGGTCCGGGATTACGCCGGGGTAATTTCGGGACTATTTCGGGATCATTTTGGGACCCTTCCGGGATCATTTCTGTATAGTTTACGGGATCCGTCCGGGATCCCATCGGGGTTATTTTGGAACATTTTCGGGACTATTCCGGAATCATTTCGGGACTATTTCGCGATCATTTGGGGACCCTTCCGGCATCATTTCTGGATGGTTTTCGGGATCCGTGCGGGATCTCGTCGGGGTCATATGGGGACTTTTTCGGGATCATTTGGGGGCTCTTCCGGCATCATTTCTGGATGGTTTTCGGGATCCGTCCGGGATCTCGTCGGGGTCATTTGGGGACTTTTTCGGGATCATTTTGGGGCACATCCGGCATCATTTCTGGATGGTTTTCGCGATCCGTGCGGGATCCCGTCGGGGTCATTTCGGGACTTTTTCGCGACTAATACGGGATCATTTGGGAACCCTTTCGGCATCATTTCTGGATGGTTTTCGGGATCCGTCCGGGATCCCGTCGGGGTCATTTCGGGACTTTTTCGCGACTAATACGGGATCATTTGGGAACCCTTTCGGCATCATTTCTGGATGGTTTTCGGGATCCGTCCGGGATCCCATTAGGGTAATTTCGGGACTATTAGGGGATCATTTGGGAACCTTTCCGGCATCATTTCTGGATAATTTTCGGGATCCGTCCGGGATGCCGACGAGGTCATTTCGGGACTATTTCGGGATCATTTGGGATACCTACCGGCATCATTTCTGGATGGTTTTTGGGATTCGTCCGGGATCCCGTCGTGGTCCTTTCGGGACTTTTTTCGACTAATACGGGATCATTTGCGGACCCTTTCGGCATCATTTCTGGATAGTTGTCGGGATCCCGTCACGGTCATTTCGGGACTATTAGGGGATCATTTGAGGACCTTTCCGGCATCATTTCTGTATTGTTTTCGGAATCCTTTCGGGATCCCGTCAGGGTCATTTTGGGACTTTTTTGGGGCTAATACGGGATCATTTGGGGATCCTCTAGGGGTCGTTTCGTGACTTTTTCTGTTTTATTTCGGGATCATTTGGAGACCCTTCCGGCATAATTTCTTGATGGTTTGCCGGATCCATCAGGGTCATTTCGGGACCATTTTGGGATCATTTGGGGACCCTTCCGAGATCATTTCTGGATCCGTCCGGGATGCCGTAGGAGCCATTTCGGGATTTTTTGTTACTTTTCCGGGATAGTTTTTGGACCCTTCCGGGATCATTTCTGGATCTGTGCGGGATCCCATCTGGGTCATTTCCGGACTATTTCGGGATCATTTTGGGATCCTTCCGGAATCATTTCTGTATGGTTTTTGCGATCCGTCGTTGATTCCCTAGGAGCCATTTCGGAACCTTTTCTGGAGTATGTCGGGGTCATTTGGGGACTTTTTCGGGATCATTTGGGGCTCTTCCGGCATCATTTCTGGATGGTTTTCGGGATCCGTGCGGGATCTCGTCGGGGTTTGCGCAGCACACCTATATGCATGGGCGGGCTTCGGCCGCGCTTATAAAATACTACCCCAGCTCGTGCAACACCTGTTTGGGGTCAATATTAAAGCCGTGCAAAACCACTTTCTACACAATTTTTTTTGGTAATAGTCTAGTTGAGGGGTCGACTGCTAATACGCTACCAAAAATATCGAGAGAGGTGTCAAACGACGCGTCTTGACATCAGTATTAATAATCCGAAGGCGGAAATAAAAATTTTAACGCGTTCAAAAGATATTAACGAAAAACCCAAAAAAGACCCGCGGGTACCTCCGAAACCGGGGGTCGGACCCATAGTATTTTTGCGCAGGACACCTTTCTGCGTTGGCGGCCTTCTGCCGCGATTATAAAAAATAACCCTGGGCTACGCCATGCCAAGTCCGGGTGTGTGGTATAATGCACAATTTTTTTTGGGGGTACAAACACAACAACAACCACATGGAAATCGCCAAATTCAAATGCAAATATCTCCGGACAGAGTTAAAATTTTTCTTTTCCGCCATCGGATTATTGTTCTCGAGATTAATACGCGTCGTTTGACACCTCTCTCGATATTTTTGGTAGCGTATTAGCAGTCGACCCCTCAACTAGACTATTATCTTTTTTTTATGTGACCATGTCGTTTGACGCCTCTTCCGATATTGTTGGAGAGTATTAGCAGTCCAGCCCTGTTTTAAATTGTTACATTTAATATTTACATATAACAAAGAGCACATAAATCTCTATTCTATGCATAAGGGGAATGTATTCCAGCGCAAGCGGCGTTGATGGTAATCTTCCCGCAGGAACAATTGTTTGAACAAACTACGGTAAAGGTCTAGTTGAGGGGTCGATTGCTAATACGCTACCAAAAATATTGAGACAGGTGTCAAAAGACGCGTATTGACCTCGACAACAATAATCCGGAGTAATAGTGTAGTTTACGGTACCCACCGAAATTTGGGCCAAAATTTTCGAGTGAGGTATCAAAAGACGCGTATTCATGTCTAGATCAAGAATCCGAAAGCGGAAGTTAACTTTTTTACCCGTTCAAAAGCTATTAACGAAAAACCGAAAAAAGACCCGGTGGTACTTCCGAAACGGGGGGTGGAATCCATAGTATTTTTGCGCAGAACACCTTTCTGTGTTGGCGGCCTTCGGCCGCGCTTATAAAAAATAACCCTGGGCTACGCCTTCCCAAGCCCGGGTGTGCGGTATAACCGTGGCTACCGCCACGGTGATGCACAATTTTTTTTGTGGGTAAAAACACAACAACAACCACACGAAAATCGCCAACTTCAACTGCAAATATCTCCGGACAGAGATAAAATTTTTCCGCCTTCGGATTATTGTTCTCGAGATTAATACGCGTCTTTTGATAGCTCACTCGAAAATCTTAGCCCAACTTTAGGGTGGGTACCGTAAACTGTACTACTACCTAATCCGGCAACTAGGAGGATCTCTCTACCACCTCGTATTTATATTTATTGTTAAATCACTGTGCACTCATCACTATAATTACCTGCGTTAATTTGTTGGAATCAGCACTTGTTTTTTCCTTGTAGATTCCTTTAAAATATTTTTTATGTATTTATTCCACATGTAATTTTTTTGTAAATAAATAATTTGTATTATTTACAAATAGAAATTGACATTTAAATGTCAAAATATCTATTACAAATCACCATTCAATCTATTACTGTCTGTCATAAATTACGATACGTTACTGAACGTACCTCATAATACCAATATTGCCATAGGTACGATCAGTCACGTATTCTTTATTCGTACGATTGCCGTTTCGATCACGGAAAACGTAATTCGGGCCCAGGTCTGCACACAAAATTGATGTAGCCTTCAATCATGTAACGCGATATGTTTATGGCTTAGCATGATTTGACCATGTATATGAATGGAGGACTCGTCTGTTAGGTTGTGAGGTCTCTGATTACCTTAGAGCGAGGAACTGCATTTTCCCTTATCGTATCATGTCAGATAAAGCGCCCAGCTACTTATATAACAAGTTGACTCTCTCGCAGTCTGCTCGTATATGCGACATAATTTTACCAAGCTATAACTATTTGAACTCTGCAAGGCTATTCTTTGTCAATGCTATCGGCATATGGAACTCCATCCCAAACTCAATTCGCAATAGCTCTTATAGCGTTTTCTTTTCTGAAATAAATGGTTGCCTAAGGAAATGGTAAAGCCTTAATAAAGTTACTCCTACCTCAGAAAATTTTCAACATTTATAGTGCATACAAAGAACATTTCAACTCACCATATTCACTCATAACATGATGGAATAATAGAAGGTTGCGCATAGCGCATGTAAACATTAGTTCAGCTGTTCTTTTTGAGCAATTATTACGTCATTTTCCTTTAGCTCTTGGTTTTTTCTCTCTTTCTTTCATTCGCTTAAGTAAGCAACTCTGACGTAGATGCGCAGAACGAAGCAATTTTGAACTCGTGAATGCGAAATCTATAACAGAGTATATGTGGAACTTAAGAGCGAATTGAGAGTTTCACAGAGTTGCACTGCCACATCGCCATTTTATACAGGGTAAAAGTGTAACGCTTTTGCGTTGCGAGCAGGCAACAATTTTCACAAACGAACGAAATACCTCGTAAAGGCGATGCCTGTTTTTTAGAATAGAACAACAACCCTTGCGCGGCGTACAAAAAGCGTAACACTTTAGCCAGAAAAGAAAACGCTATTAAGTAAAGGCAACTTTAAGAATGCTTTATATTCGTACTTTCGCCAATGAATGTCTTGATTTGAAACTGAGTTTACCTACATATCTTCTAGTCAATTATTATTATTTGAATTATTATAGTACCCAACTAGCAATTCTGTTTTCGAAAATAGCTTATTGCAAGCTTTCTGTATCTAATCTAATCTAATCTAATCTAATCTAATCTAATTATATATTATAAATGGGAAAGTTTGGATGTTAAGATGTTTGGATGTTTGGATGTTTAGATGTTTGGATGTTTGGATGTTTGGATGTTTGTCCAGACGTTTGTCTTTGTGACTCAATAACGCAAGAACGGCTGGACCGATTTGGATGAAATTTTGCACACATATAGCCAATAGTCTATAAGGATCTACTAGCTATATATTTTTCAAAAGGGGCGTGGTCCCCGCCCCCTAGGAACAGTTATAATTTAATTATTATATTTTTTCGTCTTTGCGACTGAATCACGCCAGAATGGCTACACGGATTTTGATGAAATTTGGGACACAGACAGTAGTCTACTAGCAAAATTTTTTTCGAAGATGGAAAGAGGGGTGGGGGTCCCACGACCCTTCGAGAAATTATTTTTCATAATTTTTACACATTATAACTTTACGTATACTGGCCTTCACCAATATCACAGACTCAAGGGGTCAAATAAGTCGAGGGCTTACAAAGTAAGCAGTGACACCCTCCGCCCGCCCCCCTTTATCTCCCCCTCTGGTGTAAAATCCATAAATTGTTATAACTCAATCTAAATTTTCTCCTAAATCAATAGTTTTTGGTATCTGGTACATACAGAACGAGATCTAGACAATTTTGGAGGAACGATCAGTGGTCCTCTCCTCTACTCCCGCCATCCGCCCTCCATCAATTGTTTTTATTAGCACGCTTTTATTAGCTTTACCTGTATGTTTCTATCTAACTTTTTATTCGCTCCAATGCGCCTGCTGCCTTATTAACATGGTTTTATAATTAGCTTCACCTTATTTGTAATCCCGTAAGGGTCATATCGGACCCTTCCGGGATCATTTCTGGATGGTTTTCGGGATCGGTCCGGGATTACGCCGGGGTAATTTCGGGACTATTTCGGGATCATTTTGGGACCCTTCCGGGATCATTTCTGTATAGTTTACGTGATCCGTCCGGGATCCCATCGGGGTTATTTTGGAACATTTTCGGGACTATTCCGGAATCATTTCGGGACTATTTCGCGATCATTTGGGGACCCTTCCGGCATCATTTCTGGATGGTTTTCGGGATCCGTGCGGGATCTCGTCGGGGTCATATGGGGACTTTTTCGGGATCATTTGGGGGCTCTTCCGGCATCATTTCTGGATGGTTTTCGGGATCCGTCCGGGATCTCGTCGGGGTCATTTGGGGACTTTTTCGGGATCATTTTGGGGCTCATCCGGCATCATTTCTGGATGGTTTTCGCGATCCGTGCGGGATCCCGTCGGGGTCATTTCGGGACTTTTTCGCGACTAATACGGGATCATTTGGGAACCCTTTCGGCATCATTTCTGGATGGTTTTCGGGATCCGTCCGGGATCCCGTCGGGGTCATTTCGGGACTTTTTCGCGACTAATACGGGATCATTTGGGAACCCTTTCGGCATCATTTCTGGATGGTTTTCGGGATCCGTCCGGGATCCCATTAGGGTAATTTCGGGACTATTAGGGGATCATTTGGGAACCTTTCCGGCATCATTTCTGGATAATTTTCGGGATCCGTCCGGGATGCCGACGAGGTCATTTCGGGACTATTTCGGGATCATTTGGGATACCTACCGGCATCATTTCTGGATGGTTTTTGGGATTCGTCCGGGATCCCGTCGTGGTCCTTTCGGGACTTTTTTCGACTAATACGGGATCATTTGCGGACCCTTTCGGCATCATTTCTGGATAGTTGTCGGGATCCCGTCACGGTCATTTCGGGACTATTAGGGGATCATTTGAGGACCTTTCCGGCATCATTTCTGTATTGTTTTCGGAATCCTTTCGGGATCCCGTCAGGGTCATTTTGGGACTTTTTTGGGGCTAATACGGGATCATTTGGGGATCCTCTAGGGGTCGTTTCGTGACTTTTTCTGTTTTATTTCGGGATCATTTGGAGACCCTTCCGGCATAATTTCTTGATGGTTTGCCGGATCCATCAGGGTCATTTCGGGACCATTTTGGGATCATTTGGGGACCCTTCCGAGATCATTTCTGGATCCGTCCGGGATGCCGTAGGAGCCATTTCGGGATTTTTTGTTACTTTTCCGGGATAGTTTTTGGACCCTTCCGGGATCATTTCTGGATCTGTGCGGGATCCCATCTGGGTCATTTCCGGACTATTTCGGGATCATTTTGGGATCCTTCCGGAATCATTTCTGTATGGTTTTTGCGATCCGTCGTTGATTCCCTCGGAGCCATTTCGGAACCTTTTCTGGAGTATGTCGGGGTCATTTGGGGACTTTTTCGGGATCATTTGGGGCTCTTCCGGCATCATTTCTGGATGGTTTTCGGGATCCGTGCGGGATCTCGTCGGGGTCATTTGGGGACTTTTTCGGGATCATTTGGGGGCTCTTCCGGCATCATTTCTGGATGGTTTTCGGGATCCGTCCGGAATATCGTCGGGGTCATTTGGGGACATTTTCGGGATCATTTGGGGGCTCTTCCGGCATCATTTCTGGATGGTTTTCGGGATCCGTCCGGGATCCTATCAGGGTAATTTCGGGACTATTAGGGGATCATTTGTGGACCTTTCCGGCATCATTTCTTGATAATTTTCGGTATCCGTCCGGGATGCCGACGAGGTCATTTCGGGATTATTTCGGTATCATTTGGGATACCTACCGGCATCATTTCTGGATGGTTTTTGGGATTCGTCCGGGATCCCGTCGGGGTCATTTCGGGACTTTTTCTCGACTAATACGGGATCATTTGCGGACCCTTTCGGCATAATTTCTGGATAGTTGTCGGGATC
Organism: Eurosta solidaginis; assembly: GCF_040869045.1. Lineage (NCBI taxonomy): Eukaryota > Metazoa > Arthropoda > Insecta > Diptera > Tephritidae > Eurosta > Eurosta solidaginis. The sequence goes on along the minus strand of NC_090322.1, from coordinate 103,831,365 downwards.
CGTTCGGGATCCCGTCACGGTCATTTCGGAACTATTAGGGGATCATTTGAGGACCTTTCCGGCATCATTTCTGGATAGTTTTTGGAATCCTTTCGGGATCCCGTCAGGGTCATTTCGGGGCTTTTTCGGGATCGTTTAAGGATGGCTTTCAGGATTCGTCCGGGAACCCGTCAGGGTAATTTCTGGACTTTTCCGAGACTATTTCGGGATCATTTTGGGACCTTCCCAAGATCATTTCTGGATGGATTTCGGGATCAGTCCGGGATGCCGTCATGGTCATTTTGGGACTATTAGGTGAGCATTTGAGGACCGTTCCGGCATCACTTCTGGATGGTTTTCGGTATCCGTTCAGATTCCCGTCGGAATAATTGCGGGACTTTTTCGGGATCATTGGGGTCCCTTCCAAAATCATTTCTGGATGGTTTTTGGGATTCGTCCGGCATCCCGTCGGGGTCATTTCGGGACTTTTTCTCGACTAATACGGGATCATTTGCGGGCCCTTTCGGTATCATTTCTGGATAGTTGTCGGGATCCGTTCGGGATCCCGTCAGGGTCTTTTCGGAACTATTGGGAGATCATTTGAGGACCTTTCCGGCATCATTTATGGTTAGTTTCCGGGATCCTTTCCGGGTCCCTTCAGGGTCATTTCGGGACTTTTTCGGCATCATTTAAGATTGGTTTTCAGGATTCGTCCGGTATCCGTCAGGGTAATTTCTGGACTTTTCCCAGACTATTTCGGGATAATTTTGGGACCCTCCCAAGATCATTTCTGGATGGATTTCGGGATCTGTCCGGGATGCCGTCAGGGTCATTTTGGGACTATTAGGTGATCATTTGAGGACCTTTTCGGCATCACTTCTGGATGGTTTTCGGTATCCGCTCAGGATCCCGTCGGAATTATTGCGGGACTTTTTCGGGATCATTTGGTGTCCCTTCCGGCATCATTTCTGGCTGGTTTTTGGGATTCGTCCGGCATCCCGTCGGGTTCATTTCGGGACTTTTTCTCGACTAATACGGGATCATTTGCGGGCCCTTTCGGCATCATTTCTAGATAGTTGTCGGGATTCGTTCGGGATCCCGTCAGGGTCTTTTCGGAACTATTAGGTGATCATTTGAGGACATTTCCGGCATCATTTCTGGATAGTTTTCGGGATCCTTTCGGTGTCCAGTCAGGGTCATTTCGGGACTTTTTCGGGATCATTTAGAGATGGCTTTCAGGATTCGTCGGGAACCCGTCAGGGTAATTTCTGAACTTTTCCGAGACTATTTCGGGATAATTTTGGGACCTTCCCAAGATCATTTCTGGATGGATTTCGGGATCTGTCCGGGATCCCGTCAGGGTCATTTAGGGGTGCGTTCGAGATCCCGTCAGGGTCATTTCGGGACTTCTTCGGGAATATATCGGGATCATTTCTGGATGGTTTATGGGATCCGTCCATGACCCCTTAAGGGTCATTTCGGGACTATTAGGTGATCATTTGAGGACCTTTCCGGCGTCACTTCTGGATGATTTTCGGTATCCGTTCGGGATCCCGTCGGAATCAATGCGGGACTTTTACGGAATCATTTGGGATTCCTTCCGGCATCATTTCTGGATGGTTTTCGGGATTTGTCCGGGATCCCGTCGGGGTTATTTCGGGACCTTTTCGGGGCTAATACGGGATCATTTGGGGATCCTCTAGGGGTCGCTTCGTGACTTTTTCTGTATTATTTCGGGATCATTTTGGGACCCCTTCGGCATAATTTCTTGATGGTTTGCCGGATCCATCAGGGTCATTTCGGGACCATTTTGGGATCATTTGGGGACCCTTCCGAGATCATTTCTGGATCCGTCCGGGATGCCGTAGGAGCCATTTCGGGATTTTTTGTTACTTTTCCGGGATAGTTTTTGCACCCTTCCGGGATCATTTCTGGGTCTGTGCGGGATCCCATCTGGGTCAATTCCGGACTATTTCGGGATCATTTTGGAATCCTTCCGGAATAATTTCTGTATGGTTTTCGCGATCCATCGTGGATCCCCTCGGAGCCATTTCGGAACTTTTTCTGGAGTTAGTCGGGATAATTTAGGGACCCTTCCTGGATATTTTATGGATGGTTTCTGAGATCCGCCCGGGAGCCCGTCAGGGTAATTTCGGAACTTTTTCGGGACTATTTCGGGATCAATTTGGTACCCTTCAGGCATCATTTCTGTGTGGTTATCTGGATAAGTCTAGAATCGTGTCGTTGTCATTTCGGGTTTTTTTGGGCTACTTCGGGAACTTTTGGAAACACTTCCGGGGCGTTTCTGGATGGTTTTCGGGATCCGTCCGCGATAGCGTCGGGGTTATTTCGTGGCTTTTTCTGGATAATTTCGTTATCATTTTGGGATCCTATCAGGTTATCAGTTCATAAAGTTCTTTTTTTTACTCAATTACAAAAATAAAATGCATTAGACAGAAAAAAAATTTTAAACAGATAACTTTATAAGCAGGCTAACGTGAATAGCCCACATATTTCATTTTCTCCTTGCGGACGGGGCCGCGGGTAAAGGCTAGTATATATTATAAATGGGAAAGTTTGGATGTGAAGATGTTTGGATGTTTGGATGTTTGTCCAGATGTTTGTCTTTGTGACTCAATAACGCAAGAATGGCTGGACCGATTTGAATGAAATTTTGCACACATATAGCCAATAGTCTAGAAGGATCTACTAGCTATATATTTTTCAAAAGGGGCGTGGTCCCCGCCCCCTAGGAACAGTTATAATTTAATTATTATATTTTTTCGTCTCTTCGAGTGAATCACGCCAGAATGGCTACGCGGATTTTGATGAAATTTGGGACACAGACAGTAGTCTACTAGCGAAATTTTTTTCGAACATGGAAAGAGGGGTAGGGGTCCCACGACCCTTTCGAGCAATTACTTTTTAATAATTTTTACACATTATAACTCTACGTATACTGGCCTTCACCAATATCACAGACTCAAGGGGTCAAATAAGTCGAGGGCTTACAAAGTAAGCAGTGAAACACTCCGCCGCCCCTCCCCCCTTTATCACCCCTCTGGTGTAAAATCTATAAATTGTTATAACTCAATATAAATTTTCTCCTACTTCAATAGTTTTTGGTATCTGGCACATACAGATCGAGATCTAGACAATTTTGGAGGAACGATCAGTAGTTCTATCCTTCTACACCCGCCATCCGCCAACCTTCAATTGTTTTAATTAGCACGCTTTTATTAGCTTTACCTGTATGTTTCTATGTAACTTTTCATTCGCTCCAATGCGCCTGCTGCCTTATTAACATGGTTTTATAATTAGCTTCACCTTATTTGTAATCCCGTAAGGGTCATATAGAGGCCCTTCCGGGATCATTTCTGGATGGTTTTCGGGATCGGTCCGAGATCCCGCCGGGGTAATTTCGGGATCATTTTGGGACCCTTCCGGGATCATTTCTGTATAGTTTTCGGGATCCGTCCGGGATCCCGTCGGGGTTATTTTGAGACATTTTCGGGACTATTCCAGAATCATTTCGGGACTATTTCGCGATCATTTGGGGACCCTTCCGGCATCATTTCTGGATGGTTTTCGGGATCCGTCCGGGATCCCGTCTGGGTACTTTCGGGATTATTTGCGTACCTTCGAGAGATAAATTCTTGATGGTTTCCGGGATCATTACGGGACTTTTTCGGGGTTATTTGGAGTCCCTTTAGGCATCATTTCTGGATGGTCTTCGGGATTCGTCCGGCATCCCGTCGGGGTCATTTCGCGACTAATACGGGATCATTTGGGGACCCTTTCGGCATCATTTCTGGATGGTTTTCGGGATCCGTCCGGGATCTCGTCAGGGTAATTTGGGGACTTTTTCGGGATCATTTGGGGGTTCTTCCGGCATCATTTCTGGATGGTTTTCGGGATACGTCCGGGATCCCGTCGGGGTCATTTCGGTACTTTTTCGCGACTAATACGGGATCATTTGGGAACCCTTTCGGCATCAATTCTCGATGGTTTTCGGGATCCGTCCGGGATATCGTCGGGGTCATTTGGGGACTTTTTCGGGATCATTTGGGGGCTCTTCCGGCATCATTTCTGGATGGTTTTCGGGATCCGTCCGGGATCCCCTCGGGGTCATTTGGAGACTTTTTCGGGATCATTTGGGGGCTCTTCCGGCATCATTTCTGGATGGTTTTAGGGATCCGTCCGGGATCCCATCGGGGTAATTTCGGTACTTTTTCGCGACTAATACGGCATCATTTGGGAACCCTTTCGGCATCAATTCTCGATGGTTTTCGGGATCCGTCCGGGATATCGTCGGGGTCATTTGGGGACTTTTTCGGAATCATTTGGGGGCTCTTCCGGCATCATTTCTGGATGGTTTTCGGGATCCGTCCCGGATCTCGTCGGGGTAATTTGGGGACTCTTTCGGGATCATTTGGGGGCTCTTCCGGCATCATTTCTGGATGGTTTTCGGGATACGTCCGGGATCCCGTCGGGGTCATTTCGAGACTTTTTCGCGACTAATACGGGATCATTTGGGAACCCTTTCGGCATAATTTCTGGCTGGTTTTCGGGATCCGTCCGGGATCCCGTCGGGGACATTTGGGGGCTTTTTCGGGATCATTTGGGGCCTCTTCCGGCATCATTTCTGGATGGTTTTCGGGATCCGTCCGGGATCCCGTCGGGGTCATTTCGGGACTTTTTCGCAACTAATACGGGATCATTTGGGAACCCTTTCGGCATCATTTCTGGATCGTTTTCGGGATCCGTCCGGGATCCCATCAGGGTAATTTGGGGACTATTAGGGGATCATTTGGGGACCTTTCCGGCATCATTTCTAGATAGTTTTCGGAATCCTTTCGGGATCCCGTCAGGGTCACTTCGGGACTTTTTCGGCTTTCGGGATTTCTCCGGGAACCCGTCAGGGTAATTTCTGGACTTTTCCGAGACTATTTCGGGATCATTTTGGGACCTTCCCAAGATCATTTCTGGATTGAATTCGGGATCCGTCCGGGATCCCGTCGGGGTCATTTCGGGACTTTTTCGCAACTAATACGGGATCATTTGGGAACCCTTTCGGCATCATTTCTGGATCGTTTTCGGGATCCGTCCGGGATCCCATTAGGGTAATTTCGGGACTATTAGGGGATCATTTGGGGATCTTTCCGGCATCATTTCTGGATAATTTTCGGGATCCGTCCGGGATGCAGACGAGGTCATTTCGGTCCTATTTCGGGATCATCTGGGATACCTACCGGCATCATTTCTGGATGGTTTTTGGGATTCGTCCGGGATCCCGTCGGGGTCATTTCGGGACTTTTTCTCGACTAATACGGGATCATTTGCGGACCCTTTCGGCATCATTTCTGCATAGTTGTCGGGATCCGTTCGGGATTCCGTCACGGTCATTTCGGGACTATTAGGGGATTATTTGAGGACCTTTCCGGCATCATTTCTAGATAGTTTTCGGAATCCTTTCGGGATCCCGTCAGGGTCACTTCGGGACTTTTTCGGCTTTCGGGATTTCTCCGGGAACCCGTCAGGGTAATTTCTGGACTTTTCCGAGACTATTTCGGGATCATTTTGGGACCTTCCCAAGATCATTTCTGGATTGATTTCGGGATCCGTCCGGGATCCCGTCGGGGTCATTTCGGGACTTTTTCGCAACTAATACGGGATCATTTGGGAACCCTTTCGGCATCATTTCTGGATCGTTTTCGGGATCCGTCCGGGATCCCATTAGGGTAATTTCGGGACTATTAGGGGATCATTTGGGGATCTTTCCGGCATCATTTCTGGATAATTTTCGGGATCCGTCCGGGATGCAGACGAGGTCATTTCGGTCCTATTTCGGGATCATCTGGGATACCTACCGGCATCATTTCTGGATGGTTTTTGGGATTCGTCCGGGATCCCGTCGGGGTCATTTCGGGACTTTTTCTCGACTAATACGGGATCATTTGCGGGCCCTTTCGGCATCATTTCTAGATAGTTGTCGGGATCCGTTCGGGATCCCGTCAGGGTCTTTTCGGAACTATTAGGAAATCATTCGAGAACCTTTCTGGCATCATTTCTGGATAGTTTCCGGGATCCGTCGGGGATCCCTTCAGGGTCATTTCGGGACTATTAAGAGATCATTTGAGGAACTTTCCGGCATCATTTCTGGATAGCTTTCGGGATCAGTCCGGGATGCAGACGAGGTCATTTCGGTCCTATTTCGGGATCATCTGGGATACCTACCGGCATCATTTCTGGATGGTTTTTGGGATTCGTCCGGGATCCCGTCGGGGTCATTTCGGGACTTTTTCTCGACTAATACGGGATCATTTGCGGACCCTTTCGGCATCATTTCTGCATAGTTGTCGGGGTCCGTTCGGGATTCCGTCACGGTCATTTCGGGACTATTAAGGGATTATTTGAGGACCTTTCCGGCATCATTTCTGGATAGTTTTCGGAATCCTTTCGGGATCCCGTCAGGGTCACTTCGGGACTTTTTCGGCTTTCGGGATTTCTCCGGGAACCCGTCAGGGTAATTTCCGGACTTTTCCGAGACTATTTCGGGATCATTTTGGGACCTTCTCAAGATCATTTCTGGATGGATTTCGGGATCAGTCCGGGATGCCGTCATGGTCATTTGGGACTATTAGGTGATCATTTGAGGACCTTTCCGGCATCACTTCTGGATGATTTTCGGTATCCGTTCGGGATCCCGTCGGAATCATTGCGGGACTTTTTCGGAATCATTTGGGATCCTTCCGGCATCATTTCTGCATAGTTTTCGGGATTTGTCCGGGATCCCGTCGGGATTATTTTGGGACATTTTCGGGGCTAATACGGGATCATTTGGGGATCCTCTAGGGGTCGTTCCGTGACTTTTTCTGTATTATTTCGGGATCATTTGGGGACCCTTCCGGCATAATTTCTTGATGGTTTGCCGGATCCATCAGGGTCATTTCGGAACCATTTTGGGATCATTTGGGGACCCTTCCGAGATCATTTCTGGATCCGTCCGGGATGCCGTAGGAGCCATTTCGGGATTTTTTTACTTTTCCGGGATAGTTTTTGGACCCTTACGGGATCATTTCTGGATCTGTGCTGGATCCCATCTGGGTCATTTCCGGACTATTTCGGGATCATTTTGGGATCCTTCCGGAATAATTTCTGTATGGTTTTCGCGATCCGTCGTGGATCCCCTCGGAGCAATTTCGGAACTTTCTCTGGAGTATGTCGGGGTCATCTGAGGACTTTTTCGGGATCATTTGGGGGCTCTTCCGGCATAATTTCTGGATGGTTTTCGGGATCCGTCCGGGATCCTGTCGCAGGTCATTCCGGAACTTTTTCCGACTAATACGGGATCATTTGGGGACCCTTTCGGCATCATTTCTGGATAGTTTTCGGGATCCGGACGGGGTCATTTCGGGACTATTTCGGGATCATTTGGGGTACCTACCGGCATCATTTCTGGATGGTTTTCGGTATCCGTCCGGGATCTCGTCGGGGTCGTTTGGGGACCTTTTCGGGATCATTTGGGGGTCTTCCGGCATCATTTCTGGATGGTTTTCGAGATTCGTCCGGGATCCCGTCGGGGTCATTTCAGGACTTTTTCGCCACTAATACGGGATCGTTTGGGGGCCGTTTCGCCATCATTTCTGGATGGTTTTCGGGATCGGTCCGGGATCCCGTCATGGTCATTTCGGCACTATTTGGGGATCATTTGGGAACCTTTCCGGCATAATTTCTGGATAGTTTCCGGGATCCGTCGGGGATCCCTTCAGGGTCATTTCGGGACTATTAAGGGATCATTTGAGGACCTTTCCGGCATCATTTCTGGATTGTTTTCGGTATACGTTCGGGATCCCGTCGGGGTCATTTCGGGAGTTTTTCGGGATCATTTGGGTTCCCTTTCGGCATTATTTCTGAATGGTTTTCGAAATTCGTCCGGGATCCCGTCGGGGTCATTTCAGGACTTTTTCGCCACTAATACGGGATCATTTGGGGGCCCTTTCGCCATCATTTCTGGATGGTTTTCGGGATCCGTCCGGGATCTCGTCATGGTCATTTCGGCACTATTTGGGGATCATTTGGGAACCTTTCCGGCATAATTTCTGGATAGTTTCCGGGATCCGTCGGGGATCCCTTCAGGGTCATTTCGCGACTATTAAGAGATCATTTGAGGAACTTTCCGGCATCATTTCTGGATAGCTTTCGGGATCAGTCCGGGATCCCGTCGGGGTCATTCCGGGACTTTTTCTCGACCAATGCGGGATTATTTGAGGACCTTTTCCGCATCATTTCTAGATGGTTTTTGGGACCCGTCCGGTATCCCGTCGGGGTCATTTCGGGACTTTTTCTAGACTAATACGGGATGATTTGGGGACTTTTCGGCATCATTTCTTGATGGTTTTCGGTATCCGTTAGGAATCCCGTCGGGGTCATTTCGAGACCTTTTCGGTATCATTTGGGTTCCCTTCCGGCAGCATTTCTGGATGGTTTTCGGGATTCGTCCGGGATCCCGTCGGATTCATTTCAAGACTTTTTCGGGATCATTTGAGGACCTTTCCGACATCATTTCTGGATAATTTTCGGGATCAGTCCGGGATCCCGTCGGGGTCATTTCGGGACTATTTCGGGATAATTTGGTGTTCCTTTCGGCATCATTTCTGGATGGTTTTCGGGATCCGTAAGGGACCCCGTCGGGGTCATTTCGAAACTTTTTCTCGACTAATACGGGATCATTTGAGGACCTTTCCGGCATCAGTTCTGAATAGTTTCCGGGATCCCGACTGGGTCATTTCGGAACTATTTCGGGATCATTTGGGGTACCTACCGACATCATTTCTGGATGGTTTTCGGGATCCGTACGGGATCACGTCAGGGTCATTTCAGGACTCTTTCGGGATCATTTGGGTCCCTTCCGGCATCATTTCTGCATGGTTTTCGGGATCCCTAAGGGATCCCGTCGGGATCATTTGGTGTACCTTTCGGCATCATTTCTGGATGGTTTTCGGGATCCGTCCGGAATCCGGTCGGGGTTATTCCAGGACTTTTTCGGAATCATTTTGGGTACCTTCCTTCATCATTTCTAGATAGTTTTGGGGATCCGTTCGAGATCCCGTCGGGGTCATTTCGGGAATTTTTCGGGATCATTTAAGCATGGTTTTCAGGATTCGTCCGGGATCCCGTCAGGGTAATTTGTGGAGTTTTCCGAAACTATTTCGGAATCATTTTGGGCCAAAATGATTCCTGGATGGATTTCGGGATCTGTCCGGGATCCCGGCGGGGTCAGTTAGGGAGCCGTTTGAGATCCCGTCAGGGACATTTCGGGACTTCTTCGGGACTATTTCGGGATCATTTCTGGATGGTTTTCGCGATCCGTCCGGAATCCGTCGGGGTTATTTTACGACTTTTTCGGAATCATTTTGGGTACCTTCCTTTATTATTTCTAGATAGTTTTGGGGATCCGTCCGGAATCCCGTCTGGGTCATTTAGGGACTTTTTCGGGGACAATACGGGATCATTTTTGCACCCTTCCGGCATCGCTTCTGGATGGATTTCGGGATCTGTACGGGAACCCATCAGGGTAATTTCGGGACTTTTTCGGGACTATTTCGGGATCATTTGGGGACCACTTAGGGGTCATTCCATGACTTTATCTGTATTGTTTCGTGATCATTTGAAGACCCTTCCGGCATCAATTCTTGATCGTTTGACGGATCCATCAGGGTCATTTCGGGACCATGTTGGGATCATTTCTGGATCCGTCCAGGATGCCGTAAGATTCATTTTGAGATTTTTTTGTTACTTTTTCGGGATAGTTTTGAAACCCTTGCGGGATCACATTTGGATCCGTGCGGGATTCCATCGGTGTAATTTTCGGCCTATTTCGGAATCATTTTGGGACCCTTTCTTTATGGTTTTCGCTATCCGTTGTGGATCCCTCGGGGTCATTTCGGAACTTTTTCGGAGCTTTTTCTGGACTATGTCGGGATAATTTAGGAACCCTTCCTGGATGGTTTTTGAGATCCGTCCGGGAGCCCGTCAGGGTAATTTCGGAACTTTTTCGGGACTATTTCGGGATCAATTTGGTACCCTTCAGGCATCATTTCTGTGTGGTTCTCTGGATAAGTCTAGAATCGTGTCGTTGTCATTTCGGGTTTTTTTGGGACTACTTCGGGAACTTTTGGAAACATTTCCGGGGCGTTTCTGGATGGTTTTCGGGATCCGTCCGCGATAGCGTCGGGGTCATTTCGTGGCTTTTTCTGGATAATTTCGTTATCATTTTGGGATCCTATCAGGTTATCAGCTCATAAAGTTCTTTTTGTTACTCAATTACAAAAATAAAATGCATTAGGCAGAAAAAAAATTTTAAACAGATAACTTTATAAGCAGGCTAACGTGAATAGCCCACATATATCATTTTCTCCTTGCGGACGGGGCCGCGGGTAAAGGCTAGTATCTAATCTAATATCTAATATATATTATAAATGGGAAAGTTTGGATGTTAAGATGTTTGGATGTTTGGATGTTTGTCCAGTCGTTTGTCTTTGTGACTCAATAATGCAAGAACGGCTGGACCGATTTGGATGAAATTTTGCACACATATAGCCAATAGTCTAGAAGGATCTACTAGCTATATATTTTTCAAAATGGGCGTGGTCCCCGCCCCCTAGGAACAGTTATAATTTAATTATTATATTTTTTCGTCTTTTCGAGTGAATCACGCCAGAATGGCTACACGGATTTTGATGAAATTTGGGACACAGACAGTAGTCTACTAGCGAAATTTTTTTCGAACATGGAAAGAGGGGTGGGGGTCCCACGACCCTTTCGAGCAATTACTTTTTAATAATTTTTACACATTATAACTCTACGTATACTGGCCTTCACCAATATCACAGACTCAAGGGGTCAAATAAGTCGAGGGCTTACAAAGTAAGCAGTGAAACACTCCGCCGCCCCCTCCCCCTTTATCACCCCTCTGGTGTAAAATCTATAAATTGTTATAACTCAATATAAATTTTCTCCTACTTCAATAGTTTTTGGTATCTGGCACATACAGATCGAGATCTAGACAATTTTGGAGGAACGATCAGTAGTCCTATCCTTCTACACCCGCCATCCGCCAACCTTCAATTGTTTTAATTAGCACGCTTTTATTAGCTTTACCTGTATGTTTCTATGTAACTTTTCATTCGCTCCAATGCGCCTGCTGCCTTATTAACATGGTTTTATAATTAGCTTCACCTTATTTGTAATCCCGTAAGGGTCATATAGAGGCCCTTCCGGGATCATTTCTGGATGGTTTTCGGGATCGGTCCGGGATCCCGCCGGGGTAATTTCGGGACTTTTTCGGGATCATTTTGGGACCCTTCCGGGATCATTTCTGTATAGTTTTCGGGATCCGTCCGGGATCCCGTCGGGGTTATTTTGAGACATTTTCGGGACTATTCCGGAATCATTTCGGGACTATTTTGCGATCATTTGGGGACCCTTCCGGCATCATTTCTGGATGGTTTTCGGGATCCGTCCGGGATCCCGTCGGGGTACTTTCGGGATTATTTGCGTACCTTCGAGAGATAAATTCTTGATGGTTTCCGGGATCATTACGGGACTTTTTCGGGGTTATTTGGAGTCCCTTTAGGCATCATTTCTGGATGGTATTCGGGATTCGTCCGGCATCCCGTCGGGGTCATTTCGGGACTTTTTCGCGCCTAATACGGGATCATTTGGGGATCCTTTCGGCATCATTTCTGGATGGTTTTCGGGATCCGTCCGGGATCTCGTCAGGGTAATTTGGGGACTTTTTCGGGATCATTTGGGGGTTCTTCCGGCATCATTTCTGGATGGTTTTCGGAATCCGTCCGGGATCCCCTCGGGGTCATTTGGAGACTTTTTCGGGATCATTTGGGGGCTCTTCCGGCATCATTTCTGGATGGTTTTCGGGATCCGTCCGGGATCCCGTCGGGGTCATTTCGGGACTTTTTCGCGACTAATACGGGATCATTTGGGAACCCTTTCGGCATCAATTCTCGATGGTTTTCGGGATCCGTCCGGGATATCGTCGGGGTCATTTGGGGACTTTTTCGGGATCATTTGGGGGCTCTTCCGGCATCATTTCTGGATGGTTTTCGGGATCCGTCCCGGATCTCGTCGGGGTAATTTGGGGACTTTTTCGGGATCATTTGGGGGCTCTTCCGGCATCATTTCTGGATGGTTTTCGGGATACGTCCGGGATCCCGTCGGGGTCATTTCGAGACTTTTTCGCGACTAATACGGGATCATTTGGGAACCCTTTCGGCATAATTTCTGGCTGGGTTTCGGAATCCGTCCGGGATCCCGTCGGGGTCATTTGGGGACTTTTTCGGTATCATTTGGGGTCTCTTCCGGCATCATTTCTGGATGGTTTTCGGGATCCGTCCGGGATCCCGTCGGGGTCATTTCGGGACTTTTTCGCAACTAATACGGGATCATTTGGGAACCCTTTCGGCATCATTTCTGGATGGTTTTCGGGATCCGTCCGGGATCCCGTCAGGGTAATTTCGGGACTATTAGGGGATCATTTGGGGACCTTTCCGGCATCATTTCTGGATAATTTTCGGGATCCGTCCGGGATGCCGACGAGGTCATTTCGGTCCTATTTCGGGATCATCTGGGATACCTACCGGCATCATTTCTGGATGGTTTTTGGGATTCGTCCGGGATCCCGTCGGGGTCATTTCGGGACTTTTTCTCGACTAATACGGGATCATTTGCGGACCCTTTCGGCATCATTTCTGCATAGTTGTCGGGATCCGTTCGGGATTCCGTCACGGTTATTTCGGGACTATTAGGGGATTATTTGAGGACCTTTCCGGCATCATTTCTGGATAGTTTTCGGAATCCTTTCGGGATCCCGTCAGGGTCACTTCCGGACTTTTTCGGCTTTCAGGATTTCTCCGGGAACCCGTCAGGGTAATTTCTGGACTTTTCCGAGACTATTTCGGGATCATTTTGGGACCTTCCCAAGATCATTTCTGGATGGATTTCGGGATCTGTCCGGGATGCCGTCAGGGTCATTTTGGGACTATTAGGTTATCATTTGAGGACCTTTCCGGCATCACTTCTGCATGGTTTTCGGTATCCGTTCAGGATCCCGTCGGAATAATTGCGGGATTTTTTCGGGATCATTTGGGGTCCCTTCCGGCATCATTTCTGGATGGTTTTTGGGATTCGTCCGGCATCCCGTCGGGGTCATTTCGGGACTTTTTCTCGACTAATACGGGATCATTTGCGGGCCCTTTCGGCATCATTTCTAGATAGTTGTCGGGATCCGTTCGGGATCCCGTCAGGGTCTTTTCGGAACTATTAGGAAATCATTCGAGAACCTTTCTGGCATCATTTCTGGATAGCTTTCGGGATCCTTTCGGGGTCCCGTCAGGTTCATTTCGGGACTTTTTCGTGATCATTTAAGGATTCGTCCGGGAACCCGTCAGGGTAATTTCCGGACTTTTCCGAGACTATTTCGGGATCATTTTGGGACCTTCTCAAGATCATTTCTGGATGGATTTCGGGATCAGTCCGGGATGCCGTCATGGTCATTTGGGACTATTAGGTGATCATTTGAGGACCTTTCCGGCATCACTTCTGGATGGTTTTCGGTATCCGTTCAGGATCCCGTCGGAATCATTGCGGGACTTTTTCGGAATCATTTGGGGTCCCTCCCAAGATCATTTCTGGATGGATTTCGGCATCTGTCCGGGATCCCGTCAGGGTCATTTAGGAATGCGTTCGAGATCCCGTTACGGTCATTTCCGGACTTCTTCGGGGCTATATCGGGATCATTTCTGGATGGTTTACGGGATCCGTCTAGGATCCCTTAAGGGTCATTTCGGGACTATGAGGTGATCATTTAAGGATTCGTCCGGGAACCCGTCAGGGTAATTTCCGGACTTTTCCGAGACTATTTCGGGATCATTTTGGGACCTTCTCAAGATCATTTCTGGATGGATTTCGGGATCAGTCCGGGATGCCGTCATGGTCATTTGGGACTATTAAGTGATCATTTGAGGACCTTTCCGGCATCACGTCTGGATGATTTTCGGTATCCGTTCGGGATCCCGTCGGAATCATTGCGGGACTTTTTCGGAATCATTTGGGATCCTTCCGGCATCATTTCTGCATAGTTTTCGGGATTTGTCCGGGATCCCGTCGGGATTATTTCGGGGATTATTTCGGGGCTAATACGGGATCATTTGGGGATCCTCTAGGGGTCGTTTCGTGACTTTTTCTGTATTATTTCGGGATCATTTGGGGACCCTTCCGGCATAATTTCTTGATGGTTTGCCGGATCCATCAGGGTCATTTCGGAACCATTTTGGGATCATTTGGGGACCCTTCCGAGATCATTTCTGGATCCGTCCGGGATGCCGTAGGAGCCATTTCGGGATTTTTTTACTTTACCGGGATAGTTTTTGGACCCTTCCGGGATCATTTCTGGATCTGTGCTGGATCCCATCTGGGCCATTTCCGGACTATTTCGGGATCATTTTGGGATCCTTCCGGAATAATTTCTGTATGGTTTTCGCGATCCGTCGTGGATCCCCTCGGAGCAATTTCGGAACTTTCTCTGGAGTATGTCGGGGTCATCTGAGGACTTTTTCGGGATCATTTGGGGGCTCTTCCGGCATAATTTCTGGATGGTTTTCGGGATCCGTTCGGGATCCTGTCGCAGGTCATTCCGGAACTTTTTCCGACTAATACGGGATCATTTGGGGACCCCCTTTCGGCATCATTTCTGGATAGTTTTCGGGATCCGGACGGGGTCATTTCGGGACTATTTCGGGATCATTTGGGGTACCTACCGGCATCATTTCTGGATGGTTTTCGGTATCCGTCCGGGATCTCGTCGGGGTCGTTTGGGGACCTTTTCGGGATCATTTGGGGGCTCTTCCGGCATCATTTCTGGATGGTTTTCGGGATCCGTCCGGGATCCCATCGGGGTCATTTCGGGACTTTTTCGCGACTAATACGGGATCATTTGGGAACCCTTTCGGCATCATTTCCGGATGGTTTTCGGGATCCGTCTGGGATATTGCGGGACTATTAGGGTATCATTTGGGGACCTTTCAGGCATCATTTCTGGATAATTTTCGGGATCCGTCTCGTCATTTCGGGATAATTTGGGTTCCCTTCCGGCATCATTTCTGGATGGTTTTCGAGATTCGGCCGGGATCCCGTCGGGGTCATTTCAGGACTTTTTCGCCACTAATACGGGATCGTTTGGGGGCCGTTTCGCCATCATTTCTGGATGGTTTTCGGGATCGGTCCGGGATCCCGTCATGGTCATTTCGGCACTATTTGGGGATCATTTGGGAACCTTTCCGGCATAATTTCTGGATAGTTTCCGGGATCCGTCGGGGATCCCTTCAGGGTCATTTCGGGACTATTAAGGGATCATTTGAGGACCTTTCCGGCATCATTTCTGGATTGTTTTCGGTATACGTTCGGGATCCCGTCGGGGTCATTTCGGGATCATTTGGGTTCCCTTTCGGCATTATTTCTGGATGGTTTTCGAAATTCGTCCGGGATCCCGTCGGGGTCATTTCAGGACTTTTTCGCCACTAATACGGGATCATTTGGGGGCCCTTTCGCCATCATTTCTGGATGGTTTTCGGTATCCGTTAGGAATCCCGTCGGGGTCATTTCGAGACCTTTTCGGTATCATTTGGGTTCCCTTCCGGCAGCATTTCTGGATGGTTTTCGGGATTCGTCCGGGATCCCGTCGGATTCATTTCAAGACTTTTTCGGGATCATTTGAGGACCTTTCCGACATCATTTCTGGATAATTTTCGGGATCAGTCCGGGATCCCGTCGGGGTCATTTCGGGACTATTTCGGGATAATTTGGTGTTCCTTTCGGCATCATTTCTGGATGGTTTTCGGGATCCGTAAGGGACCCCGTCGGGGTCATTTCGAGACTTTTTCTCGACTAATACGGGATCATTTGAGGACCTTTCCGGCATCAGTTCTGAATAGTTTCCGGGATCCCGACTGGGTCATTTCGGAACTATTTCGGGATCATTTGGGGTACCTACCGACATCATTTCTGGATGGTTTTCGGGATCCGTACGGGATCACGTCAGGGTCATTTCAGGACTCTTTCGGGATCATTTGGGTCCCTTCCGGCATCATTTCTGCATGGTTTTCGGGATCCCTAAGGGATCCCGTCGGGATCATTTGGTGTACCTTTCGGCATCATTTCTGGATGGTTTTCGGGATCCGTCCGGGATCTCGTCAGGGTAATTTGGGGACTTTTTCGGGATCATTTGGGGGTTCTTCCGACATCATTTCTGGATGGTTTTCGGGATCCGTCCGGGATCTCGTCAGGGTAATTTGGGGACTTTTTCGGGATCATTTGGGGGTTCTTCCGACATCATTTCTGGATGGTTTTCGGAATCCGTCCGGGATCCCCTCGGGGTCATTTGGAGACTTTTTCGGGATCATTTGGGGGCTCTTCCGGCATCATTGCTGGATGGTTTTCGGGATCCGTCCGGGATATCGTCGGGGTCATTTGGGGACTTTTTCGGGATCATTTGGGGGCTCTTCCGGCATCATTTCTGGATGGTTTTCGGGATCCGTCCGGGATCCCGTCGGGGTTATTCCAGGACTTTTTCGGAATCATTTTGGGTACCTTCCTTCATCATTTCTAGATAGTTTTGGGGATCCGTCCGAGATCCCGTCGGGGTCATTTCGGGACTTTTTCGCGACTAATACGGGATCATTTGGGGATCCTTTCGGCATCATTTCTGGATGGTTTTCGGGATCCGTCCGGGATCTCGTCAGGGTAATTTGGGGACTTTTTCGGGATCATTTGGGGGTTCTTCCGACATCATTTCTGGATGGTTTTCGGAATCCGTCCGGGATCCCCTCGGGGTCATTTGGAGACTTTTTCGGGATCATTTGGGGGCTCTTCCGGCATCATTGCTGGATGGTTTTCGGGATCCGTCCGGGATCCCGTCGGGGTCATTTCGGGACTTTTTCGCGACTAATACGGGATCATTTGGGAACCCTTTCGGCATCAATTCTCGATGGTTTTCGGGATCCGTCCGGGATATCGTCGGGGTCATTTGGGGACTTTTTCGGGATCATTTGGGGGCTCTTCCGGCATCATTTCTGGATGGTTTTCGGGATCCGTCCCGGATCTTGTCGGGGTAATTTGGGGACTTTTTCGGGATCATTTGGGGGCTCTTCCGGCATCATTTCTGGATGGTTTTCGGGATACGTCCGGGATCCCGTCGGGGTCATTTCGAGACTTTTTCGCGACTAATACGGGATCATTTGGGAACCCTTTCGGCATAATTTCTGGCTGGTTTTCGGAATCCGTCCGGGATCCCGTCGGGGTCATTTGGGGACTTTTTCGGGATCATTTGGGGTCTCTTCCGGCATCATTTCTGGATGGTTTTCGGGATCCGTCCGGGATCCCGTCGGGGTCATTTCGGGACTTTTTCGCAACTAATACGGGATCATTTGGGAACCCTTTCGGCATCATTTCTGGATGGTTTTCGGGATCCGTCCGGGATCCCATCAGGGTAATTTCGGGACTATTAGGGGATCATTTGGGGACCTTTCCGGCATCATTTCTGGATAATTTTCGGGATCCGTCCGGGATGCCGACGAGGTCATTTCGGTCCTATTTCGGGATCATCTGGGATACCTACCGGCATCATTTCTGGATGGTTTTTGGGATTCGTCCGGGATCCCGTCGGGGTCATTTCGGGACTTTTTCTCGACTAATACGGGATCATTTGCGGACCCTTTCGGCATCATTTCTGCATAGTTGTCGGGATCCGTTCGGGATTCCGTCACGGTTATTCGGGACTATTAGGGGATTATTTGAGGACCTTTCCGGCATCATTTCTGGATAGTTTTCGGAATCCTTTCGGGATCCCGTCAGGGTCACTTCGGGACTTTTTCGGCTTTCAGGATTTCTCCGGGAACCCGTCAGGGTAATTTCTGGACTTTTCCGAGACTATTTCGGGATCATTTTGGGACCTTCCCAAGATCATTTCTGGATGGATTTCGGGATCTGTCCGGGATGCCGTCAGGGTCATTTTGGGACTATTAGGTTATCATTTGAGGACCTTTCCGGCATCACTTCTGCATGGTTTTCGGTATCCGTTCAGGATCCCGTCGGAATAATTGCGGGATTTTTTCGGGATCATTTGGGGTCCCTTCCGGCATCATTTCTGGATGGTTTTTGGGATTCGTCCGGCATTCCGTCGGGGTCATTTCGGGACTTTTTCTCGACTAATACGGGATCATTTGCGGGCCCTTTCGGCATCATTTCTAGATAGTTGTCGGAATCCGTTCGGGATCCCGTCAGGGTCTTTTCGGAACTATTAGGAAATCATTCGAGAACCTTTCTGGCATCATTTCTGGATAGCTTTCGGGATCCTTTCGGGGTCCCGTCAGGTTCATTTCGGGACTTTTTCGTGATCATTTAAGGATTCGTCCGGGAACCCGTCAGGGTAATTTCCGGACTTTTCCGAGACTATTTCGGGATCATTTTGGGACCTTCTCAAGATCATTTCTGGATGGATTTCGGGATCAGTCCGGGATGCCGTCATGGTCATTTGGGACTATTAGGTGATCATTTGAGGACCTTTCCGGCATCACTTCTGGATGGTTTTCGGTATCCGTTCAGGATCCCGTCGGAATCATTGCGGGACTTTTTCGGAATCATTTGGGGTCCCTCCCAAGATCATTTCTGGATGGATTTCGGCATCTGTCCGGGATCCCGTCAGGGTCATTTAGGAATGCGTTCGAGATCCCGTTACGGCCATTTCCGGACTTCTTCGGGGCTATATCGGGATCATTTCTGGATGGTTTACGGGATCCGTCTAGGATCCCTTAAGGGTCATTTCGGGACTATTAGGTGATCATTTAAGGATTCGTCCGGGAACCCGTCAGGGTAATTTCCGGACTTTTCCGAGACTATTTCGGGATCATTTTGGGACCTTCTCAAGATCATTTCTGGATGGATTTCGGGATCAGTCCGGGATGCCGTCATGGTCATTTGGGACTATTAGGTGATCATTTGAGGACCTTTCCGGCATCACTTCTGGATGATTTTCGGTATCCGTTCGGGATCCCGTCGGAATCATTGCGGGACTTTTTCGGAATCATTTGGGATCCTTCCGGCATCATTTCTGCATAGTTTTCGGGATTTGTCCGGGATCCCGTCGGGATTATTTCGGGGCTAATACGGGATCATTTGGGGATCCTCTAGGGGTCGTTTCGTGACTTTTTCTGTATTATTTCGGGATCATTTGGGGACCCTTCCGGCATAATTTCTTGATGGTTTGCCGGATCCATCAGGGTCATTTCGGAACCATTTTGGGATCATTTGGGGACCCTTCCGAGATCATTTCTGGATCCGTCCGGGATGCCGTAGGAGCCATTTCGGGTTTTTTTACTTTACCGGGCTAGTTTTTGGACCCTTCCGGGATCATTTCTGGATCTGTGCTGGATCCCATCTGGGTCATTTCCGGACTATTTCGGGATCATTTTGGGATCCTTCCGGAATAATTTCTGTATGGTTTTCGCGATCCGTCGTGGATCCCCTCGGAGCAATTTCGGAACTTTCTCTGGAGTATGTGGGGGTCATCTGACGACTTTTTCGGGATCATTTGGGGGCTCTTCCGGCATAATTTCTGGATGGTTTTAGGGATCCGTCCGGGATCCTGTCGCAGGTCATTCCGGAACTTTTTCCGACTAATACGGGATCATTTGGGGACCCTTTCGGCATCATTTCTGGATAGTTTTCGGGATCCGGACGGGGTCATTTCGGGACTATTTCGGGATCATTTGGGGTACCTACCGGCATCATTTGTGGATGGTTTTCGGTATCCGTCCGGGATCTCGTCGGGGTCGTTTGGGGACCTTTTCGGGATCATTTGGGGGCTCTTCCGGCATCATTTCTGGATGGTTTTCGGGATCCGTCCGGGATCCCATCGGGACTTTTTCGCGACTAATACGGGATCATTTGGGAACCCTTTCGGCATCATTTCCGGATGGTTTTCGGGATCCGTCTGGGATATTGCGGGACTATTAGGGTATCATTTGGGGACCTTTCAGGCATCATTTCTGGATAATTTTCGGGATCCGTCGCGTCATTTCGGGATAATTTGGGTTCCCTTCCGGCATCATTTCTGGATTGTTTTCGGTATACGTTCGGAATCCCGTCGGGGTCATTTCGGGAGTTTTTCGGGATCATTTGGGTTCCCTTTCGGCATTATTTCTGGATGGTTTTCGAAATTCGTCCGGGATCCCGTCGGGGTCATTTCAGGACTTTTTCGCCACTAATACGTGATCATTTGGGGGCCCTTTCGCCATCATTTCTGGATGGTTTTCGGGATCCGTCCGGGATCTCGTCATGGTCATTTCGGCACTATTTGGGGATCATTTGGGAACCTTTCCGGCATAATTTCTGGATAGTTTCCGGGATCCGTCGGGGATTCCTTCAGGCTCTTTTCGGGACTATTAAGAGATCATTTGAGGAACTTTCCGGCATCATTTCTGGATAGCTTTCGGGATCAGTCCGGGATCCCGTCGGGGTCATTCCGGGACTTTTTCTCGACCAATGCGGGATTATCTGAGGACCTTTTCCGCATCATTTCTAGATGGTTTTTGGGACCCGTCCGGGATCCCGTCGGGGTCATTTCGGGACTTTTTCTCGACTAATACGGGATGATTTGGGGACTTTTCGGCATCATTTCTGGATGGTTTTCGGGATCCCGTCAGAGTCATTTCGGGACTATTAGGTGATCATTTAGGACTTTTCCGGCATCATGTCTGGATGGTTTTCGGTATTCGTTAGGAATCCCGTCGGGGTCATTTCGAGACCTTTTCGGTATCATTTGGGTTCCCTTCCGGCAGCATTTCTGGATGGTTTTCGGGATTCGTCCGGGATCCCGTCGGATTCATTTCAAGACTTTTTCGGGATCATTTGAGGACCTTTCCGACATCATTTCTGGATAATTTTCGGGATCAGTCCGGGATCCCGTCGGGGTTATTTCGGGACTATTTCGGGATGGTTTTCGGGATCCGTAAGGGATCACGTCAGGGTCATTTCAGGACTCTTTCGGGATCATTTGGGTCCCTTCCGGCATTATTTCTGCATGGTTTTCGGGATCCCGTCGGGATCATTTGGTGTACCTTTCGGCATCATTTCTGGATGGTTTTCGGGATCCGTCCGGAATCCCGTCGGGGTTATTTCAGGACTTTTTCGGAATCATTTTGGGTACCTTCCTTCATTATATCTGGATAGTTTTGGGGATCCGTCCGAGATCCCGTCGGGGTCATTTCGGGAATTTTTCGGGATCATTTAAGCATGGTTTTCAGGATTCGTCCGGGATCCCGTCAGGGTAATTTGTGGACTTTTCCGAAACTATTTCGGAATCATTTTGGGCCAAAATGATTCCTGGATGGATTTCGGGATCTGTCCGGGATCCCGGCGGGGTCAGTTAGGGAGCCGTTTGAGATCCCGTCAGGGACATTTCGGGACTTCTTCGGGACTATTTCGGGATCATTTCTGGATGGTTTTCGGGATCCGTCCGGAATCCGTCGGGGTTATTTCACGACTTTTTCGGAATCATTTTGGGTACCTTCCTTTATTATTTCTACATAGTTTTGGGGATCCGTCCGGAATCCGTCTGGGTCATTTAGGGACTTTTTCGGGGACAATACGGGATCATTTTTGGACCCTTCCGGCATCACTTCTGGATGGATTTCGGGATCTGTACGGGAACCCATCAGGGTAATTTCGGGACTTTTTCGGGACTATTTCGGGATCATTTGGGGACCACTTAGGGGTCATTCCATGACTTTATCTGTATTATTTCGTGATCATTTGAAGACCCTTCCGGCATCAATTCTTGATCGTTTGACGGATCCATCAGGGTCATTTCGGGACCATGTTGGGATCATTTCTGGATCCGTCCAGGATGCCGTAAGATTCATTTTGAGATTTTTTTGTTACTTTTTCGGGATAGTTTTGAAACCCTTCCGGGATCACATTTGGATCCGTGCGGGATTCCATCGGGGTAATTTTCGGCCTATTTCGGAATCATTTTGGGACCCTTTCGGAATCATTTCTTTATGGTTTTCGCTATCCGTTGTGGATCCCTCGGGGTCATTTCGGAACTTTTTCGGAGCTTTTTCTGGACTATGTCGGGATAATTTAGGAACCCTTCCTGGATGGTTTTTGAGATCCGTCCGGGAGCCCGTCAGGGTAATTTCGGAACTTTTTCGGGACTATTTCGGGATCAATTTGGTACCCTTCAGGCATCATTTCTGTGTGGTTCTCTGGATAAGTCTAGAATTGTGTCGTTGTCATTTCGGGTTTTTTTGGGACTACTTCGGGAACTTTTGGAAACATTTCCGGGGCGTTTCTGGATGGTTTTTGGGATCCGTCCGCGATAGCGTCGGGGTCATTTTTGGGATCCTATCATGTTATCAGCTCATAAAGTTCTTTTTGTTACTCAATTACAAAAATAAAATGCATTAGGCAGAAAAAAAATTTTAAACAGATAACTTTATAAGCAGGCTAACGTGAATAGCCCACATATTTCATTTTCTCCTTGCGGACGGGGCCGCGGGTAAAGGCTAGTATATTATAAATGGCAAAGTTTGGATGTGAAGATGTTTGGATGTTTGTCCAGACGTTTGTCTTTGTGACTCAATCACGCAAGAACGGCTGGACCGATTTGGATGAAACTTTGCACACATATAGCCAATGGTCTAGAAGGATCTACTAGCTAAATATTTTTCAAAAGGGGCGTGCTCTCCGCCCCCTAGGAACAGTTATAACTTAATTATTATATTTTTTCGTCTTTGCGACTGAATCACGCCAGAATGGCTACACGCATTTTGATGAAATTTGGGACACAGACAGTAGTCTACTAGCGAAATTTTTTTCGAACATGGAAAGAGGGGTGGGGATCCCACGACCCCTTCGAGCAATTATTTTTTAATAATTTTTACACATTATAACTTTACGTATACTGGCCTTCACCAATATCACAGACTCAAGGGGTCAAATAAGTCGAGGGCTTACAAACTAAGCAGTGACACCCTCCGCCCGCCCCCTTTATCTCCCCTCTGGTGTAAAATCTATAAATTATTATAACTCAATATAAATTTTCTCCTAAATCAATAGTTTTTGGTATCTGGTACATACAGTTCGAGATCTAGACAATTTTGGAGGAACGATCAGTGGTCCTCTCCTCTACTCCCGCCATCCGCCCTCCATCAATTGTTTTTATTAGCACGCTTTTATTAGCTTTACCTGTATGTTTCTATGTAACTTTTTATTCGCTCCAATGCGCCTGCTGCCTTATTAACATGGTTTTATAATTAGCTCCACCTTATTTGTAATCCCGTAAGGGTCATATCGAGACCCTTCCGGGATCATTTCTGGATGGTTATCGGGATCGGTCCGGGGTTACGCCGGGGTAATTTCGGGACTTTTTCGGGACTATTTCGGGATCATTTTGGGACCCTTCCGGGATCATTTCTGTATAGTTTTCGGGATCCGTCCGCGATCCCGTCGGGGTCATTTGGGGCCTTTTTCGGGATCATTTGGGGGCTCTTCCGGCATCATTTCTGGATGGTTTTCGGGATCCGTCCGGGATCTCGTCGGGGTCATTTGGGGACTTTTTCGGGATCATTTGGGGGCTCTTCCGGCATCATTTCTGGATGGTTTTCGGGGTCTCGTCGGGGTCATTTGGGGACTTTTTCGGGATCATTTGGGGGCTCTTCCGCCATCATTTCTGGATGGTTTTCGGGATCCGTCCGGGTTCTCGTAGGGGTAATTTGGGGACTTTTTCGGGATCATTTGGGGGCTCTTCCGGCATCATTTCTGGATGGTTTTCGGGATCCGTCCGGGATTTCGTCGGGGTCATTTGGGGACTTTTTCGGGATCATTTTGGGCTCTTCCGGCATCACTTATGGATGGTTTTCGGGATCCGTCCGGGATCCCGTCGGGGTAATTTCGGGACTTTTTCGCGACTAATACGGGATCATTCGGCATCATTTCTGGATGGTTTTCGGGATCTGTCCGGGATCTCGTCGGGGTCATTTCGGGACTTTTTCGCGACTAATACGGGATCATTCAGCATCATTTCTGGATGGTTTTCGGGATCTGTCCGGGATCTCGTCGGGTCATTTGGGGACTTTTTCGGGATCATTTGGGGGCTCTTCCGGCATCATTTCTGGATGGTTTTCGGGATCCGTCCGGGATCCCGTCGGGGTCATTTTGGGGCATTTTCGGGACTATTCCGGAATCATTTCGGGACTATTTCGCGATCATTTGGGGACCCTTCCGGCATCATTTCTGGATGGTTTTCGGGATCCGTCCGGGATCTCGTCGGGGTCATTTGGGGACTTTTTCGGGATCATTTGGGGGCTCTTCCGGCATCATTTCTTGATGGTTTCCGGGATCATTACGCCACTTTTTCGGGGTTATTTTGGGTCCCTTTAGGCATCATTTCTGGATGGTCCTCGGGATTCGTCCGGCATCCCGTCGGGGTCATTTCGGGGCTTTTTCGCGACTAATACGAGATCATTCGGCATCATTTCTGGATGGTTTTCGGGATCCGTCCGGGATCCCGTCGGGGTTATTTTGGGACATTTTCGGGACTATTCCGGAATCATTTCGGGACTATTTCGCGATCATTTGGGGGCTCTTCCGGCATCATTTCTGGATGGTTTTCGGGACCCGTCCGGGATCTCATCGGGGTCATTTGGGGACTTTTTCGGGATCATTTGGGGACTTTTTCGGGATCATTTGGGGGCTCTTCCGGCATCATTTCTGGATGGTTTTCGGGATCCGTCCGAGATCTCGTCGGGGTCATTTTGGGGCTCTTCCGGCATCATTTTTGGATGGTTTTCGGGATCCGTCCGGGATCTCGTCGGGGTCATTTCGGGACTTTTTCGCGACTAATACGGGATCATTCGGCATCATTTCTGGATGGTTTTCGGGATCTGTCCGGGATCTCGTCGGGGTCATTTCGGGACTTTTTCGCGACTAATACGGGATCATTCGGCATCATTTCTGGATGGTTTTCGGGATCTGTCCAGGATCTCGTCGGGGTCATTTTGGGGCTCTTCCGGCATCATTTCTGGATGGTTTTCGGGATCCGTCCGGGATCCCATCAGGGTAATTTCGGGACTATTAGGGGATCATTTGTGAACCTTTCCGGCATCATTTCTGGATAATTTTCGGTATGCGTCCGACGAGGTCATTTCGGGATTATTTCGGGATCATTTGGGATACCTACCGGCATCATTTCTGGATGGTTTTTGAGATTCGTCCTGGATCCGTCCAGGATACCGTAAGATTCATTTTGAGATTTTTTTGTTACTTTTTCGGGATAGTTTTGAAACCCTTCCGGGATCACATTTGGATCCGTGCGGGATTCCATCGGGGTAATTTTCGGCCTATTTCGGAATCATTTTGGGACCCTTTCGGAATCATTTCTTTATGGTTTTCGCTATCCGTTGTGGATCCCTCGGGGTCATTTCGGAACTTTTTCGGAGCTTTTTCTGGACTATGTCGGGATAATTTAGGAACCCTTCCTGGATGGTTTTTGAGATCCGTCCGGGAGCCCGTCAGGGTAATTTCGGAACTTTTTCGGGACTATTTCGGGATCAATTTGGTACCCTTCAGGCATCATTTCTGTGTGGTTCTCTGGATAAGTCTAGAATCGTGTCGTTGTCATTTCGGGTTTTTCTGGGACTACTTCGGGAACTTTTGGAAACATTTCCGGGGCGTTTCTGGATGGTTTTCGGTCTGTGTGAAATTAGTATTAGGTTAATGTGTTAAATTTAAAGCTTGAATGTTTTATTATTATCCTGTTATTTAATGTCTGTTGTACTATAAAAGATCATACATGATCTTATTGTACTAATATACATATATTTCTTTTAATAAATGAAAATGAAATTTCATTTCTCTTCCTAATGGGGAGTATTCTCGCCTCATTATGTAGATGGTGTTATGGGGACATAAGACAACCCGTGGCGGTTCTGAGCGCGGTATTTTGTCAGGCCTGTATCTTCTTCCAGTGAGTAGTCTTTAGGCTTGGCGACCACATCGGGGACGCGTAGCATGCAATCGGCTGGCCAATTGCTTTGTAAGTGTTAATGAGCGTTTCTTAATCTTTACCAAAAGTACTGCCAGCAAGAGATTTGAGGATTTTATTGCGGCTCTGGATTTTCGGTACAATTGCGGCTGCATGCTCACCAAAATGTGGATCCTGATCAAACGTCACGCCCAAGATTTTGGGGTGTACGTCAGTCGGTAGCGTAGTGCCATTGACGTGGATGTTCAAATGGTCGATATTTGGGACGTCCATGTTGTAGATAAGGTCGCCGATGATTTAACCGGTGATGTCAGGTTTCGTAAAGCGAAAAAATTGGAGATCAGGGAGGTAGCCGTTTATTTTGTTGCAAAGCCCATCGATCTGTGGCCCTGGGCCTGTGGCCATTATTGTGCATTCATCGGCGTAGGTCTCTTTGTAGTTAAACAAAAGTGGCGATAGGACACCACCCTGTCACTCCTTGTTTAATTCTTCTTGGTTTGAATGTTGCGTTCCTAAATTGCACCGATGCCTGCCGACTACCCAGATAATTTGCGGTTCATCTTTTAAGACTTGGGGGAAGGGTAGACCCTTGCAGTAACGTGCCATGGTTGACCGTATCAAAAGCTTTTCACAGGTCTAGCGCAACAAGTACTGTTTTATGGTGGGGGTTTTGATTTAAACCGCAATTTATTTGGGGGCTAATGGCATTTTGCGCGGTGGTGGTGCTATGGAGTTTTCTAAAGCCATGCTAATGACAGGCTAGCTGCAAATTTGCTTTGAAGTAGGGGAGCAAAATGGCTTCAAGCGTCTTGGCTACTGGCGGTAGGAGAGATATCGGGCGGAGAGTCATACTCCTATGTTAGCTGGCTTCCCAGGCTTTAGCACTGCTGTACGTAATGTAAACAATTTACAAACTTATTTCTAAATATTTCAGAAAGTTTTGGGCTAATTTTTATTTTAAGTAGCTATCTTTGTAGAGCTAAATGTAAGACTTTTTAAAGGAAATTGGAGCCCAATACATGCAGTAGTGTCCGACTTTGACTTATAATATCAAGAAGTGGTTACAGGAATCCCATCTGGTCTCCATATCCACTCAAATACCCCACCGCCCGCTGCCTGAACAACATGCAAGCTTTTATAAACAGAAATACATACAGTTATATTTAAGCTAAATGCATATAATTCAAAGATTTATTTCCATTTTATTAGCAGTATTACAGTCCAAGCACAATTGCGTGAAGTTTGGCTTGGCCTGGAAAAAATAATGGTAAATCTATTTCTATTTGCTATGTCGTATGATTTACTTAGGCCGACTTGCAGAACGGTAAGTTAACATTTTAATTCAGAGTTAGCCTGATACATTTTTGACAACTTTTTTAAATTAGCTCTGAGCTAAAAAATAACTTGCCTTTTTGAAATTAATAGGATTTTATCATAAACCAAGGCATTACTCCAATTGTGTGCCCTATTTTGGTTTTTTGACAACTCTAAATATACCCCTCACATTTGGCGACCACACCCTTACAACGAAATTGTGCTTCGACGCTTAAGGTTTTGGTTCGCGAACATTTCATTTTTAGCTCCCGCTGCTTTAAGCCGTCCTTATATTATTTCCATTGCTTACATTTTTTTCCATAGAACTAATTAATGTCAATTTTTAAATCTAGTGAATGTATCTCAATATTTCACATATATAATATGTAAAATTTTAACATATTAACAAATGATATTAATGAAAACATAACGTCTTACATCATCCCGCCCATTCCACCCATGCCGCCCATACCACCCATACCGCCTAAGCCAGGGGCAGATTCTTCTTTAGGAATCTCTGTAACAACAGCTTCAGCCGTAGTTAGAAGTGAAGCAACTCCTGATGCATCTGTAATAGCTGTGCGAACAACCTAAAATTTTCAAATATTTAAATAAGATTTCAAAGCATATCTCGCCGAACTGATCACCTTTTACATGATATAAAGCAAAGCGAATTCGAGCTTAGGGTTCTAAAAATAATTGTGTGATTAATATACACTTTTTTCATAGTTGGAATTTTTTTAAACAAAATTAGAATAGAAAAAAGTGAGAGGGAACAGCCATAGTTAGATATATGGATGGATCATTATTTCCTTCATTGCTTTGATCTGTAAAAGATGGTCAGATCACGAGTTCTTAGCTATTTACATACAAGCTAACTTCACCAAACTCAATGTTTGCCAGTTTCGACCGATTGCCAAAACACATTCGAAAATCTCTTACCTCGTTATCAAGAATCCGAAAGCGAAAATTAAAAATTGCATTTTTGCCAAGGGACATTTTTCATAAAGCAATTGGTAAACACGGAGTTTGGGTTTAGTGGAAACGTAGTAAAGATAATAGTAATTTCTCACCTTCGTTGGGTCAATAATGCCTTTTTCAATTAAATTTCCATACTCGGCCTTAAGAGCATCATAACCAAAATCACCATCTTTTGTCTCAACTTTAGCTACGACCATTGCTCCGTCAACGCCAGCGTTTTTTGCGATAGTCATGCAAGGCATTCGTAAAGCACGACGAACTATTTCAATTCCCATGTTCTTCAAATTAAAATAACGAATAAATTAACTTCAAATTTATAATATATAAACATAACAATATAAAATTGAATAGGATTTGATTCGTTATTTTTGGAAGTCGGCACTAGCCGCCGTTGTTGTTGTATTAACAATGCTTCGCCCCATTCAATGGGCACGACCACTAACAACTAACAAACTGTCATCAGTCCTCTTACGGGAGTTCAAGGAAACTGGCTCTTTCAACAGGGGCGGACCATAGGGAGATAGATGTTAGAGGCGTAGGTTCCACATTACAATTGACAAGATGGTTGGTGTCATGTGGGACACATCGCATGCAGGACATACATTACGAGTTTAACCTGCTACAGCATCCAGAACGAAGTTGGGCCAGGGTGACTCGTGTCTCCCTTGGTAGAGTGCTTTCTTCTTCGGCAAGGGTGGGATATTGCATATTAATAACGGGGTTCACCGGGCGAGTACTGGCAAAAGCATTCACCGATTCTGTGTGGCCTGCTTATGCTTGTCTGGATCCAACGGTTGTTGTTGTAGCGAATAGGTTACTCCCCGAAGGCTTTGGGGGGTGTTATCGATGTGATGCTCCTTTGTCGGATACAGATCCGATACGCTCCGGTAACACAGCACCATTAAGGTGCTGGCCCGACCATCTCGGGAACGATTTATATGGCCACATTAAACCTTCAGGCCATCCCTCCCTCCCCACCCCATGAGGAGCTTGGGGTAGCCAGAGCCTCGTCTGTTAGTGAAACGAGATTCGCCGCTCGTAGGTGAGGTTGACAATTGGGTTGGAGGAGCTATATATTGCGTTGTAAATAAGGTCGCGGAAGATTTAGTCGGTGATAATGCCAGGTTTCGCGAGGCGAAAAAACTGGACAGATCAGGGAGGTAGCCGTTTATTTTATTGCATAGCGCATCGATCTTTGGGCCTGGGCCTGTGGCCATTATTGTGCAGTCATCGGCGTAGGATACGATTGTGACTCCTTCCGGTGGTGAAGGTAGCTTAGATATGTAGAAATTAAACAAAAGTGGGGATAGGACCCCACCCTGTGGCACCCCTTGTTTAATTCTCCTTGGTTTTGATGTTTCGTTTCTAAATTGCACCGATGCCTGCCGACCACCCAGATAATTTGCGGCCACCTTTTAAGACATGGGGGAAGGGTAGCCTCTTCCAGGTCCTGCATTAACGAGCCGTGGTTGACCGTATCGAAAGCTTTTGATAGGTCTAGCGCTACGAGTACTGTTCTATGGTGAGGGTATTGATTTAAACCGCAATTTATCTGGGTGCTAATGGCATTTAGCGCGGTGTTAGTGCTATAGAGTTTTCTGAAGCCATGCTGATGAGGGGCTAGCTGCAAATTTGCTTGGAAATAAGGGAGCAAAATGGCTTCAAGCGTCTTTGCCACTGGCGATAGGAGAGATATCGGACGATACGACTCACCTATGTTAGCTGGTTTCCCAGGCTTTAGTAGCGGGACCACCTTGGCCATTTTCCATTTCTCAGGTATGACAAAGGTGGAAAGAGACAGATTGAAGACATGCGCTAAATATTTGAAACCCTCTTTCCCTAGGCTTTTAAGCATCGGCATGGCTATGCCGTCTGGGCCCACTGCTTTGGATGGTTTAGCACGACCAATGGCGTCCTCAACCTCTTTAGCGGTGATGGTGATTGGTGACGCGCTGAATTTGTGTTTATGTGCGTGTCTATTGGCCCTCCGTCCATCTTTGTCGACCGTAGGATGCATTATATATTGTCGGCAGAAAGCGCTAGCGCATTTTTTCGCGTCCGACAGCACTTTGTCGCCAAAGGCGATGGAAACTTTGTCTTTGTGCTTAGACGGATTTGATAGGGACTTTACGGTGGACCAAAGTTTACCCACACCGGTAGAGAGGTTACAACCTCTTAGGTGCTCCTCCCATTTCGCCCGCTTGTGTTCGTCCACAAGCAATCTGATGCGTTGTTCTATATCCCTTATTTGGGGGTCGCCTGGATCAAGCTGTCTTATAAGGTCACGTTCTCCCGCTAAGTTTGCGGCCTCCGCCGGGAAGTGGGGCCGGATTTCGGAAATTCTCCCGGCGGGAATGAAATGTGCCGAGGCGGATTTAATGACCTTACGGAAGGCACGCTCCCCTTGGCGGGCATCAGTCGGGATAGGGAGGGCAGCAAAGCGGCTGTCTGTAAAGGATTTATATTCTTCCCACTTTCCTTTTTTGAAGTTTATGAAAGTGCGTTTTTCAGTGACGATGAAGTCGGCGGTACGCTCAAGCGAAATAAGTATGGGCAGGTGGTCGGATGCCAATGTTACCATCGGCTGCCAGTTGACGCAGTTTACGAGTTCTGCGCTCACGATTGAGATATCTGGCGAGCTGTGACAGCTTCCTACCATACGTGTGGGGGCGTCTCCGTTTATTGTGCAGAACGTCGTTTCTTCTATTTGATCCGCCAACATCTCACCCCTACTGTCCGCCCGCAAGTTTGAATGCCATAGATCATGATGGGCATTGAAATCACCTATGATAATGCGATTGTTGCCAGTGAGTAAGGCCCTGATATTAGGGCGGTATCCACTGGGGCAACAGGTGGCAGGAGGGATGTAGATGTTGATGATTTCTAGGTTTGCATCGCCTGACCGGACAGATAGGCCTTGACGTTCTAAGACATTGTCCCTGCGGTCAATGCCAGGATCAAATATATAATATTGCACAGATTGGTGTATGATAAACGCGAGACCGCCTCCATTTCCGCTCTCGCGGTCTTTCCTGTGGACGTTATACCCAGAGCAGGTCTGCAATGCAGATCTTGCTGTGAGTTTAGTCTCTTGAATCGCAGCAATGCGGATGTTGTGCCGCTTCATGAAATCGACTATCTCCGTAATCTTCCCAGTTAGTCCATTACAGGTTAACTGCAGGATTCTGAAGTGCATAAGGGGAGACGTCGCCACTCTGGGGGTGATGGGTGACTACGCCTGGGTTGTGGAAGGCCAGGACGCAATTGCTGTTGTGGCCCTGGGACTGGGCGTCCTTGGGCAAGCATTGGGGTACCCGGATGATTTGGGTTTGCGACCTGGCAACATGGCGCGATGAAACCCGTCGGGGGGTTGCCGTCGCGGAGACCAGAACATCTAGGAAAGTGGCACCACCCAAGGCAGGAGCTGCATTGGGCGGATGTCGCAAACCTATATATTCTGTGCTGGCAGACGGTGCAAACGGAGGTAGGGACTAAGAGTCTGTTTCCCTGACCTGCACGATTGCTGCCGGAAAAGAGGGGGGAGAAGACGGGGGCAGGGGCTGATGCTCAGCATTGCTACCAACTCTACTACGAAGGTAGTAGTTATGAGTGGTAGCAGCTGTTTGAGTTGTTGGCGATTTGGGGCGCGAGCAGCAGCGGGTACTTGTTGTGGCTTGCTGAGCAGCGGGGCTGCTGGAAGGTAGTGCGGGGGGGGGCTAAGGCGTAGACTACGGGACGCCCTTGGGCGTGAACAGCAAGGAGCCACAAAAGATTTATAAAAGTTACGTGGACGTCGGGTTTTGGGATCAAGCCCAGAACAACCTGTCCGATGCAACCATCCCTTGCACGAGACACACTGAATAGAGTATGACCGTCCTAAAAAGATTCTTTTCCGGCAGATGCAGCAAAACCATTTCTCAGGACCGGAGTCAGGAGACGGACCCGGATTGGATTCGATGCCTTCCCGGAGTAAGAGAATATGGAGCAGTCCTGCTGCAAGGAGCTGCTAGGAGGTTGACAATTTGTGGGAGGGACGAAACAAATTAGATGGGGTCACACTGAAATGACAGTCCTTGGTCGGGAAAAATCCCGAGTCGTTCCGGTACATAGAACCGACTGCCTTGGGAAGCGACGTTCCCTTAATCCTTGGAGGCGGTGCTAGATCAAGCAGTTTTTTGCTAGGATGTCCTGGTTTGAGACAAGCAAAAACTGCTTGCTCAGCATTTCGTTGTGCTCTTTAATATTGAGCTGTTGTTGTTGTAGCAGTGCTTCGCCCCACCTAACAGCCGCGACCGATCACAAATAGTCATCAATATCCTCTAACGGGAGTCCAAGGACTCTGGCTGTTTCAACAGGGGTGCACCATATTGAAAGGGGTGTTAAGAGGCGTTGGTTCCACATTACATTTAAAGGGATGGTTGGTGTCATGTGGTGACACATTGCAAGCGGGGCATACATTTTGTATGTCGGGGTTGATTCTGGATAGGTAAGAGTTTAACCTGTTACAGTATCCAGAACGAAGTTGAGCAAGAGTGACACGCGTTTCTCTGGGGAGTATGCGCTCCTCTTCCACAAGTTTTGGGTACTTTTCTTTGAGTACTGGATTCACCGGGCAATTCCTGACATAAAGGTCCGACGCCTGTTCGTGGAGTTCACCAAGGACCTGCTTGTGTTTTTTTGCTTTATACGGCTGGGTTCTCAGGTGCCGTATTTCCCCAAAATGCTTACGGAGATGACTCCTTAAGCCCCTAGGCGGTGTTGGCTCATCAATCAGATATCTGTTGGGATGCTCAGGTTTCTGGGTATTCAACAGGAACTGTTTGGTTAGCATCTCATTTCTCTCCCTGATGGAGAGTATTCTCGCCTCATTATGTAGATAGTGTTCTGGGGACATAAGAAGATAGCCCGTGGCGATTCTGAGAGCAGTATTTTGGCAGGCCTGTAGCTTCTTCCAGTGGGTAATTTTTAGGCTTGGCGACCATATGGGTGACGCGTAGCACGTAAACGGCTGGCCAATTGCTTTGTATGTAGTAATGAGCGTTTCTTCATCTTTTCCGCAGGTACTGCCAGCAAGGGATTTGAGGATTTTATTACAGCTCTGGATTTTCGGAACAATTGCGGCTGCGTGCTCACCAAAATGTAGATCCTGATCAAACGTCACACCCAAGATTTTGGGGTGTAGGACAGTCGGTAGCGTAGTGCCATCGACGTGGATGTTCAAAATGGTCGACATTTGGGACGCCCATGTCGTAAATAAAGTCGCGGAAGATTTAGTCGGTTATAATACCAGGTTTCGCGTGGCGAAAAAACTGGAGAGATCAGGGAGGTAGCCGTTTATTCTGTTGCAGAGCTCATCGATCTGTGGGCCTGGGCCTGTGGCCATTAGTGTACAGTCATCGGCGTATGAAACGATAGTGACTCCTTCTGGTGGTGAAGGTAGCTTAGATATTTAGAAATTAAACAAAAGTGGGGATAGGACACCACCCTGTGGCACTCCTTGTTTAATTCTTCTTGGTTTTGATGTTTCGTTTCTAAATTGCAGCGATGCCTGCCGACCACCCAGATAATTTGCGGACCACCTTTTAAGACATGAGGGAAGGGTAGACCCTTCCAGGTCTTGCAGTAACGTGCCATGGTTGACGGTATCAAAAGCTTCTGATAGGTCTAGCGCTACGAGTACTGTTCTATGGTGGGGGTTTTGATTTAAACCGAAATTTATCATTTATCTAGCTGCAAATTTGCTAGGAAGTAGGGGAGGAAAATGGCTTCAAGCGTCTTTGCTACTGGCGATAGGAGAGATGTCGGACGATACGACTCTCCTATGTTAGCTGGTTTCC
The DNA here is from genome assembly GCF_040869045.1 of Eurosta solidaginis. Lineage (NCBI taxonomy): Eukaryota > Metazoa > Arthropoda > Insecta > Diptera > Tephritidae > Eurosta > Eurosta solidaginis. The sequence continues at coordinate 103,797,135 of NC_090322.1, read as the reverse complement.
CAGGCTTTAGTAGCGGTACCACCTACGGTGGACCAAAGTTTACCCACACCGGCTGAGGTTACAACCTCTGAGGTGCTCCTCCCATTTCGCCCGCTTGTGTTCATTCACAAGCAATCTGATACGTTGGTTTATATTCCTTATTTGGGGGTCGCCTGGGTTGAGCTGTCTTATAAGGTCACGTTCTCTCGCTAAATTTGCGGCCTCCGCCGGGAAGTGGGACCGAATTTCGGGAATTCTCCCGGCGGGAATGAAACGTGCCGGGGCGGATTCAATGACCTTGCGGAAAGCACGTTCCCTTGGCGGGCATCAGTCGGGACAGGGAGGAGAGCAAAAAGGTTGTCCGTAAAAGATTTGTATTCGTCCCAATTTCCTTTTTTAAAGTTTATGAAGAAAGTGCGTCTTTCTGAAACGATGAAGTCGCTCGAACGAAATAAGTATAGGCAGGTGGTCGGATGCCAATGTTACCATCGGCTGCCAGTTGACGCAGTTTACGAGTTCTGCGCTCACGATTGATATATCCGGCCAACTGTGACAGCTTCCTACCATAAGTGTGGGGGCGTCTCCGTTTATTGTGCAGAACGTCGTTTCTTCTATTTGATCCGCCAACATCTCATCCCTACTGTCCGCCTGCAAGTTTGAATGCCATAGGTCGTGATGGGCATTAAAGTCGCCTAAGATAATGCGATTGTTGCCAGTAAGGCGCTAATATTAGGGCGGTATCCACTGGGGCAACAGGTGGCAGGAGGGATGTAGATGTTGATGATTTCTAGGTTTGCATCGCCTGACCGGACAGATAGGCCTTGACGTTTTAAGACATTGTCCCTGCGGTCGATGCCAGGATCAAATGTATGATATTGCACAGAGTGGTGTATAATAAACGCGAGGCCGCCTCCATTTCCGCTCATGCGATCTTTTCTGTGGACATTATACCCAGAACAGGTTTGCAGTGCAGATCTTGCTGTGAGTTAAGTCTCTTCAATCGCAGCAATGCGGATGTTGTGCCGCTTCATGAAATCGACTATCTCCATGGTCTTCCCAGTTAGTCCATTACAGTTTAACTGCAGAATTCTGAAGTGCATAGGGGGAGACGTCGCCACTCTGGGAGTAAGTGACGGGTGACTACGCCTGGGTTGAGGAAGGCCAGGACGCAACTGCTGTTGTGGCCCTGGAACTGGGCGTCCTTGGGCAAGCATTGGGGTACCCGGTAGATTGGGGTTTGGGACCTGGCAACATGGCGCAATGAAACCCGTCGGGGGGTCTCCGTCGCGGAGACCTGAAAATCTAGGAAAGTGGCACCGCCCAAGGCAGGAGCTGCATTGGGCGGATGTCGCAAACATATATATTCTGTGCTGGCAAACGGTCAAACGGGGTTAGGGACTAAGAGTCTGTTTCCCTGACCTACACGATTGCTGCCGCAAAAGAGGGGGAGGGGGGAGAAGACGGGGGCAGGGGCTGATGCTCAGCATTGCTACCGACTCTGCTACGAAGATAGTAGTTATGATTGGTAGCAGCTGTTTGAGTTGTTGGCGCCGCGGGGCGCGAGCAGCAGCGGGTACTAGTTGTGGCTTGCTGAGCAGCTGGGCTGATGGAAGGTAGGGGGGCGCTAAGGCGTAGACTATGGGACGCCCTTGGACGTGAACAGCAAGGAGCCACAAAAGATTTATAAAAGTTACGTGGACGTCGGGTTTTGGGATCAAGCCCAGAACAACCTGTCCGATGCAACCATCCCTTACACGAGACACACTGAACAGAGTATGACCATCCTAAAAAGATTCTTTTCCGGCAGATGCAGCGAAACCATTTCTCAGGACCGTGGTCAGGAGACGGACCCGGATTGGATTCGATACCTTCCCGGAGCAAGAGAATATGGAGCAGTCCCGCTGCAATGAGCTGCTGGGAGGATGACAATTTGTGGGAGGGACGCAACAAATTAAATGGGGTTACACTGAAATGACAGTCCTTGGTCGGGAAAAATCCCGAGTCGCTCCGGTACATAGAACCGACTGCCTTGGGAAGCGCAGTATTAATGTAAATATATAGAGAAAATTTATGTATGTAAATATATGTGGAATTATTTATGTAAATGATAGAATTTTTTCTTTTTACTCACTCCTATCTTTAACTAGATTATTATTAGCCGTGTTTTTTTTTACACGCGTATACGTTTCGTTTGCGCGTGAAAAAAAAACGCCTATCTTCGGTGATAGATAATGCTTAGGAAACCCATCTAGCGGCTGTGGTTAAACAACTAGCTAAAGCAACAGGGTGTACCGAAAAGCGGAGACACAACGCTCTGATGGCCATAGGGTATAACATATAGCTGAATCAGTTGCGATGAATTGTGGACACACATAGAATACATAGAATTAGTGTAGAGGGTGAAACAAAGACACATATTTCAGTTACATCTGAGTATAATGCGTATTGAAATTTAGTAGGACAAATTTATGCGCAGCTATTTCAGAGGTGTATTTAAAGTTTGTCGCTTAGCAGTCCATATAAAGTTTAAGCGTAAACGGATATACGCGTGTTAAAAAACACGGCTATTATATACAGTTATTTCCTTTTTGTTCTTTACAATTGTGCTATTTGGCCCATTTTGTATAATTATTTTATAGGGTCCTTCAAATGGTACTTTAATTTTCTTTTGTTGCCTACTTTCAAGTAAACATAATCATTCACTGTAAAGTTTGCTTTTTTACTTTAGTCTGTTTTTCTTTAGCTCCTACTTTGCTTTCTTGCAAATTTTTAGCAGCATTGTCATGTGCATATCTAAGCTTTAGCTTTAATTCATTCAAATAATTGTCTATGTTGTACACTTTTTCTTTGGTGCTTACTATTTAATTCGGTAATGCACATAGTTTACCAAATACAAGCTCAGAGAGGGAATACTTCGTTGACGTGTGTGGTGTCGAATTGTAAGAGTGCATATAGTATGGGATGAGCTCGTCCCAATTATCCATGCTTTTCAGTATCATTAAATACTCATTCAATACTCTATGGTTTCGTTCAATTGAACCTAACGTCTCATGATGAAATGGAGTTGAATGCACTTTATTTATTTTTAATTTTTTGCATATATTCTTTAGCAACTCATTTGTGAATTCTGTGCCTTCGTCAGTTTTTATTTTTCGCATACACCCATACTTCAAAATAAACTGTTCGACAATTGCCTTTGCAACCGTTATTGCGTCTTTTGTTTCAAGGGGAATTATGACGACAAACTTTGTAAGCTCACACTGTAATGTCAGCATATAACGGAAATTTTTGGATGGCCGAAGCGGTCCGACCGTGTCAATCACGATTTCCTCAAAATACGTTGTTGGTGTGTATAGTGTTACTTTTGCTTTTGCGAATTTTTTGCAGTTATTTATGTGTTTTATTATCATTTGCCTCATGTTTTTCCACACGTATTTTTGCTTAATTTTTCCTAGCATTCTTCTTATGCTGCTGTGGCCAGCATGAATTGAGTTTGTTTTGTTCATTAGTTTTTGTGACTCAATTCTTTTTGGCGGTTCGTATAGGATTATATCCAGACATTGATTCTATCTCCATGTTTCTGTAGCTCATTGAACATGGTTTTGAATTCAGTTATGCTTATTTTGTCAAATATTTGACTATTGTTTGTAAGCGATAACTTCTTTAAGCCTTTATCGCTGGCTTTGTTTAATAGCTTCATCAGAATTGCTTCAACATTCGATACTGAGTTGTCACTATATTCTATAATTAGGTAACCATTTACTGTAATTTTGATATCGTTAAGCTTCGTGCCTTCATCATTTCAATGTCTAAACTCAAGACGTTGTATGCCCCTTAAATTGATGTGCATTCCCAAATATGTAGGTGATCAGTCTGCAAATTTGTGTTCGAAGCTCCCATATTGTGACCTTTTTGAATCTTCTTTTTTTTTCTTTGAAGTTTGCAGATTCTTCTTCATTGCCCTGGTTACAATGTTTATTCTGTGCTTGGGAATCATCTCTTTCAGCTTTTCCGTGTTAAGCTGAATTCGTGAGAGTGCATCAGCATTAGTGTTCATTTTGCCTTGTTTATATACAATGTCAAAGTCGTAGTCCATCAAATCGACTCGTATTCTCGTCATTTTGGATGAAGGCTTATTGTGTGTGAACAAGCTTACCAATGGCGTGTGGTCTGTGTATACGGTGAACTTTGTGCCGTACAGATAAGGCCTAAAATGATTTATACCCCAATGAATTGCCAATAATTCCTTTTCTATTACTGACTTGTTTAATTCATGTTTGTTTAGGGATCTATTTGCATATGAAATAGGTCTATCTTTCCCAACTTCACCTTGCGATAGTATGGCTCCTAGGGCAAAGTTGGAAGCATCAGTAGTTAGTATAAATCGTTTTGAGAAGTCAGGATACAAAAGAATCGGTGGAGAGAGCAGTTTGTCTTTCAACTTGTGGAAGGCTTTCTCTTGTTCGCTGTTCCAGCAGAATGGTTGGTTTTTCTTTAACAGTTGATTCAGTGGTCGTGCTATTTCTGCAAAATTATTTATAAATCGTCTGTAGTAATTACAGAATGCTACAAAACTTCTTACTTCATCTGCGTTTCTCGGTTTAGGGTAGTTTTCAACTACACTTTGTTTGCTGGGATCAGTTGTTACGCCTTTATTTGTGATTCGATGGCCCAAGTATGTGACTTTTGGTTTAAAAAATTTGCATTTTGCAGGATTGAGTTTCAGGTTATATTTACTCAATTTGGCTAACACTTTTTCCAAATTTTTGTTGTGCTCATGCAGGTTCTTCTCAAATATTATTACGTCATATACATAGAGAAATGCCGCGTCAGTAAGTCCGCTGAGCGCAATCGACAACATTATCTGGAAACTATTTGTCGAGATTTTCAATCCGAATGGCAACCTTTTGAATTGGTAGTGTCCTTTGCTTGTCGAAAATGCTGTGTGCTTTTTTGAAACATTGTCCAATGAAATTTGGTGAAATGAACTTGTCATGTCTAATGTGCTGAAGTATTGTGCTCCTTTGAGCTTGTCCAGAACGTCATCCAAGCGGGTTATTGGAAATTTATCATCCACGATCTTTTTGTTCAATGATCTAAAATCCACCACTAATCGCCATTTTTTATCTTCAGAGCTACCTTTTTTTGGAACGACTAGCAGAGGTGAGTTATAAGGGCTAGTAGAATGCTCGATAACATCATCCTTTAATAGTTTGTCAACTTCTTGTTCAATCACCTGTTGCTGAACGTGAGGCATTCTGTAGTTTTTAATATATACAGGTGTTCTATCCGCGAGCTCAATGTGTTGCTTGTAGAAGTTATTGGTATTTAAGTTTTCTTCCTCTAAGTGAAACACATGTTGATATTTTTTGCATATTTGCAATATTGCATTCTTCTCACTATTCGACTCGTTGACTAATGCTAGTTCATCCTTCACCGTCATGAACCTCTTTTTGTCATTTTCCGTATGGCAGTTTCGTTTTCCATAATTGTAATAATTTATTCTTCTCTGTTGGTTCCACTCTGTTTTAGAATCTTCTAACCGCATGTACATTGGTAATGTGATTTGGCTTTCCTTCAGTTGAAGTGTTACAGCATTCGTTTCGTAGTCAATTTTACATTTGTAATTCATTAGGAAGTCTCTACCTAGAATTCCATCTACCTCTAATTTGTCTATGTGATGCAGAATGTAGAAGTTGTCATTTATTTTATGATCTTGACAACTTATATCAATTTCAACTGATTTACTTGTAGTCATTGTGCAATTTGCGATGCCTTTTATTTTGCAAAGTGAATTTATTGTGGCGGCATTCTTTGGAACAACTTTCTCTTTTATCACCGAGATAGCAGCTCGTGAATCAGCCAGCAGTGCTACTATCTTCGCATTTATCCTGGCTTTTATGAAGTTTGTGGTGCTGCCTTCCCCTAGGCATCCTATGGTCTTTGGTTTTGTGGCTTCGAGTCCCGAAGACTCGGGATATGTTAATTTTCCTTACCCAAACCGTCTGTTTTGATTTTTGCCATTGTAGTTTCTATTGTTCAAGCTATTGTTCTTAGGTTTGAACATGTTCTTATTAGTCGAGCTAGGGGTTATTTCACTTCCAATATGGATTGCTTCTATCAGCTTTTTTGGTCTCGCCGCTGCCACTATTGACTTGTGCGGCTCTGCAGCCCGTTTTTGAAGGCCGTTAGACCAATTTGGTCGTTTAATTTAACGATTATTTCTCTGTGTTAGCTTCCCTGCTCAGATATTTGAATTTCATTTAAGGAAGCTATCAGATTCTGTATACGAGAAGCAAAGGTGAGGATTGTCCGAGAACCCTGTAGAGTTCTATTGATTTCTGCATGCAACCCAGAGGCGGTCTTGTTTGATCGGAATGCATCTTTAAGAGTTGCTTTCAACGTTTGCAAGTTGTGAGGTATTACTTCCGTCAAGATTTTATTTTTCACCTGTTCCGCCAATTTTGTGGCTAGTACAAATTTGATAAGGATCGTTTATTGAGCTTGATCCGCAAGGGTATCATGGTAGAATTCAATCAGCCCTAAGAAATTATTAAGCTCTTTAAAGTCCCAATTGAATGTTGGGATGACTTAAGTGGCTGTTACCAGATCAAAACTTGACATCGTTGCTGAATTCGCCAGTGTTTTATCAATAGGTTTTATTACTTCTTTTGATGGTAAATCCCGAACGTATTCTTCGTCAAGCGAACTTCCCTCCTTGAGCTTTTCAGTACTCATTCACAATGACAATTCTAACTAAAAGCTTTCAAGAAGTTTCTATACCTAATTTTCATTTGCCGGATGTCTGAACGTCCTTAAAAGCTTCGATTCCTAGTTTTCGTTTCGCAGGATTAATATTGAGCTCTTTGGCCTCACTATGCAGGTGGTGTTCTGGGGTCATAAGGAGACATCCGGTAGCAGTTCTGATTGCAGCATTTTGACAGGCCTGTAGCCTTTTCCAGTGTGTATTTTTAAGACCAGGCGACGAAACTGGTGACGCGTAGCTCATGAGCGGCCAGCCAATTGCTTTGTACGTGGTTAGCAACGTTTCTTTATCTTTCCCCCATTTTGTTGCGACTTTGTACTTTGGATATGATTTCTGTGGCACGAGCCTAGAAGGTTAGACTATTCCCTAAGATCTCTGGGTGACTGACAGTCGGTAGGTAACACCATCGACGCGTACGTTCAATATTTGCGACATCTGTTCCTTCCACGTCGTAAACAGAGCGGCCGTGGATTTTGTCGGTGATAATGCCAGGTTGCGGGAGGTGAAGAAACTGGAAAGATCGGGGAGATAGCTGTCTACTTTAGAAACTAATTCATAGGTTGAAGGGCCAGGTCCTGTAGCCATAATCGTACAGTCGTCAGCATAGGAAATAACAGTCCCCAAAGCCTTCGGGGAGTGTCTTTATAGTTAATACAACAACAACAACCTGGGTTGCAGACACTACACCTACCTACCAACCTAGCGCACTGCTACAACAACAACCAACCTAGCTCAAGTGAATCTTAAACATTTTCGGAATACAATAAGTAGTAAAAGTCTATAGAAAACAGCGGCCGACTGCTAAAATATCGGAAATGTTGATAATATACGCGTTTCGACAGTTGGAACAACTTGAGGTAAATTTTAATAAGAGCGGCCGAAGGCCGCCAATGCAGAAAGGTTTTCTGTGCCAAAAATTCCATGGATCCCACCACCGGTTCAGAGAGGTCCGGGTCAGCTTTCGGTTTTTTCGTAAATATCTTTTGATAGATATCAACTTTTTTCTGCCTTCGGACTAATTGATACTGATATGAAAAAGCGTCTCACTATATATACTTATGCGTAAGAGCAATCGACCGCTGTTCTAGAATTTTACTCAACAAATTTTAAACTTCTGATGGAGAAAAATAAACATACTTGATCTTCGTTAGAAGCCGTAAGCCCTTCCAAAATGGGTATACATCTGAGAAGGGCAGTACCACCACCGGGTACTATTCCCTCTTCTACTGCGGCGCGAGTTGCGTTTAAAGCATCATTTACACGGTCTTTCTTTTCATTTACTTCCACCTCACTCGATCCACCTACACGCAATAAAGCTACACCTGAAGCTAAACGTGCCAACCGCTCCTGTAATTTTTCTTTTTCATATTCAGATGTTGTCTCATTAATTTGATCCTTTATCTGTTCCACCCTACGGGTGATATCTTCCTTTTTGCCCTTTCCTTTGAGTAGTAAGGTATCATCTTTGGTGATCACAACCTCTCCTACATTTCCGAGATCATTTATTTGAACGTCTTCTAGCTTAACCAAATTTGCGTCGTCGCCAAAAACAATGCCACCCGATGCGATAGCCATGTCGGTAAGGGTAGATTTACGATTATCACCGAATCCAGGAGCTTTTACGGCTGCTACTTGCAAGCCTATCTTAAGACGATTAACAACAAGTGTGCTTAGAGCTTCGCCATCTATATCTTCAGCAATTATTATCAAAGGCTTCCTTTGAGAATTAGCTAATTCGAGTGCAGGTATAATGCTTTGCACAGATGAAATTTTCTTTTCAGATAACAAAAGTAATGCATCCTGAAATTCCACCTTAGCTCCCTTAGATGAGTTGATAAAATATGGTGAAATATACCCTCTATCGAATTTCATACCCTCAATTATTTCTAACTCATCGGTAAGAGTTTTACCATCTTTGACAGTGATCACTCCATCTCGACCAACCCTCTTCATGGCTTCACTAATTAGGTTTCCGACATCCCGATCTCCATTTGCCGATATAGTTGCTACTTGAGCTATTTCTTCTGGGGTATTAACTGGGCGAGACATGGCTCTTAAGTGATCTTTAACAGTATCAACAGCCAACATAACACCTCTGCGAATCTCCACAGGATTAGCTCCTTTGGAAATTTTTTCAAATCCTTCCTTTGCAATAGCACGTGCAAGGACTGTTGCAGTAGTTGTGCCGTCACCGGCTTCCTCATTAGTGTTATTTGCCACATCTTGAACAAGCTTGGCTCCAATGTTCTGAAATTTGTCCTTCAATTCTATAGATTTCGCCACTGTTACACCATCTTTAGTAATTTTAGGTGAGCCCCATGACTGCTCAATTATAACGTTGCGACCCTTTGGGCCCATAGTAACTGCGACAGCATCAGCGAGCACATCAACGCCTTGCAACATTAATGCACGAACCTCTGGTCCGAACTTCACATCTTTGGCAAAACCACGAACCATCAACTGCCGTTGAATGTTGGTGCGTAACATATGGCACGATAAGCGAAGCATCTGTAAATATAAAGTAAAAATATAAATAAGAACACTGTAAAAGTTCTGGCTGAATTCTATCTAGCTCTAACTATGCTCCACACGAGAAATATTTATTATGTAGTCTATTGACATGTAGTCTATCTATAGAAAAACAGTTTAATAGTTCCTCATGAAACGAATTTATTTTTTTATTTATTTATTAATTTCAGCCTATGGTGTTTTAAACCTTACGGGCAAGATAACAATCGTAACTTTAATAACTTAATAACTTGTTGTTACGACAAAAAAAAACCAGACAATATAAATAATAAGACAACTAATGAAACACCCGACTATAGCAAAAACAGTGCTTCTCTTAATGAAGTAGCACATCTGATAAACACTTAAATGAAACAACTACAACTGTTGGGAAAACTGCATCAGCAGCCCAAGAAACCACAACCCTCACTAAAACACAACACACAACAATGAATTCGTCGATAACTCTGCTTAATCAGCAATTAATTCAAAGATGCAATTACTTTATGTCGCCTAACTCGGACACAGATATTTCAAATGCAGGAGCCACGCTATGACCGTGACTTTTAAAGTTCTACAATGGAACATAAAAGGAATATGCAATAACAAGAACGAACTACACCTTCTAATAAAAGAACACACACCTTCGGTCATTTCGTTACAGAAACACACCTCGTATACAACAAAATCGCTGCAATATCTAACTCTTACACCACATACATACTTTCACATCTTACCACAAAATTTAACAAATAAACAAGGGATAGCCGTCATGGTAAAAAATTATATACCTCACAAACGCATAGATGTGCAATCTTCTCTAGCGACTATTGCTATCGAGGTAAACTTGAACTTTAAATTCACCATCCTTCCCACTTATCTCCCTCCTCAGCAACCATTTAGCGTTAAAGATCTCTTCGATATAACTGCTTGTGCGAACTCAGATCTGTTTTTGGTAGGAGATCTAAATGGATGGAGTCCATTGTGGAGTTCAGAAACCACCAATTGTATTGTATTGTATTTTTATTTAATTTCCCAGCACAACAATTTGAGAAAATTATTTTAAAGTACTAGTCAAAACAGCATAAGATCAAAAAAAAAAAAGTAACAAAAACAAAAAATGTAATATTTAAAAATACGACAATAAATTAACTAATTAACAATAGATAATACACAATTGATAAGAGACATTTTCATTAAAATATATTTAATAGAGCTTAGCCTAGGGATGAAGAACAGAAATTAAGATTAAAGGAGAGTTGCAATAGAAGTACGGTTGCAAGTTTAACCTTTAGGTAAGGTTGAAAGTGGTGAGTGAAACAGTATAAGAAATCAGTAAAGTACATAAGTTATGGAAGGAAATGAGAGTCAGTTAACTCTTTCTTGAAATGCAGTGCATTAGTTATTTGCCGTATTCTAGTTGGAAAGGAGTTCGAAAGACGGATCGAACTGACAAAGAATTGCCGTTCAGAGACTAACATACGATATTTAACATGCGCGAGAAGCATTGACCTTGTTGAATGAAGAAATTTAAGCCTTCGAAATAGGTTATGAGGTTCTTTGGTGTAAATTATCTTATGTAAGGTAATAAAAGTTCTAACCCTTAGAAGGTTGTCAAAGGATATGTCTAGCAACTTTTCAGAGTAATGGGAAACGTGATCAAGCCTATTCAGTCCATATACATATCTGGAAATGCTATTGTAAGCAACATTTAACTTCTTTTTGCTCGGATAGTCACAGCTAGAAAAAATCTCACAGCGATAAAGAAGCGTGGGTATTAAGTACGCTTTGGATAAAAGTAATCGTATATATAGCGGGGTGAAATACTGTGTCAACCACAGTGCACGGAGCATTCCGTACACTCTTCCTACCGTGTTAAAGATATGGTCTTTCCATGTAAGTGTTTTGTTAAAAACTATAACAAGATTTCTTGCCGTGTCAAAATATTCTATAACAGAGTTTTCGAACATAATATTATCTAAGGCATTTGTAGCAAGCGGCTTTCTACGAATGACGATACATTTCGACTTTCGAGGATTAAGACATAAGCCGTTCCTAAGAAGCCCATACACATATTTGGCCCAGATCGTGATTCAAGTTACTTATACATAAACTGGTACAATCGACAGGACAGCACGTATACAATTGAACATCGTCAGCGTAGATGTGGACGTCGCAATACTTGAGAACACTAGGTAGGTCATTAGTGTACAATACAAATAACAAAGGATCCAGGATTGAACCTTGGGGAACACCTCGCAAAACGTCTAACAAGTTTGACTTTCTACTATCTACACATACTGCCTGGGTTCTGCCATCTAGATAGGGACTGATTAGGTTGGTTGCATGACTCGAAAAATTAAACAGGTTTTTCAGCTTCTTACATAGTAGTGTATGGTCGACAGAGTCAAAGGCTTTGGAATGGTCAAGGAGGATTAGAAAAGCCGTAAATTTATCATCGATGCGCTGCCTTATCTCCTCAACTACAGAAAGGAGTGCCGTAGTACAGCTTCTATTTGGGCGGAAACCAGACTGATGGTCTGTCAGTAGTTTATTTTTAAGCACATATGTAGCGATCTGCCCAATCAAAGAGGTAAAATAGCTGAAGTCATGTATGTATGTATGTCATTCTGGTCTCCAAGAACTTAATAGTTCTAAACGACATGGCACCGACCCATTTGACAACACAACAGACATTTACTCACATTGACGTATGTATATGCTACGCCAGCATGAGTCCAAAAGTAACTTGCCGAACCCTATCCCAATTACATGAAAGTTACCACTTCCCTCTGGTAACAAATGTGTTGTTACCTGGGTCAAACCCGGGCCCCCAAAACCAAAGTTAATTAATTAAACAGCCAACTGGGAGAAATTCAAATGCTCGGCCAATGCAATCTTAAACAAGCACACACATTCCTCTAATATAACTAACAGCACGACATATTTTGGTACCCCAAACACACGTAAGTCTGTAGGCCCCTACTGGTCGCCTCACCTTGGGGCGCTAATAGAATGCAAAGAGTACATTTGGCACAATTCTAGAAGATAAAGACCGTCACAGAAGCTGTTAAAATACAAGAACGCAAATGGGTTATTTAAAAGAGAGAGTCTGGAAAAACGATTCCCTCTGTTCGTTTTCCAGACAGTTCGACTCAACCATCAAAACTATTGTTTACTATAAAGTTTGGCAGCTTAAATTGAGGTTATGGTGCGAATAGAGTGGAATGCACTCGACTTCTGTGAAAGGCACTCGAATGGAGTGGAATGAAGAACAGTAGGAAGACCAGAGTTGCATTGGATTAATGTATCTTCAATCATTGTATCAATATTAAAGATAAATTTAGAAAAAATAATTAAATACTTGAGTATAAGCAAACATTTCAAAACCATGTTTGGCACAATATGTGGCAACATCATCATAGAACAGCTAAGGCTTAGTAATTGCAGCCAACGTCAAGTAGTACTTTGAACTTCAACGTATTGTTACGATTATTAGCAAAACTAAGTGGTGCTGCTATCTCTAAGCCGATGCTAAGCAGTGACGTGAATTTACATCAATTCAATCATTATGTATCTACATAAACGAAACAATAATTGCGTCTACACATATGTACCATGTACGTATATGAGCAGCGGAGAGTAAATGCACAAAGTCATGCATATATCTGAGATACTCCTGAAAGTATGCAATGAGAAAAAAACTATAAAATCGTGCAATTTTAGTTACAGCTGAGAAGTTTGAGAGCTGCTGGACTAGTAGATTCTGGAAGCGCCTAGAAGATGCGAACGTTGAAATCAAAGAGTATAAAGGCGGCAATTGTAGAGGCGCTGGAATTCAGTTTGATTTGAGATTTCGATTAAGACGCTATCTAGCGAGCAAGAGCAGTATTATTTTGAATAGTAGAGTTTCATTTGAGCTATCAATCAGTTTGGTTATTAAGCAAGCTATTCGTTGCACAGTTTGAGTGTTATTGTGAAGTACTTTAATAAAGGCCATTTTGCATTATTACATATTGGAGTTATTTATTCAACAGTTTAGTGATTCCAACTTAGCAGAGGGTTGCAAATAAGAGGATTTGCAAGTAAATTCGTTACAATTGGTGTCTGAAGAGGAATTCTTGAATAAATTCCAGAGGACAACAAGGACATGGCAAAGTTCAGTGAATTTAAGATCCAGCAACTAAAGGAGTTGGAGAGCCGTGGATTGAATACAAGCGCCGTTGAACTCGAACTTCAGGCACGGCTACGAGAGGCAATGGAATTAGAAGGAATTGACGTGGAAGAGTATGTCTTTCATCTTGATGGCGATGAGACAACAAAATTGGAGGAGAAAAATGAAACACCGCAGACAATGGCGAACACAGACTTGAACATGATATTGGCTGCAATATCGGCACAAATATCAGAAATGTCGACACAGATTACATCACAGATGGAATCCCAAGAGACACGTATAACATCAAAGATTGAAGCACAAAAAACGCGTATTTCAGAAATGGCGGCACAAATTTCAGCACAGATTTCATCTCAGATCTCCACACAACTAGAAGAGCAGGAAGTTCGTATATCATCTAAACTGGAAGCGCATATGGAAGAAAAACTAACCCAGTTTAATGAAGGCTTCAGTGGTCCACAGGATAAAATCGAGGCCGATGTGGATGCTTTGAGAGGACGTATCGAGCAGTCACAACTAAATCGTCCAGCAGTTTCAGCGAGTAATCCAAAGGTAAAAACACCATCCTTTGACGGTTCTGTTCCTTTCCAGGTCTTTAAGCTACAATTTGAGAAGACCGCAACAGTGAACAACTGGAATGCTGAAGATAAAGTTGCTGCACTCTTCGTAGCATTGAAAGTACCAGCTGCCGAAATCTTACAGACGATTCCAGAGTACGAACGGAACAGCTATGAAGCATTGATGGCTGCTGTAGAACGACGTTATGGAAGCGAGCATAGAAAACAGATATTCCAAATTGAGTTGCAAAACCGCTACCAAAATGCAAATGTGACTTTGCAGGAGTTTGCGTCATATGTCGAAAGGCTTGCACATTTGGCGAATACCGACGCACCCGTGGAATACACCGAAAGAGTAAAAATTCAGAGCTTTATAAATGGCATACGGGACGTCGAAACGAAGCGAGCCACATACGCAAACCCAAAGCCAACATTTGCAGAGACGGTATCACATGCACTGACTCAGGAAACTGCCTCACTATTGAGTAAACCAGCATACAAAGCTCATCGTGTGGAAGTGGAAAGACCAGATTGGGTAGACACAATTTTGGAAGCACTGAAGGGATCACAACAGAAAAATGCTGGAGTTATTAAATGTTTGTGGGTGGTCGTAAACGCAGAGCTGAAGGAGATGAGCAAATATCCAAGTCCACTCAATCGTTAAACTAAAGAGAGTCAGCCGCAAGGGGCGACAGCTGGCTCCCTCAATTGAATGCTCCATAATCTCTATTTCGCAAATTGGAAGAAGGTCAAGCAATCTTACTGTCGGAGGACATGTGGATGGAAAGGAACGCTTACTGACTGTAGACACAGGTGCATCCCATTCCATCATTCGATTAGATTTAGTCAATAAGAAGATAAGACCATTGCTTGGAGCAAGATTACGTACAGCCACGGGAGAGGACAACCAGGTAATTGGAGAAGTAGAATGTGAAGTAGCAATTGGGAACCTCACGGTACTACACAATTTATAGTGGCAGGTATTGTTGATGAAATCATAATTGGAGTTGACTTCTTAATCAACCAAGGCATCAAGATCGATATGCAAAGCAAGACGATGCGATATAAGAACATGGATGTGCCACTTAATTTCGGCTACGAGAGAGACTACAGCAGTAAACGAGTGCTGGTGGAAGAGAGTCAGCAAATACCACCAAAATCAGAAGCACTCATCTGGGCAAAGGTTGATGGAGATGGTGGGACAAACAAATTGTGGGTTGTCGAAGCAGCAAATAAATCAGCACTGAACATACTTGTAGGAAAAACCCTGGCTATGACAAAACAAGATGGACGTATTCCGGTAAGAGTACTCAATGAGTTCAAGTCACCATTCAATTTGACCAAAGGACCTATTTTGGGAAGATGACAAGAGGCCGAAGTAGTTATTAACTGTGAACAGCTCCAGGAACACGTTTCATCTAGTAATACTGATCTTTCAAATGAGATCACGGCATGCACGCAGGGCTAGAGGAAGCCTATCAGAGTAAGGCAAAACAACTGCGCCTAAAGTACGCGGACATATTTGACCAGGATGGTTCCAAACCAGGCCGCACCAATGTTGTGAAACATCAAATTGACACGGCAGATGCGAGGCCGATCCGTCAAGCTCCACGTAGTGTTCCACTGGCGAAAAAATGAGCGACAGCGGCGTCATCGAACCATCAGCTAGTCCATGGAGCTCACCGGTAGTACTTGTACAGAAGAAGGATGGAAAAATGAGGTTTTGCGTGGACTGCCGGAAGTTGAATGACGTTACGAAAAAGGATAGCTACCCATTGCAAAGAATTGACGACACTCTGGACTCGCTATCTGGTACGAAATGGTTTTCCACACTGGACTTGAAAAGCGGCTATTGGCAAGTTGAGGTGAGGGGGGGAAGATAAAGAGAAAACAGCCTTCAGTGTCGGTGATGGTCTGTGGCAATTTACAGTGATGCCTTTTGGACTTTGTAATGCACCAGCTACTTTTGAGACTCAATGACCAGGTACTGAAAGGACTACATTGGAAAACATGCTTGGTATACCTGGACGACATCATCGTATTGGGCAAGAACTTTGATGAACATCTTAAGAACTTGGAGGAAGTTTTCCAGAGAATAGCTGGCGCTGGTCTGAAGTTAAGTCCCAAAAAGTGTGCGCTGTTTAAAAAGGAAGTCAATTATTTGGGTCACAAGGTAACGACAGACGGCATCTGCACTGCGAACGAAAAAATAGAGGCTGTAAAGGATTGGCCAAGACCACAGAACCTACATGAATTGAGAAGTTTCCTTGAGCTGTGCACATATTACCGCCGATTTGTACCAAATTTTTCCAGTGTAGCACATAGCCTCCATGAGCTTACAAGAAAAAACAAAGCTTTTGAATGGAAGAAGGAGCAAGAAGTGGCTTTCCAAACATTGAACGAGCGTTTGTGCACTGCCCCAATGTTAGCATATCCGATTACAGGAGCAACATTTATTCTAGATACAGATGCGAGTGGATATGCTATAGGAGGCGTTTTATCACAACTGGTCGATGGACAGGAGAAGGTAGTTGCATATTACAGCCGTTCGATTGGAAAACCAGAGAGGAACTACTGTGTTACGCGGAGAGAGCTGTTGGCATTGGTAGTGCATTAAACATTTTCACAAATACCTCTACGGCCAGCGATTCCGTGTCAGGACAGATCACGCAGCGTTGAAATGGCTTCTGCAGTTCCGTAATCCGCAAGGACAATTGGCACGGTGGATCAAGCGACTACAAAGTTATGACTTTTCCATTGAGCATCGAAAAGGTAGTACCCATGGAAATGCCGATGCAATGTCACGAAGACCATGTAGTTTGGAATGCAAGCACTGTTGTTGTTGTTGTTGTAGCGATAAGGTTGCTCCCCGAAGGCTTTGGGGAGTGTTATCGATGTGATGGTCCTTTGCCGGATACAGATCCGGTACGCTCCGGTACCACAGCACCATTAAGGTGCTAGCCCGACCATCTCGGGAACGATTTATGTGGCCACATTAAACCTTCAGGCCACCAGCCCCCCTCCCCACCCCCAAGTTCCATGGGTCGTCAGACCTCGTCTGTTAGTGAAACAGGATTCGCCGCGGATAGGTGAGGTTGACAATTAGGTTTTGTATTTGTATTTGTATTTATTAGGCAATTCATCCCAGCACAACAATTTGACAAAAATTATTTTACAGTGCTAGTCGGTAAAAGGCATAAAATAGGAACAATCTAATCTTGAAACTTAAAGCTAATGACTATGGCTAAGAAAAGGTTACAACAAATAATATATTTAATAAATAGTAAATAGATAAATAAAGGAATGATAGAGTACATTTGCTTAGAAGGAATCAGTATTTTAATTGTCTAGGTTATTATAGAAACTTGTTAATTCTTTATTGAAGAGCAGAGCATTGCTTATAAGCCTAAGTCTAGAAGGGAGCGAGTTCCAAAGACGTATGGAATTAATGAAGAACTGGCGATCAGATATTAGCATACGATGTCTGAAGTGGGTAAGGAGAACAGATCTAGACGACTGGAGAAAATTTTGCCTCCGATACAGATAGTCAGGTTCCTTCATATATATTAATTTATGTAGCGTAGTGAGCGTTTTAAGTTTAATTAGGTTATCGAAAGAAATGTTTAGCAACCTGTAAGCATGTTGAGAGACGTGGTCAAGTCTTTTCAACCCATAGACGTATCTAGCAATGTTGTTATACACAACATTAAGTTTCCTATTACATACATAGTCACAATTGGAGTAAACCTCACAACCATAAAGGAGCGTAGGTATTAAGTACGCTTTTGCTATTAGTAGACGAATATGTAACGGAGTAAAATATTGTGTAAGCCAGAGTGTACGAAGCATCCCATACACTTTTCCCACTGTGCGGAAGATGTGATCTTTCCATGTCAGGGTTTTGTTAAAAACTATACCTAGATTTTTTGCTGTGTCAACGTATTCTATAATAGTGTTGTCTAAAATTAAATTTTCCATTCCACTTTTATCTAGTGACCTTCTATGAATGACTATACATTTCGACTTCTTAGGGTTAAGACATAAGCCGTTCATAGAAGCCCACGTACCAATTTGACACAAATCGTAATTTAAGTTATTAATACATGAACTGGTACGATCACTAGGACAGCACATATACAATTGTACGTCGTCAGCATAAATGTGAATATTACAATACTTGAGAACACCAGGCAAATCGTTTATATACAAAACAAATAACAGGGGACCAAGGATTGAGCCTTGTGGGACTCCTCTTAAAACACTGACGAAGTCAGACTTTCTGCTACCAACACTTACTGCCTGAGTTCGGTCGGCCAAATACGATCTGATTAGGGCTGTTGCACAGTTGGAGAAATTAAATAGGTTGTCCAGCTTCTTGCAGAGAACGGTGTGGTCGACCGAGTCAAACGCTTTTGAATGGTCGAGAAGAGTTAGGAAAGCAGTAAAATTTTTGTCAACTTGTTCTCGAATATCCTCTATCACCGATAGGAGCGCCGTTTTACAGCTACGATTTGACCTGAATCCAGACTGGGAATCTGTGAGAAGGTTATTATTCTGCACATAAGTATTTATCTGGCAGTGCAAAATTCGTTCGACGACCTTGGAAAGGAAAGGCAGAATAGCTATAGGCCTATACTCCTTGTTTTGCTTGAGGATTGGGATTACCTTAGCAACTTTCCAACATTTGGGAAATACACAGGACGTCAACACAGAGTTAACCAAGTAGGTTAAGTGAGGAAGGATTTTAGGAAGAATTATTTTTAAAAATTTCGGACATATACCATCGAACCCCATAGCATTAGACTTTACTGAAAGAATGGCTTGAACGACATCACAATCATCGACACTAGCAAACTCAAGAGGATCAAAATCAACATTAGCGCGAATACAATAATTATCAGCACATATATTGTCAGTTGAGATTGGCAGATTTACAAAATTTATATTTATCTCATTAATGTCTACATCAGGGAGGACAGAAATATCACATTTGGATTTTCCGATACCAATATGTTTAATCGACTTCCAGGTTTCCTTCGAACTCAAAGCAGCACTAAACTTGTTATTATAAAATTTCTGCTTAGCTGACCTAATGGCTTTGTTTGCAGCGATCCTAGCTGTTTTGAAGCAGTTGTGAGCCTCCAGGGTTTTGTATCTTTTCCATCGTGAGTAAGCAAGGTTACGCTGGTGAATTAAGTGTTTTAGATTGGCACTAAACCAAGGGGTATTATTGTGTGTAGCAGCTCTGAGTTTCACTGGCACATAGTTGTCGAAAAGCCTAATAATATGGTTCTGCAGGAATGATGCCTGATCATCGACCGATGTCAGTGTACGAATCAAGCTCCACTCAACCGACTCCACCGCTGCATTAAGGGAACTGTAATCTATGCTTCTAAAATCACGATATGTAAAGGAACATTGTATGTGTGACGTTTGAAAGTTGTAACTAAGAAATATCAGATCGTGTTTTGAAAAGCAAGATGCCGACAATTGATCGTAGTGGAGCAATTTCAGGGATTTTCACAAAAAATAAATCCAGCAAAGAAGAATTTGAGTCAGTAAAGTGTGTAGGTGAAGTTAAATTGGTGGGAAAAAGTCCAAGAGACTCCATACTTAGCTTTAGAGTTGAGTCGACGAGAAGGTTGGAGTTGAAATCCCCAGCGATGATTATATTATCATAGCTTATAAGTAGAGGCTCGAGAAATTCAATAAAGCCAGAGAAGTCAACTCCACGATTAGGTCTGTATGCACAGCCGATAAGAAGCCTTTCATTATTTACAGAGAACACGTCTACGAACACATATTCGACAAAATCACTTGGACTAGCACTGCAGCAAAGTTTACAGGATAAACTACTTTTAACATATATAGCAACACCACCACCATGACCACGTCTATCAGCCCTGAAAAGTTGATATCCATTTAGTTGCACCAAATCATTTTTGTGACATGAAGAAAACCAGGTTTCGGAAATACATATAACATCTATATCAGAACCCTCAGATATGAATCTCAATTCATCCAGCTTTTTATATAGGCTTTGCGCATTAAGATGGATGACTTTGAGCCCTTTAGTACGTTTGTTGAATACGCGCAACAGTGTATGTAAGCAGTCTTTGGAACTAGACAACCTATTTCCTAGGACCATCACTATATATGGGATATAAAGAATGCTCTGCGATGCGTAATAATAAAGACAACATAAGTGATTGTTTACAAGTATGATAGGGAGAGATAAAGACAGAAACGAAGAGACTCAAGAACTTAAGTAATATACCATACATAGAAATTAATTTATTGATCATTATTCGTTGGCGCATCATCAACTCGAAAGGAACTCGCGCTTTCTTCGCCGGTATTCTCAAGACGCTCTAGAAAATCCAAGCTATGTATTGCTTCAGGGCTGGCGTTGGCTGTTCGTCTGATATGTACCAGACCCTTCTTAGAAAAAACCGCCACTACCTTCCTTTTCTTCTTTAGACGGATCGCTGCCTTGAAGATCGCAGTTTTGCCTGGACAGCGAAGCATTTACATAAATCGGAGCATTCGAATTTATGCCCACATGAACTAATTGCAGACCCTTGATGTTTGGATTGTTTTGGCGCCTAAAGGTGCCTATACTTTTTAGCAGGCATGCTTAACCAACGAAACGATATCATTTCGTTACGATAATCAACGTTAATAAACGAAACGAAGTCATTTCGTTTCGTTTATTAACGTTAAGATCGTCAAATTAACGAAATGATTTCGTTTCGTTTTCTGCCATATCAAAACGAAATCAAATCGTTTATGTTGATTATTAATTTCAAACTATGCTGGCAAAGCTGATTGATGGCGGAGTCATTAAAGGTGAAAGCATTATCCAAGCTGATTGCAACTTTTCTCATGAATTTTGACAGTACGAACATTTCTCAGAGTATTTTTGACATTACCACCAACGAATTACACAAACAAGTTACATAGAGTTTGTGTGTGTATGTGCGCTCGTTGTTGCCACCTTACGGCTTCACCATGGCTATAGCATTGCCAGCACAATTCAAACATAAAGTATCACGTTTTCGTTAACGTTTTTAACGTTAACGAAAGCTTTTCGTTTCGGTTAAAAACGAGATACAATTTATCTTGATAATTTCTTTATCGATAATATTTCGAAGTGTTTCAACGGAAACGGTGGAAATTTTTTGATAAACGATTAGCTTAACGTTAAGGTGCATCCCTGCTTTTTAGCAATTTGTTTCTGTCTGTCGGCGACTGAAATTTGATTATTACGGCCGGATCTGTCACGCTGTTGTCTATTTTCCGTAGCCGAAAAATGCTCATTATAGGTATTGGTTGCAATCTAAGAGTGGAACAGAGGTGATGAAAGACACTTGCTAAGTTTTCTCCTTCCTTAAAGGGAATTCCGTGTACACGGACTTCACTTGCGGCAATATGGCTCTCTTGCTTTGACGCATTGTTTTTGAGTTTTTTTACTTCCTCTTCGAGATAACCAACGCGCTCGAACACACTCTCCAGCTGAGTAACTCTTGCATTAAGCTCACTGACCTCTTTCTTCAGCACCACAAATTTGTCTTCTAGTTTTTTGCATACGAATTCGATGAGCCTTTTTTCCGAGTCCAAAATTTGCTTAGCAATCAGATCGTTGAACTTGGCAAATCGCTGATCCATGCTTTGCATTAAACTAGGAGAGAAGCCGCTGATCCGTTGCACCTTTTTGGCGCTATCAACCTCGTTATTAAGGTCGTCACCACGACGTTTACCATTGACTTGATCCATGGTGTTCGAAAAAAACGGGCCAACGAATATTGCTCCAAGAAACTGGGTGGCAGCTCTAACGCAGCTTAGATTATTATGACGCAGGCTTCAAGTTTAGCATAGACGCAAACCACAAAATAAAGCTTGAAGCACAAACAAACTTCAGTGACTATAAAACTTTTGGCGGGAAGATACACAGTTGATGAAGGTGTCAAAGAAAAACAAGTTGACTGACAACAACAAAGCAGGAGCACCAATCGCAATATACTGCCAAGTTAGTAAAGTTGAATTGGAGATCACCTGGACAGAGGATCTTACTTTCCACAGACAAATGTCACGTTTATTAATTAGACACAGGTTGTAAGAATTAAGACTCACAATAAACAATGAATTTGAAAATTTAAAGAGGAGCACAAATTACTTTAGCTTTCACACACCAGGGTTGCCAACTTTCCATGGAGAAGCTATATATTGCGCTGGCAACGTGAAGGGTTGCGCTACACACCCCTTGAATCTGGTATTTTAGTCGCCTACCGCGGGTATATTCTTACCCCCTTACCCGCTGGGGGCATTATATATTGTCGGCAGAAAGCGCTCGCGCATTTTTTCGCGCCCGACAGCACTTTGTCGCCAAAGGCGATGGAAACTTTGTCTTTGTGCTTAGTCGGATTCGATAGGGACTTTACGGTGGACCAAAGTTTACCCACACCGGTAGAGAGGTTACAACCTCTTAGGTGCTCCTCCCATTTCGCCCGCTTGTGTTCATCCACTAGCAATCTGATGCGTTGGTTTATATCCTTTATTTGGGGGTCGCCTGGATCAAGCTGTCTTATAAGGTCACGTTCTCTCGCTAAGTTTGCGGCCTCCGCCGGGAAGTGGGGGAGGGAGGACAGCAAAGTGGTTGTCTGTAAAGGATTTATATTCTTCCCACTTTCCTTTTTTGAAGTTTATGAAAGTGCGTTTTTCAGTGACGATGAAGTCGGCGGTACGCTCAAGCGAAATAAGTATGGGCAGGTGGTCGGATGCCAATGTTACCATCGGCTGCCAGTTGACGCAGTTTACGAGTTCTGCGCTCACGATTGAGATATCTGGCGAGCTGTGACAGCTTCCTACCATACGTGTGGGGGCGTCTCCGTTTATTGGGCAGAACGTCGTTTCTTCTATTTGATCCGCCAACATCTCACCCCTACTGTCCGCCCGCAAGTTTGAATGCCATAGATCATGATGGGCATTGAAATCGCCTAAGATAATGCGATTGTTGCCAGTGAGTAAGGCCCTGATATTAGGGCGGTATCCACTGGGGCAACAGGTGGCAGGAGGGATGTAGATGATGATTTCTAGGTTTGCATCGCCTGACCGGACCGATAGGCCTTGACGTTCTAAGACATTGTCCCTGCGGTCGATGCCAGGATCAAATATATAACATTGCACAGAGTGGTGTATGATAAACGCTCGCTTGCTCGTATGTTTTGCGTCGTTATGAGCGAAGTATTTGTGTTTTTTGAGTTAATTTACTATATATCTTTATTAAAATCTTTTAAAACTGCTATTTTTATCATCATCATCATCATATATTGCAAAAATAGTATTAGTACAATAAGATCTAGGATCTTTTATAGTACAACAAAAAGATAAATCGCAATGTAAAAAAGAACAAAAGTCATAACAGAGGGTTATGTAGGTTAAATAATCACATCAAACATAGAGAATTATCGTAATTTACTAGTATCTAAAATAAACAAATAATTAAATTCAATAACAAAACATTGTATACACTCATACATATTGATGGCGAAAACTCAAGAAGTATAATGGTTTCAACTAAAATGAGCATAAAGAACATTTTTAAAGTTGATTTTATTTAGACTACTACGTACGGATACTGGAATAGAGTTCCATAGGCGAATGGCATTGACAAAGAATAGCCGTCCAGATGTTAGATATTTATAAGTTGGTACTATTAGGTCGTTGATTCGAGCAGACCTGGGGAATATTAGCTTATCATATAGGTAACTAGGCTCCTTATACATGATAAGTTGACAAAGGAAAATGCTGTTCCTAGCTTTCAGATATTCGAAGATTTCGCAGCCCAGTAGACGCGCTCTCCAGCTGGATATATGATCAAATCTGGCTAAGCCGAATACATAACGTGTAACATGATTAAATGCTACATAAATTTTATGAGCAGACTGGGAGCTCAGTTTACTGTACACTAGCTCAGAGTAGCAAATGATCGGCATAATCAATTGAATTGCAAGTTTTCTTCTAACATTGACCGGAGTATAAATAGCAGACATTCGTAAGTTTCTTAAGATATAGTATACTTTCTTAACCACCGAATTTACATGATCATCACAGGACAACGTCGTGTTAATAACAAAACCAAGATTAGTCACTTTTGAAACGAGTTTGAGACATTTACTGGCAACGCGCAAGGGCGGAATACTTGAGAAACTTATTAGTTTTTTAGATATAGGCAACACGTATGATTTCTCACTATTCATGCATAAGTCGTTTTTCCTAGCCCATTCAAATATGGATGTTAAGTCATTATTCAATCTTGAGCATAAATCGTTTGTCCCCTCATGATTTCCCGACAAATATAGTTGGACATCATCAGCATATGCATGCATATGAGCATGCTGGCATGCATTAAATATGTCATTAATAAAAATACTAAAAAGTAGTGGACCCAAGATAGAGCCTTGGGGTACCCCTGCCAATAGTGGTTTTAGACCTGAAGTTTCGGAGCCGACTTTGACAAGCTGGGATCTACCTGTCAGATAAATTCGCATGAGCCGCACTGCGGAGTCATCAAAACCAAAATAATTTTTTAATTTTGAGCACAGCAGGTCATGGTTCACAGAGTCGAAGGCTTTTGAGAAGTCAAGCAGGCATAAGAAAGTCAACTGGTTTTTGTAAAAGGGTGCCCTGACGTCGTCTAAAATTTTTATGATAGCCGTGGAGCAACTGTGCTTTGATCGGAAGCCTGACTGGAATGGTGATAGCAGACTATGTTTGCAAACATGGTCTTGAATTTGTTCCGACAACAATATCTCAAAGACTTTCGAGAGTGCTGGCAAAATGCTGATAGGGCGAAAGTCACTAGGACAATCTGCAAACTTAGTTTTTGCAATAGGTGTAACCGTGACAATCTTCCACATATCAGGGAAGCAGGAGGTAGTAATACTGTGGTTGATAATAATCGTCAATGTAGGAAGAATGTACGGGGCAATTATTTTAACAAATTTGAGCGGTATATTGTCCTGACCGATTGCGTTGGACCTTATTTTATTTATGCATCTCGCCACATCAAGTTCCGAAACAGCTGTAAACTCAAATACTTGACAAACAGGAACCACATATAAGGGAGGGGTTGAGAAACTGGTATTAAGACAAGGCGGGTTAGCTTGGCTCACAAAAGCTGCATTAAGATCTTCAGGATTAAGGGAACAGTCAGAACTCTCACTCACATGTACACGAAGTTTTTTCAGATTACGCCACAAAACATGATTAGGCAACGATATATTCAACATTTTACTGTAGTATCTGCATTTTTCTCTCCTAATATAGGCTGTGGTCTCATTTCGTGTAAGTTTGTATGCACGCCAATTTGCGTCGCTTCGGTTTTTCTTCCAAAGGGAATAAAGTTTATTGCGCTTGATAATCATAGCACGGACGGATCTATTAAACCAAGGGCAAGAGGAAGATCTGTTGCTATATACCCGAGATGGAACGTGAGTTGTATAGAGGTATAAAATAATTTCATTTAAAAATCTCAGCTTTTCATGCACCGAACTCAAGCTCCAAGAAGTAGACCGATTTATGCTGGAGATGTCTCCAAGATGTCTCCTTCACGTTGCTTTGGACACGGACTTTGGACATTGAACTAGACACTTCAACTAGCAAGTTCTCAGTGACGCCAACAGCTATACTTGATATGATTCTCGACTTGAGATGTTTTTTACAATACATAGCAACACCACCACCTTTCTTTACCTTTCTATCCATCCTATAGAGTACGTATCCCTTTATGCCAAAATGGTCATCAAGTATTTCAGGTTTAAACCAAGTCTCGGAAACACAAATGATATCAACACTAGATTGTTCAAATATCGCTCTGACTACATCCATCTTTTCACCATTTAAACTACGAGCATTAAAGTGCACCACGTTGAAACCTTTATGGTGCCTGCATAGGACATTAAGCAAAGCTAGGCTATTATTCGCAATGCCATTCGCATTTCTACTATCTCCAAACACTGAGTACAATCGAAAAAAAGCAACTTTAAAGTAAGTTATAGACAAAGCCGAAGTAAAAGAAAAAAAATAAATTAATGTTTGCGCCATCTTTACATAACAAAAAACAATGAATAAGCATATGAACTTAAGGTTGGCGAAATCGATCCAGATCAGCCTCACTGGTAACTTTTGTTGGCTGTGCGGATGTATCAAGTTCATGCCTAACGTAGACGCAGCCACGGAGCGTAAATGCCGCCTGCAGCTTTCCCTGCCGCCTTAATTGGATAGCCGCTTGTAGCAAAAGCCTATTTTCCTTGGTAAGGCTCTCGTATAGGTGGAAGTTTCCCTGGATACCAAGGGGTTCCAGAGAAACAGCGCTTTTCATACGCCTACGGTGCTCCCCAAACGCACGGAGAGTACGATTGCGATCCAGCGGCGAATGGAACTTGATCACAATCGCACCGTTGTTGCCTGCACGTGAGGGTCTCGTGCGGAAAATGTCCCTTATTTGCGGTGACTGAAAATCAATGGACATGCACACCACGTTAAAAATACTTTTTAGGTTTTCGCCCTCCTTATACGGGACACCAAAAGCGACAGCATCAGCAGCGACATCAGCAGTCAGTTTTTGCTGAAGTCCTTTTGCCAACTCTTTTTTGAGATTTTCTATTTCGGACTCAGACTTTTCTAATCTCTCCGTCAACAGACGTGAACATTCTTTTCTTTTTTAAATTTACAACAACTTGATGTGATGTAGAAGAAATATTTTTTGCTCTTAACATAATTAGCCTTAATACGTTATTACATAACGCAAACGTTTTTCAATTTGGTTTGATTTACTTTAGATAGATTCACTTTATTAGTGTTCTAAGAAGCCACTGCTATTAATATGAACATAACTGTATATGGACGTAATAGTTTATCACGGCCTTACTTATGGAAGCCAACACCAAAGATACCCAAATGATGAATCTCTTAAATTAAATCTAGTAAAGGTCCAACGATATTCACCTACGGTTAATGTGAAAAAAGTACTAAAAGTACCATTTACCCCTGAAAAATGCAAAAAAAACAACACTTTTTCGGGGACAACATTGGTGAAAAAATTTCAGATAACCGAGTGACAGAACAAAGAAGACTTTAGAGCGAGACAATTGACGGCTTACTTCGCCTGGTGATTCCACCATGAGCAAACAAATTTATATTTTTTTTTTTCAGTTTACTTCAGATATTACTTGAATGGATGCGAGCTGTCGTCGTCAGCAGAAAAAAAAAACTTGAATATTTTACCGTGCTTTGAAGCTATAAGTATTTCATGATAAATTATTTTTAAGTAAACATTTTTCAGTTTTTTAAAAGCCGAAATTCTGGTTTCGAATTACTTGCTGAAAATAAGTAAAAGTAAATTTTTTTTTACTATTTCAGCAGAAATATTTGATTTTCAAAGGGACATACTAACAATTGCACGATGTATTGATCGTAATAACCTTCATCTACGAGTAGGTATTTCTTGGTTTTATGTTGTTTTAACCCCCGACACATATATATACGCCTGCTTCTACTGAAATAAAAAGACAAACACGTACGTACAAAATCTGCACCTCCACCGGTAGCTTGGTATATGTACTGGAGTCATTCGGGGTTTTTTCCGGCACCAAAGCATGGCATTTCAATGTAGCATGGCTCAATTTCTCGCGGATCGTCCAAAATTTGTCATCCAATGAGTAGCTCCTTGTGGAGAGACCCTCCTTCATTCGATCCTAGAGACTAGCACTGCCGTGTCTACAGAAGAAATACATATTTATAAAACGGGCACATATATGTCACATACAAAACGCGATGTTTTAGGCTAACCCCTAATACTTGTTGTCGACGCGATTTCTTTAAAACATGTATGGCTCCCTTCTGTTCACAACCAAGAGCGATTCACGCCGCGTTTAAGAGCACCTCCGTTCCTTCAGCATCTATTAGCACCAAAGCTGGTCTGATAGCCAGACAAAATTCTCGCAACCCTTCAGGTTGCCAGCGCAATATATAGCTTCTCCAAACCCAATTGTCAACCTCACCTATCCGCGGGGAATCCTGTTTCACTAACAGACGAGGCTCTGGCGACCCCAAGCTCCTCATGGAACTTGGGGGTGGGGAGGGAGGGAATGGCCTGAAGGTTTAATGTGGCCACATAAATCGTTCCCGAGATGGTCGGGCTAGCACCTTAATGGTGCTGTATTACCGGAGCGTACGGATCTGTATCCGGCAAAGGACCATCACATCGATAACACTCCCCAAAGCCTTCGGGGAGCAACCTTATCGCTACAACAACAACAACAAGTAGTTAAAAATTGTTTAGTAAATAATTTTATAGATTATTATATAATTGAAGTCAAAGAAATTCAAAGAATTGAAACAAATATGTAAACATTAAAAATACTTTGTACCTTATTAAATTATATAGATCTTCAAGATCGTAGTAGACAAATAAATTAAATTAATTAAATTAAATTAAGAAGACATTCATAATATATTATATACAAATAAACTATAGAAAGGATTAAAGTAATATGGGTTCCTAGTCATATTGGAATTACATTCAATGAGAAAGCAGACATAGCAGCTAAAACTGCAGCAACGATTGGAAAAATAATTAATGTAAATCTGACGACTTATGAGGCTGAAATTAGGATTTAAAGTTATCCTGTAAACTTTGCTGCAGTGCTAGTCCAAGTGATTTTGTCGAATATGTGTTTGTTCGTAGACGTGTTCTCTGTAAATAATGAAAGGCTTCTTATCGGCTGTGCATACAGACCTAATCGTGGAGTTGACTTCTCTGGCTTTATTGAATTCCTCGAGCCTCTACTTATAAGCTATGATAATATAATCATCGCTGGGGATTTCAACTCCAACCTTCTCGTCGACTCAACTCTAAAGCTAAGTATGGAGTCTCTTGGACTTTTTCCCACCAATTTAACTTCACCTACACACTTTACTGACTCAAATTCTTCTTTGCTGGATTTATTTTTTGTGAATGATCCCCTGAAATTGCTCCACTGCGATCAATTGTCGGCATCTTGCTTTTCAAAACACGATCTGATATTTCTTAGTTACAACTTTCAAACGTCACACATACAATTTTCCTTTACATATCGTGATTTTAGAAGCATAGATTACAGTTCCCTTAATGCAGCGGTGGAGTCGGTTGAGTGGAGCTTGATTCGTACACTGACATCGGTCGATGATCAGGCATCATTCCTACAGAACCATATTATTAGGCTTTTCGACAACTATGTGCCAGTGAAACTCAAAGCTGCTACACACAATAATACCCCTTGGTTTAGTGCCAATCTAAAACACTTAATTCACCAGCGTAACCTTGCTTACTCACGATGGAAAAGATACAAAACCCTGGAGGCTCACAACTGCTTCAAAACAGCTAGGATCGCTGCAAACAAAGCCATTAGGTCAGCTAAGCAGAAATTTTATAATAACAA
This sequence comes from Eurosta solidaginis, assembly GCF_040869045.1. Lineage (NCBI taxonomy): Eukaryota > Metazoa > Arthropoda > Insecta > Diptera > Tephritidae > Eurosta > Eurosta solidaginis. The sequence continues at coordinate 103,767,666 of NC_090322.1, read as the reverse complement.
GTTTAGTGCTGCTTTGAGTTCGAAGGAAACCTGGAAGTCGATTAAACATATTGGTATCGGAAAATCCAAATGTGATATTTCTGTCCTCCCTGATGTAGACATTAATGAGATAAATATAAATTTTGTAAATCTGCCAATCTCAACTGACAATATATGTGCTGATAATTATTGTATTCGCGCTAATGTTGATTTTGGTCCTCTTGAGTTTGCTAGTGTCGATGATTGTGATGCCGTTCAAGCCATTCTTTCAGTAAAGTCTAATGCTATGGGGTTCGATGGTATATGTCCGAAATTTTTAAAAATAATTCTTCCTAAAATCCTTCCTCACTTAACCTACTTGGTTAACTCTGTGCTGACGTCCTGTGTATTTCCCAAATGTTGGAAAGTTGCTAAGGTAATCCCAATCCTCAAGCAAAACAAGGAGTATAGGCCTATAGCTATTCTGCCTTTCCTTTCCAAGGTCGTCGAACGAATTTTGCACTGCCAGATAAATACTTATGTGCAGAACAATAACCTTCAGGTCAAATCGTAGCTGTAAAACGGCGCTCCTATCGGTGATAGAGGATATTCGAGAACAAGTTGACAAAAATTTTACTGCTTTCCTGACTCTTCTCGACCATTCAAAAGCGTTTGACTCGGTCGACCACACCGTTCTCTGCAAGAAGCTGGACAACCTATTTAATTTCTCCAACTGTGCAACAGCCCTAATCAGATCGTATTTGGCCGTAGAACTCAGGCAGTAAGTGTTGGTAGCAGAAAGTCTGACTTCGTCAGTGTTTTAAGAGGAGTCCCACAAGGCTCAATCCTTGGTCCCCTGTTATTTGTTTTGTATATAAACGATTTGCCTGGTGTTCTCAAGTATTGTAATATTCACATTTATGCTGACGACGTACAATTGTATATGTGCTGTCCTAGTGATCGTACCAGTTCATGTATTAATAACTTAAATTACGATTTGTGTCAAATTGGTACGTGGGCTTCTATGAACGGCTTATGTCTTAACCCTAAGAAGTCGAAATGTATAGTCATTCATAGAAGGTCACTAGATAAAAGTGGAATGGAAAATTTAATTTTAGACAACACTATTATAGAATACGTTGACACGGCAAAAAATCTAGGTATAGTTTTTAACAAAACCCTGACATGGAAAGATCACATCTTCCGCACAGTGGGAAAAGTGTATGGGATGCTTCGTACACTCTGGCTTACACAATATTTTACTCCGTTACATATTCGTCTACTAATAGCAAAAGCGTACTTAATACCTACGCTCCTTTATGGTTGTGAGGTTTACTCCAATTGTGACTATGTATGTAATAGGAAACTTAATGTTGTGTATAACAACATTGCTAGATACGTCTATGGGTTGAAAAGACTTGACCACGTCTCTCAACATGCTTACAGGTTGCTAAACATTTCTTTCGATAACCTTATTAAACTTAAAACGCTCACTACGCTACATAAATTAATATATATGAAGGAACCTGACTATCTGTATCGGAGGCTAAATTTTCTCCAGTCGTCTAGATCTGTTCTCCTTACCCACTTCAGACATCGTATGCTAATATCTGATCGCCAGTTCTTCATTAATTCCATACGTCTTTGAAACTCGCTCCCTTCTAGACTTAGGCTTATAAGCAATGCTCTGCTCTTCAATAAAGAATTAACAAGTTTCTATAATAACCTAGACAATTAAAATACTGATTCCTTCTAAGCAAATGTACTCTATCATTCCTTTATTTATCTATTTACTATTTATTAAATATATTATTTGTTGTAACCTTTTCTTAGCCATAGTCATTAGCTTTAAGTTTCAAGATTAGATTGTTCCTATTTTATGCCTTTTACCGACTAGCACTGTAAAATAATTTTTGTCAAATTGTTGTGCTGGGATGAATTGCCTAATAAATACAAATACAAATACAAAAGCTCGATATGGAGCAAGTGCAGTTTATAAATTAAAAGAATAAGCCAGACAAAAGGTAAATATTTTGCAGAAATTATCGTTGAAGTAGTGAGGTTTCTTTGGTTCAAAAACAAAAAATCTAACTTAGGATGCATAGAAATTAAAATTCTAAATAGGCTTTTGTTAGGACACACATACGCTCCTTATTATCTAAGTAAATTTAACGTGGTTTATAATTATAGAACCGATTAAAAGTAAATTGAATTAGTCTCAAAGAAGTTTTTTCACTTTTTGATTGAATGGTTAAAATTTTTTCTCAATAATTCCTCGTTTGAGGCATTTCTAAACAAGTTGAAACACTGAATTCTCATTTTTTTTAACATGCGGAAAAAAAGTATATATATAAAATGATCTGGCGGCACCAACACAAATACTCGCAAGACAACTTGGCTGTTTAAGAAGGCTTAAAGAATTGGCTATTTCACTCCGCACCAAGGAGTATCAAAATCAAAAAAAAAAAAAAAAAAAAAGATATAGGCGAGCTATTTTTTCATTAATTCGTGTATATCAAATTAAATTAATATACCAAATATCGGAATTGAGTTGATTCATGTGCCTACAGTAACGTAATTGTGCCTGAACAAAACTTGTCAAATGGAACAGTGTTTCGCGGATAACTTTTAAACGGGTAAAGAAAGTTAACTTCCGCTTTCGGATTCTTGATCTAGACGTGAATACGCGTCTTTTTATACCTCACTCGAAAAAAAGGACCAAATTTCGGTGGGTACCATAAACTGCACAATTACCAAAATATTTTCCAAATTTTGTTGCCTTATGCTTGGAGCACTGCATTGGAAACGCATCCTTTCCAACGTCCCTTAAAAGAGTGGCTCCCAGACTCGCCCGTTTGCCACGCTAGTAAATATGCTAATTGCGACAGCATATTCAATAGAACCAAGTGATTGTAATAATGAATTGTATTTAGTAGTTGAGGTATAAGGCCTAAACAGCCGTGATAATAAATTAAATTGGCAGCGATTTAGTTTAGCACACCCCGAGTTCGGGGTTAAACTTGGTATCAAATGAAAAAGAGAGAGTTCTCCCGATCACAAATATATACACATAGACTGATTCGAGTCCGTAGTGTTACCAGAAGTTTGTTTTGACGACCAAACTGAAAACCCCTATCAAAAGCTAGGACCTACATATGTTATAAAATAAATCCGTCCTCTTGGCAAATACTAGAAGCTTTCTAGGACTTAAGCCACTTTCTGCTTCTAGATCTGACAGCTATATCACTCCTAATAGCTGGAGTATTAGCCTGGCAAGCAGGGCACGAGCACAGAACGTTTTCGATCATTTCCTCCTCCAACCCGCACTTTAAAATATATATATTTGTGATCGGGAGAACTCCCTCTTTCATTTGATACCAAGTTTAACCCCGAACTCTGGGGGTGCTATTCTAAAATTTTCCCAAAAGTTGTACGAATACCATTTTTTTCTTCTTTTTATCCTGCAAGAACATACCCCGCAATCTTGGTATGGGGCACGAATTTATTCGCATTTTTATATTAACTGACTCGCTAGTGGGGCTCCCTGTTATGTTGCATTGGCAAGACATTGGTGACGATTTCCCTCTCATTACGAATCTTCTTTGCCAATTTCAACTTCCCATAATATCCTATCGAATTAGTTACCCCAGCGATACAAAAACACTACCCACTCAGCATTTAGGCGATACAATTTTGAATTTCCCTACATATCAATACAATTTGATTACTCTTTCTGACTAAATAATGAGTTATCATACAATTGAACAAAAGAAATAATCAAATATGAATACTTTTGATGATGAAAAACAAGGGATTGTGTAGCGCAATATATAGCTTCTCCAACCCAATTGTCAACCTCACCTTCGAGCGGCGAATCCCGTTTCACTAACAGACGAAGCTCTGGCGACCCCAAGCTCCTCATGGACCTTGGGGGTGGGGAGGGAGGGATGGCCTGAAGGTTTAATGTGGCCATATAAATCGTTCCCGAGATGGTCGGGCCAGCACCTTAATGGTGCTGTGTTACCGGAGCGTATCGGATATGTATCCGACAAAGGACCATCACATCGATAACACTCCCCAAAGCCTTCGGGGAGTAACCTAATCGCTACAACAACAACAACAACATGATGAAAAACTAAAAAACATTTTGCGATCACTTTTTGGAATCATTTTGGAAGTCCTTCAATGACTTAATTTTAATATTTCATAAAAACCAACAAACAGAATAATCAAATATGCTTACCTTTGATGATCAAAAACTGAATTAGGGATGCACCTTAACGTTAAGCTAATCGTTTATCAATAAATTTCCCCCGTTTCCGTTGAAACACTTCGAAATATTATCGATAAAGAAATTATCAAGATAAATCGTATCTCGTTTTTAACCGAAACGAAAAGATTTCGTTAACGTTAAAAACGTTAACAAAAACGTGATACTTTATGTTTGAATTGTGCTGGCAATGCTACAGCCATGGTGAAGCCGTAAGGTGGTAACAACGAGCGCACATACACACACAAACTCCATGTAATTTGTTTGTGTAATTCGTTGGTGGTAATGTCAAAAATACTCTGAGAAATGTTCGTACTGTCAAAATTCATGAGAAAAGTTGCAATCAGCTTGGCTAATGCTTTCACCTTTAATGACTCCGCCCTCAATAAGCTTTGCCAGCATAGTTTGAAATTAATAATCAACATAAACGATTTGATTTCGTTTTGATATGGCAGAAAACGAAACGAAATCATTTCGTTAATTTGACGTTCTTAACGTTAATAATGACTTTGTTTCGTTTATTAACGTTATTATTAACTTTGGATAGTGGCGACAGTGTGCAATACACGGTTAGCGCATGTCTGAAATTCCAAGAAGTTACGGTTGATGATGTCATATTGGTAGCTAAAAGGTTAAAAAATAAAATCGGAGGAACAAATTTACTATCAGAAGGAGTAATTAAGGATTCGGTGTCATACATGGGACATTTCTATGCGGATATCATAAGTAAATCATTAGTAGAGGGAATAGTGTCCGATGCATGGAAAATATCAACAATAGTGCCAATAAAGAAGGTAAAAAATTTATTAAAGGCAGAAGATCTGAGACCGATCAACACGTTGCCGAATATCGAAAAAATTCTAGAAACAGTAGTAAAAGATCAGCTCATAAGTTACTTGGAAATAAATAAAATACTAATTAAAGAACAATCCGGTTTCAGAGAAGGCCACTCTTGTGGAACGGCTTTAAATTATGTAATATCGAGTTGGAAAGAAGAACTAAATCAAAAGAAAATTATACTTGCGGTTTTTATCGACTTAAAGAGAGCATTTGAAACTATAGACAGAAATATAATGATTAAAAAATTAGGAAAAATTGGAATTAGGGGCAACGAGCTGCAGTGGTTTCAGAGCTTTTTAGGTAACCGAAGACAAAAAAACAGCCATTGAGTCGGTTGTCTCGGAAGAGGTATTGACAGGAATTGGATTACCACAAGGATCGGTTTTGGCACCGGTCCTATTTAACATATATATAAATGATATATCTTCGGCGCTAAAACATAGTAAAATAAGGCTGTTTGCGGATGACGCACTGCTCGAAGTAAGTGAACTTGATATCATGTTAGCTAGGAGCAAAATGCAGGAAGACTTGAACACCCTATACAGGTGGCTTTGTAACAATAAGCTTAAACTTAATGTTAATAAAACCCATTTTATGGTCATATCTAGAGCGATGAATAAGGAATCTTGTAATATCGAGCTACAAATAATGAACTCAAACATTAACGAAGTTAAAACTTTCAAGTACTTAGGGGTTCAGATTGATAATAAATTAAAATTTAATGATCATATTGATTATAGAGTTGCCAAAATAGGCAAGAAAATTGGTTTTTGGAAAAGGTCATGCAAATTTATCAGTAGAAAATACAAACTGAAAGTGTATAAATCCATCATAGAGCCGCATTTCATATATTGTCCCACAATATTCTTTATGGCCAATGTAACTCAGGTAGATAAGCTACAAGTTATGCAAAATAAAGCTATGAGATTTATATTAAACATGAGGTATGATACTCCCATTAATAACATGATAGAAGCACTAAACTGGTTGAGTATAAAACAGCTCATATTCTACCACAATATGAAATTTGTATTTAATATTAAGCACGGTAAATTACCAACATACCTTAGCGAAAAGCTTAGATATGTAAATGATGCACATTCATACGTAATCAGAGAAAACAATAATTTTAGATTACCTCTTTTCAAAACAGAAGTGGACAAGCAAAATATATTTTATAAGGGCCTGAAATATTTCAATGAACTTCCTAATCACATAAAAAGTAGTAATAACTTCAATACTTTTAAAAAAAGTTTATTGGAGCATTGTAAAACCCTTCCAATAAGATAAAGTTTTTTTTTTCTTTTATTTTTTACATGACATACCGATATTGGAGCGCGAAAAGGGAATGGTAATACTGGTAGCAGCAAAATACAATGCACCCGGCCCTAAGGAAAAGAAAATCAGTCGCCACCTGTAAATCCAGACAGTTTCAACAACAAATTTTGCTGGAATTCGGTATTTTCAGCCTATATTTACTGTTGCTGATCGGGATCACTCGCATTCCGACAGCATTAATATAACAATAAAATTATATGATGTGTAACCAAAATAAGGTCAAACAAAAGTTGGAGCAGGGGGGATTGGAAACACGTCCTTTTCAATCTCCCAATATATTTTGAGCTGTGCTGATCGGAATCTTCATGCGTTCCGACAGCGTCTTTACTAAACAAAGTTGAGGGGTGATTGGGTACACTTCAATTTCCAACATCCAAAGACATGTTTAGCTGTGTTGATCGGAGACCAATACATTCCGACAGCTTAAAATACAAATATAATTGAAAAATATAAGTTCCAAATTTTGTTGCCTTAAGCTGGGAGCCCTGGAGGATTGGAAACGCGTCCTTTCCAACCTTCCTTAAATGACTGGCTCCTAGACTCGTCCGTTTGTTACGCCAGTAAATATGCTGATCGGAATCACATGGCATTCCAACAGCATATTCAATAGAAATAAATGATATAATAATGAATTGTACTTAGTGGTTTAAGTTTTAGGCCTAAACAGCCGTAATAATAAATAAATAAAATTAAATTAAATTAAAAATTATCGTAACGAAATGATATCGGTTCGTTGGTTAAGCATGCCTGAACTGAATATAGTTTTTCAATCACATTTTGGAATCATATTTGAATCAAATGTCTTTACTTTAGGTGATCAAAAATTTATAATCATTTTTCATTCAGCTTTCGGAATTTTTTATGGATATATTTGTTGACTGAATAATGAATTTAATACTTGTTGAATTTTTACTTTTCATTAAAAATTTTATTTTTTTCACATACACATATTTTTTCAATCATGAAGCTAAGAAAAAATATATAAAAATTTTATTATTTATGCGAAAGTTATTCTTCAAGACAAAAATAATGTAATGCTGCTCGTGAACGAAGATTTCTCCAACCATTTCTCCCCTTCAGCTTCCCAGAAAATACATGATTGGTCAATACATAGGTTGTGAGCTATTTGAACCCCAGGTAAGTGAAACTATCTTGACATACCTGGATACGGCTTCAACATCCCGTATCGTATCCGTATTTTAAGATGCAGACGATAATGCTGATGTTGGATGTTGTAGTGGCAGGTGTATATCGGTCAAGTTTGTTTGCGAGTTAGCTGTGGTTCGAATAGCTCACTTTCGCATGCTTTCTTCGGAAAAAATTTAGAATAGCAACCCCCGAGTTCGGGGTAAAACTTGGTATCAAATGAAAGAGTTGTCCCGATCATAAATATATATATTTTAACGTGCGCAAAGGTATAATTTAAAAGTTATTTGTTGTTGAAGTTTGCAAATTTAGCAAATTTCTATAGCACTTTAACTTACAATTTACACATCTGTCAAAACCTTAATCCACATTCATATCTATATAAATTAGCAACGATAAACTTAAATTTCATTTTTGTATATTTCACATTTCATTTCTGCATTGTTTGTACTTATTATAAACGTTTTTATTAAATCAATTGCGCTTTTGTAGCAACATGCACATTTATATATATATATTTTATTGATGACTCAAGGTTCGAATCGAGCTCAAGGCCAGAACAATAATTTTTTTCTAATGATAATTATTGTTATTTTTTAATTTTTCTAAATTTGAAAAATTGTATTTTGTTTTTGGAATAGTAAGTAGACAATTTTTCAGACAACCTGCCATAGCTGCGCAGATAGATCCATTTCGAAGGGTGTTAAGCCTTCCTCATCAGTACGCTTTAGGCATGCTGCGCTAACCATTTAGCTATACAGCGGTGGTTTGCTTGACTGGCAAATTTGCTACTTCTATTCCTTTTTACCAACTATATTTATTCAGTGTTGCGCCATCTGGTGCAAATCACTGATAATGCTGGATTTTTGTTTATTGTCAATTACTTTGTTTGACATTCCCAAGTGCTCATGGTTTATTAACAATTGTTTTTGTTTTTATCGGCCTATTGATAAATCATTCAAGGTTCGAATCGAGCTCAAGGCCAGAACAATAATTTTTTTCTAATGATAATTATTGATATTTTTTAATTTTTCTAAATTTGAAAAATTGTATTTTGTTTTTGGAATAGTAAGTAGACAATTTTTCAGACAACCTGCCATAGCTGCGCAGATAGATCCATTTCGAAGGGTGCTAAGCCTTCCTCATCAGTACGCTTTAGGCATGCTGCGCTAACCATTTAGCTATACAGCGGTGGTTTGTTTGACTGGCAAATTTGCTACTTCTATTCCTTTTTACCAACTATATTTATTCAGTGTTGCGCCATCTGGTGCAAATCACTGATAATGCTGGATTTTTGTTTATTGTCAATTACTTTGTTTGACATTCCCAAGTGCTCATGGTTTATTAACAATTGTTTTTGTTTTTATCGGCCTATTGATAAATCATTCAAGGTTCGAATCGAGCTCAAGGCCAGAACAATAATTTTTTTCTAATGATAATTATTGTTATTTTTTTGCCTGATTCGAACCTTGAATGATTTATCAATAGGCCGATAAAAACAAAAACAATTGTTAATAAACCATGAGCACTTGGGAATGTCAAACAAAGTAATTGACAATAAACAAAAATCCAGCATTATCAGTGATTTGCACCAGATGGCGCAACACTGAATAAATATAGTTGGTAAAAAGGAATAGAAGTAGCAAATTTGCCAGTCAAACAAACCACCGCTGTATAGCTAAATGGTTAGCGCAGCATGCCTAAAGCGTACTGATGAGGAAGGCTTAGCACCCTTCGAAATGGATCTATCTGCGCAGCTATGGCAGGTTGTCTGAAAAATTGTCTACTTACTATTCCAAAAACAAAATACAATTTTTCAAATTTAGAAAAATTAAAAAATAACAATAATTATCATTAGAAAAAAATTATTGTTCTGGCCTTGAGCTCGATTCGAACCTTGAATGATTTATCAATAGGCCGATAAAAACAAAAACAATTGTTTTATTGATGACATTACAAAGCTGTGCTGCCACATAAACATCAAAAAAAAAAACATAAATATTACCTTACCACGTTTCAGTTAATAAAGAAAAAGGAAAATATATATTTTTACGGTGTCTAGTTGAGGGGTCGACTATTAATACGCTACCAAAAATATCGAGAGAGGTGTCAAACGACGCGTCTTGACATCAGTATTAATAATCCGAAATTAACGAAAAACCGGAAAGACCCGTGGGTACCTCCGAAACCGGGGGTGGGATCCATAGTATTTTTGCGCAGAACACCTTTCTGCGTTGGCGGCCTTCGGCCGCGCTTATAAAAAATAACCCTGGGCTACGCCATGCAAAGTCCGGGTGTGTGGCATAACCGTGGCTACCGCACAATTTTTTGGTGGGTACAACACAACAACAATCGGTTCATCACAAAGCAACCTCTATCCAGTTCTCATTCTATAAATACGATAATAACTCCATTGAACCCGAGTACTACTTCAATTTTTATAAGGCGAATTTTACGGCTCTGAATGCGTTTTTCGACTCCATTGATTGGAATTTAATCTTTGAGCAATTAGACTTATCAAATATGTATATGAAGTTCAAGAGCGTAGTAGAAGAAAGCCTTAACTTATACGTCCCAGCCCACAGAAAAAAGAGATCTTTCAATCTCCCATGGTACACAAAAGAACTTTTGAGGTTAAAAAACCATCGAAACAAAGCGCATAAAAAATCTAAGAAAACTGGCTCTGCTGACGACGAAGCAAAATTTGCTGAATGCAGGAAGAAATTTGAATGCCTATCCAAGTTCCTTCATGATAAATATATTAATTCGCTTGAGACTAACATAAAAGCCAACCCGAAGTCTTTTTGGGTTTTTGTTAACTCAAAACGAAAATATAACGGTATGCCGAAATCAATGGAGTTTGGAGGCAAAGTTGCTTCCTCAACTCAGGAAGCATGTGAGCTCTTTGCCGACTTCTTCGGGTCGGTATTTAACAGGTTCCGGACAGTTAGTACGTCATGTGATACATCTGCCATAGTGGAGTCTGTATATATTCGTCAGTTCACGGTGTGGTATTTAATATATAAATCACTATTTAATAATAAGCACTATTTATTTTTATAAAATATTTTTATTTAACCGCTCCTAAAAGTATGTTACAAAACGCTTTCAAATATTTCAACCGAATGAAAATTTTTGAAAGACAATATTTTACAATTGAAAAATAAAAATTAACAAGAACAAAAAAATTCAATTTATTTAAAGTAGGTACATTTAAAGTTGAATATAAATATAACCCTACAATACTCCCCCTTCCGGAGATTTAATGTTAAATAAATTAAAAGTAACTTTCTTTTTTGTTTTTGTGTTAGGTATCTGTATTTTATCAATCACCCTATACAGGTGGCTTTGTAACAATAAGCTTAAACTTAATGTTAATAAAACCCATTTTATGGTCATATCTAGAGCGATGAATAAGGAATCTTGTAATATCGAGCTAAAAATAATGAACTCAAACATTAACGAAGTTAAAACTTTCAAGTACTTAGGGGTTCAGATTGATAATAAATTAAAATTTAATGATCATATTGATTATATAGTTGCCAAAATAGGCAAGAAAATTGGTTTTTGGAAAAGGTCATGCAAATTTATCAGTAGAAAATACAAACTGAAAGTGTATAAATCCATCATAGAGCCGCATTTCATATATTGTCCCACAATATTCTTTATGGCCAATGTAACTCAGGTAGATAAGCTACAAGTTATGCAAAATAAAGCTATGAGATTTATATTAAACATGAGGTATGATACTCCCATTAATAACATGATAGAAGCACTAAACTGGTTGAGTATAAAACAGCTCATATTCTACCACAGTATGAAATTTGTATTTAATATTAAGCACGGTAAATTACCAACATACCTCAGCGAAAAGCTTAGATATGTAAATGATGCACATTCATACGTAATCAGAGAAAACAATAATTTTAGATTACCTCTTTTCAAAACAGAAGTGGACAAGCAAAATATATTTTATAAGGGCCTGAAATATTTCAATGAACTTCCTAATCACATAAAAAGTAGTAATAACTTCAATACTTTTAAAAAAAGTTTATTGGAGCATTGTAAAACCCTTCCAATAAGATAAAGTTTTTTTTTTTTCTTTTATTTTTTACATGACATACCGATATTGGAGCGCGAAAAGGGAATGGTAATACTGGTAGCAGCAAAATACAATGCACCCGGCCCTAAGGAAAAGAAAATCAGTCGCCACCTGTAACTCCAGACAGTTTCAACAACAAATTTTGCTGGAATTCTGTATTTTCAGCCTATATTTACTGTTGCTGATCGGGATCACTCGCATTCCGACAGCATTAATATAACAATAAAATTATATGATGTGTAACCAAAATAAGGTCAAACAAAAGTTGGAGCAGGGGGCATTGGAAACACGTCCTTTTCAACCTCCCAATATATTTTGAGCTGTGCTGATCGGAATCTGCATGCGTTCCGACAGCGTCTTTACTAAACAAAGTTGAGGGGTGATTGGGTACACTTCAATTTCCAACATCCAAAGACATGTTTAGCTGTGTTGATCGGAGACCAATACATTCCGACAGCTTAAAATACAAATATAATTGAAAAATATAAGTTCCAAATTTTGTTGCCTTAAGCTGGGAGCTCTGGAGGATTGGAAACGCGTTCTTTCCAACCTTCCTTAAATGACTACCCCAGACTCGTCCGTTTGTTACGCCAGTAAATATGCTGATCGGAATCACATGGCATTCCAACAGCATATTCAATAGAAATAAATGATATAATAATGAATTGTACTTAGTAGTTTAAGTTTTAGGCCTAAACAGCCGTAATAATAAATAAATTAAATTAAATTAAAAATTATCGTAACGAAATGATATCGGTTCGTTGGTTAAGCATGCCTGAACTGAATATAGTTTTTCAATCACATTTTGGAATCATATTTGAATCAAATGTCTTTACTTTAGGTGATCAAAAATTTATAATCATTTTTCATTCAGCTTACGGAATTTTTTATGGATATATTTGTTGACTGAATAATGAATTTTATACTTGTTGAAATTTTACTTTTCATTAAAAATTTTATTTTTTTCACATACACATATTTTTTTTCAATCATGAGGCTAAGAAAAAATATATAAAAATTTTATTATTTATGCGAAAGTTATTCTTCAAGACAAAAATAATGTAATGCTGCTCGTGAACGAAGATTTCTCCAACCATTTCTCCCCTTCAGCTTCCCAGAAAATACATGATTGGTCAATACATAGGTTGTGAGCTATTTGAACCCCAGGTAAGTGAAACTATCTTGACATACCTGGATACGGCTTCAACATCCCGTATCGTATCCGTATTTTAAGATGCAGACGATAATGCTGATGTTGGATGTTGTAGTGGCAGGTGTATATCGGTCAAGTTTGTTTGCGAGTTAGCTGTGGTTCGAATAGCTCACTTTCGCATGCTTTCTTCGGAAAAAATTTAGAATAGCAACCCCCGAGTTCGGGGTAAAACTTGGTATCAAATGAAAGAGTTGTCCCGATCACAAATATATATATTTTAACGTGCGCAAAGGTATAATTTAAAAGTTATTTGTTGTTAAAGTTTGCAAATTTAGCAAATTTCTATAGCACTTTAACTTACAATTTACACATCTGTCAAAACCTTAATCCACATTCATATCTATATAAATTAGCAACGATAAACTTAAATTTCATTTTTGTATATTTCACATTTCATTTTTGCATTGTTTGTACTTATTATAAACGTTTTTTATTAAATCAATTGCGCTTTTGTAGCAACATGCACATTTATATATATATATTTTATTGATGACATTACAAAGCTGTGCTGCCACATAATCAAAAAAAAAAAAAAAAAAAAAACATAAATATTACCTTACCACCTTTCAGTTAATAAAGAAAAAGGAAAATATATAATGAGGGGTCGACTGCTAATACGCTACTAAAAATATCGAGAGAGGTGTCAAACGACGCGTCTTGACATCAGTATTAATAATCCGAAATTAACGAAAAACCGGAAAAAGACCCGTGGGTACCTCCGAAACCGGGGGTGGGATCCATAGTATTTTTGCGCAGAACACCTTTCTGCGTTGGCGGCCTTCGGCCGCGCTTATAAAAAATAACCCTGGGCTACGCCATGCCAAGTCCGGGTGTGTGGCATAACCGTGGCTACCGCACAATTTTTTGGTGGGTACAACACAACAACAATCGGTTCATCACAAAGCAACCTCTATCCAGTTCTCATTCTATAAATACGATAATAACTCCATTGAACCCGAGTACTACTTCAATTTTTATAAGGCGAATTTTACGGCTCTGAATGCGTTTTTCGACTCCATTGATTGGAATTTAATCTTTGAGCAATTAGACTTATCAAATATGTTGAAGTTCAAGAGCGTAGTAGAAGAAAGCCTTAACTTATACGTCCCAGCCCACAGAAAAAAGAGATCTTTCAATCTCCCATGGTACACAAAAGAACTTTTGAGGTTAAAAAACCAACGAAACAAAGCGCATAAAAAATTTAAGAAAACTGGCTCTGCTGACGACGAAGCAAAATTTGCTGAATGCAGGAAGAAATTTGAATGCCTATCCAAGTTCCTTCATGATAAATATATTAATTCGCTTGAGACTAACATAAAAGCCAACCCGAAGTCTTTTTGGGTTTTTGTTAACTCAAAACGAAAATATAACGGTATGCCGAAATCAATGGAGTTTGGAGGCAAAGTTGCTTCCTCAACTCAGGAAGCATGTGAGCTCTTTGCCGACTTCTTCGGGTCGGTATTTAACAGGTTCCGGACAGTTAGTACGTCATGTGATACATCTGCCATAGTGGAGTCTGTATATATTCGTCAGTTCACGGTGTGGTATTTAATATATAAATCACTATTTAATAATAAGCACTATTTATTTTTATAAAATATTTTTATTTAACCGCTCCTAAAAGTATGTTACAAAACGTTTTCAAATATTTCAACCGAATGAAAATTTTTGAAAGACAATATTTTACAATTGAAAAATAAAAATTAACAAGAACAAAAAAATTCAATTTATTTAAAGTAGGTACATTTAAAGTTGAGATTTAATGTTAAATAAATTAAAAGTAACTTTCTTTTTTGTTTTTGTGTTAGGTATCTGTATTTTATCAATCATTGCTGGTTTTAAACGATCAATAGGAATAGATTTAATTTCATTGTTTATTTCAATTTTAAAGTTTTTAATATCTTTTTCAATAACTCTATAAGGACCTTCATACGGATGTTGCAAGGAATGTTTGTTTATTACACATACAAAAACAAAATGACAATCTTTTAAATCTTTTGGAACAAAAATACCACTAGAATTTTGATGATGTTCCAAATTTGATTTAAAATTTTTAAAATGTTCACGCAAACTACTTAAAACATCCGTTGAAGTTATATTCTCTGTAGTTGAAAAAAATAATTCACCAGGTAATCTTAAATTTTGTCCATAAACCATTTCAGCCGGTGTTGCTGAAATATCTTCTTTAAAAATCGATCGCAAACCCATAAGTACTATTTGTAACTTTTCATACCAATCTCTGGATCCATTCCTAGCTATTATTGAAGATTTAAGCTGTCTATGAAAACGTTTTATCATTCCATTAGCTTGGGGATGATAAGGAGAAGTTGTTATTTGATGACTTCCAAGAAGTTTCGTTAATTCTGAAAACAAGTTTGAAGTAAATTGAAATCCCTGATCTGTTGTTATTTCTAATGGAACTCCAAAACGTGAAATATATTCTTTAAAAAATTTATTTACAACCGTAACTGCAGAAATATCTCTTAGTGCGAATGCCTCTGGCCAACGTGTAAATCTATCAATTATAGTTAATATGTAACGATATCCTTTTGAAACAGGTAAGGGTCCAACAATATCTAAGTGAATGTGTTCAAATCTAGATTTTGGAATTGGAATTTTAATAACTGGAGATTTTGTATGACGATGTACGTTCGATTTTTGACAACTTATACATTCTTTAGACCAAGTATTAATATCTTTATTCATTTTAGGTCAAAAATATTTCTTAACTATCAAACGACGTGTAGCTCTACTACCAGGATGTGAAATCCCATGTAACATATCAAATATTATTTTTCTTAAATTGTTTGGAATGAAAGGCCTAGGATTTTCTCCTGACACTTCGCACCATATATTAAAGTTAAGAACAGGAATTTTTATTAGTTTCAAATTTAAAAATGTTTGCTCTGAGGTTTGCTTAATTCACTGTCTTGTTGTTGTTCACTTTGTAAAATTTTTAAATTAATGTCCGAATTATTAATTGCTTCTACTTCAAACGCACGAGATAATGTATCAGCTACAACATTTTCTTGTCCTTTAATATACCTAATGTCATTCGTAAACTGAGCAATGAATTCCATATGTCTAGTCTGTCTTGGACTGCGTTCTGTTTTTGAATTTAAAGCAAATACAAGAGGCTTGTGATCTGTGAAAACTGTAAATTCACGTCCTTCTAGAAGGTAACGAAAATGTTTAATGTTCAAATAAATAGATAATAGTTCCCTATCAAATGCACTATATTTAATTTCGGATGGAGACAATTTCTTTGAAAAGAATGCAAGTGGTTCTGACTTATTATTAAACGTTTGATGTATGACACCACCTATTGCCGTATTGGATGCATCTACATTTAAAGAAAGTTTTGCATCTTTGTTAAAATGATTTAACAATATCGCAGATGCAAACTTTTCGTTAATGCATTCGAAAGCTTTATTAGATGTATCGTCCCAAATTAAAATCTTGTCTCGCTTCTTATTTGTTCTATTAATTAAATCATAGATAACTGTCGTAAACTCTGCTAATTTTGGTATATATCGATGGTAATAATTAACCATACCAATAAATTTTTGTGCCTGCTTAATAGATTTTGGACGATCAAAATTTCGAATGGCTAAAACTTTTTCTTCTGATGGTCTAATTCCCGTTTCAGAAATGTTATGTCCTAAAAAGTCAACATTTGTTACGCCAAAAGTACATTTACTTGGTTTTATATTTAAACCGTACTCCGTTAGGCGCTGAAATAGTACGCGAAGATTTTTGAA
Source organism: Eurosta solidaginis (assembly GCF_040869045.1). NCBI lineage: Eukaryota > Metazoa > Arthropoda > Insecta > Diptera > Tephritidae > Eurosta > Eurosta solidaginis. The sequence goes on along the minus strand of NC_090322.1, from coordinate 103,751,038 downwards.
ATGTTGTTCCTCATTTTCGCTTGCCACTAAGAGATCATCAATATATGTAAAAACAAAGTCTAAATCATTAACTACTTCATTAATAAATCTTTGAAAAGTTTGCGCGGAGTTCCTAAGCCCGAAAGGCATTCGTACAAATTGAAACATGCCAAAAGGCGTAGTGATTGCAGTTTTATAGATATCCTCTTCTGCCATTGGAATTTGGTGATAAGCTCTTACCAAATCTAATTTTGAAAATATTTTCTTATTTCTCAGATTCATGTTGAAGTCATGAACATGGGGCAAAGGATAACGATCAGGAACTGTTACGACATTTAATCTTCTAAAATCTCCACAAGGACGCCATTCATTTAACTCCATCTTGGGTACAAGATGTAAAGGAGATGCTACTGCTGAATTAGAAGGTCTACATATCCCTGTCTTTACTAAAAAATCGAATTCAGTTTTAGCTACTTTGAATTTAATGGGGTCTAAACGTCTTGGTTTAGAAAATGGCAAACTTCGTTCAGTGACTAATTTGTGAACTGTTGTATGTCTAACTGGTTGTGAATAATCTGGTTCAGAAAATAAAGGAAATTCTTTTAGTAACTTTGTAAATTTGTTATCAACAGCGAAAACTTTTGGTAGCGAAACATTACAAACACATGAAATTGTGTTAACTGAAAGACTTGTTATCGGATCTACTAAGCATTTGCGTTTAACATCAACTAAGAGATCATATTTACACAAAAAATCATTTTTGGTTATAATAATATAATTGGTTTAGCTATATCCGCTATTAAAAACGTGAACGGAAATTCGCGACGCAGTCCTAAATTAATATTTAAAAGTTTTTTACCGTATGTCGAAATCGTTGAACCGTTAGCTGCAGTTAAAATAATATCTGATGACTTTTTCGAACTTGAAGATTTTGAAACCGGAAGCACTGAAATTTCTGCTCCACTATCTATTAAAAAATTAAGTTTGTTTTATCAAAAATAAATAAGCGACGTGTAAAGGTGTCTAAATGTCCGTTGTTTGTCGCCGTAACAACGGATAACTTTAGTTTGACGAACTATTATTTTTAAAAGCGCATGGTTGTTCGCACTTCAAAGCCTGATTACCAAACTTATAATGATACCTACAGAGCCAATTTGGGTTGTCACGAGACTTTGATCGATATCTAGAAGGACTTCTAAAACGATTCCTACTAAAAGATCGGGACCTTGAATAATTTTGACTCATCTGATTTTTAATTTCACTGATCTCTAATGACAATTTTTCAAAATTTTTGCACATCATGTTAGTCGTTTGAACCAAATTTGAAATAATTGCATTTTCGCTTTTAGAATTTGGAAAATTACTAACTGAGGCTATTTCATTTTTATTATAAACTTCCCAAATATTATCGGCTAATTTAACTAATTCACTTATTTCATTCAAATTCGAACTAGTAAGAATAATACTTAAATTTTTGGGCAACTTCCTTATCCAAAGCTTTTTAAGAATTTCTTTGCTAAAATTGTTTCCAGAGAGTAGCACTAGAGACCGATAAAACTCAGAAGGTTTACGATCTCCCATTTCTGAATCGGATAACACTCGATCTAATTTGGCATTCTCACTTAATGAGTGCCGTTCAATTAAAATTTTCTTTAATGCAGAAAATTTGTCATTTTCAGGAGGATTTTTGAATAAAATCAAGAATTGTCATAATTACATCCTGTGGAAGTGCAGTTATGACATATTCATATTTTGTCCCTTCCTGAGTAATGTTCTTTCGACTAAATTGCATTTCAGCATGGATGAACCATGCTTCAGGGCAATTAGTCCAAAATTGGGGAAGTTTTACCGATGTAGCAAAAATTTCATTATTTTGATTCACATATGGATTTGGTAAATCATTTTGATAATTTTCATTATCCAAATCAATAAGTGAATCGTTTACTTGATTTCGTGGTGTAGATGTACGTATATTATTTGATGGTGAATGAAACATTGTTAATAGAAATAACTACAAAAATTATATTATATGAAGAAATAAAAATGTCCGGAAAGGAGCGTTTACAAAACCCAAATTATTAATCTATTTTGATACATATACAGATACATATAAATAATATTAATACTAGATACAGCTCACCAAATATTTGTCGCAATGGTTTTAAAATTGATTGATGAATTTAGACAATGTATTGTGCAATGGCTTTAAAATTGATTGATGAAATAGTACAATGTATTGTGCAATGGCTTTAATTGTTTTGTATTTGTAGCTTTTGTTGTTGTTGCTCTTGCAATGTTTGATTGAAAGGCTGATGTTAATGATGCAGCGGTAACGTCTGAAATAATGACAATCCAAAAATACGACGAAGACGACGTCGTGCAGTTGAAAATAAACTAATTTTATAGAAGTGAATCTAGTTTTTGGACCACCACGTCTACGTCAAATACGCGTTAGAGAGGGCTCTTGTGATGTTCACGATATATTTGGTATATATTTTCAACTTGTTTTTCAGATAATTCTTCGAGTAGTGAGGACACTTCACACTAGTTTAAAGGTACGAATTACAAAACTTTTAGCGAGTTAGAGCTGGACGTTGCAAGATGTTACGCACTTTATTTGAAAGTGAATTTAAATAAATCTCTTCACTGGTCTTTTGTAAATCAATTAAAGTTTGTTCAAGTGCACCACCTTTAACAATTTGTTTAAGAATTTGCTGATAAAAACGTAATAAGTTGGATATAGTAAACAGAACTATGGTATCGTTTTCGGAAGTCAATATGGTTTCCACTCGCATAATATATAACTAGGAAGAGAATAAATCGATTTTTGCTGAACATCAACTGGTGGCGTTATTATTTCATACAGCATACAAGAATTAAAATTTGATTCGTTGTTTTTGAAGGACGGTTTTTATGTTTGGCTGGCTAGATCGCCAATGTGGTATTTAATATATAAATCACTACTTAATAATAAGCATTATTTATTTTTATAAAATATTTTTATTTAACCGCTCCTAAAAGTATGTTACAAAACGTTTTCAAATATTTCAACCGAATGAAAATTTTTGAAAGACAATATTTTACAATTGAAAAATAAAAATTAACAAGAACAAAAAAATTCAATTTATTTAAAGTAGGTACATTTAAAGTTGAATATAAATATAACCCTACACACGGTTACAAAGGAAGAAGTCCTGGAGCCCCTTATGATCCTTGATGTATCTAAGGGGTCTGGATACGATCTTCTGCCACCCTTGTTCTTAAAGAATTGTGCGGTTTCACTCTATCCGCCTCTTACTAAAATCTTTAACAAGTCCCTTGAATGTGGTAATTTCCTTGACGAATGGAAAGTGGCATTCGTATCGCCAATTTATAAGTCTGGCCCTCGAAACAAGGTAGACAACTATCGACCCATTGCTAAGCTATCCATCATCCCAAAGCTTCTGGACAAAATTGTAAATGACCAGCTATTTTCAGTTTTTAAAAACTATATTGTCCCTCAACAGCATGGTTTTTATCCAGGGAGATCCATCAGCACAAATCTCACAATATTTGTTAATTTTGTGGTTAATGCGATTTAGGACGGCGAACAAGTGGACACTCTGTACACTGATTTCGTAAAATCTTTCGACAGTCTCAATCATATTCTTTTACTTAATAAACTCGGTAGTCATCTGGGCCCTTTACTTTTTTCTTTATTTATAAATGATATCTGCCAATGTTTTAAATTTTGTAGTTGCTTGATGTACGCTGATGATCTAAAACTTTATTACAGAGTTAAACACATTAGCGACTGCATAGAGCTACAGCAAGACATCTTGGAATTGATAAAATGGTGTAATAGTAACGGTCTTATCTTGAACTTCTCCAAGTGTAACATCACATTCACTCGGAGAAACGCATGCATAATGAACAGCTATTACTTAAACGATAGCGACTCATTCATTCGTACAACTACTGTTAAGGATTTAGGAGTATACTTAGACTCGAAGCTTAGATTCGACTTTCATAGGGAGTACATAATCAATACTGCCAATTCAAAACTCGGCTTTATCAAACGTAATTCGAAAGACTTTTTTGATCCGCTAACGCTGAAGTCTTTACATTAGCCTTGTAAGATCCACTTTGGAATATGCCTGCATCATTTGGGACTCAGACTTTGTAACACATTCCAGCCGGTTAGAAAGAGTTCAAAGGATATTCACTAAATTCGCCCTTCGACGAATGTTCACTTTTGAATCGATGCCATCTTATGCACTAAGATATAGAATTTTATATATTCAGTGCCTTAATATTCGAAGGAAAATTTGTGGTATTTTCTTTATCAAAGACATTTACGACAACAAAATCCATTCTCCGGAACTACTTTTTCTTCTCCCCTTCTATGCACCTGAAAGGTGTCTAAGGGACAAATACATGTTCTACGTTCAAACGCGTAGAACGAATTTTGGAAATAATGAACCTATCACAGAATGATCTCCTTATGTAACTCTGTTTGCAATCATGCCGATTTTAACTCATGTAAAGAACATTTTAAAGCTGATGTTACTGATTACTTTCTTTACAATTAATATGTTTCAGTATTCCTATTAATATATAAATGTTTTTACATGTAGTTTTATTTAAGCCGTAGCGAATTTTTTAAAAAATTTTTTGTTATAATGTCGTTGTATTTATAAATTTTTCTATCTCGATAATTTTTGTTTAAGTTGTTACATATCTGTGAGGACTATGTCCGGTAGATAATAAATAAATAATAATAAAACAACCACATGAAAATCGCCAACTTCAATTGCAAATATCTCCGAACAGAGATAAAATTTTGCTTTTTCGCCTTCGGATTATTGTTCTAGAGATTAATACGCGTCTTTTGATACCTCACTCGAAAATCTTCGCCCACCTTTAGGGTGGGGCCCCTAAACTGCACTACTACCCTAAACTAAATCGCTGCCCTTTCTTCCCCTGTTGTTGTTGTTGTTGTTGTAGCAATGCTCGCCCCACCTAATAGCCGCGACCGATCACAAATTGTCATCAATATCCTCTAACGGGAGTCCAAGGAAACTTGCCGTTTCAACAGGGGTGGACCATAAGGAAAGGGGTGTTAGAGGCGTTGGTTCCACATTACAATTAAAGAGATGGTTGGTGTCATGTGGGGACACATTGCAAGCAGGGCATACATTTTGTATGTCGGGGTTGATTCTGGATAGGTAAGAGTTTAACCTGTTACAGTATCCAGAACGAAGTTGAGCAAGAGTGACACGCGTTTCCCTGGGGAGTATGCGTTCCTCTTCTGCGAGTTCTGGATATTTTTCTTCAAGTACTGGATTCACCGGGCAATTCCCGACATAAAGGTCCGACGCCTGTCTATGGAGTTCACCAAGGACCTGCTTGTGTTTTTCCGCTTCATACGGCTGGGTTCTCAGGTGCCGTATTTCCTCAAAATGCTTACGGAGATGACTCCTTAGGCCCCTAGGCGGTGCTGGTTCGTCAATCAGATGTCTGTTGGGATGCCCAGGTTTCTGGGTATTCAACAGAAACTGTTTGGTCAGCATCTCATTTCTCTCCCTGATGGGGAGTATTCTCGCCTCATTATGCAGATGGTGTTCTGGGGACATAAGAAGACAGCCCGTGGCGATTCTGAGATATTTTGGCAGGCCTGTAGTTTCTTCCAGTGGGTGGTTTTTAGGCTTGGCGACCATATGGGTGACGCGTAGCACGTAATCGGCTGGTTAATTGCTTTGTATGTGGTCAAGAGCGTTTCTTTATCTTTTCCCCAGGTACTGCCAGCAAGGGATTTGAGGATTTTATTACGGCTCTGAATTCTTGGAACAATTGCGGTTGCGTGCGCACCAAAATGTAGATCCTGATCAAACGTCACACCCAAGATTTTGGGGTGTAGGACAGTCGGTAGCGTAGTGCCATCGACGTGGATGTTCAATATGGTCGACATTTGGGGCGTCCATGTTGTAAATAAGGTCGCGGAAGATTTAGTCGGTGACAATGCCAGGTTTCGCGAGGCGAAAAAACTGGAGAGATCAGGGAGATAGCCGTTTATTTTATTGCATAGCTCATCGATCTTTGGGCCTGGGCCTGTGGCCATTATTGTGCAGTCATCGGCGTAGGAAACGATTGTGACTCCTTCCGGTGGTGAAGGTAGCTTAGATATGTAGAAATTAAACAAAAGCGGGGATAGGACACCACCCTGTGGCACCCCTTGTTTAATTCTCCTTTGTTTTGATGTTTCGTTTCTGAATTGCACCGATGCCTGCCGACCACCCAGATAATTTGCGGTCCACCTTTTAAGACATGGGGGAAGGGTGGACCCTTCCAGGTCTTGCAGTAACGAGCCATGGTTGACCGTATCAAAAGCTTTTGATAGGTCTAACGCTACGAGTACTGTTCTATGGTGGGGATATTGATTCAAACCGCAATTTATCTGGGTGCTAATGACATTTAGCGCGGAGGTAGTGCTATGGAGTTTTCTGAAGCCATGCTGATGAGGGGTTAGCTGCAAATGTGCTTGGAAATAAGGGAGCAAAATGGCTTCAAGCGTCTTTGCCACTGGCGATAGGAGAGATATCGGACGATATGACTCACCTACGTTAGCTGGTTTCCCAGGCTTTAGTAGCGGGACCACCTTGGCCATTTTCCATTTCTCGGGTATGACAAAGGTGGAAAGAGACAGGTTGAAGACATGCGCTAAATATTTGAAACCCTCTTTCCCTAGGTTTTTAAACATCGGCATGGCTATGCCGTCTGGGCCCACTGCTTTGGATGGTTTAGCGCGACCAATGGCGTCCTCAACCTCTCTAGCGGTGATGGTAATTGGTGACGCTCTGAGTTTGTGTTTATGTGCGTGTCTATTGGCTCTCCGTCTATCTTTGTCGACCGTAGGATGCATTATATATTGTCGGCAGAAAGCGCTCACGCATTTTTTCGCATCCGACAGCACCTTATCGCCAAAGGCGATGGAAACTTTCTTTGTGCTTAGTCGGATTCGATAGGGACTTTACGGTGGACCAAAGTTTACCTACACCGGTAGAGAGGTTACAACCTCTTAGGTGCTCTTCCCATTTCGCCCGCTTGTGTTCGTCCACAAGCAATCTGATGCGTTGGTTTATATCCCTTATTTGGGGGTCGCCTGGATCAAGCTGTCTTATAAGGTCGCGTTCCCCCGCTAAGCTCGCGGCCTCCGCCGGGAAGTGGGGCCGGATTTCGGGAATTCTCCCGGCGGGAATGAAATGTGTCGAGGCGGATTCAATGACCTTACGGAAGGCACGCTCCCCTTGGCGGGCATCAGTGGGGATAGGGAGGGCGGCAAAGCTGCTGTCTGTTGCAGATTTATATTCTTCCCACTTTCCTTTTTTGAAGTTTATGAAAGTGTTGTTTTTTCGGTGACGATGAAGTCGGCGGTACGCTCGAACGAAATAAGTATGGGCAGGTGGTCGGATGCCAATGTTACCATCGGCTGCCAGTTGACGCAGTTTACGAGTTCTGCGCTCACGATTGAGATATCTGGCGAGCTATGACAGCTTCCTACCATACGTGTGGGGGCGTCTCCGTTTATTGTGCAGAACGTCGTTTCGTCTATTTGATCCGCTAACATCTCACCCCTACTGTCCGCCCGCAAGTTTGAATGCCATAGGTCGTGATGGGCATTGAAATCGCCTAAGATAATGCGATTGTTGCCAGTAAGTAAGGCCTCGATATTAGGGCGGTATCCACTGGGGCAACAGGTGACAGGAGGGATGTAGATGTTGATGATTTCTAGATTTGCATCGCCTGACCGGACAGATAGGCCTTGACGTTCTAAGATATTGTCACTGCGTCGATGCCAGGATCAAATATATGATATTGCACAGAGTGGTGTATAATAAACGCGAGGCCGCCTCCATTTCCGCTCTCGCGGTCTTTCCTGTGGACATTATAACCAGAGCAGGTCTGCAATGCAGATCTTGCTGTGAGTTTAGTCTCTTGAATCGCAGCAATGCAGATGTTGTGCCGCTTCATGAAATCGACTATCTCCGTAATCTTCCCAGTTAGTCCATTACAGTTGAACTGCAGAATTCTGAAGTGCATGAGGGGTGACGCCGCCGCTCTAGGGGTAAGTGAGGGGTGACTACGCCTAGGTTGTGGAAGGCCAGGACGCAATTGCTGTTGTGGCCTTGGGACTGGGCGCCCTTGGGCAAGCATTGGGGTACCCGGATGATTTGGGTTTGCGACCTGGCAACATGGCGCGATGAAACCCGTCGGGGGGTTGCCGTCGCGGAGACCAGAACATCTAGGAAAGTGGCACCACCCAAGGCAGGAGCTGCATTGAGCGGATGTCGCAAACCTATATATTCTGTGCTGGCAGACGGTGCAAACGGAGGCAGGGACTAAGAGTCTGTTTCCCTGACCTGCACGATTGCTGCCAGAAAAGAGAGGGGAGAAGAAGACGGGGGCAGGGGCTGATGCTCAGCATTGCAACCAGCTCTACTACGAAGGTAGTAGTTATGAGTGGTATCAGCTGTTTGAGTTGTTGGCGCCGTGGGGCGCGAGCAGCAGCGGGTATTTGTTGTGGCTTGCTGAGCAGCGAAGCTGCTGGAAGGTAGTAGGGATACGCTTAGGCGTAGACTACGGGACGCCCTTGGGCGTGAGCAGCAAGGAGCCACAAAAGATTTATAAAAGTTACGTGGACGTCGGGTTTTGGGATCAAGCCCAGAACAACCTGTCCGATGCAACCATCCCTTGCACGAGACACACTGAACAGAGTATGACCGTCCTAAAAAGATTCTTTTCTGGCAAATGCAGCAAAACCATTTCTCATGACTGGGGTCAGGAGACGGACCCGGATTGGGTTCGATACCTTCCCGGAGTAAGAGAATATGTAGCAGTCCTGCTGCAAGGAGCTGCTGGGAGGATGACAATTTGTGGGAGGGACGAAACAAATTAAATGGGGTCACACTGAAATGACAGTCCTTGGTCGGGAAAAATCCCGAGTCGCTCCGGTACATAGAACCGACTGCCTTGGGAAATAAGATTATTATGTAGTATCCTATTTTGAATTAGATAGGAAGAATAAATGCATTATAATTGCATTCAAAAATGATTCAAAAATCTCGGTAATAGTCTAGTTGAGGGGTCGACTGCTAATACGCTACCAAAAATATCGAGAGGTGTCAAACGACGCGTCTTGACATCAGTATTAATAATCCGAAGGCGGAAAATAAAAATATTAACGCGTTCAAAAGATATTAACGAAAAACCGAAAAAAGACCCGCGGGTACCTCCGAAACCGGGGGTCGGATCCATAGTATTTTTGCGCAGAACACCTTTCTGCGTTGGCGGCCTTCGACCGCGATTATAAAAAATAACCCTGGGCTACGCCATGCCAAGTCCGGGTGTGTGGTATAACCGTGGCTACCGCCACGGTGATGCACAATTTTGTTTGGGGGTACAAACACAACAACAACCACATGGAAATCGCCAACTTCAAATGCAAATATCTCCGGACAGAGATAAAATTTTTCTTTTCCGCCATCGGATTATTGTTCTCGAGATTAATACGCGTCGTTTGACACCTCTCTCGATATTTTTGGTAGCGTATTAGCAGTCGACCCCTCAACTAGACTATTACCAAAATCTCAACCAAAACGATTGAAATATATTCACGAATATGATCAGAAAATGACTGTGAAAAGCAGTCAAATATTACTCTAAAACTATTAAAGCTCAGTACAAAATGTACAATGAACTACCTACTGAGATAAAAGATTGTGAAAATATTAATAAGTTTAAAGTACAATTATTTTTATATTGTAAAACACTTAATATTTAATGAACATCAACTAGGTCTTAAAGACCGACCCCCGGTTTCGGAGGTACCCGCGGGTCTTTTTTCGGTTTTTCGTTAATATCTTTTGAACACGTTAAAATTTTTCTTTTCCGCCTTCGGATTATTGTTCTCGAGATTAATACGCGTATTTTGACACCTCTCTGGTAGCGTATTAGCAGTCGACCCCTCAACTAGACTATTACCCTATTTCTTCACATTTTAATTACCCAATATTCTATTTTATAAACGCACGCGGAATTGTAAAAATTATGTAACTCAAATTTTATAGACATTACTTACATTTTGTTGTTGTTTGGATGGCGCAATTAAAGTGAATTATAATGGCAAAATATTTGATACCAATGTCTGTACAATAAAACGCGCAGCAAAAAATTGTATATATCACCGAAAATCGAAAATACCAGAACAATCAGAGCATACCACGTTTGTTGGTAGTATTTTTTGATGTTTTTTAGGGTTACCAATTTCACCTATTCCAAATTAATACAACTTGGCGATATTCAATCAAGTTTGATAGCTCTATATACACTATTTCCTTAAGGCCCGAATTACTTAAAGTTAAAGGTACGCGCACATTACGCTGCGCGCATGTAGCGGCAGCGGCGCTTCACAGTACGAAATATTTTGATAATTCACATTAATTTGCCAACCTGACATATTTCATTTTTTGTTTCACCCTCTACACAAATTCTATGTATTCCATGTGTGTCCACAATTCATCGCAACTGATTTAGCTATATGTTATACACAGGAATACAACAGGGGGGTTTGTCTCCGCTTTTCGGTACACCCTGTTGCTGTAGCTAGTTGTTTAACCACTGCCGCTAGATGGGTCTCCTAAGCATTATCTAAGCGAGGATACGCGTTTTTTTTCACGCGCAAACGTAAACGTATACGCGTGCATAAAAAAAACCCGGCTATTATGTATAACGCAACGCGACCAGTCACTTTCACCCAAGTGAAACCACTTCGGTGATCTCAGTGAATCTCGGTGACTGTAGGTAATTACTTACGTCTTACGTTTTTTCGTATTATAAGGTAAGGTGCACACGAGGCAAGCGTCATAGACGCTGCAGGCGATATTTGTACGCTTTGATGCCGAACACATGTATTTGAATGCAGAGCTGCATACTGAATGAAAGTGACAAAGCGCACAGCAATGTTGGTCGCTGAGCGTACGTACGCTTGAAAAAAAGGAAGAACAAGATGTTTGTTTACATCTTTTTGTATGCAAATTTGTGTAATTTGTTACTTTAGTTAATAAAAGTGCGTGAAAGGTATATTACCAAAGCGAAAAAGAGTATTAAACACCACAACAGCTTGGTTAGACTTTGTTGAAACGTTTAAAAGGCTAAAAAGTTTTGGAAACTAGAAATCACCCTTTTCTCTAGTCCGCGGTGGTTTAAAATTGCCTATCGTAATTTACAAAGGCACGGGGATGCAAACAACGTTTAATACCTATTTTCTTTTGGTTTCGGGGACGGATATAGCTGAAGAAATTAAATTTTTTATTTTTTCCAAAAATTGTTTGCTTTTTGTAGCGACGCTCGAAAGTAGCTTCGTGTGCAGATCTTGAGGCGTAGAGAAATTGTAGCTATATGAAATATCTTGTAAGCGTCTATGACGAATAGCCTCGTGTGCACCTTGCCTGAAGCGACGCAAAGTGTCAAGAACACTAATTTTTGTTGTCAAAATTTCACTTGCTTCTGGGTCGCGCTTGCTTCATTTACTTCGTTTTTGGAATAAGAGTTAAAGAATCTTAACATTTCGTCAAAAAAAAGATTGAAATTTTCCATAGACCTAAAGGATATATTTAGAGATTCGTTCAATGTGGATGTATATTTCGTCAAATTTTACAGGAATAAAAAAAACATAATACCTATATGACGCTACTTAAGTTTCGTGTATTTTTTCTTGTATTTTATCTTCAATTTTTTGTCGCACTCCCTCCTAATACAGTTTCAGTACTGGTGTAAATGTGTAAACTATATTTCAAAAAACTAACGAAAATACAATCTAGCTCATTAAAAACAAACCAGCCAGTTTGTATTTCGATAGGTTTTTTTGACATTCGGCCGTTTTTTCTTTATTTTTTTCTGACACATGAAAACTTTGTTTTTAGTTTGAAAATTTGGTGCATAAAAACACAATTAAAATCAACTTTCTTGTGAAAAAAGTGAACCATTAGATACCGAAATATTTTTCGCGTGTTATTTGCATTGTTTTTATTGTTAAAAGTGTTCATGTAAAAATAAAATGTAAAACATAAGCAAAAACATGTCAAACTCAATAATTTTGGGGGAGTAGTGGTCTGGCTTTTTCATGATAGGAATTGTTTTTGTGTTTTGAAGTTCCGATAAAGTTTTGTCAGTTTTTTTAGATTAGAATCCAAGCAAAAATAAAGTAGTGTCATATATGCTTAAGCGAAACCTATAAAAATTATTGCCAGGGACCAAAACTGTTATTGCTTTTGTAATAAAAGGCCTTCAGAAAAAATTATTGTTGGTATGCCTAGAAACTTTCTATCATGCATTTCCATTCAATCTTGAAAGTGACTTCAGATTGAAGTCGAAATATCGACCAAATAAATATATGAATATTAACATAGTGTTTTATTCAAAGCAAGGCCTCGAGCTCACAAAATCCTACATTTTTTAGCTATAATAATTATACCTTCGTCTTACTTTTTTTTTTAATTTTCTTATAAATCGGTGATTCTGCTGATTCTCCAAAAACGTAGTGAATTATTTCGAGCCTCAAAGGTGTATCGCATCTGTCTCGTTGACAAGTATCGATACAATTCAGGTATGTAACATCTAAGCCCAGAAAAATTAGGCAAGGGTACCACAGGGTGGTGTCCTGTCCTCGCTTCTGTTTAAATTCTACATATCGAAGCCCCTGACTGCACGTTAATGGCTACAGGTCCCGGGCTACCCTTCGATGAGCTAGGTAATAAAATAAACAACTATCTCCTGATCTCTTTAGTTTTTCGCTTCGCGAAACCTGACATTGTCACCGACCAAATCATCGGCGACCTTATTTATAACATGGATGCGCCAAATGTCGACTAGAGCTGGATTTCGATTCGATCGATTCAACTGGTCTTTTTTTAAGAAATGAAGACTCGATTTTCTTTATAGAACTGCTGGATTTTTTAGCGTTCGAAGTTTTGATCACTTTTAGCAACAATAGGTACAATTTCATATTTATTGATAAAAAACGTGCAGAAAATAAATTTTTTGTAATTTTTTATAAATTAAGCTAAATTGGCGTATATTCATAGACTAAATATAATAGTGTTTAAATTTTCAAAAGATTCGACTTTTTTAAAAACCATGAACTATGACTATACGCCATTATGATGGTGGCTATGAGTAAAAGGAGAAATATGAAGAAATTTTATCATCACCAACAAATGCGCTTAGCGGCCTAGGAGATTTTGGCATTACCTAACTTGCGCAAGTCAGCCTATCTATTCTGGCTTCAACATAAATGACATCAAGGGAGATCAAGTTCTTGGCGGAGGTCTTCCGCTTCGTCTGTTTCCAAATAAGGGTGCCGAAAGGAATACTTGCTGTGTCGAAACTTCTTCATGCATTCCCCTAACAAGAGCTAGTTCAACGGAGATGACCATAATTCATCGAAATGACTTTTCTCTTGAACACTTCAAAGCGCCATGCCATCGACTCTCGATACGGTAGCTATGATGAGAATTAATAGAGGTTTATAGGCAAAAGTTGTTCTCCTTTTGATTTCTAAGCTAATATTTCAGAGAAAGCAGAACTAACTAAAGAAATGTCTCCGCACAAAATTTGAATATCTGGAAAAAACACAGAAAGCATGTATCGACTACACTATCAATCTCACACCGATACGAGGAACAATTGAATAACCCTGTGGCACTCTCTGATGTTGCCAAAGAGCCTCAGTCAACGAAAAGAGAAAGAAACTGGCAAGCTTTATTTAGCGGTACACCCTTGGTTAACAATTTAGCAGCAATCAATTTTTTTCAGCTTGACTTAATCGATTTTTTGAGAATCGAATCGAAAAAATGGATTCTCCAAAAAATCGAACCGAATCCAGTTCTAATGTCGACCATATTGAATATCCACGTCGATGATGTCACGCTACCGTCTTTCTTACACCCAAAAATCTTCGGTGTGACGTTCGATCAGCTCTTAAATTTTATTCCTAAAATCCATAGCCGTAATAAAATCCTCAAATCTCTTGCCGGCATTACTTGGGGTAAAGACAAAGAAACACTCGTTACGACTTACAAAGCAATTGTAGATCCGATTGCATGCTACGCGTCCCCGATATGGTCGCCAAGCCTAAAGCTTACTCACTGGAAGAAAAGACAGGCCTGCCAAAATACTGCCCTTAGAACCGCTATGGCTGTCTTCTTATGTCCCCAGAACACCACCTACACAATAAGGCGAGAGTAGCCCCCATTAGAGAGAGAATTGAAATGCCGAACATACAGTTTCTGTTGAATACCCAGAAACCTGGGCATCCCAACAGATATCTGATTGATGGGGCTACACCGCCCAGGCTTAAGGGGTCATGCCCGTAAGCATTATGAGAAAATACGGCACCTGAGAACACAGCCGTATGAAGCAAAAAAGCACAAGCAGGTCCTCAGTGAATAAATAAACAGGCGTCGGACCCCTATGCCGGGAATTGCCACGGCGAATCCGGTACTTTAAGAAAAATACTCAGAGCTAGCAGTAGAGGAACGTACTCTCCCTAGGGAAACGGACGTCAATCTAGCTCAACTTCGATCTGGGTACTGTAACAGGTTTAACTCTTACCAATTTTTTTTCAGCAATCAACTCTCAAAATGTATGTCCTGCTTGCAATGTGTCCCCACATGACGCCAACCATCTCTTAAATTGTAATGTGGAACCAACGCTTCTAACACTCGTCTCACTTGGTCCGGCCCTGTTGAAACAACAAGTTTCCTTGGACTCCCGTTACAGGATATTGATAACACAGGCCGACAAAATTTAACCAACATTCAGACCCAGAAACCAGACTATATTTCCGAAGGTTTATGATGTGCTGAATCCAAATCTGAATTGCTCTATCAGCTCTGGTTTTCGAGATATGCTAACCTAAAAGTGCAAAAAATACCGTTTTTCCCCATATTTGAGATTATGTAGCCTTGCAGATGTTTTCTTTCACCAAAATTAAAGGATTACATCTTTAATACAAGTCTTCTTCTTTGAAATGGCGTTGAGTTTGATCAAATATATTTTTTTTCGCTGAGATATCGCATTTTGAAATTTTCATTTTTTTAAATATGAAATTTTCATGTTTCTAAATTTTCCTACACCTACATGAAATGCGATATCTCAGCGAAAAAAGCGTTGCCTTAGCGTTACTGTTTAAGGCGTAGTTTTTCGGGATGGAAATTTCCTTCATGATGAAAACGCAATTTTCATACTTATGTGCATACATTAACCTGGGTCGATTTGTATGGACGAAAGTTAACCAATATCGCGCTATCGATTTTTCGGTAGGATTTGAGCTTAAGAAAAACAAGTTCCACTACGCATACACAAAAAAATAATTCTCGATAAACTTTTTTTATATTTAAGGTTTTTTTCATTACCTACTAAAAAAAAATTCATATGTATACCCTGTCCGACCAAAAAATGTACGCTAAAAACGTTGTCGATAAAAAGAGTATTTTTTTTTTTTAAATACTGTTATCGACGGGTCGGACAGGGTATACGTGAAAATTTTACAATGAAATGAAAATGTTTAGTAGGTAATGAAACTTAAAGATCAAATTCGAAAAAAATTTCAAAAAAATTAAATTTCGCAGGCTCGAAAATTTTTTTTTTGGGTATTCGTCGTGGAACTTTTTTCCTGAGCCTAAATCCTATCGAAAAATCGATGGCGCGATATCGGTTAATAAATCGACCCAGTCTAGCATTCATATCGATTGAGAATACAGTAAAACATGCAATTTTATTGAATAATAGTGGGGCCCCTATTATGAGACAAATTCGATCTTCGACTGTGGTCGAAAGAGCTGATCGAACGAATTTTCATTCGGTATTACGAAGCGCGTTCGATGAAGGCAAGCATTATTGTGAATTTCGATAAATTCAAAAGTTCACAATAGCACATTTCCAATACTCTGTCAAATAAAATAGAATAAATAAACAAAAGCAGAACTAGTTATTAAATGCAAATATTAAAAATAAAAGTATGACTACAACGGAATTGTGGTTTGATGATTCGTCAGATGAAGAGGAAAGCTTACTGGAGCTAGCCAGAAGTAGGAGACGGGTAAGATGCTTCAAATCCTTTGGAAGTGAATTCCACCACGTGAGTGTAGCTTACTAAATAAGTTGTTAAATTGTTGAAATTATAAGTTTTGTTTATAGATTTATTCAAAATTTCAGACTGGCCAAAGAAGCGTTCATGGACTTGTTGTCCAGTACAGATGAACTGCTGCAGGAATGCACAAGAGCCGAGTATATTCCTAATATTTTTTAATTTTGGCAACAGTTCTCCGATTTTGCGCTCAGGGATGCTACCAACCGAGCGTTGGAAACGAAAATGCACTCGGGATTGCCCAGCCGATTGTGTCTGTGGTGCTATCAAAGGTGTTGAATGTCTTGGAAAATTTTATTTGTAAAAGATGAATAAAATTGAATTACGAGGAGGCTGAGCTACATCAAGCAAAGTTGCATTTCTATAATGTGCAAGTTCCTTTGCTATATGGGGATTTTGTTCCATAATTGAAACCAGTCTTTCAAGCTGTTGCTTGTACTCACGACCTTAAACCTATATAAAATTAATTCAAATAGTTTAAAATTACTAGTAGGTAGTAAAAAAGTAGAACATAAATACAAAAAACTTACATTTTAAACAATTCTTTTCTTATTCGAAACAGCATCGACTACAAATTTCTATTCGCTTGAAAATTAGATACACAACGAAAATTTCGACAGAGATGAGTTGTCATAATACCAATTTCAAATTCGATTTACGATGTTCGATAGCCAGCGAAGATCGAATAATGCTCATAATAGGGGCCTGGATGTCTCATACATTGGTTAATAACTCATATCTTTACGGCAGCTTAACCCCTAAAAAATACACGAAAAATCCTGTTGTTCTAGCATGGCCAATAGGGCCATCAATCATGCCTCACAGTGTTTAATTTGTTACGTTTGTGAAACTCCACATCCATGTCAAGGCTAAAAGGGCACATAATGTGTATAGGCGGGGCTTGCCCCAAGAAGACCTCTGGTACAACGGGCAAAAGAATTCTCATAACTAGTGGGTCACCTGTAGAGCTAGAGGGCAATGTTCTCCGTAAAAAATGGTTTAACAATTCCCTCCTCAAAAGCTACACTTGAATTATACAATAAATAAAAAAATAAAAATTGGACTTGTAGCCAATTCATCACCATTGAATTTCATAAAATTTGCTTTTAAGTATACCAAATTCTTTAGAAATTGCGGTGTCGGTTTGTCAAAATGTTCTGAGGAAACGTACGGACACTTAAGAAGGCTATATTCCCTTGCTTTGTGTACTTCGAACCATCTTTCTTTCACCAAAGCAATTTTCAGGAGCTCGAAAAACTTATTATAAACCTTCTTTTCTAGGCTGTTATTTCGTATTGAAATATTTCCAACGCATGCGGCTCATTTAATTTTTCTTTTATTTAAAATAACTATGACAGTAATTTAGTTGTATCTGTTAATATGAAATCCATCAAAATTAGAAAAATTCGTAACATTTTCAATCTGGTAGCTTCTTTTGGTGAAATTGTCATTGTCCCCGCAAAAGTCAAGTGGCTAACGTCACACGTATCATGGTCGCCGGGAAATAAACGCGACGAACTTCGCCTGGTCAAAAACAGAACCTCGTAATTACATGAAGGTGAAAACGATGAAAGCGAAGAGCGAAATTAACGTGACGGCATTTTGCGACGATAGCTTTATTTCTATCGTCGCCGCTGGGTGATGACGTCAAACATGACAAGGGTTTCTGCAGTTAATTTTTTCTTTAAAATATAAAAAAAGAAAACATACGCTCATAGTCATAGTTAAAATAAAATAGGTTTTATATTATGTTGCAGCTTTTTTGACAGATAGCTCTTGGAAAATTATGTCAAAAAGCTATAACTTGTAAGATCGCAAAATAGAATGTAATTAACCACTGTGTAACAACCCTGTGGTTGAAACACAAAGATAATGCAACTCTGAAAATAAAGAAGAAATAAAAGAAGAAGACAAAGAGTACTTCCGGTTGAAGAGAGAAACTTGTGTTTTTAACTTGCGGAAATAAATTTAGCGCAATCGCTAAGGAAAACTCAAGTGTTCATCTCAGGTGTGAAGCTCTAAATCGACAAATCAATTATTTTATATAGCACAATATTATTATGTAATTGGAGATGGAGCAAGCAATCTACCCATCGTTGTTCACGATAATAATGCTGCTGCTGATATTGTAACCACTGCCGCCCAGAATGATACCGCCGTTGCTGAAGTTACTCCCAATGCAGTTGCCGCTACTGTATTGTCACCTCTACCTGCACTCTCTGATGTTGCCAAAGAGCCTCAGTCAACGAAAAGAGAAAGAAACTGGCTAGCTTTATTTAGCGGTACACCCTTGGTTAACAATTTAGCAGCAATCAATTTTTTCAGCTTGACTTAATCGATTTTTTGAGAATCGAATCGAAAAAATGGATTCTCCAAAAAATCGAACCGAATCCAGTTCTAATGTCGACCATATTGAATATCCACGTCGATGGTGTCACGCTACCGTCTTTCTTACACCCAAAAATCCTCGGTGTGACGTTCGATCAGCTCTTAAATTTTATTCCTAAAATCCATAGCCGTAATAAAATCCTCAAATCTCTTGCCGGCATTACTTGGGGTGAAGACAAAGAAACACTCGTTACGACTTACAAAGCAATTGTAGAGTCGATTGCATGCTACGCGTCCCCGATATGGTCGCCAAGCCTAAAGCTTACTCACTGGAAGAAAAGACAGGCCTGCCAAAATACTGCCCTCAGAACCGCTATGGCTGTCTTCTTATGTCCCCAAAACACCACCTACACAATAAGGTGAGAGTAGCCCCCATTAGAGAGAGAATTCAAATGCCGAACATACAGTTTCTGTTGAATACCCAGAAACCTGGGCATCCCAACAGATATCTGATTGATGGGGCTACACCGCCCAGGCTTAAGGGGTCATGCCCGTAAGCATTATGAGAAAATACGGCACCTGAGAACACAGCCGTATGAAGCAAAAAAGCACAAGCAGGTCCTCAGTGAATAAATAAACAGGCGTCGGACTCCTATGCCGGGAATTGCCACGGCGAATCCGGTACTTAAAGAAAAATACTCAGAGCTAGCAGTAGAGGAACGTACTCTCCCTAGGGAAACGGACGTCAATCTAGCTCAACTTCGATCTGGGTACTGTAACAGGTTTAACTCTTACCAATTTTTTTTCAGCAATCAACGCTCAAAATGTATGTCCTGCTTGCAATGTGTCCCCACATGACGCCAACCATCTCTTAAATTGTAATGTGGAACCAACGCTTCTAACACTCGTCTCACTTGGTCCGGTCCTGTTGAAACAACAAGTTTCTTTGGACTACCGTTACAGGATATTGATAACACAGGCCGACAAAATTTAACCAACATTCAGACCCAGAAACCAGACTATATTTCCGAAGGTTTATGATGTGCTGAATCCAAATCTGAATTGCTCTATCAGCTCTGGTTTTCGAGATATGCTAACCTAAAAGTGCAAAAAATACCGTTTTTCCCCATATTTGAGATTATGTAGCCTTGCAGATGTTTTCTTTCACCAAAATTAAAGGATTGCATCTTTAATACAAGTCTTCTTCTTTGAAATGGCGTTGAGTTTGATCAAATATATTTTTTTTCGCTGAGATATCGCATTTTGAAATTTTCATTTTTCTAAATTTGAAATTTTCATGTTTCTAAATTTTCCTATACCTACATGAAAAGCGTTACTGTTTAAGGCGTAGTTTTTCGGGATGGAAATTTCCTTCATGATGAAAACGCAATGTTCATACTTATGTGCATACATTAACCTGGGTCGATTTGTATGGACGAAAGTTAACCAATATCGCGCTATCGATTTTTCGGTAGGATTTGAGCTTAGGAAAAACAAGTTCCACTACGCATACCCAAAAAAATAATTCTCGATAAACTTTTTTTATATTTAAGGTTTTTTTCATGACCTACTAAAAAAAAATTCATATGTATACCCTGTCCGACCAAAAAATGTCCGCTAAAAACGTTGTCGATAAAAAGAGTATTTTTTTTTTTTTTAAATACTGTTATCGACGGGTCGGACAGGGTATACGTGAAAATTTTACAATGAAATGAAAATTTTTAGTAGGTAATGAAACTTAAAGATCAAATTCGAAAAAAATTTCAAAAAAATTAAATTTCGCAGGCTCGAAAATTTTTTTTTTGGGTATTCGTCGTGGAACTTTTTTCCTGAGCCTAAATCCTATCGAAAAATCGATGGCGCGATATCGGTTAATAAATCGACCCAGTCTAGCATACATATCGATTGAGAATACAGTAAAACATGCAATTTTATTGAATAATAGTGGGGCCCCTATTATGAGACAAATTCGATCTTCGACTGTGGTCGAAAGAGCTGATCGAACGAATTTTCATTCGGTATTACGAAGCGCGTTCGATGAAGGCAAGCATTATTGTGAATTTCGATAAATTCAAAAGTTCACAATAGCACATTTCCAATACTCTGTCAAATAAAATAGAATAAATAAACAAAAGCAGAACTAGTTATTAAATGCAAATATTAAAAATAAAAGTATGACTACAACGGAATTGTGGTTTGATGATTCGTCAGATGAAGAGGAAAGCTTACTGGAGCTAGCCAGAAGTAGGAGACGGGTAAGATGCTTCAAATCCTTTGGAAGTGAATTCCACCACGTAAGTGTAGCTTACTAAATAAGTCATGGACTTGTTGTCCAGTACAGATGAACTGCTGCAGGAATGCACAAGAGCCGAGTATATTCCTAATATTTTTTAATTTTGGCAACAGTTCTCCGATTTTGCGCTCAGGGATGCTACCAACCGAGCGTTGGAAACGAAAATGCACTCGGAATTGCCCAGCCGATTGTGTCTGTGGTGCTATCAAAGGTGTTGAATGTCTTGGAAAATTTTATTTGTGAAAGATGAATAAAATTGAATTACGAGGAGGCTGAGCTACATCAAGCAAGGTTGCATTTCTATAATGTGCAAGTTCCTTTGCTATATGGGGATTTTGTTCCATAATTGAAACCAGTCTTTCAAGCTGTTGCTTGTACTCACGACCTTAAACCTATATAAAATTAATTCAAATAGTTTAAAATTACTAGTAGGTAGTAAAAAAGTAGAACATAATACAAAAAACTTACATTTTAAACAATTCTTTTCTTATTCGAAACAGCATCGACTACAAATTTCTATTCGCTTGAAAATTAGATACACAACGAAAATTTCGACAGAGATGAGTTGTCATAATACCAATTTCAAATTCGATTTACGATGTTCGATAGCCAGCGAAGATCGAAGATCGAATAATGCTCATAATAGGGGCCTGGATGTCTCATACATTGGTTAATAACTCATATCTTTAGGGCAGCTTGACCCCTAAAAAATACACGAAAAATCCTGTTGTTCTAGCATGGCCAATAGGCCATCAATCATGCCTCACATTGTTTAATTTGTTACGTTTGTGAAACTCCACATCCATGTCAAGGCTAAAAGGGCACATAATGTGTATAGGCGGGGCTTGCCCCAAGAAGACCTCTGGTACAACGGGCAAAAGAATTCTCATAACTAGTGGGTCACCTGTAGAGCTAGAGGGCAATGTTCTCCGTAAAAAATGGTTTAACAATTCCCTCCTCAAAAGCTACACTTGAATTATACAATAAATAAAAAAATAAAAATTGGACTTGTAGCCAATTCATCACCATTTAATTCCATAAAATTTGCTTTTAAGTATACTAAACTCTTTAGAAATTGCGGTGTCGGTTTGTCAAAATGTTCTGAGGAAACGTACGGACACTTAAGAAGGCTATATTCCCTTGCTTTGTGTACTTCGAACCATCTTTCTTCCACCAAAGCAATTTTCAGGAGCTCGAAAAACTTATTATAAACCTTCTTTTCTAGGCTGTTATTTCGTATTGAAATATTTCCAACGCATGCGGCTCATTTAATTTTTTTTTTATTTAAAATAACTATGACAGTAATTTAGTTGTATCTGTTAATATGAAATCCATCAAAATTAGAAAAATTCGTAACATTTTCAATCTGGTAGCTTCTTTTGGTGAAATTGTCATTGTCCCCGCAAAAGTCAAGTGGCTAACGTCACACGTATCATGGTCGCCGGGAAATAAACGCGACGAACTTCGCCTGGTCAAAAACAGAACCTCGTAATTACATGAAGGTGAAAACGATGAAAGCGAAGAGCGAAATTAACGTGACGGCATTTTGCGACGATAGCTTTATTTCTATCGTCGCCGCTGGGTGATGACGTCAAACATGACAAGGGTTTCTGCAGTTAATTTTTTCTTTAAAATATAAAAAAAGAAAACATACGCCCATAGTCATAGTCAAAATAAAATAGGTTTTATATTATGTTGCAGCTTTTTTGACAGATAGCTCTTGGAAAATTATGTCAAAAAGCTATAACTTGTAAGATCGCAAAATAGAATGTAAGTAACCACTGTGTAACAACCCTGTATTACAAAACAGGTAATTTTATATTGTAACAACCCTGTGGTTGAAACACAAAGATAATGCAACTATGAAAATAAAGAAGAAATAAAAGAAGAAGACAAAGAGTACTTCCGGTTGAAGAGAGAAACTTGTGTTTTTAACTTGCGGAAATAAATTTAGCGCAATCGCTAAGGAAAACTCAAGTGTTCATCTCAGGTGTGAAGCTCTAAATCGACAAATCAATTATTTTATATAGAACAATATTATTATGTAATTGGAGATGGAGCAAGCAATCTACCCATCATTGTTCACGATAATAATGCTGCTGCTGATATTGTAACCACTGCCGCCCAGAATGATACCGCCGTTGCTGAAGTTACTCCCAATGCAGTTGCCGCTACTAGTATTGTCACCTCTACCTCTGCCGCTACTGATATAATCACCACTGCCACTACTGATATCGTCACTACTGCCGCAACTGATATCGTCACCACTGCCGCTGCTTATAGTACCACAACTGCCGCTAATGCTACTAATGCTACCGCTGACATCGTCACCACTGCCGTGAATAATTCTGCCATTACTGCCGCCGCTGCCGATTTTGTCATCCATGCCGCACAGACTGACACTGCGGTTGCTTAAATCGCTACCACTGCCGCCTCTGCCGTCTCTGTTGATGCCGCTGTCACAAATACACCCAGTACTGCCTTTGCCAATATGAACACCAATATTGCTAGTATAACTAACATAGATGAAGAACTGGCTGCCTTACGTAAGCGAGTAGAAATGTTGCAACTTATGAAAGAAATTGATGAATTGAGAGCCAATGCTATTCTGCCGCAACACCGCCGACTTGACTTTAGCGATATCGAGCACGCTCTCCCGAAATTCAGTGGCGACGATATTTTGCTAACTGCAAAATTTCTTACGTGACTTTGAAGAGGTGACAGAGGCGTCGGGTGCAGATGACCGGTTGAAATTATTAGCCCTTCGTCGCTGTCTAACGGGCACTGCTAAAATATTTTTGACGTCCACCACTGCTTTAAATTACGGGGCGTTGAAAAAAGCCTTAGAGCGGGAATTTACAGTCCCAGTGAATAGAATTTAAATACATAAAATGTTGGCACAGCGTCGTTGGGACAAAAAAAAATAGTCCTTACACTGTTTTTTACGTGGCTGACTGTTTGGGTGGCGAGGAGCGGCGGCAAGCAGGTATGCTTGCGAGCCTAGGCTAGCTCGTCGTCTTGGGCAGGGTATTTCACCACCGTCCTCACCCGCAGCCACATGAACAAAAAGGGGGTTCATACCTGCATATGTTGTAAAAGAAGGGAAAGCTGAAACAAATAGAAATAAACGTGAGGGGCAGAATTAAGAGAGGAAAAAGAGGAGGCCTGTCCTGCCAGGTGGAGTCTACCCTCCCTCTGCAGTGCAACTTGCACCGCACCGTGGGCACTGTGCTGACTCCTATCTACTTACTTACAGTACCCCAAAGCCTGACATAAGTCTGTCCGTCCGTCAATAAGTCATTTCCCTATCACTCACCCTCACCTAACCTTGCCACGCACAAGCGCAGCACCAACACCAAATATTGTCAACCTAGCCCTGCATAATGAATATATTCATATTTCATCCAAACATAATTCTTACAATTTATTTACAAAGTTCTTGGTTTACAAATTAGCAAATACCACCCTACTACTAGTCCAATGATTTCTAAAAAAAGAGAACTTTAAACTCAAAGTTTAATACAAAATAATGTGACAATGATTTCAAAATGCTTAGCTACTAGGATCACTTGCAAAGTTTCTATTTACTCAAAAATAAAATAAAAAAATGCTTAAATTTAATGCTAAACTTTATTAATTAAAAGTGCAAATTCAATTCAATCGATTTTGAATTCAATTCAATACAAAATACTTACGACTAATAGACCAAGTGTCTGAACTCAAATGGAAAAAATTAAGACTTTTAGGGCCACCCTAATGCAATATTATTAATAGGAGCTAATTCTAAATCCTAAAGATACAAATTCAAACAAAATAAAATAAGAGGGCGAACAAAAAAATTCAAGTACCCTAATCCCTGACCTATCGCAACCGCTCAAGTAAATATAAGATCAATTTTGTATAAAACAAAAGTAGGTCACCAAAGTAAAGCAAAAAAAAAAACCAGTTTGGCATATTATAAACAAAAGGTGTGTATGTTTGTAGTTATGTATGTACATATATTCCTTACGTAGGTTTCCTTCTTCTATTTTCTCAAGAAGATCAGACATCATATGCTAATATATGTACATACATTCAAATATGTGTATTAGCAAAAATATTGTGCTTAATTTTCACTCACCCGTATACTCGTACTCCAACGGCGCCAGTGCAGTTGAGTGGATGTGCTGAATTCGCTGAAATAGTAAGAGTCAAAAACATACATATGTACCTATGACCACACTCAAAATAGCCACCCTCAAACACTCAACCAAGAGCACTCGCTAGTGATCTTTGGTTATTGAGTGTTTTGATAGTATCAATTTTAACAGCGGGCTGAGTAGATGCAATGATTTAAAAAAAATGTGCATTCTATAAAAAAATGTCTGTGGTGCGGAAGGCACACTAACAAGCTTAATCTCGGGATGTGAGGCAAAAAAAAAAAACAAACATATGTTAGAATTGATTTTGCCTATAATCATCAGTAGAAAAGTAAGTACAAAAAATTGAAAATAAGGAAAAAGTTCGAAATTTTAAAATTTTGAGTTAGTACTACCGTAGGTAGCGAAAAAAATGTGGAAAAAAAATGTGTATATGGTAGAAGATGGGGATATAAAAA
This sequence comes from Eurosta solidaginis, assembly GCF_040869045.1. Classification (NCBI taxonomy): domain Eukaryota; kingdom Metazoa; phylum Arthropoda; class Insecta; order Diptera; family Tephritidae; genus Eurosta; species Eurosta solidaginis. The sequence goes on along the minus strand of NC_090322.1, from coordinate 103,725,655 downwards.
TACTAAGAAAATTAAATGTCAAACTGAAGTGGCAAAAGTGCCACCATTAATGCCTGAAATATGGAGTTAAAGTAAAAATCAGACTTTATATGCGAGAAACGGAAATGCTTGGCCCGGAGATATAATGCCCCCTTTTTGCCCGTTCCCTGTAAAAATTATGACCCTTATACCAATATTTAAATAAACTTAATAATATATCCAAAACATACAAATTTCAACATATAACCTAATGTGTTGTTTGAAAAGCTCCTCCTTTGTTGTGTATGGTGTAGTGGCTGTTGTTGTTGCGGCTCAATGCCGCCGGTGAAAATTGTTATACTCAAAGTTGCCAATTTCTTGTAGTTGTTGTTGAGGTGTGCGCATGCAACGAATTAAATATAATGTAGTGTCTGTGGGTGTGTGTGGTACTTGTTGTTGGGCGGTGTATCGCCAATAAAAAAAAATATGCAATGGCTGTGGTTGTTGCTGCTGTAGCCCGACACCGCTGGTGTGAAGTTTTATGTTTTAAGTTACCGAGTTCTCGGAGGTGATTCTGTTGTTGTTCTTGTTGTGGTTTGTGCCGTCAGTTATTGTAGACCAACGTTGCCGGTGAAAAAATGTTGTGTGTGATGTTACCAAGATGATGTAGTTGTTGCCGGGCGGTATGTCGCCAATATAAAAATGTATACAGGTGGTGGTTGGTGTTGAATGCATAAAAATCAAAAAATATGTGTGGTTGTTGTGTGGTGTTTCGCGCCGCCTAAGTGAGGAAATGGGTGGTGTTGTTGTGGGCGTGCTGTGCCGTCGGCGATGCCGTTGTGGTTGTTGCGGCCGTAGGTTGCCAATATAAAACTGCTATAGTGGTTGTTGTTGTGGTGTGCGCCACCAAATAAAATTATAGTGTAGTGCTTTTAGGTGTGTAATAATAGTTGTTGGGCGATATGTCGCCGATATACGAACGTTGTTGTAATGGTTGTTGGGCGGTGCGCCGCCAATCTCACAAAAATAGTGTTGTTGTCGCCGAGCGGTATGTCGCTAAGATGAAAATATATACAAGTTGTGGTTGTTGCGGCCGTGTGTTGCCAACAAAAAAATGCTGTAGTGGATGTTGTTTGCCGGTACCAATGTAGTTGCTGCGTTCTAACCCTGCCAATCAGACATGTTGCTAAAATTGCTTTGCCGTCGGCTAAATAATAAAGTGTTGTGACGATTACTGTTGGCGTTGCGCCGCCAATATCAAAATTCGTGGTTGTTATTGTTGGAGCGGTATGTCGCTAATTCGGCCTTAAGGCCGCAAACCGTAATTTTCAATACTCTGCCCAGTGCGCTCTTTCGAAAAGGGAGTGTCCTGTTAATATAAGGAAAGAAAAACATCATTCTTGGGGAATTCCTAGTGTAAGAAGCCTGGTGATGCTAAAACTATTTTTTTTGTCTGCATGATTAATATACACACCGACATACATATGTCTGTACGGAGGCGTGTCTATATGCATGCAAATTTGCTTTTGGCTTGCTTAGAAAATTGGCTATATGGAAGCCAGCTTCCCAGTGGGCATGCCAAGTTGGTGGGAGATCAAAAAAAATTCAAGGGCAGAGAAAACCATTGTACTTACCAGGAACTTCTGCTTTTTTTTCACGTTTCGTGAACCGCTTTTCGGCGCGCCCAACTTTAAGTCTAGCTTTTATTCGCGCACAACACACCTTTTTTTTGTTTCGCTTTAAGCCGCGCACTTCAGACTTTTTTAAATATTTTTAGAGGCACAAACTTTTAAATATTCACTCACTCACACTGGGCACTGATAAAGTAATACTTTGTCCGTTGCCTAACGTTGCGCCCTTTTATAGCTACCGCCGTGGCAAGGAACGTTACCCAGAAACGGAAAATTCGTACCTATACATGCCAAACTTTCTTTTCGGCTTTCCCGTATTTTTCATCCATACAATCAGGCACTCATACATTCACACCCTTACCGCTCTACAGAACGAACACCTACACAGATATACTCGGTTCTTGCTTTGACCGCTCACACTGATGTATTCACATGCTCAGAGCCTTGCACACATAGATTAGATTAGATTAGATTTATTCATTCTTTCAATAAGTTTTTTACATATATGTATACAATAGGAACTTAAATTAAAAAATTATTAATAAATGAAAGAAAGTTATGGCATTCAGTAAAATAGTATGCAATTTTAGTGTTGAATGCCGTCACAAATTAAGATTAATGAACATGTACGATATGTGTGGGGTGAAGGTAAGGATAATCCATAAGTTCAATGAGTTAAATAATGAAAATAATAAAGCATTAAAAATAACAATTTTGGTTTCAGTTCACTAAGTGATAGGGTTCACACATCCACATACATAATACAGAACAAAATAAACACATAGGTGCATGGCATTCATCAATGTTACTAAGTTGTTAGCAGCATGGTGACATTTTATTTATTATAACAGCATGATGCCAAGCGCAACATCTCATTTCCGCTGCAACATTGTGTTCGGTACAATGTTGTAAATGTTAATGTTATTATGTTAACATTATGTTAATGGCAACATTGCGGCTAAGGCACGGACCTGGACACAAAACACAAACACATAGACGCATATACACTCTGCCACTCATTTAAGCCAGTATGGAGACAGGCTGTCGTTACAGGCTCGCAACCGCCGATGGTGCCTGCACTATGGAGCGTGGGCGTAAAGAATTCAAACACAGCCTGCTAAGTATTATTTCCCGCGTCCAACGTGTGGCCTCGACCCACGACTCAATGCCGGGCCTATTTTTTTTCCACGCCTTTAAACTTTTGTTCTGTTTACTTACAAACTAAATCACTGGGCTAATGCTACTACTTAAACCTATATCACAGATACTACTCTGCATATCTAATAGTAAATAAAATATCACAGATAAAAAAATAGATAAAAAAATAAAATAACATAAAATAAAATAAAATAAAATATCACAGTTAGCAGAACAATTATAACAAAAAATTTATAAAATAAAATATCACAGATGGCAAAAAAAATGTATAAAAAAAGATATCAGAGATCAAATAGTCCAGTAGGTAAAATAAATACATAAATAAAATAAAAAAAAATAAATAAATGCAAAACTAATCAAATAAATAAAAAGGTCAAAAAATAAATAAAAATAATTTAATAATATAATCACATACGTCAATAGATTAATGAATACAATACGTCAATAAATAAATAAATAAAATACGTCGATAAATAAATCAATAACATAGAACAAAAGTACTAGCAGTACGAAAAACATTAAACTATTTTGCAAAAATGTCTTTAGCATGGTATACGCCGATCTTTTTCCCACTACTATCGCCAAGCTCGTACATTGAATTACCTATAGAATTAAGTACGATACATTTTACTTCTTTCGGAGCTAGCTTGGCGTTGTAGTTATCGACCTGGGAACTTTGCTTAAAGTTTCGGCGGTATACCACTTGTCCAATCTGAATCTTTACATCTCTAATTCTAGTGTTATATATCTTTTTACTCCTATCATGGGCCAACTTCAGCTCTTTCATAATCTTGTTCCTAATCATTTGCATTTTATCGCCTGTTGCCTCTACCTCACAATCAACATCCTTTACCGCCGCCAGCTTTCGGTATAGCTCATATGATGCAGCATGCTGCATCATAGGCATACCGAAAGTGGCAAAATATGGCGACATGTTGATTGCAGAATGTGTGACGCTGCGGAGTGCAAATGCGGCATCACTGACGCACTTGTCCCAATTCTTTTGATTGTCCTTTATAAAGGATCTTCTAATTTGCAAGACAGATCTATTTACCCTCTCCGCAGCGTTACTTTGTGGCGAGTAAAATGCAGTTTTTATATGTTTGGTGACATTTTTTTTCTAAAAAGTTGTTGAAGATCTCAGATACAAACTGTTTTCCGTTGTCCGAATGGACATATTCGGGCACGCCGAATATGTGGAAAACATCCCTCTCTAAATATTTTATGACTTCAGCTGAAGTTGCCCTTCTCATCGGGTTTAAAAACACAAACTTCGAAAAATGATCAAGACAAACAAAGACATATACATTACCATCTACAGTACGCGGATACGGACCCATAAAATCAATGAACAGACGTTGGAAAGGTCGCTCTGTGAGCTTTTGCTTTCCCATCATGGGTTGTTTAAACACGTTTTGATTTTTGTTAGTTTTGCAGGTTTCGCAGTCTTTTACATGGGCGCATACGTCGGTGACCATTCCTGGCCAATAATATTTTTGACGTAGTCGGGACAGTGTCTTTTGGATGCCACCATGACTAGCGGACGGTGAGCTATGAGACGACTCTACCAGCCCGGTCGCAGTTCCGACGGAACCCAGAGCTTCCAGGTCTGGTCCGCTAGAAGATTGTTCCCTCTGTCGAATTGCGTCCGTTTATAAACGTAACCGTCCGATATGCATAAGTCTGGCAACTTATCTTTGTTCTCGGTCACCGTCTTTTTTAACTCCGTATACTCATCCGACTCGAATCACGGTGACTCGAGACACACGTCTATGGCTCTATCGTTCGTCAGTATTTCGTCCATGTGCATTCGTGAGAGTGTGTCGGGAACGACGTTTTGCGCTCCTTTTCGATGTTGAATACCGAAATCATAACCCTGGAGTTTCAAACTCCACCTTGCCAACCTCCCAGAAAGATCTTTCTGATTCATGAGCCATTTGAGGCTGGCATGATCAGTTATGATGGTGAACGGGGTTCCTTCCACATAAGGTCGGAATCTCTTCACACTCACGATGGCGGCGTAGCATTCAAGTTCCGTAATGCTGTAATTTCTCTGCGCCTTATTTAATTTTGCCGAAACGTAGGCAACCGGTCTTTCGTTCTGGTCATCGTCTAGTTGGAACAAAACCCCTCCCACTCCGTCCGTTGACGCATCACATTAAATATAAAAACGACGCTTAAAGTCAGGATGTGTGAGCACCGGTGCAGAAACCAAGCTCTGATTTAAAATTTCAAATGATTTTATTGCTTACTCAGTCATAGTGCATTTCTTAATTTTGTCCTTTTTGAGGTAGTTGCTTCGGGGTTTTCGGAACTGGAAAGTCCCTCACAGCTACCACTTTGTTGGCGTCTGTCCTAATACATCCATCCCCGACTACGTATCCTAGATATCGAACTTCTTTAAAACAGAACTTGCTTTTTTCTACATTAATTGTTAGCTTATCCTCGCGAAGACACCGAGCGACCTTTTCCAACAGACACATATGGGACTCGAAATCTACAGAACAAACTAACAAATCGCAACCCGAAAGACATGACAGTAAATTGGTAAAGGGGTCGGTCAAGGACAGTCTTTTCTCTTGACTTCTTCTCCTGAGGAATCTGCCAGAAAGCCTCCTTTAAATCTATCGCGGAAATAAATCGTGTATTTTGTAGTCGGCTGAGGATTCCATCAATGTGGGGTAAGGGGTAGGCATCCTTAATTGTTCGTTCGTTGACTTTGCGAGCGTCCAGGCACAAGCGGTTTTTCGTCCCTTTTATTACCAGCGATACCGGCGAATTCCAGCTGCTGTTGGACTCCTCGATGACTCCCATGTCCAACATTCGATCTAACTCTGCGTATATGAGTTTTTGAAAGCTGGTGAAATAGGGTAATGGCGCTGCTTTACTGGCAGATTCTCGTCAACCACCTCGATGACGTGCTCCTCCTAATCTGTTTGGCCTAACCCTAATACCGCGAAGGAAGGGAATTGGGCTTTTACACGCTCCAACCTATTATTTTGCTCCGGCGTTAAAACGTGCTGCACAGCATCGAAACACAAGTCACCCTCGGCGGGCACGAGCTCCGCCACACTGGCACCATTCACACGACCACTCACGCCCTTACTCATAACACTCATACCGAAAGCCTGCCAAAAATCTATCCCAAAATACACTTCCTGTTGCAGATCAGGAACTATCAAAAATTCTAATTCCCTGGTCGTATTATCCCACTCGACTGGTAACTTTATGACCCCTACCACGGCGGTTTCCTCCCCGTTCGGGGTCCGGATATTTTGGCCCCTGATTGGACCAATCAAGGCTTCCTTTCCCCGAAGGAGTGCAGCTGAGTCTTTGCCTAAGCAGCTGGTACTCGCCCCTGAGTCCAAGAGAGCCAGGACCTCGTGACCTGCTATATTAGTTTTAGCAAAAAACCTGTTATCACCTTTCACGGTGACTATGGTTGAAACAATTTTATTCTTTAGTCTCTTAAAAAATTTCCTTTTCTCCCTCATCTTTTCTATTTTCTTGAAATTTCTCTTCTCCTTCCTGTCCTTGTTCATCGACTCACAAAATATTCTTCGCCTAGCCTCCTCATATTCTAATTTCCGTTGGTGTAAGCTCTTCATTTCCTGCTTTCCGGTCACTCTTCCCTCTACTCTAATTACATTATCCTTCTTTTGCTTCCTCAAAATCGTTACTGATGGGTTGCCGGGTTGCGTGTCTCCTGGCTGGAGTCCCCGGTCAACTCTGCCAGTCTCGGGTTTCCCGATTTGGATTTGAATACACAAAAGGACAAATCACTCCCACATGCAAAACATACCATATTGTGGAACGAGGACGAACATTTATTTGGTTTTTGTGCTTCTGCCGGGTTTCTCACAAAGTGATCCACCGGCATACCACACGAAAAACACAACATTAAGTGGAAGGGAGAAGCACAAAAGGAATTGGCGGTGGACTTGGACGCGGACGTATTGACAGAAGGACGAACACTATTGGGATGGGATGTGGTTGGGTGTTGATGTTGAGGTTGGGATTGATGTTGAGATTGGTGTCGGGATTGGTGTTGAGGTTTCCCATTAAATTCTTCTATTTTTGCTTCCTCTAACAGTTCTGGAAGCTCGAAGCGTACCTCACTGACTACTTTAGACCTGCTCTTATTTTCTTTTATGAGTTTTTCGGCTCTCTTGCATTCCGACTTGAGCTCCGCCAACGAGTCCATTTTTATGGCGAAGGTCAATTTGGCCAGGTACGGTTTAAGATTTCCCCTAATTATGCCAACCAATTCCCTCTCAGGGATTCTCTTCCGCAAACGGAATGTCATGTTATGGACTTCGGCATAAAAGTCGTCGAAAGCTTCCGCGGGCAGCTGTTTCCTCTCCATGATTTCACGGATGATTTCATAGTCGGACTCGGCAGTCTTGAAGTGGCTCAGCAGCTCGGACTTTAGCTCAAAGTAGCCAAAGTTCGGCTCCTCCGCATGGTCTTCAAGGCCCCGCCGGAAACCAGACAATGAAAGTCCGTGAAAAGCTGGAAGAAGGAAATATTATGCTGCTCGCGCATCCTCTCTACCCGAAAGATGAAGCTTTCAACGCTTATGCCTTTATTGGTCCCATCGAATTTGATGTGCCACTTTTCTAAGTCTAGTTTTTTCCACCTGGGAGGGTTACCACCGTCTCGCTCGGAAGTCCGATTGGTATTCGGCCTACCGTCACGAGCAGTAGCTTCCCCCCTACGGTTCTGCAGCTCTGGCGTGGATGCCACAGCGGACCGATGTCCCACCGCTCCGCCATTTGTACCACCAAATCTTGTTGTTGCGCCATCATCGCCATTATGCGGCTCAGCTGTTCAACATTGGCTGCATGCTCATTAGCGTCGGTGCGAGGAGCATTTAGGCCGCCGTGAACCATTGCTGGTGCGTTTCGCGATGGAACATCGCCCCCCTGTGCACCCACGTTCTCGCTATCGGACATCTGGCACACCAAATCGATTTTCTGCGAGAAGTTCAAACTGTCCCCTGTCTCGTTAAACGACACTCCGTTCGCGAAAGAGACCCTAATCGGACGCTCAGGGCCAAACGATCCAAAGATCCGCGACGCGCACCTATTAAAGTAGTCCGTAGGGACAAAGTCAACGGGCCTCGGTATACCCGTGTCAATTTGGTTGAAAAGAGCACCTGCAATTTGGTTTTCTAGGGCTCGCGCACGGCTCCTAGTTACGCGTTGGTTGGAATCTAGTATCCCTAATCCCCCAGTAACTCTGTCTTTGGTATAATTCCGTTTTTCAGACATTCACTGTCTGAACGAAAACAATTGCAGGAAATTGAAAAACGTGACCAGGTACCCTAATGTAACCAACGATTCAGTATTCCCAAAAGCGAACTCCTACTAACGCACAACCCCAAAAAAAATTAGCACAACAATAAAATTGTAAAAAAAAACCAATGAAGTCCAATAACAATATAAAATTTCACTAAAACAGTGGGTATTTGTTTTGACGATAGGATTAACAGAAAAAAAAGGAAATCAGACAATCTAGGGGAAAATGAATTCACACAAGATCCAATAACCAAAATGTTATTGCAATATGTCTAAACACAATCCAGGTATTCAAATAATAAGTATTAATAAGTGTGGGTGTACGTATATATTTATGTTTTGAAAATTCAAGTTATGTGTGTAGAATCTGCACTGTAGATTTTTATATATATATATAAATGCCTAACAAAAAAAATTACTAAAATTTACCCAAAACCCAAGATCAAAAATAAAATAGAAAAATAAAAACTTAGTTCTAATTATTACAAAAAAAAGAATTAAAAGATATTCTGTAATTTATGGAATACGCTAACACCTAAAAAATTCAAGTGTGTACGATTTTCAACGTATGTATGTGTTTGTAATTTTTTTTTTCTAATAACAAAAAGGGAAGGCAAATATGAAACAAACTTAAGAACGATGTAGTATAAAAAAAAACTCGAAAGTTTTCAAACGCAGTTTCAGAAAAAAATTTTCGAAACTATCTTCTTAAGCAAATCATCAACAATAAAAATTGTCACTGAGAGCCAAAAAAACTCAAATTTGAAATTTGCAAAAAAAATGACAAAACCACTATTGAAACTGAGTGTATATATCTTAGTGTGTGTGGTGCTGCCTTGGCGAAGGTTCGGTTAAGGCAGCGTGTTCGTCCGTATCTAAACATCTAGTGTCAAGTCCGCCGTCATGCTGTCCGTGGAAGCGTGGCACATCACGCTCATGGGCTTATCCCTAAGAGTGGATGCCACACCTCTTCTCATAACTATCGTGGCGACGGCTGCAAACCTCACTCACCGGCAGTGCTGGACTGCCGGTAAGGTAGCTTAAACAGCCCGCCACGATCTCCTGCTAACGTCCATCTTCTAGCTGAGTATCATACCAGGTACCACTTAATCAAGTTGTAGAAACCCGGAAAAGGAACCCTGGCATGAACACTCAGCCACTCCCTATACCTTTGTCATGATGACACTTGTCGACCAGGCGAGCCCAATTGGCGTTGCCGTCATGACGGTCCCTGTTCTGTCAAAAGACGGAAATAGGGATTGGGTTTGGATGGAACATGCGATAAAAAAAAGGAAGGAAGTCTAGAAGAAAAGTGGGATAGAGGTTACTTGAAAAATGTGGGAAATAAAAGAGGATCGGGCTATTAAGCGTTGGGCGCCATTGTTACGTGGCTGGCTGTTTGGGTAGCGAGGAGCGGCGGCAAGCAGGTATGCTTGCGGGCCTAGGCTAGCTCGTCGTCTTGGGCGGGGTATTTCACCACCGTCCTCACCCGCAGCCACATGAGCAAAAAGAGGGTTCATACCTGCATATGTTGTAAAAGAAGGGAAAGCTGAAACAAATAGAAATAAACGTGAGGGGCAGAGTTAAGAGGGGAAAAAGATAGAGGCCTGTCCTGTCAGGTGGAGTCTACCCTCCCTCTGCAGTGCAACTTGCACCGCACCGTGGGTACTGTGCTGATTCCTATCTACTTACAGTGCCCCCAAGCCTGACATAAGTCTGTCCGTCCGTCAATAAGTCATTTCCATATCACTCACCCCCACCTAACCTTGCCACGCACAAGCGCAGCACCAACACCAAATATTGTCAACCTAGCCCTGCATAATGAATATATTCATATTTCATTCAAACATAATTCTTATAATTTATTTACAAAGTTCTTGGTTTACAAATTAGCAAATACCACCCTACTACTAGTTCAATGATTTCTAAAAAAGAGAACTTTAATCTCAAAGTTTAATACAAAATAATGTGACAATGATTTCAAAATGCTTAGCTACTAGGATCACTTGCAAAGTTTCTATTTACTCAAAAATAAAATAAAAAAATGCTTAAATTTAATGCTAATCTTTATTAATTAAAATTGCAAATTCAATTCAATCGATTCTGAATTCAATTCAATACAAAATACTTACGACTAATAGACCAAGTGTCTGAACTCAAATGGAAAAAAATTAAGACTTTTAGGGCCACCCTAATGCAATATTATTAATAGGAGCTAATTCTAAATCCTAAAGATACAAATTCAAACAAAATAAAATAAGAGGGCGAACAAAAAAATTCAAGTACCCTAATCCCTGACCTATCGCAACCGCTCAAGTAAATATAAGATCAATTTTGTATAAAACAAAAGTAGGTCACCAAAGTAAAGCAAAAAAAAAACCAGTTTGGCATATTATAAACAAAAGGTGTGTATGTTTGTAGTTATGTATGTACATATATTCCTTACGTAGGTTTCCTTCTTCTATTTTCTCAAGAAGATCAGACATCATATGCTAATATATGTACATACATTCAAATATGTGTATTAGAAAAAATATTGTGCTCAATTTTCACTCACCCGTATACTCGTACACCAACGGCGCCGGTGCAGTTGAGTGGATGTGCAGAATTCGCTGAAATAGCAAGAGTCAAAAACATACATATGTACCTATGACCACACTCAAAATAGCCCCCCTCACACACTCAACCAAGAGCACTCGGTAGTGATCTTTGGTTATTGAGTGTTTTGATTGTATCAATTTTAACAGCGGGCTGAGTAGATGCAATGATTTAAAAAAATGTGCATTCTATAAAAAAATGTCTGTGGGGCGGAAGGCACACTAACATGCTTAATCTCGGGATGTGAGGCAAAAAAAAAAACAAACATATGTTAGAATTGATTTTACCTATAATCATCAGTAGAAAAGTAAGTACAAAAAATTGAAAATAGGGCAAAAGTTCGAAATTTTAAAATTTTGAGTTAGTACTACCGTAGGTAGCGAAAAAAAGTGTGCAAAAGAAAAATGTGTATATGGTAGAAGATGGGGATATAAAAATACTAAGAAAACTAAATGTCAAACTGAAGTGGAAAAATTAAGAAAATGACTTACCAGGAACTTCTGCTTTTTTTTTCACGTTTCGCGAACCGCTTTTCGGAGCGCCCAACTTTAAGTATCGCTTTTATTCGCGCACAACACACCTTTTTTTTTGTTTCGCTTTAAGCCGCGCACTTCAGACTTTTTTAAATATTTTTAGAGGCACAAACTTTTAAATATTCACTCACTCACACTGGGCACTGATAAAGTAATACTTTGTCCGTTGCCTAACGTTGCGCCCTTTTATAGCTACCGCCGTGGCAAGGAACGTTACCCAGAAACGGAAAATTCGTACCTATACATACCAAACTTTATTTTCGGCTTTCCCGTATTTTTCATCCATACAATCAGGCACTCATACATTCACACGCTTACCGCTCTACAGAACGAACACCTACACAGATACACTCGGTTCGTGCCTTGACCGCTCACACTGATGCATTCACACGCTCATAGCCTTGCACAAATACACATCCACATACATAATACAGAACAAAGCAAACACATAGGTGTATGGCATTCATCAATGTTGCTAAGTTGTTAGCCGCATGGTGACATTTTATTTATTATAACAGCATGATGCCAAGCGCAACATCTCATTTTCGCTGCAACATTGTATTCGCTACAATGTTGTAAATGTTAATGTTATTATGTTAACATTATGTTAATGGCAACATTGCGGCTAAGGCACGGACCTGGACACAAAACACATAAACACATAGACGCATATACACTCTGCCACTCATTTAAGCCAGTATGGAGACAGGCTGTCGTTACATGTTATGTATTGGCCATGCAGTCCATCGCAAAGAGGGCGAATATAACCGAGCAGGAAATAATTGAGTTCATTATCGACAGCATCAGTGGCACCGTCTCTATTATACACCTGCTGCTACCTGCCAGGACGTTAGACGAACTAAAGGTCCTAATCGGACGATATGAAAGAAGATACTTGGTGGCCGACGCAGTAACCAACACCACAGGACGTAAACAGGCATCACGGCCATCTGAGGAAAATAAATTGAAATGTTTTAATTGCTCCAAAAACGGGCATATTAAACCTAATTGCCCCTACCCGTTGCGGCCAGAAGGGTCATGTTTCCGCAGTTGGCGGATGGGTCACGACCATCGGTCATGCACCAACGCTGCAAAGGTTTTGAAACCCAAAAACCAGATAGCCACCGTAATGGGAGACGAAGACGGCGAGCTGGACACGGTCAACGCGTATAACTATGTGAGTACCACATTTAGAATAGAAAATATATTAGTTTCTGACGTTATTCTTTCGATTTTTGACACCGGTAGTCCGGTTAGTTTCATACAAATGTCACTGGTCCCAGAACAACTGGTCACTTTGCAGAAAACAATATATCCAAATACGCCGGGATATAAAGGAGTCGGGGGCAAAAAAATAAATATAATTTCGAAAATAAAATGTATTTTAAATGTTAATGAAATGTCAAATAAAATTGAATTAAACGTCATTTCAGATGAAGATATGGTAGTACCACTTATTTTGGGACGTGACTTTCTTAATAAATTTCATATCAAACTAAAAAGTGTTAGAAAAGAATATACTAAAAAAAATTGTTAGACATAAGCACAAATATTAAATCAAATACAATTGAGTCACAAAAAGATGTAACTGACCCCGATATACTTCCGGCCATTGTAAAATCATGCCCAGATAGTAATTACAATTGTAGCTCCGATGATTTATCTGACGTTTGCCTGCCTGATGTTTTTTGCATTGACGTTTCTTGCAATGAAGATGAAATAGATATAGACCGTATACTTTCCGAGAGACAACATAATAGGATAATGCAACTTTTTGAGGATAACTATCTCAAACCGGTAATAAAAACCGAACCACTTAGGTATGAACTGAAAATCCATTTAAATACAGACGTCCCTTTTCACCATGCACCCCGCCGGTCGTCTTATGCAGAGCGCAATGAGGTACAAACAATTGTTGACGAATTGCTCAAAGAAGGAATAATACAACCAAGTAACTCACCTTATACGTCAGCCATTGTGCTAGTTAAAAAAAGGAATGGGAAAACTGGTATGTGTGTGGACTATAGAGCACTCAACAAATTGACGGTTAGAGATAATTATCCTTTGCCATTACTTGAATACTGCATAGAATACTTACAGAATAAGCATTTTTTCACCGTACTAGATTTGAAAAGTGGATTTCACCAAGTTAATATGTCTGCAGAGTCAATACCTTTTACCGCTTTTGTAATTCCGAATGGACAACTTGAATATTTGAAAATACCTTTAGGGTTAATAACGCCCCCGCAGGGTTCCAAAGATTTATCAATATCATCTTTCGAGATATGTTAGACGAAAGGAAAATTATTATTTATATGGACGATATAGTTATTGCCACTGAGAACTTCGAAGACCATATGGGGAATCGCTCTACGTACCCTGAAGCTTAATTTAAAGAAATGTAAATTCGGATACCAAGAAATATATTATTTAGGATATAAGGTTACTCGAGCGGGAATCGCTCCTAATGAGTCCCATATTAAAAGTATTCAAAATTTTCCTATCCCTACGAAACCGAAACAGTTGCAGTCGTGTTTGGGATTGTTCTCCTACTTCCTTAGGTTCGTACCATCCTTTTCACGAATTGCTAAGCCTTTACAAAACCTATTAAAAAGAGATGTTCAATTTAATTTTGACGAGAAATGTCACGACGCCTTTTTTGAATTAAAATCCCGTCTGATTAAAAGTCCAGTTTTAGCCATTTACATTCCAGAAAAAGAAACTGAACTACACTGCGATGCCAGTAGCATTGGCTTGGAAGCAGTACTATTACAACGCCAGGATGATGGCAAACTTCACCCAATTTCTACTTCTCAAAAACCGCCTCAAGTGCTGAATCAAAGTACCACAGTTTTGAGTTAGAAACTTTATCTATAATATATGCTTTGAGAAGAATTCGGACTTACTTGGAGGGAATACCTTTTACCATAGTTACGGACTGCAACTCCCTAACCTGTTACGGTCCGCTGCTACGGTCTACGGCTACGACCCACTTGGGAGCGCGTTCACGCGAACACCCCTAGCGATGTGGCGAAAGTGCCGATAAAAAAAATATCGAAAAGAAGAAAAAAGACAGACCGGCCATCACGAGGAAGAAAAAATTCTTTAGCACGAGGTTCCGGCCATGAAAGGAAGAAAAGTGTACATTACCTAAGAAAATCAAAGAAAAATCATAAATAAGCGAATAAATTGAAAAACAGCAGCAGCTACCAAAAAAAAAAAAAAGTGGATTAGAAAAACCACAGAAGTTTGTGCCGTGGAGGAGCGCTGAGTGCGTCGCAGAACAGAAAACCACCCATATACAAATAACGTAAGGACTAGTAAGAAACGGCAGCAGTACGCTGCAGCATACTATAGCGAAAGCCAAAACTAGCACCAGGCCATCCTAATCACAAGGCCCACACGAAGTCTCATTACCACCAGGTTCGCCCGATCACCTCGGACCAGAGTGCGATACTTACCAACAGTACCAACACCGCGCGCCCCAGACCGCGCGTCACGAACAATTACGACCAACCACCAGCGTCACGAAGTACACCCACCCAAGCGTCGCGAGGGTTTCTGTTGGATGAGTAGGTACCGGCCTACTGGGTGAGTCATTTCATTTTCTTGATTTAACACGAGTACACGTCCTCGGGTGCGGAGGCTTTGCCTTTTGGTTGTGGGTCGTGCGTTATGTACCCCATTGTATGAAGTCCGGTCAGTATGCAAAACATTATAGTAGTACTGGCATCTTAAATAAGGCAAAGCAAACCAAGGGAAGAGACTTGTCGTAAACAAATCCTAAGGACGAGATGGATCGGTAGGAGGGGATAGCTTTGCACACCGCAACATTCCAAGGACGTGCACCTGAATATATTTAGTTATGTACACACCTATATATTATATATACAAATTAAACTGAACTTGTACAACTGTTCACTGGCATGTACCCCCAAAGAAATTGTGTTGCCATTCTAACCATACTTTAACGAAAGGTCTACTCTGGGCCAATGTAAGCTTTCGAATCAAGATATTTTAATGTACTTTGGCAGACGCATGCAATAGTCAGCAGCATGCCCTTTCGAGCAACATTCTTTGGTTAAGATCGTTAATGTGAACTTATTTTGATTGTGTTTTGTCACACCGAATGGGTTACTCACATATGCAAACTATTCGTAAAGTTTTTTAATGAAATTCGAACCGAAATAATGAAGTGGTTTTCACCAACTTGAGCTCTGCCGCATTATGTTAGAAAACAAATAAAACTAAATTAGCATGTAAGCCGGAATAACTCTGAATGAGTACCTTTCCGTATTTGAATTTTACGACCTAAATTAGAGGCATAACTAAGAGATTTGTTTAAGCTCCCAGTAATATATATGTACAAACCCGACTATCCGTAGGACATATGTTAGTAGGATTTATGTGCATGCACGTGCATACAGACTCATGTGCAGCCATTTGTAAGCACAAATCGGGTCAGTTCTAAAACATTTGTCCTACCGATTTTTTTTTATTCTGGTCGGCCGCAAGTACTGTGCGAATGAACGAAGTAATACCTGAATATATACACATGTCTATTAATTGTTCCTACGACCCTTAAGGGCATTTGGAAGTTTTGAACATAAGTTTTGTAAACCAGGGAACTTAGATTACCCTTGCTGTTTCCGTCTCACGTATGAATTAGTGAATACGCTTTTGGGGGGGGGGGGGGGGGGGGGTTTTTTTGAGAGGTAAATCTATGCATACATTTTCTTCTCGCCCTGGTATATACCCCAAACCCATGAACCTAAGATAGAACAAAATAATATATAAAATAAATAAAAAGGAAATAAGTTTAAAATAAGTTTGTTGATAATTCGTGCTATCACTATTATCAAAAAGCATACTTATTTTAAAAATTTATAATTTTTAGTTAACTGCATTTTATATACCAACAAAAAAAAAACTATCGTTCACTTTCTTTTTTTGCATAAATTCGTAATTTAAGCTCATATACCTAAATGTAAACCTAAATACAAATAATAATAATTTAAATTTAAAATTATTAATACACCTGTTCGTAGTAAAAGACAGTACCTTTAGTATTTTGTAATTATTTAACTTGAAGTTTAGTAGTAAAGTTACATAAGTTCATTTATTTCAAGAAAGAAACAAACAAATATTGAGCACTTCAAAGAATACTGCACACGTGCAAAACCGTTAGTTTTGTAGTAAATTTAATTACTTGTTTTATTTTTTTTCCTTATATGCATTTCCACGTAGTGTAAAACGGAATTATGTATAAAATTGTAGAGCGAAATCATGAATTATAAATAAATTGTAACTAGAATGGGAATGCTGACGTCTCCCTTTATTTAGAAGGCACATAGGGTTAACAGGTAAGGGGCCACCGAAATTTTAGGTGCGTCGGTGGCCATGGTTATTTGAGGGTGGGATAAATGCACCGGGCGTCGCAACAACACCCGCGGCGCCCCCAAGTTATATTCGGCCCTTTTATTTTTCAGCTTTTTGTATATTATTTTTATTTTTTCAGCGTTTTTTTTCCGAGTTTGATTTTAACAGTTAGTAACCGGTCATCTCCGGTTCGGTAATTTTTTTTGCGTCAATTTCTTTTTTTTGCGGTTATTTTTTATTTGAATTTTTAAATTTTGAATGTCAACGGTCTGTCCGTGACATCCGGTTCGGCCGGATGTTGTTTTATTTTGAATTTCAAGCGTTTTGAGTCGGTCTCTGCGCTTCTGACAGGTTTTTTGAATTTGACAGCTGCTCGTTTTGATAGGCATGATATGATTTTTTTCTGCTTATGGCGCAGGAACAGTAAGGTTGGCAAGGACCCGCCCCAGCCGACAATGACTAGCCACTGTGCACCAACACATCATGCCGACCTCCTTCCTTACTGCTTCCATCATAGATGCATTTCCATAACAGATGGCGCCCAACGTGGTTCCTGAGGCGCTGGGTGCGAGGGTCACTCCAGGTCAACTTGTGAAATTGACCATCCCACCAGTCCGGGGTGAGCAGCCGCAGGAGCAGCCACCTGCGTTGCGGTGGGATGGTTCGGCGGATCAGGGTGTCCTGAGTGATCATCGTCTCCGGTAGCTGAGGGATCCACGCTACTTAACGTCAGTTATCGGGATTTTTGTATTCACCCGATGAGGCAGTGCTGCACGCACTTAAGTTTTTTTGTAGATTTTGGGGTTTATTTTCCCGAAATGTTGTCCGTTAGTCGGTTTGGTAATAATATGTCCGCTAACTTGGGTTTTTTTTGTAAGGTAGTTTTTTTTAGTTTCCCTGCCGAATTTTGTATCGTTTTGGTATGAGGTGTGAGTGTGTGTGTTGTCAGAACCCCAGCTCATCCCACGTCCCAGGGGGTAAGGTAGAATACCACCTGGAATGTGAAGGGTTGAGCTGGGATTCAGAGAGGCACTCCTTCCTGTCCCACCGAAACCGCTCCACCCATTGCGGCGGAGGCAGGAGGGGTGTCCAGCAAGGATGGACGGGAGGCCTCAACACCCCCAGCCAGTCCCAGGGGCAAGCCCCTGGAGACTGCCCCTGCGTTGCGGCTGGGCGTGTTGAGACCGACCCGTGTGTGCCTGGAGTGACCCTAGTGACCCCAACCAGTCTCGTAGGGGGGCCTTAAGACCCCCTCGCATTGCGGTTGGGAGCACTAGGGACAAGTATGAATGGATTTATGTTCCATTTTTTTTTTGCCTGTAGCCTCGTGCCTTCTTGAGGAAGGGAATTATGAGCGTTCCCATTTATCGTACAGTACATATATATACCTAACTGAGGATTTTTTTCCAAGTATTTGGCTCAATTTCTATATATATATATAATTTCTTTTTTTCTCGCCTCACGTGGCAAAAAGGTTTTTTTTGCTTGACCAGATTTTCGTATAACATGTCGCGCGACCAATCCTTTAGTCAGCAGGGCCGGAACACACCGTTCGGGAGCGCGGGGAATTACAGGGAAAACCGAATCGGGGTAGCAATAATAGGGGGGCTTTCCCCAAGGCCAGGCGTCCGTTGGTGGTGCACACCCCAGTAGGGGGACATCGCGGAGATCCCGCGCTGTTCAACATAGGCTCGGACCTGAACGAACCGCGCGACAAAATAGACATACCCGTAAGCACCAGTCATGTGAACGTGCACGATATCTCGGGGCTAATGCCCAATGCGGCAATCTACGCACCCGAAGGAGCTGGTGCTTTACCACCAAACCAGGAAATGGGAAATTTCGGAGACGCCACAAGCGATCGGACCTTAGGAATGCAGGACGAAGCCAACCGCGGAGGCTAGTGGGTGGACGTGCTACACCAACTGTTTCAGGCTTCGCAGGAGGAAATGCGGAGAGAGATGGGCTCAATTAGAGCCAACATGGCCCAGCTCAACGCCGCTCTCGAATCCACGCAGCAAGCAAACCAGCAACACAGGAACGCAAGTAGGATGGACCGTAATCCATTGCCATCGGTAGTACCGACAATGTACCCGACTCCAAGCAACATAGCAGTCAAACCGCAGGAGTGGAAAATCGCGTTCGACGGCACCGGCAGCGTAGCCGATTTTCTATTTAAACTGAACACCTTGTGTGAGCGCACACAATGCCCGGATGAACAAATAATGGCCAGTTTCCACTTGTTCCTTTCTGGACGAGCCGAAGAATGGTACTGGCTATTTACCAAACAAAACCCAAATGCGACTTATGCCTTTTTGTGCTACTCGTTAAATAGAGAGTTTGGCACTTTGAAAACGGACCACGAGATCATGATGGAGATCTCCATGCGGAAGCAAAAGGCAAGTGAGTGTTATGACGTGTTTCACGCGGACATAATCTCCTTGAACGCGCGCTTAAGGGAGCCAATGTCAGAGCTTCTCCTGATTGACATAATAAAAAGGAACGTCAACAGTAGCCTTAAGCTAATGCTTTTTAATGCGGACGTAAGGAACCTCCACGATCTACGCGATGTAGCACGCAGAGGTGAACAAGTGCTGAAAGAGAGCAAGCTGCTGGGCGCCATTTACCCAGGACGGCATGTAAGCGAGGCACGCGTGACAACCCCGGACATGACGATGGAAGGCGAGAACGGCGAGATAGATCCGCAGATAGAGGCGCTGGAGTATAGACGCAGCAGAAGACCGGACTACTCGGGAATCCAATGCTGGAATTGCCAGGGAATGGGGCACTCCTATATATATTGTGAGGAACCCATAAAAGGTCCTTTTTGTTTTAAATGTGGGTATAAGGGTGTATTCACTCCTAAATGCCTTAGGGACCATCGTAGGCAGGGAAACCAGTACCCGAGCGAGAAGGCGGGGGAACCTCGTTCGGCTTCATAGCTCCCACATCAGCCAGTGCTCGAGGCGTCGTCCCGTGCGCTGAACCCGAGGGCGAATCTCTGCATGGAGGTGGTGAGCTTCCGAGGTGCAGTAGTACCCTGGCAGAAGAACCCTCGACTGTAATAACAACTTTCCCTGATAGTACTGACGATTCGAATAGTTCTGAATCCGAGAGTCGAACGTCCTCTTTCACGATGGGCGAGCAAATCAAAATTCTGCGACGCCAGCATAGGGATGTCGCGAGCCAAACGCAACTCTCCCCAAGCCTAGAAGAAAGGGAGCATAGGTACGAACACATAAGACATACCATTTTTGAACAATATCCGGTATCGGAAAATATTTTGAAGTGTAGGAAGAGATACCACAGGAGAGTACAGGAGCGTAGACTGCTGCAAGCCACCACGTTAACGCTTACAGAGGACGAAAGGCCTCTAGTAAAGGCTAAAATTAAAAATAGTTTTCTTGTAGGGTTGTTGGACTCGGGAGCCAACGTCTCCATCTTAGGGAAAAATGGATTAGAATTCCTAAAGGATAACGGCTTCGAATATCAGCCCTTACACGCGTTCGTATATACCGCGGGCGGCAACAAGCGAAAAATTTTAGGCTCAGTATCTCTACCGGTCACTTTTAAAAATATCACAAAGGTTATTCGTTTTTACCTTGTACCTTCACTGCTCCAAGAAGCATACTTCGGGGTAGATTTTTGGAGAGCATTTGCGTTAGCTCCCGAAATATTCCCAAGCGTAGAGTGTTTAGAGACTAGGCTTGAAAAGGAAGAGGAACTTAACCTCCATGAATTGTCACCAGAACAGAAATCAGAATTGCGAAAAGTCATCGAGACGTTTCCTTCGTATGAGAAGTTAGGCCTAGGGCAAACTAAATTAGTGGAGCATCACATCGACACCGGTGATGCTGTACCTATAAAAAGCAAGCATTTCCCTCTTTCGCCGCCAAGGCAAGCCGAAGCTTTTAGAGAACTAGACAGGTTACTACAGTTAAGAGTTATAGAAGAATCCAACTCCCCGTGGTGTAGTCCTGTAGTACTGGTCCGGAAACCAGGTAAAGTCAGGCTGTGCATAGACTCGAGAAAGGTCAACGCGGTGACTAAGAAGAATTCGTACCCCCTGCCTCATATCAACGGCTTATTGAGCAGACTCAAGGACACGCATTTTATTAGTGGCATTGATCTGAAAGACGCGTTCTTCCAGATCAAATTGACAGAGTCCTCTAAGGAAAAAACAGCATTCGCAGTTCCGGGGAGGCCTCTGTACCACTTCAAGATGATGCCATTTGGTCTGTGCAATGGACCGCAGACTATGAGTAGGCTGATGGACAAGGCAATCCCTTCGCGTCTGCGGGAGAATGTCTTCGTCTACCTAGATGATCTAATGGTGTGTAGTACTAATTTTGAAGACCACCTGGAATTACTAGCGGAAGTGGCCAAATGCCTGAGAGACGCAGGTCTGACAATAAACGTGGAAAAAAGTAAATTTTGTCAGAAGGAAATACGCTACTTAGGGTACTTGATAGGCAGCGGGTGTCTGAAGGTGGATCCGGGAAAAGTAGAAGCAATACAAAACTTTCCGATCCCTAAATCCCCTCGGCAAGTGCGTAGGTTTGTGGGCATGGCGAATTGGTACCGAGCGTTTATTACCAATTTTGCTGACTTGGCAGGTCCCTTGACCGACTGTCTCCGAAAGTCAGCAGGCCCGTTCAGGCTTACTCCTGAAGCTATAAAGGCATTCGAAAAACTAAAAGTAGCCTTGAGTTCGGCGCCTGTCTTGGCCCAACCAGACTTCTCCAAAGAATTCGTAATACAATGCGACGCTTCCAAAATAGGTGTTGGCGGAGTGTTGTTCCAGGTCGATGATGAGGGCGCTGAGCATCCAATCGCCTTCGTGTCGAAAAAGCTGAATAATGCTCAACGCAATTATACAGTAACCGAGCTGGAATGTCTTGCAGCCATAATTAGCGTGAAGCGTTTCCGACCCTATGTCGAAGGATTACCTTTTCGGATTGTTACGGACCACTCCAGCTTCAAGTGGCTGATGACACAAAAAGACTTGAGCGGGAGGTTGGCGAGATGGTCACTCTTACTGCAAAGATACGATTTTAGGATGGAACATCGTAAGGGTACCCTGAATGTAGTACCAGACGCGCTGTCGCGTTTTGACGTTGACGAGTTAACTTTCACTACTACGCCCGGAGAAATAGATTTAGTCTCTCCCGAATTCTGCAGCAACGAATATTTAGACTTAAATCGGACCGTCACCGAAAACGAGGAATCACTTCCGGATTTACGAGTGGTGGACGGTGTAATCTTCAAAAGAGTTAAGTTTCGTAAGGGGTTGGAAGGGGAAGAAGACTCGCTGTGGCGTTTATGGTTGCCAAAAGGGTTGACTGAGGAAGCAGTGAGATTAGCACATGACGCTAACCGGAGTTACCATGGCGGATGGCAGAAAACCTTAGAGCGTGTTAGGCAGAAGTACTTCTGGCCGCAGCAGGCTAAGGACGTCAAGGACTACGTCCAGCGTTGTGACACCTGCAAAACGGTAAAACCCACCAATCAGCAGTCGAGACCACCTATAGGGAGTACCTTTGAATCCGAAAGGCCATTTCAGCGGTTGTATTGCGACTTTCTAGGGCCGTATCCGAGATCTAAACGGCGAAATCAATTTCTTTTCATAGTACTAGACCATTTTTCAAAATACGTTTGGCTAAAGCCCATGCAGAGAGCCACCACTGTAAACGTTATAAATTACTTCGCTTCAGAAATTTTTCCGGCTGTAGGGGTCCCTGAGTTTATTCACAGTGACAATGGTAAACAGTTTATCTCGAAGGAAATGAACCAATTTTTAGTAAATTACGGGGTGACGCACGTGAGGACGGGGCTATATTCTCCCCAAGCGAACGCATCCGAACGCGTCAATAGAGAAATTGTTTCTAAGATTAGGATTTTCCTGAAGGATAAACCTGACCATACCGATTGGGATAGGCATATACCCGAGATTTTATCAGTTTTGAGAAGTGATTTTCATACGGCGATTCAGTGTTCTCCATACTTTGCATTATATGGCCAAAACATGGTCCAGCATGCCTCAACGTACAACATTTTAGGGAAACTCGGCAGCCTTCGGGAAGACCAAGCTACAGTAGTAAGCCGAGCTGACAAGTTGACTAATATTCGCGAGCAGCTCCGTAGAAATTTAGATCAGGCCAAGGATAGGGGAGTAACCACCTATAACAAGCGCTCTAGACAGGTCAACTACAAGGAAGGTCAGGAAGTTTTCCGAAAAAACTTTGCCTTAAGTAACTTCAAACAGGGCATTAACGCCAAATTCCTACCCAAATACCTGAAATACCGCGTGCTTCGAAAGATAGGCAATGCATTTTATGATCTCGAGGACCTAAACGGGAAATTGATAGGTGGCTTCCATGCTTCGGATATTCGTCCGCAATGAACCAGAAAACGTTTCCTTGCCAAATTACAATTTGACCTTTTTTTTTATATACCTACCAATTGGACTTTTTTTGTCTGGGCGTTTTGGCGGTCGGGGACATCTCGCCCAGTATTCTCCCCGAGCAATGACCTCATAGGTTGTTCACACGCGTACTCACCGAGGACCGTGAACACCCTGGCAGTCCACGCTTGGGTCGGACTAGCCTTTCGGAGTTTTGACGAGTTCTCCAGATCAAAATGTCTACACCTTTTTTTTTGCTTTGCCTTCCTGTGGGAGCGATACCCACTAGGAACCATCTTTCGGAGTTTTGACGAGTTCTCCATAACAAATGTCTAATCGCCGCAAAGCCTTTTAACTAGGAAACAGAAATTATTCCCAACTTGACTCAATTTTTTTTTGATAGACCTATGTTGCCCGGCTAGCTTCGTAGTAGGACTTTGAGACTCTTATCTTAGGGGTGAGTCGTGCCCCACGTTGCTTGTCGTCGGAGATCCCTGGCAGTAGCTTCCCACAGATGATCCGGTTTCCTGTTCGCTTCGTCGTCAGGTCTTCAAGCGAAGCAGGTTTGTTACGGTCCGCTGCTACGGTCTACGGCTACGACCCACTTGGGAGCGCGTTCACGCGAACACCCCTAGCGATGTGGCGAAAGTGGCGATAAAAAAATATCGAAAAGAAGAAAAAAGACAGACCGGCCATCACGAGGAAGAAAAAATTCTTTAGCACGAGGTTCCGGCCATGAAAGGAAGAAAAGTGTACATTACCTAAGAAAATCAATAAAAAATCATAAATAAGCGAATAAATTGAAAAACAGCAGCAGCTACCAAAAAAAAAAAAAGTGCATTAGAAAAACCACAGAAGTTTGTGCCGTGGAGGAGCGCTGAGTGCGTCGCAGAACAGAAAACCACCCATATACAAATAACGTAAGGACTAGTAAGAAACGGCAGCAGTACGCTGCAGCATACTATAGCGAAAGCCAAAACCAGCACCAGGCCATCCTAATCACAAGGCCCACACGAAGTCTCATTACCACCAGGTTCGCCCGATCACCTCGGACCAGAGTGCGATACTTACCAACAGTACCAACACCGCGCGCCCCAGACCGCGCGTCACGAACAATTACGACCAACCACCAGCGTCACGAAGTACACCCACCGAAGCGTCGCGAGGGTTTCTGTTGGATGAGTAGGTACCGGCCTACTGGGTGAGTCATTTCATTTTCTTGATTTAACACGAGTACACGTCCTCGGGTGCGGAGGCTTTGCCTTTTGGTTGTGGGTCGTGCGTTATGTACCCCATTGTATGAAGTCCGGTCAGTAGGCAAAACATTATAGTTGTACTGCCATCTTAAATAAGGCAAAGCAAACCAAAGGAAGAGACTTGTCGTAAACAAATCCTAAGGACGAGAAGGATCGGTAGGAGGGGATAGCTTTGCACACCGCAACATTCCAAGGACGTGCACCTGAATATATTTAGTTATGTACACACCTATATATTATATATACAAATTAAACTGAACTTGTACAACTGTTCACTGGCACGTACCCCCAAAGAAATTGTGTTGCCATTCTAACCATACTTTAACGAAAGGTCTACTCTGGGCCAATGTAAGCTTTCGAATCAAGATATTTTAATGTACTTTGGCAGACGCATGCAGTAGTCAGCAGCATGCCCTTTCGAGCAACATTCTTTGGTTAAGATCGTTAATGTGAACTTATTTTGATTGTGTTTTGTCACACCGAATGGGTTACTCACATATGCAAACTATTCGTAAAGTTTTTTAATGAAATTCGAACCGAAATAATGAAGTGGCTTTCACCAACTTGAGCTCTGCCGCATTATGTTAGAAAACAAATAAAACTAAATTAGCATGTAAGCCGGAATAACTCTGAATGAGTACCTTTCCGCATTTGAATTTTACGACCTAAATTAGAGGCATAACTAAGAGATTTGTTTAAGCTCCCAGTAATATATATGTACAAACCCGACTATCCGTAGGACATATGTTAGTAGGATTTATGTGCATGCACGTGCATACAGACTCATGTGCAGCCATTTGTAAGCACAAATCGGGTCAGTTCTAAAACATTTGTCCTACCGATTTTTTTTTATTCTGGTCGGCCGCAAGTACTGTGCGAATGAACGAAGTAATACCTGAATATATACACATGTCTATTAATTGTTACTACGACCCTTAAGGGCATTTGGAAGTTTTGAACATAAGTTTTGTAAACCAGGGAACTTAGATTACCCTTGCTGTTTCCGTCTCACGTATGAATTAGTGAATACGCTTTTGGGGGGAGGTTTTTTTTTGAGAGGTAAATCTATGCATACATTTTCTTCTCGCCCTGGTATATACCCCAAACCCATGAACCTAAGATAGAACAAAATAATATATAAAATAAATAAAAAGGAAATAAGTTTAAAATAAGTTTGTTGATAATTCGTGCTATCACTATTATCAAAAAGCATACTTATTTTAAAGATTTATAATTTTTAGTTAACTGCATTTTATATACCAACAAAAAAAAAAAAAACTATCGTTCACTTTCTTTTTTTGCATAAATTCGTAATTTAAGCTCATATACCTAAATGTAAACCTAAATACAAATAATAATAATTTAAATTTAAAATTATTAATACACCTGTTCGTAGTAAAAGACAGTACCTTTAGTATTTTGTAATTATTTAACTTGAAGTTTAGTAGTAAAGTTACATAAGTTCATTTATTTCAAGAAATTCGTAATTTAAGCTCATATACCTAAATGTAAACCTAAATACAAATAATAATAATTTAAATTTAAAATTATTAATACACCTGTTCGTAGTAAAAGACAGTACCTTTAGTATTTTGTAATTATTTAACTTGAAGTTTAGTAGTAAAGTTACATAAGTTCATTTATTTCAAGAAAGAAACAAACAAATATTGAGCACTTCAAAGAATACTGCACACGTGCAAAACCGTTAGTTTTGTAGTAAATTTAATTACTTGTTTTATTTTTTTTTTCCTTATATGCATTTCCACGTAGTGTAAAACGGAATTATGTATAAAATTGTAGAGCGAAATCATGAATTATAAATAAATTGTAACTAGAATGGGAATGCTGACGTCTCCCTTTATTTAGAAGGCACGTAGCGTTAACAGGTAAGGGGCCACCGAAATTTTAGGTGCGTCGGTGGCCATGGTTATTTGAGGGTGGGATAAATGCACCGGGCGTCGCAACAACACCCGCGGCGCCCCCAAGTTATATTCGGCCCTTTTATTTTTCAGCTTTTTGTATATTATTTTTATTTTTTCAGCGTTTTTTTTTCCGAGTTTGATTTTAACAGTTAGTAACCGGTCATCTCCGGTTCGGTAATTTTTTTTGCGTCAATTTCTTTTTTTTGCGGTTATTTTTTATTTGAATTTTTAAATTTTGAATGTCAACGGTCTGTCCGTGACATCCGGTTCGGCCGGATGTTGTTTTATTTTGAATTTCAAGCGTTTTGAGTCGGTCTCTGCGCTTCTGATTCTGGCTTTTTTGAATTTGACAGCTGCTCGTTTTGATAGGCATGATATGATTTTTTTCTGCTTATGGCGCAGGAACAGTAAGGTTGGCAAGGACCCGCCCCAGCCGACAATGACTAGCCACTGTGCACCAACACATCATGCCGACCGCCTTCCTTACTGCTTCCATCATAGATGCGTTTCCATAACAAACCATGACTCTAGATAGAAGACAGCTGAATTCCCGAATAGCTAGGTGGGCTCTAGAATTAGAAAATTATAATTACAAAATACAGCACCGACGAGGTACTTCCATGGGCCATGTCGACGCATTAAGCAGACAGATTGCCTCGGTTATAGATGCTGCCGATGTAGAATTCCGTATTCAGGTTGCTCAAGAGCGTGATCAGAATATTAAGGTTTTACGAGATAACCTCGTAAATGAGCAATTGTCCGGTTTTGATTTGATTGATGGATTAGTATACAAGAATAAACCTGATGGTAAAAATGTGTTGTATGTACCTGAAGAAATAGAATATAATGTGATACAGTCAATACATAAAAAATTAGGCCATTTATCTGTGGATAAAACACTCAATAAACTAGGTCTTTATTACTGGTTCCCGGAGATGCGAACGAAAGTAGAGAAGTTTTTTAGGAATTGCCTAAAATGCATTATGTATGCCAGCCCTCCTCAAATGAGAGAAAGGAATCTATACCCAATCCCCAAGACACCTTATCATTTGATACGTTTCACATTGATCATTTTGGCCCATTGCCATCACTACGATCGAAGCGAAAACACATACTGGTGATCGTTGACGCATTTACGAAGATTGTTAAGTTATACCCTACGAATTCCACTAGTACCCGGGAGGTTATAGGTGCTCTTGATAAATATTTTAGTTATTACAGCAGACCAAGGCGCATCATAAGTGATTGTGGAACTTGTTTTACGTCACTACAGTTCGCTGAATTTCTGATGGAAAAAAATATAAGCCATGTAAAGGTAGCGGTTGCTTCTCCCCAGGCTAACGGACAAGTGGATAGAGTAAACAGGGTTATAAAAGCGATGTTAGGAAAATTAAGTAACGACTTGAATCATGACGATTGGACCAGGAAATTAGCTGAGGTCGAGTATGCCATAAACAACTCCATTCACAGTACTTGTCGAGATACACCCAGCCGACTACTCTTCGGTGTTGAACAGAGAGGTATAATAGTGGATGAGTTCACCGAGTACTTTCAAGATAAGTTATGTCCCAATGAAGATAGAGATTTGAACCGTATACGTACAGGTGCATCTAACCTAATACTAGCTAAACAAGAATATGATCTCAATCGGTCCCTACAAAATAAGACTACCTCTAAAACTTACCAAACAGGTGAATACGTTGTCATAAGGAACGTAGATAATAATTCCGGTACTAATAAAAATCTTATCCCTGTATATAAAGGCCCTTACGAGATACACAAGGTACTCGACCACGACAGATACGTCATACGCGACATTGATAACTGTCAGCTCACGCAGTTACCTTACTATGGAGTAATTGAGCAACATCGAATAAGACGGTGGAAACAACCAACCGCCCAGAATGTATCATAATAAATAATTTTAGTATAGTATGATCGAGGTCGATCAAATTGTCAGGTCGTCCGAGCTGTAATATCGCAAAATAGAATGTAAGTTAACCACTGTGTAACAACCCTGTATTACAAAACAGGTCATTTTATATTGTAACAAACCTGTGGTTGAAACATAAAGATAATGCAACTCTCAAAATAAAGAAGAAATAAAAGAAGAAGAGGAAGGGTACTTCCGGTTGAAGAGAGAAATCCAAATCTCGTGTTTTTAGCTTGCGGAAATAAATCTAGCGCAATCGCTAAGGAAAACTCAAGTTTTCAAACTAAATTTACAGCCTATTTTATTTTGACTATGACTATGCGCCATAGTATCAAAAAAAAAATTGGGGGAGATATGGAGGGACGTGTTTCGGTATCATTATCAATAAACCGCCAGCTATTGATTACCATCATTAAAAACTAAAATGTAATTAGCATATACATTTGCTAAATTTTAGTTTTTTCAATCAATGTCTTCAACTAATCGGCGTACGTACGCTGTCAAAAATTTAAGCTCATGCAAACTTATGGAAACGTACGTAACGTGCGTCGTATATATGTAAGCTGTATTTTTTAAATTAAAGGGTTATAATATTAATGTTAGCTCTCCGGATTAAGATTCCTGAGAACCAAACATGTCTTTCGATACTGCTCTTACTATATTGGGCGTATATTAACAGTCTAGTGCTAAAGTAAATAATTAAAAAGTTGTAATTGTTTTCAGCTTTATTTCTGTAAATGGCCACTCTGAATAAAAAGCGTCAGAAAATTTCGCCCGGTATTTTGTTTTGAGTAGACGAAATATCAGCGCGTAATATGAGAAATGTCAGCGCCTGACGCGGCGTATATCGTCGTACGATGTAGGTCCGGGTTTTCAGTAGTTGATTAAGCTAAGCTTAAACTAAGTTTTCTTAAACTCTAGTCAAATTTAAACTCCAGTTAAACTACTCAGCAGTTTTTTAGTCACAGGTTAAGGCCGCCTCGGGGTATGCTTTTTGTGCGGCAACACTGTTTTTTTATTATCTGGATAATTTCCCTACAAAACAGGTACTCGTTGCCTAATTGATTACTTAATCGTCAGAGATAACGTGGTCACCAATTATCGTCTTAATGACTTTTACATTGCTGTCGTGAAAAAAGTAACGCACGCGCTCTCTCAAAATAGTGTACGTGTTACTCGCTTTCTCGCTCTTACCTATTGTGTTTTCGACATTCCTTCTCGCTCGATGTTATTTACATTTTCAAGTTACTTCATTAGGTATGTTTTCGTTATCGCTAACCAACACATATGCAACAACAACGACACGGGTAACTGTCTTGCCGGTTACCCGTACCGGTTACCTTCTGTCAATTCGCTTTTTCCATGAATGAAACGCGTCCTTTTTGTTTAAATAATATTTAATTAACAAATAATTCATATTTATAATGGTTTTTACAATTTAGGTTATTTCCTTAGATAGATCTAATAAACTTAACATATAAATAAATAAATAAATAAAATATTGATACGTACAAGCTACATAAATACTTTAACGTTCATTCATAGTCGTGCCCATTCTGCAACCTTGTTTCGAAGCTCAGAGTGATGCTGCCCAAATTTTCCGGGCTGGTGTTGTTCAAAATCAGTTTGCAGAGCCATATGAGTTTTGTAGGTAAAATACCGAAATATAGGCAGCCCCAATTCGTGCTTTACAAGATGATTCACAGGTGATGTTGAGCATTTGGCCTTTACCCTTTCCCATAATATGCTTGTTAGGGCCATATATGTGGTAATAAAAAGGCGGAGGGATAGTTGTCGCAGTTTTCCTGTTAGTTGAGCAAATGCCTGTTCTTACAGCCACAGCTGAACTATTTGGATTATTGCTATGCGCACATCGTCAAAATTAAATTACCTAGAATGAAAAAGAAACTAATATCAGTAAGGATAGATTAAAAGTTTTTAATATAACCGGAAAAGTGCTCTATAAATAGGACTCCACGATTAGCTCTTTTCTGAGAGGCCAAAGGCTCAAGGGACTCAATGAGATTTCAGATAACCAGAATCAGGCCTTTGTAAAGTAACTTCAAGTGAACCTCCACCATACCAAGGTATCTTCCGATGGCAGGGGTACCCGAAGATACTTCGCTGTTGCATTTATAGAAAACATAAAATTATAAAAAGGGTTAATTGATGATAGGAAGTAAATTAGGCTCGCTACAAAAACAAAAACAAATAAATGCAGATGACTGTTTAATCCATTATGCGAAGTTCTTGAATGGACGTGCAAATTGAAAAGGGCAAAGTACTGCTGAAATTGCTTTCCCCGAGAAACTCGGGAACGAAGTGATATGACTACGCCTATCCTTCTTTAGCAGCAGTGCCGTGCACCAGTTCTGTGTTGGACAGGAAAATAAACGTTTGGTTGTCTCCAAGTTGATCACATGATACAGAATATACTCGTTTGCTACATCTAATTTTCCCCGATTTTCTGGGTTCAGCATTTGTTGCACCCTGCTGTCTGGCCGCTCACCCAACAACACCATGCACGACGGAACTTATCTTCTTTTTATTGGACGTTGTGGTAGCGCACTATCCTCAAGTGGCCCAATGAAACCAGGCTAATCCTGTTCATGTGTCCGCACCCCGTGGGGCCGCCGTTAGGCATAATGTCACGGGGGAAAAGGCGTTTTAGTCGCCACTACTTCGTATGCGCATTTCTCAGCGCTCGCTTTCGGCATGCATCAATTTCGTCATTACTAAAAAGGCCATCTTGCCCACAGCAATCCAACAATCTATTTGTCCGCACATTCGTGGAACTAAATTCCTAATGGAGGGCTTCTCTCCAAAAACTCTGTTTACAGTCTTTCGCCGTGAAAACGAGGGCAATGAAACATTACATGTTCCGCGCTTTCCAATTCGGACGGACATCTTGAACAGAAAGGATCCTCCTCTATCCCACATGCTATTCGTATAGCAGTAACGCGGTAGGCTGCTAGTATATCTCCAATTTGTGCTTTCAAAGTTGATTCACAGGTGATATTGAGCATTTGGCCTTGACCCTTTCCCATAATATGCTTGGTAGGGTCATATATGTGGTAATAAAAAGGCGGAGGGATAGTTGTCGCAGTTTGCCAGTTATTTGAGCAAATGCCTGTTCTTCTTACAGCCACAGCTGAACTATTTGGATTATTGCTATGCGCACATCGTCAAAATTAAATTACCCAGAATGAAAAAGAAACTAATATCAGTAAGGATAGATTAAAAGTTTTTAATATAACCGGAAAAGTGCTCTTAAATAGGACTCCACGATTAGCTCTTTTCTGAGAGGCCAAAGGCTCAAGGGACTCAATGAGATTTCAGATAACCAGAATCAGGCCTTTGTAAAGTAACTTCAAGTGAACCTCCACCATACCAAGATATCTTCCGATGGCAGGGGTACCCGAAGATACTTCTCTGTTGCATTTATAGAAAGTATAAAATTATAACAAGGGTTAATTGATGATACGAAGTAAATTAGGCTCGCTACAAAAACAAAAAAAAAAAAAAATGCAGATGACTGTTTAATCCATTATGCGAAGTTCTTGAATGGACGTGCAAATTGAAAAGGGCAAAGTACTGCTAAAATTGCTTTCCCCGAGTAACCCGGGAACGAATTGATATGACTAGCAGCAGTGCCGTGCACCAGTTCTGTAATGGACAGGAAAATAAACGTTTGGTTGTCTCCAAGTTGATCATATGATACAGAATATACTCGTTTGCTACATCTAATTTTCCCCGATTTTCTGGGCTCACCAAAATCCGTGCCATAGTGGTGCTGCATATAATATTATAGACCTGGTTACGTTGGATAATAGCTGACGGGAAGCTTCGCTTGGGCCGCCGATGTTGAGCGTTATTCGCGTTAGGGCTCCACTAACTCTAGAAACTTTCTCCCCCACCGCCCTGAAGTGCTCCCTAAAAGTTAGTTTTGAGTCAATGATTACTCCTAGATATTTCAAGGAGGGCTTTGAATTTATTTGATAATCTCCTATGGTTAGGACCAACTCATCCATAGTTCGCTTTGACCTCATACAGCCATCTCCAGCCCAATATTCGTCAACCATTCCTTTATCCTTCCCACGGCGTTATTACATAATGCTTGGAGCAGATCAAATTTCTTGGCCACTGCTACTACGACAATATCATCTGCATAGCCGACAATTTCCGTTCCTCCGGGAAGGTCGATTTATAGCACCCCGTCAAACATCGCATTTACATTCGTCAAGTCTTGCTTGCAAGTCTGCCTCGACATGGGGAAGGGGGTGAGGAGAGAGGGGAAGAGTACACTTGATTGCGTACCGTCAACTCGTTTCAAGTTTTCTTGAATTGCTTTTGGCATTTTCGTTGCGTTTGAAATTTCTTTTTATATATTTTTTACAATTTCGGCGGCAAAACGAATCAGCTTTGATAAATAATAATAAATTTACAAAATTGTGGTAACTTTTACGTTCAAATTGTCATAAATTTCAATATTTTATCGTATATTGTGTTATTCAGGCAATGGCTTTTACGTGGACAAGGGAAAATATTGAAAAATTTATATATTTGTACGAGGAGCATGATTGCCTTTATTCTGTGAGTTCTGCAGACTATTTAGATCGCCAAAAAAAGCGCTAGCTCTACATGAAATTCTACAAAAAATGCAAGAAATTGATGGACGCATAACAATTAACGATCTGAAGAAAAAATGGAAGGGTTTACGAACGCAATATTTGCAAGAATGCAGGTCGGTGCAAAATTCACAAAAAAGTGGTGCAGGCCTTGATGATATTTATCGTCCGCGGCTTTGGTGCTTTGATCAGCTGAAGTTTTTACAAAGTCATGTTAAGTTGCGAAAAAGTGTTAATAGCGTAAATGTGAGTGAATTTGTTTATGTATAACTGAACCCAATCGGAAATGAAACGCATCAGTAAAGCCTTAGGAGCGCTCCGAAGTAGCAATAAAGCGGTACATCTCCATGCAAAAAGCATGAATTTATCATTATCGTATTATTACAAAGAAGCGCTTCCTTTAATGCGCCCGGTTGCATTGAAATTTCCGATTGCGAATCGAATAGGCAAGTACTACTATGTTTGTCTGTGTCATAATGTTTATTTCAGACCAAACATGCATCGGATGCCCCCAGTCCCAGGATTTCTGAAAAGGGTGCAAAAAAAACGAAGCTGAGTGCAGATATTGCAATCGATATCAAAAAGATGAAGGAAATGATAGCTGACAGAAAAGAAAAGAAAAACAAATTTGAGTGGTTAGCGCGACAAGTGACTGAACAGATGGAAGAAGTAGATGAGGAGTATCAGCCGCAAGCAGTGATGGAGGTGCAAGGTGTCATCAACAAATATTGGCAAGAGACAATAATGAAAAAAAATTCCTTAACATCAACGGATCCGGTTTATTTCGAAGAAGTTGCTATGAATGCAATTTCATTGCCACCGTCACCATCTCCAATCCCTTACAGAAATATTTTGGAGGAATCTATGGTAGGAATTTTCAGTGATGAAGAGTTTGAGAGTTTGTAAAGATAAACGAATTATTCGAGACTAATTCAAGCATGGCCTTAAAAGTACAAATATAAAATAATAATACGTTTTTAGTAGTGGCGCATTATGTGGTATTTCGGAAAAACTTATCTTAACGTTAAACGTTAAAACGCAAGTTTTATCAAATTACCCTATAGTGCGGTGGTGGTTTCGCGTTAGTGATTTAAGTTTCCATATATTTATAAAAGTTTAACAATGAACTGAATTTTAAATTTGTTTGGTTCGTTTTTTTTTAATGACCCACTGTGTTAATGTGATCTAGTTTAACTCATATACGTTACCTTATATTCTGAACTGAGTTTTATTTATAAGCTTACGTCATATTGCGCCATATTTAAAAAAAAATAAGCAACTGCTTTTTCTCAAAATTTGAAAAATGAATTGCTATTTTTTGTAAATATGGTCCGCAATAGAACGACCTTCGATGGTCCACTTACTCGACTGCAAGTTAAATTTGTAACTCCGAGTTAAGGTAATAGTCTAGTTGAGGGGTCGACTGCTAATACGCTACCAAAAATATCGAGAGATATGTCAAAAGACGTGTATTAATCTTGAGAACAATAATCCGATGGCGGAAAAGAAAAATTTTATCTATGTCGGAGATATTTGCAGTTGAATTTGGAGAATTTCATGTCTTTGCTGTTGTGGTTGTACCCACAAAAAAAATTGTGCATCGCCGTGGCGGTATCCACGGTTATACCACACACCCGGACTTTGCACGGCGTAGTCCAGGGTTATTTTTTATAAAGGTGTTCTGCGCAAAAATACTATGGATCCCTTCCCCGGTTTCGGAGGTACCCGCGGGTCTTTTTCGGGTTTTCGTTGATATCTTTTGAACGAGTTAATATTTTTATTTTCTGCCTTCGGATTATTAATACTGATGTCAAGACGCGTCGTTTGACACCTCTCTCGATATTTTTGGTAGCGTATTAGCAGTCGACCCCTCAACTAGACTATTACCCGAGTTAACTTTACATGAGGGGTTGAATAATATAATTTTTGCAAATTAAATTAAAAATAACTTTCTGTTGAGCATGTGGGGCTGAAGAAAATTAATTTAAATATTTATTTTTGGAAAGTACGTATGTAAATAAAAGAAATTGAATATTAAACTCCAGGTAATCTGAATATATTTATGGTCTTTAGTTTAGTTACGCTATCACGTTTTGTAGTCGGGGAGCCACCATGCAAAAAATTAAAGAGTTTTGTACAGGCTGATATTTTCAGAATCGGTTGCATATTAGTAACCGAAACTTAGTATTTGTATTTGTATTTTATTAAATTTTTCCTATAGTCAGAATTTTTCCACCGCGGGACACATAGCCGCGAGAGGTTCGCGATGTTTTTCGCGTCTCAAAACTGCTTTTCAAAAGCTAAAAATTTGTGCACGGGTGCTGACCGTCACAAAGAAAAGGAATCAAGTAATCAGACGGCAAAATATTGAGAAACGTGGCGTTAGCGTTGCTTGATATATTTCATCATTTCACTCCATTTACTGCACCTCGCACTCTACAGCGCCACCAACTACCTACTCGGCAGCAACTCATCACTACGATCTCCGCAGTATGTCGAGGAGCAATGCCGAGTTGCAGTCCACATCTCCACACCCATTCTCAACCCCCTCCTCTCAGACAATAGCACACAGTGAGGATAGACCATCATCTGCTAGTTCCTCACACAATGTGCACGGTTTGTCAGCTCAGAGTTTATTCGCGCAAGGATTCGGTCCAATGCAGTTCTTGCCTTGGTCGATGCCATGCACGATGCTCCGGAACTTGCAACCGAAACAGCCCTTCGAGTGGGTTCATTGCAATATGCTTTCAGGCAGCACAACCGACAATAACAACAAAGCAAGTTAACCTGGGATTAAAAACCCCATGGCTGCAACAACGCATGGGCCTAACAACATCTAAGCGTACACACCCGTCTCTTACTCCAAGAGTGATCACGAATATCCCTTGGCAATTTAAAATAATGCAGTTTAACTGCAACGGCTTAACGAGAAAGATCAGCGAGATAACTTAATATATGGATCAGCCGCAATCCAGGAAACTAAACTCAACGCAGGCTCTGTGCTTCAGACCTACGCTGGGTATAATATACATAGGAAAGACCAGCCTAGAGGGCATTCATCCTACATAACTCTGTGCAATATACACTGTTTAACCCGAACTTCGACCCCAGGGACAAAAACTTACAATGTCAAGGTATAACAGTCCCGTCAGGCGATGCAAAACTCGATATTATAAATGTATACATACCCCCGGTCACATGCTGCCCGAGGGCATTAGCCACCTAATGCGAGTTTGCGATCTGTCTTTATCCTCATTTGTCATTACAGAGAAATGGAAAAAGGCAAGAGTGATACCGCTCCGTTAGAAGAATCCCATGACAATCCACCGGATGGACGTGCCAGTTAAGCAGGGCGAAGTACTGCTAACACAACAACAACAACCAATCTTTCAAAATCCATCGGCCATAAAGATGCTCGGTCAAGAGGGACATAGTTACTTAGCGGCTCACTTTAACCTCTCGCTTACCACTTACCACTTACAGCACGGATTTTGTACCATCAATAAACTTTCCTATATGTCGGTATCCTACATACCAAATCAACGCCGACCCTTTTCACGACGTGGAACGCGCAGCTGAGGCAGGTATTAAACGTTCACGTTGATGCCATCATGCTACCAACTGTCAGTCACCCCAAAATCTTGGGTGTTACGTTTGACAACAGTCTCACCTTAGCTAATCATGCCATTGAAATAGCCACAAAGGCACAGAGCCGCGACAAAATCCAGAAGTCACACGCCGGCAGCAGTTGGGGAAAATATAAAGAAACGTTTCTAGCTACTTATAAGGCTATTGGCCGACCGGTCATTGAATACGCGGCCCTTTTTGTTCACCCAACCTCTTCTACACAAACTGGAGGAAGTTGCAAGTCTGATAAAATACCGCAATTAGAACTACTACCGGATGTCTTCTTATGTCGTCTGAGTCCCACCTCCACCAAGAGGCAAACATGTTCAATGTTAAAGAGCAAGCGGAACTTATAAGCAGACAGTTTTTTTCTTATTATTCTCAACCAGACATGAAAGAAAAATAATATCATTTTTGTTAAGTTTTTATTATAATTATTTTTACAGTTTTCGCAAATGTTCTGGTTGAAACGACAGCAAAAAAACAAAAACAAATAAATCATGAAATTATAATCAGTGTTGGGCAAATTACAATTGTAGAAACAATTAATCAATCTTTAATTGCTACCTTCACAATTAACAATTGATTAATTGTAATTGCGAAAAGTTACAATTAACAATTGAATCATTGTGATTGTGTAGGTAGCAATTAACAATTGATTAATTGTTAATCGTTCTGTGAATTTTGCAATTAACAATTAATAGCTTGAAATATATATTGTCCTCAAGTGATACAATGGTTTATATGACACATTATTTTTGAGCTCATTGGGACGATATTGCGTAGAGTAGAGTATCTGTAGGTTGATGAAAAGTGACATACACGCATATTGGTCAAAAGCAAAGAACCCTCCTGTGCTAAATTCCACCTAAAATGGTTTTATTGACAAATAATATAGCATTTGCTTATATATCAGACAATTACCTGAAGCGTTCAACACTCAACTGAACGCAATTAAACACTTATTTGAAATAAATTTTAATTCAATTCACTTAATTACAATTAATTTTTCAATCAGTTAATCAATTGATTAAAAAATTCATTGATTGATGCCCAACACTGATTATAATTCTTTTTTAATTTTAGGTAGATTAAAGTACGGATGTCTTCTTATGTTGAAACACGTCAACTGGACCACTACTGGGGATCATTTTTTAATAGTATCTACTCACGAAAAAAATAGAATTTATTTTTTGACCACGTGGAAAATGAGGGGGGGGGGGTCCAGTTGACGTGATTTAAGTCTACACGTAATTGTAGCATCTGATGCAATAACAGAAAAGTTTTAGTTTATAAATTATACTTTCTATTCATCCAATCAATTCTCCCTTCTTCGTTGAAGTATTCTGTGAAATTTTCTCTTATGGCTTCAGCTACGCCTTTACGTGGATTATATGGGATATCTAAGGAAGCTGGCGGGGTATTGCTAATATCTGGAGTCTCCATGAGGCTGGATACGTAAGTATTGTCGGCTTGTAGCAAAAAGTTATGCAGTACGATACAAGCCGAAACTATCTTTTCCACGGTTTCAACTTTAAGGTTTATAATGTTTAGAAGGACCCGAAATCTATTACATATCATTCCAAAAGCGTGCTCCACAACCTGTCTTGCTCGAGAAAGTCGTAAATTAAATACTTGCCTCTTCTATTTTTGTATGATATGGATATGGCTTCATGATGTGCTTTTGTAGCGGGAAAGCATCATCTCCTACAATAACATATGGAAGGTTTCGTCCTCTCCCAACTAAAGAGTCTTTTGGTAAATTTTCCTCTTTTTCCAAAATATCTTTTAGGCAACTACGTTGAAACACACCAGCATCATTTGCACGTCCATTCGTGCCCACATCTATGAACACAAAACGATAATTCGCATCAACTAAGGCCAAAAGAATAATACTATTATTTCCTTTATAATTATGGTAAAATGCACCGTCCTTCCGCGCCGACCGAAAGCTAACGTGCTTGTCGTCTAAAGCACCCAAACAATTAGGAAATTGCCACCTCATTGCGAATTCTTTTGCTATAGATTCCCATTCCGCAGCATTGCCGGCATCTTTAAATAAACAAAAATTATAAATTCTATTTACCGAAAATACCATAGCAATTCATATAAACTTTAAACTGTTTTAAGCTCGTAAACTTCTTTAACCTTTGTGAGGTTTGTATAGTTTAGTCGATACATATCAAAATCGCTTAAGTTCATAGAGATAAAACAAATATCTTAAATTTGCGATAACTATATTTTGAAGGACTTAGGCAGATTTAATATGTATATGTATAAAGTAATTTAAAAAATTTAAGTTATTTGTTTGCTGACTGTGGACTTATATGCTGTTTCCACCAAACCCAAACACCGTGTTTGCCAGTTTTGGGTTTGAAATAGTTGTCAACTGTTTCCACTGCGTGTTTGAGGTAAATTGTGTTCAAACTGTCATTCGCTTGATTGTTTATTTTGTTGTGAAGTTTGAAGTTGAAAAAATTATATTAATTACAATAAAATTAAAAATGGTTCATAAAATTCAATTTATTATGATGATTGTGTCATTATTTTTTAAAATAATAGACAGCGAAGTGACAATGAACTATTTAAAACGAAAAGTTCTTTATAACAAAATGCTATTGACTATAGCTGCATGTTTCAACGAAATTATAATACGCTCGCAAAGTGTATGGAGTTTGGTGTGTTAGCAACTTCTCTATACAATTTTTAGGTTTAATAAATAAATTTCAGGAACATTCAAGTACCTTTTGGGAGGTGGACTGCCAGAAGAACGGCCCAAAGTTTTTAAGGAAAACTTTAGAATGACACGATCCACCTTCGACAAGTTATGCATTCGCCTTCAAAAAATGAAGAAGAAGGACACAAATTATAGAAATGCGATTTCTTTAGAGAAGCGTGTTGCAATTGCTTTATATGCACTGGGATCTTCCAGTGAATATAGATCGATTGCAAATTTGTTTGGAGTAGGCAAAGCTACTGTTTGCAAAATTTTAATAGAGTTTTGCAATGAAGTCTGGGCGTGCATGGCGCCGGAATATTTCAAAAGCTTCCCCCTCACAAGGACTGGGATAGCGCAAGGAGTAGCAGACTTCAATGCAATGGGTTATCCACAATGTATTGGAGCCATAGGTAAGCAAATTAATAACAACACGGAAAACAGTTTAAACCACAATTCGTTATCTAATACAGATGGTTGTCACATAGAGATACACCCTAAAAAAGAAGAAGCTGTCGACTACTACAATTATAAGGGTTGGTATTCCGTAGTGCTTTTGGCTTTGGTGGACGCAAAATACCGATTCATGTACATCCACTGTGGTAGCCCGGGAAGATGTAATGACTCAAGTATATTTGAGCGGTCGTCTCTCAAGCGGGAGCTGCAGGAATGTGCACTTCTCGACGAAATGAGCTGGTATCATGGGCGCACAAAAATACCAGTGCATATTATAAGCGACTCCGCGTTCCGACTCTCGCAATATGTCATGAAGCCATACCCGTACAACATCGAAAACTCGGCTGGACAGAAATTGTTTAATTATAGGTTATCCAAGTGTCGACGAGTCGTTGAAAATGCTTTCGGCCATTACAAAGCCAGGTGAATATATGTACATAATAAAAACGGAAATCGTTTTGAGTCCTAATACAAATTTCTTTATATTTTAGGTTTAGGAGAATTGGAAAAGGTATTGATAATCATATCAAAAATGCAAATGTCGTAATTTCTGCAGCATGCGCTTTACACAATTTTTTGATCGACGAGAAGGACCCTGTACTAGAAAATTGGCTTGTGGATATGCAGCGAGATGCCAGGCGCAGCCCTCAAGGTCACAATAATTTAAATGACAGATCAGAAGGGGAGGTTATAAGGAACGGATTAATGGAATATTTCGGTAAGTTTGCTTGTACAATTTATCCACTTGCGTGTGTTTCTTTGCTGAAACGCACAGTATCATTAATTTATTTAGAGAGGTCCTTAAATCAATCACCTCATTAGGGAACCATTTCTGTGCTGATGATGTGGGCAAGTTGAGGTCAGCTGTGACACTCTTGTGTAAACCCTGAAAGCAACTCGACAGCTTTCTCTGGGCTTTGGCGTTAATGTTGCTTCGGTCGTTGTTTTGCTCAAAAATGTATATGTCCTTAGGTAGACAGATCTAGATTATGAGCCAACAGGCAGGTGAAAAGCATAGACTCACCCTATTCCTGCTCCCTTACAACAATAATGACCTGTGGCTGAACCCAAATCGCTCTCATTACGCCGTTCGTGGTGTCACTTGATCTGTAGGAATCCTTTTGGGTGTCATTTCACCCCTATTTAGCTCGCCACATATTAGCAAGAAATATTCTCAAGTAAGCTAGCATAGAATATGTATGAATGCGCCATAGGCTATATGCATACAGACATACACATTCTGGGCTTACCTATGGATGTGGGACGCACCGTTGTGACGAGCTACGTAACCACCAACGCCGGTTGCTTGCTCGGTCACTAACCGCAGGTTAAGTTAAAACAAACTACCTACAAAAATCGTCAAAATAAAGTATATACAAAGATATGTTAACATATATCCGGACTGGAACTGGACATTTCCAAAAAAATTTCGGCTGATTTAAACTATCTGTTCGCA
Source organism: Eurosta solidaginis (assembly GCF_040869045.1). Lineage (NCBI taxonomy): Eukaryota > Metazoa > Arthropoda > Insecta > Diptera > Tephritidae > Eurosta > Eurosta solidaginis. Next base: position 103,684,701 of record NC_090322.1, on the reverse strand, counting down.
TGAACCCTTTAAACCAGTTTGGTGTCGACAGAAAGCTATTTTTAGGTTTTTCTACATTTTGGTATATTTAATACATTTGTACATAAGTGTGAAGGTGCCAAAATTCATATACATTTTAATTCTATATATATAGTGTTGTTCAAAACAAAAGCAACAATTCATATACATTTTAAGGCAATGCATAGTGTTGTTCAAAATAAAAGCAACAAATTCAATGCAAATATGTAACTGACTATATTTTTTATGATAATCAACTGGCATAAACGATTGTTTTTAAATATAAAACAGCCATTGGCAGGTAAATTATTTTTAAAACATTTACTAACTTAAAACAGTTATATTCAAGCACAACAAAAAAAAAAAAAACACATTTTGCCTAGCATGGAAGAGTGCCAAACTAGAGCAACAAACCCAACGAACCTTCCTATTTGAGAAGGGGAATACATCTTGAAGCCCAAGGTTGATTGGTTTTGAGTAGCGATCTCAGCTGTCAGTCCCCATTGATGTTTCATAACTGGCTATAATTGTTTGTTGCATGGGAAGCTTTAATTTTCTCAATAAAAAGCCTTGAGTCCCGTCGAGACCCTCCATGGGCTATTAAGCCGAAATGTACTCAATTAAAGCTTCCCATGCAACAAACAATTATAGCCAGTTATGAAACATCAATGGGGACTGACAGCTGAGATCGCTACTCAAAACTAATCAACCTTGGGCTTCAAGATGTATTCCCCTTCTCAAATAGGAAGGTTTGTTGGGTTTGTTGCTCTAATTTGGCACTCTTCCATGATAGGCAAAATGTGTTTTTTTTTGTTGTGCTTGAATATAACTGTTTTAAGTTAGTAAATGTTTTAAAAATAATTTACCTGCCAATGGCTGTTTTATATTTAAAAACAATCGTTTATGCCAATTGATTATCATAAAAAATATAGCCAGTTATATGTTTGCATTGAATTTGTTTTTCCGAACACTGTATTTAAGTGAACAGCGTTTTTAAATTAGTTCCGCTCCAAGAAGCTAACGACGCTTTGCGACAGCATCTCGATTGCAGCCACCTTCTTTTTCTCAATTTCAATTAGATCAGCAGTCAATTTATTGTTTTCTGCCATAGCTGTTTTGATAGTTTCGTTCAACTCGCTAATTTTTTGATTTTTCTTCATTACAGGTGTGGTGGCTTCGCTGAGAGCTGGAGACGATGGCTCTGGAGACGAAGTGGACGAACCGGCTGTGGATGCCGATGTAACCGACTCGGGTCTGGCTAGTAATTAGAAAAAAATTGTATTAATTTATATATATATAAGTGAAAATATGAGTTTTATATATACATCGCAAATGTCTCAAAAATCTAAAATCAGAACTCCTGAACATTTTTAAATTTGTCACTTCTAATAAGTGTGCACTCAACCATCGAAATGAAAAAAGCTTAGTGTTACCCTTGGAAAGGTATTTCAAAAACATACATGCCGAAGTTGTTGATTACACTGAAACTTATCTTTTTTCAAATATAAAACTATAAACTAACAAATTTAAATACCTTTCGAACGGTACTAAGATCTTTGAAATTGGTGGAGCCATTCCGAAGTAATAACAGCTTAAAGTACCTATCACCGTCATTTTTCAAAAATTTCGATTTCCGCCCTCTATCTCGAAAAAAATTCGAGATATGAAAAAATGTTAAATACAAAAGTTGCGGAGAATTTAATTCTCTACATTACTGATAATATAAATAATAATTAGCGCAAAACTTCTAGAAATCGAGATATTTACAAAAAAAAGGAGAAAGAATAGATTTTTGTGAGCTTTGACCCCTGAATTTAAAACTTGCGGGCATCCAATTATTGTCGAATTTTGAGAATAGTTTCAGGATGCCATAATGCAAGTTTTCAGGCGATAATATTGTGGGTATCTCACATTAGGAGGTGAACGCCCTATAATGACTGGCCTATTAGAGATTTTTGGCGATCGTTTTAGCGAGAGCTACTACAAGAAGCGACCGGCGTGGTGTGGTGGTATCGTGCTCCGCCTACCACACCAAAGGTCCTGGGTTCAAGCCCCGGGCAAAGCAACATCAAAAATTTAGAGTTTTTTCAAATATAAAAAATATTTCTAGCGGTGCGCCCCTCGGCAGTGGTCTGGCAAACAATCAGAGTGTATTTCTGCCATGAAAAGCTTCTCAGTGAAAATTTATCTGCCTAGCAGATGCCGTTCGGAGAAGTAAGACAGGCGCACAAAAATTCAATACTGCGTTCATTGCCGTCACCACCGATAAGTACATATGTACATCACACAATATATCACACAATAATTATGACAAGACTTTAATTTGTCAGCAGACTGTTAAAACCCGTTCAAAAATATGGAAAGAGATTTGTTTAACCCAAGTAAACCAAAAAGCGTTTACGAAAAATGTTATTTCTGGGAAGAGATATTTTTAAAGCATTTTACAAATATTAATGACAATATCTGTCTCGATTAATAAAGTTACCTCGTATACTGTCCATAACAACAGCTTCAACATTGTTAATTCGGTCGTTTCCTATAATGCGATGAACACGTTCGTAGTGCTTCCAAGAAGCAGGAGAACAGCCTGTTCCTTGGCCTCCTTTGCATTTGCTGAAAAAATTTTCCACATAACACTCAAATTAATGGTTATGTGCAAATATGGATAATGTTCTAGGACCGTGGCCGAGCCCAAAAAAAAAAATAGCTAAAAAATTTTTTTTATTAAAAATCCGAAAGTGGTACCCAGAGATGCATTTTGGCCCCAGGATATAGAATCCGAAGGCGAAAACCTGATATATCAGATACTCCACACAATTTTTTTGCTGTGTAGAACAAAAATACAACAACCACATGAAAACTTTAATTTTGTTTTGCAAATATCCCAAGAAGTATGAGAGAAACAGCGTATCTGGGTATCACTTTCAGTTTTTTTGCAATTTTTTTAGGGCTCGGCCACGGTCCTAGAACATAACTCAAATATGTACATATATTTAGTAATGGTCTAGGACAGCGGCTGACCTTGAGAAGTTAACTAGAGTGATACCTAGAGTACGAGCGTTTCGGGTCCAGGATATCGAATTCGTTGTATGGAACCCGATATCTGTAATAATTCTCAAGAAATGTGCAAAAGAAGGTTGTAAGTTGTCATGTGCTTGTAGTATTTTTAAAGAGTCAGCGGCAATTCTATACGACAGCATGACACTGTCCAAATATATGGATAGAGGTGTCAAAACACGCGTCTTGACATCAGTATTAATAATCCGAAGGCGTATGAACTTACTAATCGAGGATGTTGACAGACGCGATTGGTAATTTAAGCTCACAAACGATTCACCTATAATAATCATTTAAGATATTTGATATACAAATAATTTAACACAATTACTGATGCACGAGATTTACCAGTGGCAAGAAAACGCAGAGTTATAGCCAACTTCTCCGCCGCAGAAATACTTTCTCTAAATAATGTATTGCCACGCTCTAACTCAGGTTCTACGATATTCAGTAAATAGTTAAATTGGCTTTTGTCCAACCTTAAATAGTTTTTGAATCCTTCAGGATCTGAAAGGAGGAGTTCCTTAGTTAAAAAGGCGAAGGAACCTTTCTGCCACTTCTCAGATCGCCCGTCTTTCACCCACATGCGTTTTCGTTTTCTTATCGGCAGCGCAACAGCTTTTTCACATAAATCAACTAATCCTGTTCATGAAAAATATTTAGTATATGTGATTGTGTATATTCTGGATTTCAACCACTTACTAAAAATAATTTCGTCGTCGCTATCTTCTTCGAGAGCTTGTATGGTTAAATTCAATAGGTCCCTTAAAATAATTTCTTTGCCAGCATCCATTTTGGCAGAATTGAATTTAATAATTGTATAATGTAAAAGCACGCAAAAATTTGGACCTAGAACAGATCCCTAAGGGACACCGCCCGTGGTGTTGTGCTTTCTTGGTTTCTCATCCGTATCAAAAAGGAGTACTCTGTCGCTTAGATAGCTACCAATTATTCGGAGCAGGTACGGAACTTGTCTTGGGACACCCAAATTGCTAATACGCTACCAAAAATATCGAGAGAGGTGTCAAACGACGCGTCTTGCCATCAGTATTAATAATCCGAAGGCGGAAAATAAAAATTTTAAGTCGTTCAAAAGATATTAACGAAAAAACCAAAAATTATCCACGGGTCCCTCCGAAACCGGGGATGGGATCCACAGTATTTTTGCGCATAATACCTTTCTGCATTGCCGGCCTTTGGCCGCGCTTATAAAAAATTAACCTGGGTGGGTCCAACACCGATTTGGAGACCAAAACTATATCCGCGCAACACACTTATGTTCACAATTTTTTTTGTGGGTACACCAACATTACAATAACCACATGAAAATCGCCAATTTCAATTGCAAATATCTCCGGACAGTTTTTCGGATAAAGTTTTTCTTTTCCGGTTTCGGATTATTAATACTGATGTCAATACGCGTCTTTGGACACCTCTATCGATATTTTTGGAAGCGTATTAGCAGTGTCATGCTGTCGTATAGAATTACCCAGGCAGCTGCTGTCCTAGATTACTACCCCATATTTCTTACCTGTATCTCATTGTAAAATTGTGGATTTTATATTTCATGTCGATGGAACGAATGTCGCCAACCAATCCTGCCAATGACTGGGTTATTTCTCCATATATGTGAGAGTTTTTGCGTGGCCCACGCAACTCGCTGGCCTTCTCCTCCCACAGGTCTATAAATGCCTCGTCTGCCGCAGGCGTCAACAGTATTTTAGTTTTTTTTTATTAATTATGTGTGCCATATTTGTGTTTTTACCGCTTTTTAACTTTGTTGATTTTTTAACACTTTTGTCATTGTCACACACATTGACATTGATATTGACATTGACACATTGACAATCGCAAACAATGTTGCCATGACTTCGAGAAGAATGTGAAAACAAAAGAGAAACAATTGACATAAATGAACATTATTGCCATCAGTTAATAATAAAAAGTATGCAAACCCAACACAAACACTCTTTCAAAGATGGGTTTGGAGTGAGTTTGGGTTTCGATTTTTGTATGGAATTTGACAAGTGTTTAGACTTGTGTTTGCCCTTAAACACGCTCTTCGAAGGCAAACACGGTGTTTGCATTTGGTGGAAACATGATATTAAGCGACTTGGATATGTATCGACTCAGTTATGATGCATTTATAAGTTTATACGAATAAATCGCTACCAGCCCATTTACCTACTCGTAGATGTACATCTTTCAATTTTTTAAATATTATTTTGCACACTTCGGGTATGAACTTACTAATCGAGGATGTTGACAGACGCGATTGGTAATTTAAGCTCACAAACGATTCACCTATAATAATCATTTAAGATATTTGATATACAAATAATGTAACACAATTACTGATGCACGAGATTTACCAGTGGCAAAAAATCGCAGAGTTATAGCCAACTTCTCCGCCGCAGAAATGCTTTCTCTAATGTATTGCCACGCTTTAACTCAGGTTCTACGATATTCAGTAATGATGTAATGAATTAAATTTAAAGTAAATCAATTTCAATGATGAAAGTTAAATGAGGTAACTGTCGACTTAAGAAAATGTTCGAATTCATGAATAGGTAACAATTTAAGTAAATGAAAAAATATATAAACGATGATTTATGTTGCTGTATATAGCTATATATGTGCATGAGCGCACCTATGCACATATATATGTATATATATCGCAGTCCCAGGGATGGAACCGGGAGTTTTGGGATTTTGGGAAAAATGTACAAAATATATGGATTTATATGAAATAGTTATCACGTTGGCTTAGATGTGCTGACGCTGAAGATTTTTCCCCTTTATCCTGGTCGTCTTGATGTGACGGCGATGATTTGCTCAAAATAATATTTCGTTGACTTTGATGTGTCCTCGACGATGGTAGTTGATGAAAGAGATCGAAAAGTAAGTGACAATAGACTATATACTATGCAACACTGGAAGCAATTCCAATGTCGCATTGGAAGTTCCAATTACAGCAGGGATGCTTGTAAAGGAATATTTTGCAGGGTTGCATGGGTGCATGAGCGCAAGTCACGCGAAGACTTTAAGTGACGTAAGTCGCTTAAACACGCCGGGCCCGTTGCACTGGTGCAAGTTGTGTTCGCATTTTCTGGAGCAGCGAGATGGCACGGTCTAGTTGGATCACAAGTCGTGGGTCCGGGATTGCTACACCTTGTTTAGCGGCTTCCTCTTCGGCGATGGTGGGGCGATGCAAGATGGTGTGATGCCATTGATTGCAGACCTTACATTTCATCTCCGATGTACAGTCTCGCACATGGCTGTGCGTACGAGCCAAACAGTTCGGACAGTACTTGAAATATCGTAGTGTTTCCCAGCGCTCCTTCAACTCCAGTGCACAGAACTGCTTACAAAAGCGTAGCGAATGCAACCTGTAACACACAAGGCAGAGGTGTACATCTAAATTTCGCCGTGGGCGAGACGGATTGAAGGAGTCCGAACTAACGCGACCAGAAACGATACGCGAGGTACGTGGTGAAACCCCGCCTCGGCCGGGACGGCCAACTCGGTGCCCGTAAATGAGATGAAACTTAGTAAAGGATCTTGATAGACTTATGGCTAGGTGCATAAATAGATATGATAGGTGTGGCTGTCAGCTTTGCGTAGGTATCTCTGGTTGAATGGGAAGCGGACAAAGTTTAACGATAGGTCTAGTTATGATTCCCTGTTGAGTTCGTATGTCGGCTATTCGCACTTTCCCGTCTGAACCCTGATAGATCTTCTCAATGCGGCCTAATCGCCATTCGTTTGGGGGAAGTAGTTCGTTTTTAATAACGACAAACTCCCCGAAGGATAGATTTTTCTGTGGAACTTTCCAATTATATCTTTGGTGTGATGTTGGTGCAATAATTTAAGTTTCTCCCAACGGTTTTCAAGTGACAAATTGTAGATGTGGGGTTCTGGTGTGGCCAGAAGAGGACCGCCTCTTAAGAAATGACCTGGTGTTAGGGCTAAAAACCCTTGGGGATCGCTAGACATGGGTGAAAGTGGTCGAGAGTTTAATACGGCTTCTACTCGCGCAAGGACGGTTGCAAGCTCCTCGAATGTGAATTTATGGCTTCCTGCAACTCACTTGAAATGTAGTTTGAAACTCTTGACGCCGGCCTCCCAGAGGCCGCCCATGTAGGGAGCGTTAGGAGGTAGAAATCTCCATTCGAAGCCATGACGTCATCTGATGATTCTTGGATGAACTGATTGAAATTTCGTTGATATGCGGGACTGGCAGCGACGAAGTTTTTCCCATTATCCGAAAAGACACTGGGGCAGGCCGCGTCTTCCGACGAATCTAGCGAAGGTAGCTTGGAATGCTTTAGTGGAGAGATCCGAGCAAGGTTCTAGGTGGATGGCCTTGGTTGAAAAACAGACAAACACACAGACGTAACCTTTAAGAACAGTTAAGTTTCGCAGTGGTGATGATTTTAAATCGAAGGGATCTGCAAAGTCAATTCCGGTATAGGTAAATGGGAGGGAAAAGTTGGATCGCTCTGGTGGTAGAGCAGCCATGATCTGTGAACGTGAATTTTGTTTGAAGATAGTGCATGTTTTACAACTCCGTATGCAACTTTTCACTTTTGACTTAAGTCTGGGTATAAAATATTCCTGCCTCGCAGTCCTGATCATCAATTGGTGTGCGGCATGCATCAATAAGTTGTGCAAAAACTGGTGGAACAGGTAACAGAGCCGAGAGGCTTCCAGAATGATGATTGGGTGCTTTTCGGGATAAAGGAATTTGCCAACCGGCCGTTTACTCGAAGAAGTTGATCTTGATCTAAGAGAGGGTTCAAAGTCAGCAGTGAGCTTTTCTTGGAAATTGGTTGTTTATTAGTTAGATTGCTATACTCTTTGGGATAATGTCTTTCTTGGGCGAGCTTTATAAGTCGCACTTCTACCCAACGGATTTCCTTTTGAGTTAGGACTGCTGTTTCGTACCTGGTTTCGGAAGTGGACTGTATTAGATTTGGTTTGATACGATGAATGAAGCGAAACATATAGGCTATAACTCGCAAGGCTTTGGGCCAAGAAGAAAAACGATCGAGAATGTCTGACTCAGTTTCCGTGGAATGAAAAGCTTCAACTTTGCGTTCTTTGAGAGGAGCGACCTTCTTTGGGTGTGATGTTGGCCATTGCTCTGGTGGCTTCAAAAGCCACGTTGGTCCATGCCACCAGACTGATTTATTTAGTAGGTCTTGCGGACGGCAATCCCGTGTACCCAGGTCAGCAGGATTGTGGTTCGTGGATACGTGTCGCCATTTGATATTTCCGACATTTTAATGATTTGCGAAGTACGATTGGCTATGTATACTTTCCACGTACAAGGTTTTTCTAACCAGGAAAGGACTATGGAAGAATCTGACCATAAAAAGATTTCCGAATCTCCTAGAGGAAGTTGCTTTGTAACATTTTTGATACACTTCGATAACAAAACGGCACCACACAGCTCTAAGCGCGGAAGGCTTACGGTTTGAAGTGGTGCTACTTTAGTTTTGGAGAAAAGAAGATGTGAAGCTATGGTATTACTATTATCAGTTCTTATATAGATGGATGCGCAAAATGCCTTTTCAGAGGCATCACAAAATCCGTGAATCTGAATTTTATAACTTGGTGTGAATTCCGTCCACCTAGGGATTTGTATTTCTCCTATACTGGGAAGATCCGAAATAAACTGATTCCATTATTGAAGCGACTGTGATTTTACGCATTCGTCCCATCCAGTTCCCTCTAGCCATATTTGCTGCAGAAGTATTTTGGGTTGAATTATAATGGGCGATAGCCACCCTGCGGGGTCAAAAAGTTTCGATACCGAGGATAGAATTTGCCTTTTCGTTGCCTCTGCAGCTATTGGAATGGTTTCCGTGGAATATGAAAAGGAATCATTTAAAGCATTCCACTGGATGCCGAGAGTTTTGGTGGAGCTTGAGGAATCAATCTTGAGAAAATCGGAATCTAGTAGGTCTTCTGTTGGTATACGTCGTAAAAGTTCAGAATGATTAGCAGTTATTTTCTTTAAAGGGAACCCAGCTGAATTAAGGCATTGAATGAGTTCAGATGAGCCAATAGACAACCTTGAAGGTCGTGTCCCCCAGTTAGTATGTCATCGACATAGGTCTCTTCGGTGAGAATTCTCTTAGCCAACGGATGGGAAGTTTGGGAATCATTTGCTAACTGGTGTAGTGTGCGTACGGCCAGATATGACGCGCAATTAACTCCGAAGGCTACCGTTTTTAGTGTGAAGTCTGACAGTTTGACCTCGTTTCCTCTGCGAAAGACAATTCTTTGAAACTGTTGATCATCTTCATGCAATAGAATTTGTCTGTACATTTTTTGAATATCGCCGTTAAATACGTATTTGTACAATCGCCAATTTAAAATGACAAGCATGAGATCTGATTGTAAAGAAGAATCTATGTGAAGTATGTCGTTAAGATAAACTCCCGATGCTGTTGGCTTGGAAGCATTAAAAACCACCCGAACTTTGGTAGATTTACTGTCTGGTTTTACGACAGAGTGGTGGGGTAAGTACTAAGAAAAATAACAATCATTTTTATGGATTTCCCTGGAAGTACTTGGCTTCATGTGGTCAAGTGATAAATATTCCTCCAAAACTTTATTATACTTAGTCATCTTGGAGTTCTGTGTTTTTATTAAGCGGGTGTTCCATGTGAATGTCTTGCGACATTACTTGGGAACGCGATGGACCAAGGGAGAGGCTCGATGGAAAGTCTGATTTGGAAGGTAATCTAACGACGTATCGTCCATCTGTTTGCCTATAGGTGTTATTGTGATATAGATGTTCACAAAAGGTATATGCTTCAGAGGGTGAATGACCCTCCGATACTTCCTCTAACTCCCAAAATCTTTTAAGTTGTGAATTAAGACTTTCGTTGGAATTGTCCACAACATGGGTGTGGAATGCGGAGCATTCGGAAGATTTTAAAGGCCCACTTAAGTACCATCCGAATATGGTATTTTGTGCGAGAAGACTACCAAGCACTTTGTGTTTGACACCCGGAAATAAAAGTTCTGGTATTAAATCGCTACCGATTAAGAGATCGATTTGAGAAGGTGTGAAGGGCCTTAATTTCCGAGGCAGATGGTTTTTTGATTTGGAACGTAGGTAACGTGCTAGTGAGTTTGTGGAAAACAATCGCTTTGGTGCTAATACGAATGTTATGCCGTTTGGCGACAAGGGTAAGATTGCAGACACGCGTTGAATTTTCGACAATCTTGCCGCCCATACCACTAATGGAAAAGTTACCTCGATCCGTAGGGAGCTGCAACCGATTTTGAATCTTTTCAGAGATAAAGGTTTTCTGAGATCCTTGATCGATTAGAGCTCGGAGCGTATATAGCTGACCCAAGTGTTCTATTTGTACCTGGGCGGTTGGAAGCAACGTTTTTTCGTTGTTGGTTGAAAAGTTAGCTTGAACATTGGATTCGGCTTCAGGTGAAGGCTTAGGAGAATCCTTACCCTCTGTAATATCAAAAATAGGATGTCTTGGTTTACTTGATTTGGCCTCTGTGGTTTCCGTATGCAACAAGGCGGTTACATGTTTTTTTGATTTTGGGTTTTGGTTCTGAACTGGTGCCTTGGAAACCGGTTTAGGGGTAGAAGTCGGATGCAGCATGGTATGATGGGACTTCTTACAATGGAAACATTTGAATACACTGTGGCAATGGGTGGGGAGATGGTTGTAAGCCAAGCAGTTGGAGCAGAAACCGTTTTGTTCAATGAACTTGATGCGATCAGGAACACTAAGTTTTTTAAACTCGGTGCAGAATCCCAAGGAGTGATTTTTCTCGCATAGTTTGCATTTGAGGGACAGTTTTTCCTTCGAATGATACGATTGAATCTTTCTTGAGGGTTTTGATGATACTGAATTTCGGGTTTTGGTGGTTTTATACTCGTGTAGACGTTCCACCACTTCATAGCGACTAGTTAGAAACTCAGCCATTTGGGACCAGTTAGAAAGGTCTTTTCGGGTTTTAAGCGACTGTTCCCATAGAGATAGGCTTCCGTCAGGTAGCTTGGTGGAACATAAGTAGACAATAATGGGATCCCAGTCGGAGACCGAAACTCCTTGAGTTTTGAGGCAGGAAAGACATTCATTTATGGTACATTGAATTTTTTGGATAGCTTCGCTATTTTCCGAGTTGGCAGACGGGAGATTGAATAGGGTTTTCAACTGTTTGTCAATGAGAATTCGTTTGTTTTCAAAGCGCGCTCTTAACGCTTCCCAAGCTAGAGAGAAATTTTCATCCGATAGACTGTATTGCTTGACTATGGCACCTGCCTTGCCTTTGGTTTTGTTCCTCAAGTGATACAGTTTTTGTGCTGGAGTTAGCTTAGGGTGATTTAGGTATACTGCTGTGAACATGTCACGGAAGGCGAGCCATTCTTCATAGCTACAGTAAAAGGTCTGTGTGTCACAGCGTGGGATTTTAATACATGGAGCAGAAGGTTCAACCAAAGGCATGGAAAGTCGACTGGTATTGGCTGAACTAGATGTGTTGCCTTGTAATATTTTTAGTCGGTCCATGATATGCGACTTAAAAATGTAGAAACTCTCCAGGCATAGTTGAAATCTTTTAGTTGCTTCTTCTTTAAAATCAGCTGGAACAATTTTATCGTCAGCCAGACACACTTTTCGTTAAGCGATTTGAAGGGTTTCCCTAAGAGCGTTAAGGTCTTGAAGTTTAACTTCAAGTAGGGTGTCCGTCTGATCCTCGGGATCTTCTTTGTCAAATTGTGTACAGAAAAACACAAGATTGTTTGAATCGAAAATGAAGTCAGCCATGATTGGTGAATCAGTGGACATGATGACGCTCGTTTGAAAGAACTTTAAAATGAAAACCTTAAACTCTTGACTTTATTAGACTTGAAGTCTGCCAACCGTGGAGGCGAAAATGTTTAAAATAAAGAAAATTATTTGAGCGCACAAATTATTTGAGCGGCAAGCAGTCCTTTTGATGAACCCAAAGATAGACCGCTTGGGGTGGACGGAAAAGATGTTTTAGCTAGTCAGAATGACGTAGCTCGCCAGAAGTTTATATACGTGGTTATATAAAGCAATCTAACTACTAAATATACGTGTGGAAAACGATAAATTAGATGGATTTGTAGCAATAAACAAGATTTGACGGTGGTCCAGTTCAAATACGGGAGATTGATATTTTTTACTCCTAGCTGGTGACGAGAAACCAAAAGGCTATAGTAACTTTTGCAACGGGCTACGGTGTGTTGCGGTCGTAAAGGTACAAAATCGCTTGCTGACTGAGCAGCTTCTGCTGGCGCAAGCAGCGCTTCCAATCCCCACTGTCCTTGAATATTCTGTGTATCGTTCCTTCGGATGGTCCGATGCCAACGTAGATTTGATGTGGATGAGACACTCGATGTTTGCTTGGGTGTTGGCTTTACAAGGTAACTCTTAACACAAATACTTTGGAAGGACGAGAAATGATTGATTTGTGTACGTATGTTCGTGGAATGAATGGGGTGGACTTAGCGCTGGCGCATGCAGCAAGTCTCACCGCGAAATTGCACAAAACTTTGAATAAATCCTTTAACTGATGTTATTTTTTCTTAAATTCCCGATTTTTCACTGTGTATATGTATATGTGATGATAAAATAATTTGTTTGCGCCGACGCAAGCAGAAAAAATTAACGACTTTGCCTTTTTCCTTACTTTAGTTAAAGGTTATGCAAAACTAAGGGATTTGTAGCTAAAAACTAAGGCCTAACTAAGGAACTGATTTTTTATACGTATGAAAGCAAGCTAGCTTTCTGGGACTCTTAGCGCTTAGCGCAAGCAGCAAGTTTCACTACCAAAGGTGGAAATTTGCAAAATGTGTACGAAGCGAGTGACGCTGGCGAAAATATGTATATATGTATGTCTCTTTCCGTTATTCGGTGAACCTGCATGCATACATATATACATTTACCGTTTGAAAAACGGTAATTGAAAATTTGCACTTTCTTACAATAAATTTGGAAAACTTACGTGATTTGCGGCATATTATGCATATATGTAGGTACTTTCAAAAAAAAATCCCTCGTTGGGCGTAGGTGCTCCGGAAACGCCTTTTCTTGTATTTTCCTGGCTTTTTTGGTCGGTGCTCCCCCGATGGACGCAGCGAAATCCCTTGTATAATTACGTGGTCCCTCGTTGGGCAGCGCAGCTTTAATTAACTTTTGTTTTTAGTTAAATTTCATCCTTTAGTTACCTTTACTTTTTCCCACAAACTTTCTGAAAATGTAATTTAGTTTTAATTTCACTTTGAGTTCACTTTTTTTGGTTTGGGTTTGTTGGCCAGAGACTTTGTCTCCACACACCAGGTTTTTCCTCCTGCTTTATGGTTTGCGTTTAGTTTCTGCACGAGAATGCAGACTTTGATGATTGGATTCTTTTTATTATAATCCTGTTGCTACACGAACGTGTAGATATATTTTCATGTATTTATGATGAACAAATGTTTGTAAAACGTATTTGCATTAATTGCAAAATGACAGGAACAATGTTGCCATATCTCATTTAGATGGTGTCTTATTTTGTTTTTTGGTGCTTTAATTCACGTATTTTTATTATTAATATTTTTTTTTTTTCAATTATGTTTTTGGGAGATTAGGATGGGTATATGAAATGTGATGGACGGTACTAGCATCTTTGGTACACCAACGTTTTGCAGGTGATATGAGTGTTTGTTAATAGTACAGATGTTTTTTCTGTTGTTCTTTTCAATTTGTAAACAGTTTATTTCAAAAAGTTATTTTTGCTTTGGTAAAAAAGTCTGCAAGCTGAGTGATCTTATTTGGATCAAACCCTTGGAAAACTTGTTCAAAGCTGGTACACTCTGTAAAAATATTGTAACGATTATTAGCAAAACTAAGGGGTGCTGCCATCTCTAAGCCGATGCTAAACAGTGATATCATGCACATCCATAGATCAATCATTATGTATCTACATAAACGAATCAATAATTGCGTCTACACATATGTACGTATACGAGCAGCGGAGAAGCAATGCACAAACACATGCATATATCTTATCTGAATTGCTTACAAGAGAGGGCAATAATTTGTGCAAGTATTACTCAAATGAGAAGTTATAAACGTAGTTGTGGCTGGCGATTTTGTAGCTGAAACTAACTAGTAAGTTCTGGAATGGAAAAGCCTGGAAGTATGCAATGAGAAATCAAAAAGTATAAAAGGAGCGACAGTAGAGGCGAAGAGGAGTTTCATATGAGCTATCAATCAGTTTGGTTATTAAGCAAGCTATTCGTTGCAAAGGATAAGTGTTATTGTGAAGTACTTTAATAAAGGCCATTTTTCCATTATTCAATATTGGAGTTATTTATTCAACAGTTTGGCGATACGAACGTTGGCAGAAGATTGCAAATAAGAGAATTGCAGTAAAATCGTTACAATATTTAGACCTGTGCGAGCGTATTTTAGAAGTCTACACTCAAAGGTTTTGTGGGTATAGTTGTTGATGTGTCCACATGCACATACGTTACAATCTGTTATGCTGATTTTATGTAAGTAAGCACCGTCATACGTGCATCCAACGAGAACTCTGTTTAGAATTTTTATTTGTTTAGGCGTTAAATTGCAATTGCGAAACCATATTTTGTTTGGTCTGTTAGGAAAAAGCGTGGAGAAAAGGATTTGTTTGTTTCTGGCGTAATTCATGGTTTCTTCGTACCATGTGTCCATTATTTAATTTTTTATAATTCTGAGGGCTTCTTCTTTAGATAATTTGACTAGTTTTATGTTATCACAGTTTAGTGCGTTTTTTGCGAGTGTGTCTGCCCTTTCATTTCCTATAATGCCTTTATGACTGGGCGTCCAGATTATGTCTACTTTGTCGAAGTTTGTCTCCTGTATAAGTTCATGTATTTTCAAGATGTAACAGTTTTGTGTGCGGTCTTTGGAGAGGAGTTGGCACGCCCCTAGGCTGTCTGTCAAGATTGCGATGTTGTTGTTGTTGTTGTAGCAATGCTCGCCCCACCTAATAGCCGCGACCGATCACAAATTGTCATCAATATCCTCTAACGGGAGTCCAAGGAAACTTGCCGTTTCAACAGGGGTGGACCATAAGGAAAGGGGTGTTAGAGGCGTTGGTTCCACATTACAATTAAAGAGATGGTTGGTGTCATGTGGGAACACATTGCAAGCGGGGCATACATTTTGTATGTCGGGGTTGATTCTGGATAGGTAAGAGTTTAACCTGTTACAGTATCCAGAACGAAGTTGAGCAAGAGTGATACGCGTTTCCCTGGGGAGTATGCGTTCCTCTTCCGCGAGTTCTGGATATTTTTCTTCAAGTACTGGATTCACCGGGCAATTCTCGACATAAAGGTCCGGCGCCTGTCTATGGAGTTCACCAAGGACCTGCTTGTGTTTTTTTGCTTCATACGGCTGGGCTCTCAGGTGCCGTATTTCCTCAAAATGCTTACGGAGATGACTCCTTAGGCCCGTAGGCGGTGCTGGTTCGTCAAT
Source organism: Eurosta solidaginis (assembly GCF_040869045.1). Classification (NCBI taxonomy): domain Eukaryota; kingdom Metazoa; phylum Arthropoda; class Insecta; order Diptera; family Tephritidae; genus Eurosta; species Eurosta solidaginis. The sequence continues at coordinate 103,669,132 of NC_090322.1, read as the reverse complement.
CAGATTCCTGTTGGGATACCCAGGTTTCTGGGTATTCAACAGAAACTGTTTGGTCAGCATCTCATTTCTCTCCCTGATGAGGAGTATTCTCGCCTCATTATGCAGATGGTGTTCTGGGGACATAAGAAGACAGCCGTGGCGATTCTGAGAGCAGTATTTTGGCAGGCCTGTAGTTTCTTCCAGTGGGTAGTTTTTAGGCTTGGCGACCATATGGGTGACGCGTAGCACGTAATCGGCTGGCTAATTGCTTTGTATGTGGTCATGAGCGTTTCTTTATCTTTTCCCCAGGTACTGCCAGCAAGGGATTTGAGGATTTTATTACGGCTCTGAATTCTCGGAACAATTGCGGTTGCGTGCGCACCAAAATGTGGATCCTGATCAAACGTCACACCCAAGATTTTGGGGTGTAGGACAGTCGGTAGCGTAGTGCCATCGACGTGGATGTTCAATATTGTCGACATTTGGGGCGTCCATGTTGTAAATAAGGTCGCGGAAGATGTAGTCGGTGACAATGCCAGGTTTCGCGAGGCGTCGCACAAGCGCAGCACCAACACCAAAAATGGGAATTTAGCCCTGCATGATAAGAAATCTATGTTTTCATCCATACATATCAAAATTTTATTAACAATTTCATTTTTCTTAGATCTCTACCCTAAAGCTATTTATCTATCGAATGTAACCCAAAGTTATAAACAAAAAAAAAACCGCATAAAATTAAATTTCAAAAGAAACAAAATAACATAACAATATCTGATTTAACTTCAATTCAATTTAACCAAATTGTTTGAAAAAAATTGTAAATAAAAAAAGGGAAAGCAATACAAAATAATAATATATGATTAGAATTCAACTTAATTCAATTCAATTGTTTTTACCGAAAAACATATAAAGTGAAAAGAAAAAAAACAAGAGGTGGGTTTTCTTATACTAGTGACATTAAGATGTATGAACCACCCTAATATCTTATCCTACCAATCTTAAAGATATGAAATTCAAACAAACTAGACTGAGAGGGCGAACAAAAATAAATCACGAACCCTAATCTCTGACCTATCGCAACCGCTCAAGTAAATATAAGATCAATTTTGTATAAAACAAAATTAGGCCATGAAAGCAAAGCAAAAAAACCAATTTGGCATATTATAAACAAAATGTGTGTATGTTTGTAGTTATGCATGGACATATATTCATTACGTTTAGGTTTCCTTCTTCTATTTTCTCAAGAAGATTTGGCATCATATGTTAATATATGTACATATATTCAAATCTGTGTATTAGCAAAAATATTGTGCTCAATTTTCACTCACCCATATACTCGTAATCCAACGGCGCCGGTGCAGTTGAGTGGATGCGCTGAATTCGCTGAAATAGCAAGAGTCAAAAACATACATACATGCGCTCACGGCAGCCACCCTCAATCACTCAACCAAGATCACTCGCTAGTGGTCTTTGGTAATGAGTGCTTTGGTAGTATCAAATCTACCAGCGTGAAGATCAAATGCAAGATAAAAAAAATGTGTATTCTACCAAAAAAAAATGCCTTTGGTGCGGAAGGCACACTAACGTTACTAATCTTGTGTTTGTGAGGTTAAAAAAAGATATATTGGAATTGATATTGCCAATAATCATAAAAAGTAGGTACAAAACAAAAATATCAAAAAAAAAAAAAAAATGGCAAAAATTTTAAAATTGTAATTTGGTGCTACCATAGATAGCAGAAACCATGTGTAAAAGAAAAATGTGTATATGGTAGAAGACCGAGAAATAAAAATACTACAAAAAAATTAAATGTCAAACTGAAGTGGAAAAATTAAGAAAACGAAGAAACGAAAAGAAAAAAATGATGGAGGCAAAAGTGCCAGCATTAACTCCTGAAATATGGAGTTAAAGTAAAACTCAGACTTTATATGCGCGAAAAAGAAATGCTTGGCCCCGGAAATAGAATGCCCCCTTTTGCCCGTTTCCTACCAACTAATTGTGCCCCTTATGACAATGTTTGAATAATAATTGTAAAGGTATATAAAGAAAAAAAAAAACATATGAAATTAACAATGTTCATCCGTTGTATTGCCGGAAAAGCTCCTACCTCCGCCGGTGTTTGTGGTTGTTTACGTTGCCAAAGTATGTGAACTAGCCCCAAAAATATGGAAATGTTGCTACCAGCTTCGTTGTGATTGTTGCCAGTGTTTCTCCGTATTGTAGTTTTGTCAAAAATGGTCTAGTACCTTTTTTCTTGTTGTAGGTGTTGACGCGGCTGTTGTTGTGGTTGCGGCTCAATGCCGCCGGTGAAAACTACTATTGATGTTGAAAAGTTTATTGTGTCTTTGCTGTTGTTGTTGCGGCTCAACGCCGCCGGTGAAAAATACTATATGCCAAGTTGAAAGTTCTGATAGATGGTAGTGTTGTTGGGCGGTATATCGCCACTATGAGGAATTTGTTGTTTTGGTTGTTGGTGTGGTGTGCGCCGGTAAAATAAAAATATAATATAGTGCTTTTCGATGCGTAATAATTCTTGTCACCAATTTACAAACGCTGTTGTAGTGTTGTTGGGCGGTATGTCGCCAAGAAAAAAAATAAATACCGGTTGTGGTTGGTGTTGCGCCGCCAATATAGGAAAAATGGTGTAGTTGTTGTTGAGCGGGCGATTTGCCGGCATGAAAATATATACTAGTTGTGGTTGTTACGGCCGTATGTTGCCAATACAAAAAGGTGCTGTAGTGGTTGTTGTTGTGGTGTGCGCCACCAAATTAAAAATATAGTGTAGTGCGTGGTAGTTGTTGCCGGGCGGTATTTCGCCAAGTATAATTTATTTGTTTTTTGGCGGTACGCCGCCAATGTACGTGCCCAGTGGGTCTTTCCCAAAGAAAAATCAATTGTGCGCTGAAATTAAATACAAAAGAAAATCTATTTAGAAATTCAAAAGTAAAAGCGTATCTATGTACATATACATAATTGCCTACGGATTTCTTGTCTGCATAGTCATATATTCATCTACATACATATATTTGTATGCAGAGATGTATATGTCGATGTAAATTTTCTTTTGGCTTGCTTTGGAGGTAGGCCAGGTTGAAGACCCAGCTCCCGTCAGCAAGCCTGGAAAAAATGTATGTGTTCTTACCTCTTGCCAAATCCATTTGCAGAAAACTGCTTCCAGCTCTTTGCACGTACACGGGCTAATTCGCGCACTACTAAAGACTATGCACTTTGTTATTTACGGTTGTAAACGCGCACTTCACTTGTAGTTTTTTACTACTCACTTGCACTGGGCACTGTTGAAACAAGACTTTGGCCCGTTCACTCGGTTTTCCCCTTCTTATAGCCACCGCCATGGTAAGGAACGTTACCCAGAAACGGAAAATTTTTACCATTACATGCCAAACTTTCTTTTCGGCTTTCTCGTATTTTCCATCTATAAAATCATGCACTCATACATTCATACGCTTTCCGCTCCACAAACCGAACACCTACACAGATACATTTGGTTCGTGCCTTGACCGCTCGCACTGATGCATTCACACGCTCATAGCCTTACACACATACACATCCGCATACATAATACAGACCAAAACAAACACATAGGTGCATGGCATTCATAATGTTGCTAGGCTGTTAGTAACATAGTGACTGCTGCTAACAACCTGATGCCAACGCGCAACATCTTATTTCCGCTGCAACATTGTGTTCACTATAGCTAAAATGTTGTCAATACACAATGGTATTAGGTTAATGGCAACATTGCGGCTAAGGCACGGACCTGGATACAAAACTCATAAACACATAGACACATATGCACGCTGCCACTCATTCTAGCTAGTATGAAGACAGGCTGTCGTTACAGGCTCGCAACCGCCGATGGTGCCTGCACTATGTAGCGTGTGCGTAAAGAATTCAAACGCAGCCTGTTAAGTGTTAATGCAACGTGTGGCTTTGACCCACGACTCACTGCCGGGCCTATTTTCTTCACGCCTTTAAACTCTTGTACTGTTTAACTACGAACTAAATCACTGGGCTAATGCTACTACTTAAACCTATATCACCGCTACTACTCTACATATCTAATAGTAAATAAAATATCACAGATAAAAAAATAAATAAAAAAATAAAATAAAATAAATATCACAGTTAGCAGAACAATTATACAAAAAATTTATAAAATAAAATATCACAGATGGCAAAAAAAAATTAAAAAAAAAGATATCACAGATCATATAGTCAGGTAGGTAAAAAAAAATGTTAAATAAATAAATAGGTAAATTAAATAAATGCAAAAATAATCAAATAAATAAAAAAGGTGAAAAAAATAAAATAATTTAATAAAATAATTACATACGTCAATGAGTTAATAAATAAAATACGTTATTAAAAAAAATAAATAACATATAACAGAAGGACTGGCACTACAGGAAAAAACATTAAACTATTTTGAAAAAATGTCTTTAGCGTGGTATACGCCGATCTTTTTCCCATTGCTGTCGCCAAGCTCATACATCGAATTCCCGATAGCTTTTAGGACTATACACTTTATCTGCTTGGGAGCTAGCTTGGCGTTGTAGTTATCGACTAGGGAACTCTTCTTAAAGTTTCGGCGATATACCACTTGTCCGATTTTAAACGTAACATCCCTACTCCTGGTGTCATATACTTTTTTACTTCTTTCATGGGCCAACTTCAGCTCTTTCATAATCTTATTAGCGCTCCTATCTTTTACTGCCGCCAGCTTTCGGTATAGCTCGTATGATGCAGCATGCTGTATCATAGGCATACCGAAAGCAAAGAGTATATATTTGTTAAGAGGCGTCACTCGATACTTTGTTGTTGCCAAAGCAACCCTGTCATGTCGAATGTTATTCTCAAGGAAGTTTTGTTTAGTTTTTTTTAATTGAATCCTATATAGTTATGCGGTAAAGTGACTTTGCATAATTACGATTTTGGGAAAGAGAATTAATTAATTAATTTAATACAATCAATAAAATAAACACAAATACCCCACGAAAATATATAGAAGGCGTTTTTACAAATACATCTGATAAAAAAAACCAACGACTACCTTGAGAAAACATCGAGTAATTTGCTTTGGCAACAACAAAAGTATCGAGTGACGCCTCTTGACAAATATATACTCTTTGCCGAAAGTGGCATAATAAGGAGACATGTTGATGGCTGAGTGTGCAACGCTGCGAAGGGCAAATGCGGCATCGCTGACGCATTTGTCCCAGTTTTTCTGGTTATCCTTTATAAAGGATCTAATGATCTGCAGAACAGATCTATTCACCCTCTCCGCAGCGTTACCCCGTGGCGAATAAAATGCCGTTTTTATGTGTTCGGTGCCATACTTTTCCAGAAAGTTGTTGAAAACTTCTGACACAAACTGCTTCCCATTGTCTGAGTGGACATACTAAGGCACACCAAACACATGGAAGACATCCCTCTCCAAGAACTTAACGACTTCCGCTGAAGTTGCCTTCTCATCGGTTTTAAAAACACAAACTTCGAGAAATGATCTAAACACACAAAGACAAACACATTACCATTTCTAGAACGTGGATAAGGACCCATAAAATCAATGAATAAACGTTGGAAAGGCCGCTATGTGAGCTTTTGTTTACCCATCATCGGTTGTTTGAAAACGTTTTATGTCTTGTTGATTTTGCAAGATTCGCAATCTTTTATATGGGCGCATACATCTGTGACCATTCCTGGCCAGTAATATTTCTAACGTAGTCGGGATAGAGTTTTATGTATACCGCCATGTCCAGCGGACGGTGAGCGGTGAGACGACTCTACCAGCCCCGGTCGCAACTCCGACGGAACCAAGAGCTTCCAGGTCTGGTCCGCTAGAAGATCATCTCCCCAGTCGAATTGCGTCCGTCTGTAAACGTAACCGTCCGACAAACACAAGTCAGGTAGTTTGTCCTTGTTTTCGGTCACCGTCTTTTTTAACTCCGTATACTCCTCCGACTCGAAGCACGGTGACTCGAGACCAGGGATGCACCTTAACGTTAAGCTAATCGTTTATCAAAAAATTTCCACCGTTTCCGTTGAAACAATTCGAAATATTATCGATAAAGAAATTATCAAGATAAATTGTATCTCGTTTTTAACCGAAACGAAAAGCTTTCGTTAAAGTTAAAAACGTTAACAAAAACGTGATATTTTATGCTTGAATTGTGCTGGCAATGCTATAGCCATGGTGAAGCCGTAAGGTGGTAACAACGAGCACACATACACACACAAACTCCATGTAATTTGTTTGTGTAATTCGTTGGTGGTAATGTCAAAAATACCCTGAGAAATGTTCGTACTGTCAAAATTCATGAGAAAAGTTGCAATCAGCTTGGCTAATGCTTTCATCTTTAATGATTCCACCATCAATCAGCTTTGCCAGCATAGTTTGAAATTAATAATCAACATAAACGATTTGATTTCGTTTTGATATGGCAGAAAACGAAACGAAATAATTTCGTTAATTTGACGTTCCTAACGTTAATAAACGAAACGATTTTGAAATGACTTTGTTTCGTTTATTAACGTTAATTATCGTAACGAAATGATATCGGTTCGTTGGTTAAGCATGCCTGCTCGATACACACGTCTATGGCTCTGTCATTCGTCTGTATTTCGTCCATGTGCATTCGTGAGAGTTTGTCGGGAACCACGTTTTGCACACCTTTTCGATGTTGAATATCGAAGTCATAACCTTGGAGCTTCAAAATCCACCTTGCCAACCTTCCAGAAAGATATTTCTGATTCATGAGCCATTTGAGGCTGGCATGATCAGTTATGATGGTGAACGGGGTTCCCTCCACGTAAGGTCGGAATATCTTGACACTCACGATGGCGGCGTAGCATTCAAGTTCCGTAATGCTGTAATTTTTCTGCGCCTTACTTAATTTTGCCGAAATGTAGGCAATAGGTTTTTCGTTCTGGTCACCGTCCAACTGAAACAAAACCCCTCCCACTCCGTCTGTCGATGCATCGCATTGTATGTAAAATTTTCGATTGAAATCCGGGTGCGTAAGCACCGGTGCCGAAATCAACCTTTGCTTTAAAATTTTAAAAGATTTCATCGCTTCGTCAGTCATAGCGAATTTCTTAATTTTTTCATTCTTGAGGCAGTCGTGCAGCGGAGCTGCAATAGTCGCATAGTCCTGTATGAAACGTCGGTACCAGCCCGACATACCCAGGAACCAGGAAAAAAAGTCCCTCACAGCTACCACTTTATTTGCGTCTGTCCTAATGCAACCATCCCCAACTACGTACCCTAGATATCGAACTTCTTTGAAACAGAACTTGCTCTTTTCTACATTTATAGTTAACTTAGCCTCACGAAGACACCGAGCGACCTTTTCCAACAGACACATATGGGACATAAAATCTTCAGAACACAGTAACAAATCATCCAAATAAACAAAACCACATTCACGTAAAGCGGCCGGAATGACCTTGTCCATCAGACGACACATTCGTTGTGCTGCATTGCACAACCCAAAAGGCATGACAGTAAATTTGTAAAGGGTTCGGCCAGGGACAGTGAAGGCAGTCTTTTCACGCGATTTCCTCTCGAGGGGAATCTGCCAAAAAGCATCCTTCAAGGCGATTGCGGAAATATATCTCGTATTTTTTAGTCGGCTCAAAATTCCATCAATATGTGGTAAGGGGTATGCGTCCTTTATAGTTCTTTCATTCACTTTGCGAGCATCTAGGCAAAGCCGATTCTTCGTTCCTTTAATGTACAGTGATACAGGGGAATTCCAACTACTGTTGGACTCCTCGATGACTCCCATGTCCAACATTCGATTTAACTCTGCGTATATGAGTTTTTGTATGACCGGCGAAATTGGATAATGGCGTTGCTTGACCGACAGATTCTCGTCCACCACCTCGATGACGTGTTCCTCTTTGTCTGTCCGGCCTAACCCCAGTACCGCGAAGGACGGGAATTGGGTCTTAACACGCTCCAACATATGTTTTTGTTCCGTCGTCAAAACGTGTTGGACTGCGTCAAAAGAGAGGTCACCCTTGGCGGACACGAGCTCCGCCACACTGGCAGCATTCACACTCCGATTCAAACCTTTACTCACAACACTTATACGGAATGCCTGCCAAAAGTCTATACCTAAATAAACTAGTTGTTGCAGATCAGGAACTATCAAAAATTCCAATTCTCTGGTCGTATTATCCCACACGACTGGTAACTTTATGACCCCTACCACGGCGGTTTCCTCCCCGTTCGCGGTTCGGATATTTTGGCCCCTGATTGGCACAATCAAGGCCTCTTTACCGCACAGGAGTGCCGCTGAGCATTTTCCTAAGCAGCTGGCACTCGCCCCGGAATCCAAGAGAGCTTATACTTCCTGACCTCCTACACTCGTTTTGGCAAAAAATCTATTGTCACCTTTTACAGTGACAATTGTCGCGACAATTTTGCTGCTCAACCTCTTGAAATATCTCCTTTTCTCCTTCATCTTATGAATATTCTCAAAATTTCTCTTTTTCCTATTAGTACTTATGGTTTCACAAAATATCCTTCTTCTTGCTTCTTCATAATCTAGCTTTCTTTGGTGCAAACTCTTTACTTCGCGTTTTTCCACGGTCCCTTGTGCTTTCCTAACCTCCCCTCTCTTTTCTATTTCTTCTCTCTTCAGAATTCTTATTTCAGGGCTGCCGGGTTGCCTAATTCCTGGCTGGAGTCCCCGGTCAACTCCGCCAGCCTCGGGTTTCCCTGTTTGGGTTTAAAAACACAGAAGGACGCATCATTACCACAAGCAAAACAAACCATGTTGTGAAACGCGGATGAACATTTATTTGGTTTTTGTGTTTCTGCCGGGTTTTTCACATAATGATCCACCGGCATACCGCATAAATGGAAGGGAGACGCACAGAAGGAATTGACAGTGGATTTAGACGCAGGACTAACATAATTACTAACAGACGGACGGGCACTATTGGGATGGGCTGGGATTTGGGGTTGGAGTTTCCTATCGAAAGCTTCTACTTTTCTTCCTCTAAGTCTGGCATTTCAAACCCTAATTCATTAACCGCCCTTGACCTATTATTGTTTTCTTTAATGAGTTTCTCGGCTCTCTTGCATTCGGTTTTGAGGTCCGCTAATGAGTCCATTTTGATCGCGAAGGTCAAATTGGCAAGGCACGGCTTGAGGTTGCCCCTGACTATGCCCACGAACTACTTCTCAGGGATTCTCTTCCGCAAACGGAATGTCAAATTATGTACTTCGCTACAGAAGTCGTCGAAAGCTTCGGCGGGTTGCTGTTTCCCCTCCATGATTTCATGGATTATATCATAATCGGACTCAGCGGACTTGAAGTGGCTTAGCATCTCGGCTTTCAGCTCGAAGTAACCGAAATCGGGCTCATCTGCATGGTCTTCGAGGACCTGCCAATACCACTTCAAGGCACCGCCGGACACCAGACAATGAAAGCCCGTGAAAAGCTGGAAGAAGGAAATAGCATGTTGTTCCCGCATTCGCTCAACACGAAAGATGAAGCTTTCGACGCTCATCCCTTTGTTGGTCCCATCGAATTTGATTTGCCATTTTTCGAGGTCTAATTTTTTCCACCTTGGAGGGTCACTACCATCTCGCTCAGTAATCCGACTGCCACTGGGAATACTGCTGCTTGTAGCAGTTTCCCCCCTTCGGTTCTGAGGCTCGGGCGTAGATGCCACAGCGGACCGATGTTCCACCGCGTGACTGGATGCCTCCATCTCTGCCACGCGACCACCAAGATGATCGACATTGGTTTTGATGCTTCGCACTTCACCCACCATTTGCACCACCAAATCTTGTTGCTGCGCCATCATCGCCATCATGCGGCTCAGCTGTTCAACATTGGTTGCATGCTCACTGGCGTCGATGCGAGGACCATTTAGTCCGCCGTGGACCATTGCTGGTGCGTTTCGCGATGGAACATCGCCCCCCTGTGCACCCATGTTCTCGCTATCGGACATTTGGCACACCAAAACGATTTTCTGCGAGAAGTTCAAACTGTCCCCAGTCTCGTTAAACGACACTCCGTTCGCGAAAGAGACCCTAAGCGGACGTTCAGGGCCAAACGATCCAAAAATCCGCAACGCGCACCTATTAAAATAATCCGTAGGCACAAAGTCGACGGCCCTGGGTATATCTGTGTCAATTTGATTGAAAACCGAGCCTACGATCTGGTTCTCTAGGGCTCGCGCACGGCTCCTAGTTAGACGCCTATGGGAGTCGAGGATACCCAATCCCCCAACAACTCTATTCTCGGCCTCTTTCTCCTTCTTCGACATCCACTGTCGGTATGCGAAAAGAAATTGACCAAAAAAAAAATTTAAAACGCGAAAAGTAACAAAAGTTATGAAACCCCAACAAAGCAAATAAAACAGAGAGTTCACAAATAAGATATGTAAGTATTTATTTGAAAATACCCAAGGATTTAAACAATCAAAAAAATCAAGCAAGCAAGGTTGTGATGAATGTAGGGCAAACTACCAATCCCAATAACCAGAGATATAAATAAAATATCCAATAATATAAAAAAAACAATATGAAAGCAAGATATAAAAAAAAAAACAATTCAATTTCGTAGGTTTGTGTGAATATATGTGTATATATAAAGATTCAGTTAATGTGTATATGCGTATGTCTTAAAGATAAAAATTCAAGTTTAAAACCAAAAAATAAAAAAATTAATATTATGTTGCTTCCCATACCAAAAAAAAAACTAAAATAAATTTCAACCCCTATAATTGCGCGTAAAATCGCAAAAAAAAATTAAAACGGGTATCAGATAATGTATGGATGTATAAGGCCTGTAAGAAAATTAATGCTAAAGATTTGTGTATGTAATATGTATGTGCGTATGTGAGAAAAAGGATATCTATAATCAAAAGATGTTAACTATAAATTAAATATATAAAAATTCAAATGCAATAAAAAAACATGCTATTTAGAATCAAGCTAAAAATAAGAAGGTAAAAAAAAAAAACTAAAAAAAATTGCAACTAAAAAAATATGGTTGAAAATAGTCAATAGCAAAAAATTTTTTTATAAAAGGCAGAAATTTAAAAATATCAAACTTAAAGTTTGGATATGAGTTGAAACTGAATTATAATATACGTATAAGTCTTGGTGTGTTTGGCGCTGCCTTGGCGAAGGTTCGGTGAAGGCAGTATGCTCGTCCGTATCTAACTACTGTCTAGTCAGTTTTCGTGCTGTCCGTGGAAGTGTGGCACATCACGCTCAAGAGCTAGTCCCTAAGAGTGGATGCCACACCTCCTCTCATAACTATCGTGACGACGACTGTAAACCTCACTCACCGGCAATACTGGACTCCCGGTAAGGTAGCTTGACAGCTCGCCACGATCTCCTACCTAAGTCCGTCACTAGCTAAGTGTCATACCAGGTACCACTTAGTCAAATTGCAGGAACCCGAAGAAGGAATCCTGGTATGAGCACTTCGCTAATCCCTATCTTATTGTCATGATGACACTTGTCGGCCAGGCAAACCCAAACGGCGTTGCCATCATGACGGTCCCTGTCCAGTCAAAAGACGGAAATAAGGATTGGGTTTGAAAGGAACATGGGATAAAAAAAACAATGAAATGTGGAATAAAAGTGGGAAAATTAAAGAATAGTGAAAAATAGAGTTACTTGAAAAATGTGGGAAATAAAAAAGATTACCGGGCTATTACCGTTGGGCGCCATTGTTACGTGGCTGACTGTTTGGGTGGCGAGGAGGTATGCTTGCGGGCCCAGGCTAACTCGTCGTCTAGGGCGGGGCATTTCACCACCGTCCTCACCCGCAGCCACATGAACAAAATAGGGGTTCATACCTGCAAGATGAGAAAAAGAAGGGAAAGCTGTAAAAGATCGAAATATACGTGAGGGAAAGTTAAGAGGGGGAAAAGGATGAAGGCCTGTCCTGTCAGGTGGAGTCTACCCTCCCTCTGCAGTGCAACTTGCACCGCACCGTGGGCACTGTGCTGACTCCTACTTACTTACAGTACCCCCAAGTCTGTCCCCTGTCAATCAGTTATTTTCCTTAAACACTCACCTTCACATTACCTTGCCACGCACAAGCGCAGCACCAACACCAAAAATGGGAATTTAGCCCTGCATGATCAGAAATCTATGTTTTCATCCATACATTTCAAAATTTTATTAACAATTTCATTTGGCTTAGATCTCTACCCTAAAGATATTTATCTATCGAATGTAACCCAAAGTTATAAACAAAAAAAACCGCATAAAATTAAATTTCAAAATAAATAAAATAACATAACAATATCTGATTTAACTTCAATTCAATTTAACCAAATTGTTTGAAAAAAAATTGTAAATAAAAAAAGGGAAAGCAATACAAAATAATAATATATGATTGGAATTCAACTTAATTCAATTCAATTGTTTTTACCGAAAAACATATAAAATGAAAAGAAAAAAAACAAGAGGTGGTTTTTCTTATAATAGTGACATTAAGATGTATGAACCACCCTAATGTCTTATCCTACCAATCTTAAAGATATGAAATTCAAACAAACTAGACTGAGAGGGCGAACAAAAATAAATCACCAACCCTAATCCCTGACCTATCGCAACCGCTCAAGTAAATATAAGATCAATTTTGTATAAAACAAAAGTAGGCCGTCAAAGTAAAGCAAAAAAAAACCAGTTTGGCATATTATAAACAAAATGTGTGTATGTTTGTAGTTATGCATGGACATATATTCCTTACGTTTAGGTTTCCTTCTTCTATTTTCTCAAGAAGATTAGGCATCATATGTTAATATATGTACATACATTCAAATATGTGTATTAGCAAAAATATTGTGCTCAATTTTCACTCACCCATATACTCGTACTCCAACGGCGCCGGTGCAGTTGAGTGGATGCGCTGAATTCGCTGAAATAGCAAGAGTCAAAAACATACATACATGCGCTCACGGCAGCCACCCTCAATCACTCAACCAAGATCACTCGCTAGTGGTCTTTGGTAATGAGTGCTTTGGTAGTATCAAATCTACCAGCGTGAAGATCAAATGCAAGATAAAAAAAAATGTGTATTCTACCAAAAAAAAATGCCTTTTATGCGGAAGGCACACTAACATTACTAATCTTGTGTTTGTGAGGCTAAAAAAAGATATATTGGAATTGATATTGCCAATAATCATAAAATGTAAGTACAAAACAAAAATATCAAAAAAAAAATGGCAAAAATGTTAAAATTGTAATTTGGTGCTACGATAGATAGCAGAAACCATGTGTAAAAGAAAAATGTGTATATGGTAGAAGACGGAGAAATAAAAATACTAAAAAAAAATTAAATGTCAAACTGAAGTGGAAAAATTAAGAAAATGAAGAAACGAAAAGAAAAAATGATGGAGGCAAAAGTGCCACCATTAACTCCTGAAATATGGAGTTAAAGTAAAACTCAGACTTTATATGCGCGAAAAAGAAATGCTTGGCCTCGGAAATAGAATGCCCCCTTTTGCCCGTTTCCTACCAACTAATTATGCCCCTTATGACAATGTTTGAATAATAATTGTAAAGGTATATAAAGAAAAAAAAACATATGAAAATAACAATGTTCATCCGTTGTATTGCCGGAAAAGCTCCTCCCTCCGCCGGTGTTTGTGGTTGTTTACGTTGCCAAAGTATGTGAACTAGCCCCAAAAATATGGAAATGTTGCTACCAGCTTCGTTGTGATTGTTGCCAGTGTTTCTCCGTATTTTCGTTTTGTCAAAAATCGTCTAGTACCTTTTTTCTTGTTGTAGGTGTTGACGTGGTTGTTGTTGTGTTTGCGGCTCAATGCCGCCGGTGAAAACTACTATTGATGTTGAAAAGTTTATTGTGTATTTGTTGTTGTTGTTGCGGCTCAACGCCGCCGGTGAAAAATACTATATGCCAAGTTGAAAGTTCTGATAGATGGTAGTGTTGTTGGGCGGTATGTCGCCACTATGAGGAATTTGTTGTTTTGGTTGTTGGCGTGGCGTGCGCCGGTAAAATAAAAATAAAATGTAGTGCTTTTCGATGCGTAATAATTCTTGTCGCCAATTTACAAACGTTGCTGTAGTGTTGTTGGGCGGTATGTCGCCAAGAAAAAATAAATACCGGTTGTGGTTGGTGTTGCGCCGCCAACATAGCAAAAATGGTGTAGTTGTTGTTGAGCGGGCGATATGCCGTCATGAAAATATATACTAGTTGTGGTTGTTACGGCCGTATGTTGCCAATAAAAAAAGGTGCTGTAGTGGTTGTTGTTGTGGTGTGCGCCACCAAATTAAAAATGTAGTGTAGTGCGTGGTAGTTGTTGCCGGGCGGTATTTCGCCAAGTATAATTTATTTGTTTTTTGGCGGTACGCCGCCAATGTACGTGCCTAGTGGGTCTTTCCCAAAGAAAAATCAATTGTGCGCTGAAATTAAATACAAAAGAAAATCTATTTAGAAATTCAAAAGTAAAAGCGTATCTATGTACATATACATAATTGCCTACGGATTTCTTGTCTGCATAGTCATATATTCATCTACATACATATATTTGTATGCAGAGATGTATATGTCGATGCAAGTTTTCTTTTGGCTTGCTTTGGAGGTAGGCCAGATTGAAGACCCAGCTCCCGTCAGCATGCCTGGAAAAAAATGGATGTGTTCTTACCTCTTGCCAAATCTATTTGCAGAAAACTGCTTCCAGTTCTTTGCACGTACACGGGCTAATTCGCGCACTACTAAAGACTATGCACTTTGTTATTTACGGTTGTAAACGCGCACTTCACTTGTAATTTTTCACTACTCACTTGCACTGGGCACTGTTGAAACAAGACTTTGGCCCGTTGAATCAGTTTTCCCCTTCTTATAGCCACCGCCGTGGTAAGGAACGTTACCCAGAAACGGAACATTTTTACCATTACATGCCAAACTTTCTTTTCGGCTTTCCCGTATTTTCCATCTATACAATCATGCACTCATACATTCATACGCTTACCGCTCCACAAACCGAACACCTACACAGATACATTTGGTTCGTGCCTTGACCGCTAGCACTGCTGCATTCATACGCTCATAGTCTTACACACGTCCACATCCGCATACATAATACAGAACAAAACAAACACATAGGTGCATGGCATTCATCAATGTTGCTAGGTTGTTAGTAACATAGTGACTGCTGCTAACAACCTGATGCCAACGCGCAACATCTTATTTCCGTTGCAACATTGTGTTCATTATAGCTACAATGTTGTCAATACACAATGTTATTAGGTTAATGGCAACATTGCGGCTAGTGCATGGGCCTGGATACAAAACTCATAAACACATAGACACATATGCACGCTGCCACTCATTCTAGCCAGTATGAAAACAGGCTGTCGTTACAGTGCTCACCAAAATGTAGATCCTGATCAAACGTCACACCCAAGATTTTGGGGTGTAAGACAGTCAGTAGCGTAGTGCCATCGACGTGGATGTTCAAAATGGTCGACATTTGGGACGTCCATGTTCTAAATAAGGTCGCGGAAGATTTAGTCGGTGATAATGCCAGGTTTCGCGAGGCGAAAAAACTGGAGAAATCAGGGAGGTAGCCGTTTATTCTGTTGCAGAGCTCATCGATTTGTGGGCCTGGGCCTGTGGCCATTATTGTGCAGTCATCGGCGTATGAAACGATAGTGACTCCTTCTGGTGGTGAAGGTAGCTTAGATATGTAGAAATTAAACAAAAGTGGGGATAGGACACCACCCTGCGGCACCCCTTGTTTAATTCTTCTTGGTTTTGATCTTTCGTTTCTAAATTGCACCGATGCCTGCCGACCACCCAGATAATTTGCGGTCCACCTTTTAAGACATGGGGGAAGGGTAGACCCTTCCAGGTCTTGCAGTAACGTGCCATGATTGACCGTATCAAAAGCTTTTGATAGGTCTAGCGCTACGAGTACTGTTCTATGGTGGGGGTTTTGATTTAAACCGCAATTTATCTGGGTGCTGATGGCATTTAGCGTGGTGGTGGTGCTATGGAGTTTTCTGAAGCCATGCTGATGACAGGCTAGTCACATATTGTTTTCGTTTCCTTCACGCTCGTCTTTTGATGGGATAATTACAGTACCCTCTTCTGCCAACTCACGAAAAATAGAAGAAATAAATCTGCAGAAAACTGCGGGTGAGTTTGATATACCGAACTGCACGAAAACTCGAAAACTTAAACTCATATTGGCCGTTGTGGGTGACAAATGCCGTGCATATCTTTATCCCCAACTCCAACGGTACGTGGAAAAAGTCATCTTTTAAGTCTAAAGCTCTGAAATGTCATAGGAAAGTTGTCCTTTACGACTTTTTATCAGGTTGGGTACGAGTTTGCCTAAATTTTAAGTACCTAAACTAATATTCCATTGGTATTTTCCAGCACTGCTCTATTCAGGAGAAAAAAACTGTCACAAGTGTGCGAATTAATTTGACAGCCTAAATTTTCCGCGCAAAGCAAAAAACAAAAATTATCTTTAAATGACATACATGATTTCATATTTTGAAATATTCATGCATATTTTGGACGATCTGCCTGAACGGATTAACGGAAGATATCGCCAGTGACTCAAGGTAATTGTGTGACCGGGTGTGGAAGAGCTCATTTATTGGGATTTCCAAAATGTTGGACGATCTATGGACATAATTAACATTTGGCATAGCCCGTGTTACATATTTTGAGACATTGGATGTATTCAACTGTATGAGTACTATGCCCTACACTGTACAACATGGAGCCAAATCCTTCGAGACCACAATTAGCTCTAAGCGATTTGGAACACAGGAGGAATCGTCACACCATCGAATTCACAGTTCCCACAACGGATACTTCTCTAGCCAAGGCATGCATTCACTAATCCGAATTTTTTGTAACAAAAGTTTTTTATTTGCATTTATTACACTCAAAACAAAAATATTTAATAATTGTTTTTTATATTTGACGTTTGAAAAAAATTTCTCAACCTTTTAGGTGGACTACTTTACCGACATTTTCCAATGATTTAGGCTTTTCCTCAATTTAGGTAGCAATTTAGGCCAACTCCTCGCACCTAGCCTTAGTCTCCTACAGTCGCAGCACAGTTTTTTGGACTATCTTTCTTTGCTGACGCGTGTTCCGAAGAACTTGGGCGGATGATCCCCTCTAGCCATTCTTTCACCTGTCTGTCGACTATTGGCCGATGGGAAATGGTTCGCCTTCTAGGGCGACTATAGACAGGGACTTCGTCGTTTAGTATGATTTTCATTATTACAGGAGAAGTTATAGTTTTCTTCGGCTTATAACTTCGATGAGATTGGACTTGCACCCACTACTGAAATGCTCAAAATCGTGGTTGTTTTTCTTACCCTCCTCGGCAATGTTGGATAGAGAGATTTGACCAACCTCATCTACTAATTCCCTGATATCCTGACTATCCTTTCCATTCACGGGATTTCCACCTTTCGCACCCTTTTTATACTCAGTTGAGCAGAGCTCACAGGGTATATTAACTTTGATTGGATAACGGTTGGTTGTACGGTATAAAGGAATCGAGATAGATATAGACTTCCATATATGTTGTTGTTGTTGTTGTAGCGATAAGGTTGCTCCCCGAAGGCTTTGGGGAGTGTTATCGATGTGATGGTCCTTTGCCGGATACAGATCCGGTACGCTCCGTTAACACAGCATCATTAAAGTGCTAGCCCGACCATCTTGGGAACGATTTATGTGGCCACGTTAAACCTTCAGGCCATCCCTCCCTCCCCACCCCAAGTTCCTTGAGGAGCTTGGGGTCGCCAGAGCCTCGTCTGTTAGTGAAACAGGATTCGCCGCGGATAGGTGAGGTTGACAATTGGGTTTGGAGAAGCTATATATTGCGCTGGCAACCTGAAGGGTTGCGCTACACAGCCCCTTGAATCTGGCATTTTAGTCGCCTCTTACGACAGGCATACCTACCGCGGGTATATTCTGACCCCCTAACCCGCTGGGGGGACTTCCATATATCAAAATCATCAGTATCGAAAAAAAATTTGATTGAGCCATGTCCGTCCGTCCGTTAACACGATAACTTGAGTAAATTTTTAAGTATCGTGATGAAATTTGGTATGTAGGTTCCTGGGCACTCATCTCAGATCGCTATTTAAAATGAACAATATCGGACTATAACCACGACCACTCTTTCGATATCGAAAATTTCGAAAAACCGAAAAAGTGCCATAATTCATTACCAAAGACGGATAAAGCGATGAAACTTGGTAGGTGAGTTGAACTTATTACGCAGAATAGAAAATTAGAAGAATTTTGAACAATGGGCGTGGCACCGCCCACTTTTAAAAGAAGGTAATTTAAAAGTTTTGCAAGCTGTAATTTGGCATTAGTTGAAGATATCATAATGAAATTTGGCAGGAACGTTACTACTATTACTATATATATGCTTAATAAAAATTAGCAAAATCGGAGAACGACCACACCCACTTCCAAAAAAATGTTTTTAAGTCAAATTTTAACAAAAAATGTAATATCTTTACAGTATATAAATAAATTATGTCAACATTCAACTCCAGTAATGATATGGTGCATCAAGATACAAAAATAAAAGAAAATTTCAAAATGGACGTGGCTCTGCCCTTTTTCATTTCATTTGTCTAGGATACAATTAATGCCATAAGTCGAACAAAAATTTACCAATCCTTGTGAAATTTGGTAGGGGCTTAGATTCTAGGACGATAACTGTTTTCTGTGAAAAAAGGCGAAATCGGTTGAAGCCACGCCCAGTTTTTATACACAGTCGACCGTCTGTCCTTCCGCTCGGCCGTTAACACGATAACTTGAGCAAAAATCGATATATCTTTACTAAACTCAGTTCACGTACTTATCTCAAATCACTTTGTATTAGTACAAAAAATGGAGGAAATCCAACTATGACCACGCCAACTTTTTCGATATCGAAAATTACGAAAAATTAAAAAAATGCCATAATTCTATACCAAATACGAAAAAAGGGATGAAACATGGTAATTGGATTGGTTTATTGACGTAAAATATAACTTTAGAAAAAAACTTTGTAAAATGGGTGTGATACCTACCATATTAAGTAGAAGAAAATGAAAAATTTCTGCAGGGTGAAATCGAAAGCCCTTGGAATCTTGGCAGGATTACTATTCGTGGTATTACATGTATAAATAAATTTGCGGTACCCGGCAGATGATGTTCTGGATCACCCTGGTCCACATTTTGATCGATATCCCGAAAACGCCTTCACATATACAACCACCATCACTCCCTTTAAAACCCTTTATTCCTTTAATTTGATACCCATATCGTACAAACACATTCTAGAGTCACCCCTAGTCCACCTATAGGACTAAGGCCCACTCCCTTTTAAAATACTCATTATCACCTTTCTTTTGATAGCCATATTGTACAAGCGCATTCTAGAGTCAACCCTGGTCCACCTATATAACGATATCTCGAAAAGGCGTCCACCTATAGAACTAAGGCCCTCCCTTTTAAAATACTCATTAACACCTTTCATTTGATACCCATATCGTACAAACAAATTCTAGAGTCACCCCTGGTCCACCTTTATGGCGATATCTCGAAAAGGCGTCCACCCATAGAACTAAGGCCCACTCCCTTTTAAAATACCCATTAACACCTTTCGTTTGATACCCATATTGTACAAACAAATTCTAGAGTCACCCCTGGTCCACCTTTATGGAGATATCTCGAAAAGGCGTACATCTATAGAACTAAGGCCCACTCCTTTTTAAAATACTCATTAACATCTTTCATTTGATACCCAGATCGTACAAACAAATTCTAGAGTCACCCCTGGTCCACCTTTATGGAGATATCTCGAAAAGGCATCCATCTATAGAACTAAGGCCCACTCCTTTTTAAAATACTCATTAACACCTTTCATTTGATACTCATATCGTACAAAAAAATTCTAGAGTCAGCCCTGGTCCACCTTTATGGCGATATCCCTAAATGGCGTCCACCTATAGAACTATGGCCCACTTCCTCTTTAAATACTCTTTATTACCTTCAATTTTATACACATGTCATAGAAACACATTCCAGGGTTACCCTAGGTTCATTTTCCTACACGGTGATTGTTGTGATGTAATTTCATTTGAAATAAATATGCACGCGTTATTCTTCAATCTTCTTTATTATTCTATGGCGCATAATCATAGTCAAAATAAAATAGGTTTTAAATTTTGTTGCA
Source organism: Eurosta solidaginis (assembly GCF_040869045.1). NCBI lineage: Eukaryota > Metazoa > Arthropoda > Insecta > Diptera > Tephritidae > Eurosta > Eurosta solidaginis. Next base: position 103,648,912 of record NC_090322.1, on the reverse strand, counting down.
GCTTTTTTGACAGATAGCTCATAGAAAATGATGTCAAAAAGCTGCAACTAAATTTAAAACCTATTTTATTTTGACTATGATTATGCGCCTATATATTTAACTCTAAGGAAGGTAAAATACCGGATGTGAAGCAATATGCAAAACTCGCTAGTACTCTGGTGTTGTTGCCAGACTGTTCTTTTCTCTTCTCTTCTCTTCTCTTCTCTTCTCTTCTCTTCTCTTCTCTTCTCTTCTCTTCTCTTCTCTTCTCTTCTCTTCTCTTCTCTTCTCTTCTCTTCTCTCCTCTTCTCTGTGCATGGCGCAGACGGTGTTGGATCGGCTAACATAACAATAAACATAAGAGTTGTAAGGTAATATCAGCTCGTTCACGAATGCAAAAAAGAGCTTTTTCAAATTTTTGGTAAATAAAGACTAGAAAAGTTAAAGATATGTATACAACAGATGAAAGGTATTTTTATAAGTTGTTTTTTGATTTTTTAATTTTTGAAATCCATTCACTAGTTTCGGAGATATTTTGATTTGAAAAATTCATAATTTCGCATTTTGACATGGAATTACCCCAAACCTTTCATTTGCACCAAAAAGAAATATACCGTTGGAATCAGCATAAAAACCCTATAAAGTCCGATTTTTTATTCTTTTTTTTTTTGACAAATGTATGTATTCTGCACTTGTTCCAATTAAATACATTAATTTCAAATTATTCAGAGAATTACAAAAACAAAACACATTGATAGTGTATGTTTGTTTGCATTTATGTCGACGTGCCACCACCTTATAATGTTCTACCAAGATAAAAAGATATTGTTGCGGAGCAGGCAACACTATTCACAACCTTGACGCACAACCTTGAATCTTGACGCGTCTTTTGATACCGCTATCGACATGTTCGACCCGAATTTTAAGTGCAGGACTTAAGTTGAAATTTTACTAAATTTGGAAATTAAAAAGCTTATATTCATAAACTAAGAGTTTCCTAGAGTTGCGGATGATAATTTTGTGATTTTTAGGACCCCTCGAAAAAAAAGTTGGAAAATCGTGGCACCTGATTCAAAATATTCCCCGATTAAACAGAGATTCAATTGGGTTGGTTGTCGTCAGTCGGCCACTGAGTGGATTGAGAACTGCGAGGTTTGCAGTAGAGCGAAAGGGCCAAAAACCCGAAGTCATGACCAGGTGAAGCAATATAACTCAGGTGCGCCATTTGTACGCCAATTGTAACGAGTTTACTGCAAATCCTCTTATTCGCAACCTTCTACTAACGCTCGTATCGCTAAACTGTTGAATAAATAACTCCAATATTTAATAGTGCAAAATGGCCTTTATTAAATTACTTCACAATAACACTGGTACTTCACAACCAGTAGCTTGCTTAAATGAAACTGATTCCGCGCCTCTACTGTTGCTGCTTTTATACTGTGTTATTTCCTCGTTGCATCTTCTAGGCGCTTCCAGAATTCACTTAGTTACTGGTATATAATTATACAGATGCACGTGTGTAGCTCACATATGCACAGTTGCATACTTTTGGGAGCATCTTAGATAAGATATCTGCATGTGTTTGCGCGTTGCTTCTCCGCTGCGTGTATGTACATATGTGTAGACATAATGATTGATTTGTGGATGTGCATACAAGTCACTCTTAGCATCGGCTTAGAGATGATAGTATCCCTTAGTGTTGCTAATATTCGTCACAATATCAAGAAAGTGTTTTGAATTACAACTTGGGGACACAACCGCGATAAGACGCTCCGCTAGTGTAATGTGTTGCTGTTGAAGTTATTATATAACATTGCTACTTTACCGACCGGAAGGTGATTTAGTACCACATTATATAATCGATAACGATAGCTACTACGCATATTTTATTACTTTTTGTGCTAATAAAGATAAAACAAAACTTCTCGAAGTTTTACTCATTATATAAAATACCTACATGGTAGCAGCACGAGGTTTTTGATGCGAATCAAAACTTTTACGTTGCAAGAACAAAGAACGAAGCTTGGGGAAGTAAAAAAATTTATTTTTGTTCCTCTGAAAAATAAAGATGGCTGACAAGGAATACTTGCGTATACCAGTGTTTGATGGAGCTGACTATTCCAGCTGGAAAGCAAGAATCAGTTTATATCTACGTATGAAGGAGTGAAAAATGTGGTAGAACGAAAATCGGAAGATGGAGATAATGCAGCCGAGTGGGAGAAAAAGACGTGAAAGCAATAAACTACATCTGCAGTTCCATTTCTAATAAGCAATTAGAATACGTAAAAAGTCTTGATTGCGCATATTATATGATAAAAAAATTTTACCAGATGTACCTTAAAGAGTCTATCGCACTACAAATAATACAGAGAAACAATCTAGAAGGAATAAAATATGCAGATTTTTCCACAACTGAAAAGTTCTTTGATGAATTTGAAAAACCCGTAAATGAGTTAAAGGCAGCAGGGGCTGGGTTACAGATCAAGAAATTGTAAATTGTATGTTGAAGACTCTTCCCTCAACTTACAGTCACATTGGCGGTCTGATGGATGTTTTGCCAGTGAAAGAACGAGCCATAGAATATTTAAAAAGCAAAATGAAACTTAAATCCATGCAGGAAAACCTGAAAACAAAGGCGGTGAACAAGATATGTCGAATGCGTTTAACACACAGATGATGAAAAGACGTCTGTGCTACAATTGAGGTAAGCCAAACCACATACAACGTAATTGCACAGAAAGAGGTGGAAGGGCACAGAGTCGTGGACAGGGAAGAGTAAGAGGCAGAGGAAGTCACTACAGGGGACAAGAGTATGCACGAGATAGAGGAAACTACAAAGAGCAACAAAGGGAAAACTATCATGGAACTGGCAACCCATCATCGAACCATCAAGAAGAGCAAACATATTCGAATGTGTTTATAACAGAGTAAACTAAACTGAGATTAGCAATAGAAATTTCGGAGATGATAATAAAATAATTTGGTTATTAGATTGTGGGTGTACAGATCACATTATCAATGATGTTACTATTTTTGAACAATGTATATCTTAAAAAAAAAAAGCTGTCGATGTAAAGTGACGGGCGAGCAATGGAAGCCACAAAAATAGGTCATGTAGAACCTATTTTTGAATTAGATAAAAATGAAAATTTTATTACTTTAAACAATGTCTACTATGTCAAAGGTATGAAGCAAAATCTAATGAGCTACGCTAAAGTTACTTTAAAAAATGCAATTATTTCACATGATGACATTTCTGAGATTTATAATCCTTTAGGTATATTAATATCGAAGGCTCAAAAGGTCAACATTATATATCGCATTACAACTTTTAAAACAAATAAATTGAGAGAAGTAAACAGTAGCCAACTAGCAGTTAGCAAAATGACTGAAAAGGAGAAATAGCACCATACGTTGGATCATGTGGACTTTCAATACTTAAGTACTATATGTAAGAACGAGTTATTGATAGGCATACCTAGGCAGTTAGAAAATGAGGAAATGAAGTGTTCGATGTGTATTGAGTCAAAGATGCATAATTTACCTTTCGAGAACAACCGAAGAGAGGCACACGAGATACTAGAGACTATCCATACTAACCTAAATGGGCCACGTCCAACTACTGGAAACTGTGGTGAAAAATATTTCTTATCATTTGTGGATAATTACAGCTAACTGTTTCGTTGAATACGTAAATTAAGTTGAAAATATGACAGGTAAAAGAGTAAAAAATGTTAGGTGTGATAACGGGAAAGAGTATATTAACAAATAAATTTTTTAATTTGCTAGAGAAAAGGGACTTAATATCACCCCGTATGGTGGATACGTGAAATTTAATAGATCTGTAATGGATTCTGCTAGATGTCTTCTGAAAGAGGCAAAAGTATATGAAAGGTTTTGGTCAGAAGTTATTAAAACAGCAACATATCTCTAAAATCGAACGCTTGCAAATACGATTGAGCTTAAAACTCCATACGAAATATTTTTCAATGAAAGACCAAACGTTAAGTATATACATTAGGGCGGGTCGATTTAAAAAACACTCATTGCTGTGTGAAAATCCTATTCTAGGGATCAAAATTTTGATGTACCCCAATTTGGGTCGAACTTTTGGGTAGGGGCAAATTTTGAAAATTCCACTTTGACCCATTTAGAGTGCTCCAATCGAGTCCATATGTATGACCGACCCCCACTAACTTTGGAGGCCCGATCCACCGATGCCAGTGGCACACCCCCTGGAACCCCCCTGGGGGTTCACCATACAAAAATTTCAAAAATCGCCGGTTTTGCACGTTACATGAAAAAATCAGCGAAAAGCCCATGGTTTTTCTTTTTGGAGTTTATTTTTCTCTTTAGAAATTATTTAGTCAGAACATATGTAAATGAAAAAATTAATTTAACTTAGTAATAGAAAAGAAATTAAAAAAAATTATTAGAAATTTACGTTTTTACAACCCTTTTAAAACCAAGGCATCACTGTGATGCATTTTCATGTCGTAAACATAGTCGTGTGGGTTTTTTATTCAACCGTTTTAAAAAAAGAAGGTATCACTGTGACACAATTGCAGATCGTAAAATTGCTTGTGTTGTTTTTTTTAAGCCACCACAAGACACAGCAGGTAGAATTGAAATTACCATTTCATTCTTATTACCTCGTCTCGTAGACCATATATAACGCAACAGTTTTTGTGAATGCATAAGTCGTTGTGAAGAACTCAAAGTGTGAAGTGCTAATTTCAGATAAAAAAATATTTCAAAAAAAATAATAAGTGAAGTGACCATTCCAAATCAAAAAGTTTACAATGAATCCACCATCCTCTACACCGCAAGATGAAGCAACTACATCAAAAACTATCGAAACCCCAATGAGTCATATACCCAAGCATGATGTTTGTTAGGTCACCCTGTGACATTTCATGATTTTTGTATTCTTTGTTTATATTGTATTCGTTCATTTACTTTACATTGTATTTGTCCATATAATTTACGCTGTATTTGACCATATACTTTACTGTATAACTTGATATATATTTAACTAACGGAATCTTAGCATAAGATTGGAAAATATAAAAGGCACAATGTAGGGATAACGTGTCATTAGATTTGCAGACGTGCCAAGCAACACAATTATAAAACAAACATTCTAGAAGTTGTATTAAAGTTAGTTGCACCAAAAAGTCTCGTTTTCATTTTTTAATATAATAGCCATAACAGTTTTTATAATTTTTTGGCACGTCTTGCTTGTTCGTATACGGTGATATATGTATTGTTGAAATTTTGCGGGAATTTATTGCGAACACGATTGTCTGATCGTACGTACATGATTTAAAATTTTTAAGCGCATGTCGCAGTCCGACAAATATTTTTTGCGAAGCCGTGCGCCTGAAATATTAAACAATAGTGAAAACGAATCATCTTTTGAAAGTACGGAAATGGAAGAGTCAAGTCAAGTGGATGCTGCCGGAGATGGTCAAATTCAATCTATAATCGCCACGTTAAACGCCTTGAGAGCATCAGTGGAGCAATTGAGGAACAGCACTGTCGAAAGTCAAAGGGACATTGTGAGATTGCGCGAGAATATTCGTACGCAGGATATGGGTGAGCAAAGCGTAGCAACACAGCCAGTACAACGTGAATCAAGCCTAGTCACAACGCCGTCGACCGATTCTACAATAAAACTCTACGACTTGCCAACCTTTTCCGGTAATGCGGAAGAATGGCCGCTGTTTTTTGCCAATCTTAACGATACCACGGAGGCATTTGGATACAGCCATCGCCCAAACTTAATGCGGCTGCAAAAGTGTCTTGTAGGGCCCGCAAAGGAAGCAGTGGCTGCTATGCTGATATACCCAAACGACGTGCCCAATGTTCTAAGCGAGTTGGAGTTTAGCTTTGGTCGGCCAGATATTCTGGTCAAACATCAGCTTCAAAAACTACAGCAGTTCCCGCCAATTCCAGATCAAAAAATTGAGCAGGTGGTGCCGTTTTCTTCCAGAGTGCGCAACGTAGTCGCATTTCTGAAATCTGCCAATTGCCACCAACAGATAGCAAACGTGTCTTTGGTAGAGCAAGCAGTAAGCAAACTACCACAAAACAAGCAGTTTGAGTTGGCAAAACATTCAGTAACCATTTCACCGTTCGCCACAATAGAAGATTTCAGTAAATGGCTGAGCGATTTGGCCAGAATTGTGTGTTTGATGCCGACAAGTTCACACAGCATCAGAGGTAATGTCACATCTTACAAGAAGAAATATCATCAGAAACACCAACGTGCCTTCGTTGCAGCGGTGATCATATGGTCACCAAGTGCGATTCATTCCAATCCGATAATGTACAAACCAGGTGGGACTATGTAAAGAATAATAAGGTATGTTTTTCTTGCCTGAAAAAAGGTCACATTACAGGTAAATGCCGATCAAAGAAGATGTGTGGTATAGACGGGTGTCAGCGGTACCACAATTCGCTTTTACACAACGACAAGATCTTATCGAAGATGCCATACCAAACTGGTCAGCGGGATAGAAGTGTGCAACCGATGTTAAACTGCCGCCTCGCCAATGAATCGCCTAAGCAACTGTTTAAGATGCTACCTATCGACATTTACGGGCCAAATGGTAAATACGAAATCCTAGCAATGTTCGATGAAGGCTCTGCAATTACTATTTTGGAGGAGGATATCGCTATAAAGATTGGGGTTCGAGGTCAAAGTCACCCGCTGACTCTTCAGTGGTACGATGACCGGGTGGTCACGGAACAATCGTTTAAAGTCAACGTAGAAATTGGAAGCCGTTTTGACGACAAGAAGTTCACGCTTAAGGAGGTGTACACCGTGAATCACCTGAATCTGCCTGAACAGTCATTTACGAAAGAAAACTTCGAACACTTCGGGCATGCACCCTTACAAAATTATAGTAGCACGAAGCCTAGTCTGTTAATTGGTTTAAATCAAGCGTATCTAGGTGTCACTACAACTTGGATACAAGCCGATAACGACAGCCCCATTGCCGCCAAAACATCACTGGCTTGGGTTGCCTATGGCCCAACTAAATCGTCAACAAGGTCAAGTCCTCGAGTTATGGTCATAAAAGAACGAAATTTACATAAGATGGTCTCAGATTATTTTGAAGCTGATATCTTCGGCGTAAATCCAACGTCGGAACAATTGGAGTCGGACGAAGATAAACAAGCACGTCATATACTAGAAACAACAACAATACTCCGACCCGATAAACATTATGAAGTAGGACTGCTTTGGAAAAAGTTTCCGCCGCAACTTCCTAGCAGCAGAGAAATGGCAGAACGACATTTGTTATCGATCGAGAAGCGTATGCATAAAGGCGAGAAGTTCGCCGAACGCTACAAAGAGGAAATGGATAAGTACGTGGAAAAGGGGTATGCAAGAAAAGTAACGCAAGAAGAAAGCACCGAGAGGTATGCTCAAACTTGGTACCTGCCCCATTTTGCTGTCTGCAACCCACACAAGCCAAGCAAACTTCGTATCGTTTTCGACGCAGCAGCTACTGCAAGTAGTACATCTCTAAACTCATCGCTACTGAATGGTCCCGAACAGGCACAGCCATTAATGCGAATTTTGCTACAATTTCGACAAGGTCGTATTGGAGTTATAGCGGATATACGGGAAATGTTTTCGCAAATTAAAATACGTCCAATCGATCAACATGCCCAGCGTTATCTTTGGAGAAATGGTGACATCAACCAACCCATTCAAGAGTATATGATGACCTCGATGATCTTTGGCGCCGTTTGTTCGCCCTCTATTGCTGAGTATGTGAAAAACAAAAACGCAGATCTCTTTAAGTTGGAGTATCCTGAAGTGTCATCAATCATAATAAATAAACACTACGTCGATGATATGGTTGCTAGTTTTAATTCGCCAGAGCAAGCCAAAGAAGTCAGTCAACAAATTGTGAAAATTCATCAGGAAGCAGGGTTCCAACTTAGGAATTTCGTTTCCAACTGCCCTGAAGTACAGATTGAGCTAAATAAATCGTCGTCATTAGAACATGAAACGATCAACATGGAGCGTAGCGGAACGACAGATAAAGTTCTAGGTCTATACTGGAATACCTGCTACGACACATTTGAGTTCCACACTAAGTTCCATGGAGTTCCCAAGGATGTATTGGAGGGAACCCGGGCACCTACAAAGCGGGAGTTGTTACAAATAGTGATGGCGGTGTTCGACCCGTTCGGTATGTTGCTTGATTTTTTGATATTTTCTAAACTTCTCATTCAAGATATGTGGAGATTTGATATCGGGTGGGATGAAGCGATGCCAGCGGAACTGAATAGAAAGTGGTTACATTGGTGGAAAGAATTCAGTCAAGTAAGCCTGTTCAAGATACCACGATGCTACTCTACACATATCTCGAACAACAGTAAAATTGAACTTCACATATTTGTCGATGCGAGTCAGGTTGCGTTTGCCGCAGTTGGGTACATAAGAGTAGCTCACAAAGATGTAGTTGATATCAGTTTTGTCATGGGAAAAACGCGTACGGCGCCTATTAAACTCTTGTCCATCCCGACGCTAGAGTTACAAGCGGCAGTAACAGGTACTAGGTTGTGTAAATTGGTGGTAAACGCCCATGAGTTCACAGCTGAACGGGTAGTTTTTTGGAGCGATTCACAGACAGTGTTGAGTTGGTTGAATTCGGCCGAACGAAAGTACAAGCCATTTGTAGGTCATCGAATCGCTGAAATACTCGACTCAACTTCACAAAATCAGTGCCGAGGGGTGCCAACATGCCAAAACCCCGCAGATGCTGCGACACGCCCGTCTAGTCCACCGAAATTTAATTGTGATAGTAGATGGGCTAAGGGCCCTGATTTTTTAAAGCTGGACGAACAATACTGGCCTGTCATGCCAATTAAGCCGTCACCGTCACTACTTGAGGAAGAGGTTCCGAATCGCATATTACACATACAGCCGGCCAGCAAAATCATACAGTTTGAAAGATTTAGTTCTTATTGGAAGTTACAACGCACTGTTGCCTGGGTTCTTAGAGCAATGAAGCTGTTCCGGGCAAGTATGGAAAGAGTTCGTTTACCAACACAGCTTACAACAGCAGAAATCGAAAAGGCCGAATATACAATATGTAAGGCGGTACAACATGAACATTTTGGAAATGAAATTGCCGAGCTGTCCGCGTCACGTAAGCTTAAAAAACAAAGTCCACTGTACAAATTATCACCGCACTTGGATCATAGTGGCATCTTGCGCCTGAGTGGTCGCATTGAGGAGGCAGCGTATTTACCAATTCAAGCACGTCGTCCTATTTTATTGCCACACCAACATATTGTTTCAAAGCTTATCGTCCAACATTATCATGAGAAGAATCATCATCAAAATGTGGCAGTAACTATCAATGCTATTAGACAAAAATTCTGGATACCAAAACTGAAGTCGATTCACAAGAAAATTCAAAGTAGCTGTCTTGTATGCTATATCGATAAAGCGAAACCGAAAGCTCCCCTAATGGGTCAGCTGCCTCCCGACCGGGTAACGCCGTTTATACGTCCGTTTACTTACTCTGGCGTTGATTTGTTTGGGCCGTTTGATGTCGAAATCGGTAGACGCAGAGAAAAGAGATGGGGCGCCATATTTACATGCCTAACAATACGAGCCGTCCACATCGAGCTGGCGGAAAATCTATCCACCGACGCTTTCATTTTGTGCCTACGTAATTTCGTGAATCGACGTGGTACCTCGGTAAGGCTGAGAAGCGACAACGGCACCAATTTCATAGGGGCACAACGAGAGCTGGCATCCGCTGAACAGCTGTTAGACACAGACCGCATCCGAGACGAAGCCACTAAGCACCAAATCGAGTGGATATTTAACTGTCCTGCAAATCCTAGTTCTGGTGGCTGTTGGGAACGCTTAATACGTGTTGCTAAATCGCTGCTTAATAAAACCCTCCGGCAAGTAGCCCCAAAGGAACATACGTTGCAAAGTGTTTTAATTGAAGCAGAAAATATTGTTAATTCACGCCCGCTGACAGACCTCCCTATATCACACGAAGAGGATGAACCACTTACCCCGAATCACTTTATGATAGGTTGTGTCAATTCAACTCAAACGCCTCATCCCGTTGATGAGAAGATATGCCTTAAGAAACAATGGAGAATTGCGCAGAGCTTAAAAGATCACCTTTCGAAACGTTGGACCAGAGAGTATTTAGCTCAGTTGATTTGCCGAACAAAGTGGCAGGAAGCAGTGCCTCCTCTTCAAGTCGGAGACTTGGTTATTTTGTTCGAATCGGCATTACCTCGCAGATTGTGGCAACGAGGCCGCATTACTCAAGTTTTCCCAGCTAAAGATGGCCAGGTACGAGTGGTGGAAGTGAATACAATTAACGGAAGTCTACGCAGACCAGCCTCTCGCCTTGCCAGGCTTACGGTTGATGGTGAATCTTCGAGCGATCCACGGGGGGTGTTAGGTCACCCTGTGACATTTCATGATTTTTGTATTCTTTGTTTATATTGTATTCGTTCATTTACTTTACATTGTATTTGTCCATATAATTTACGCTGTATTTGACCATATACTTTACTGTTTAACTTCATATATATTTAACTAACGGAATCTTAGCATAAGATTGGAAAATATAAAAGGCACAATATAGGGATAACGTGTCATTAGATTTGCAGACGTGCCAAGCAACACAATTATAAAACAAACATTCTAGAAGTTGTATTAAAGTTAATTGCACCAAAAAGTCTCGTTTTCATTTTTTAATATAATAGCCATAACAATGTTACTGTTTTTGGTGTGTCTACTGATTTAACTGATCTTAATTTACCAACCCATCTGGATATCTTGAGATATTATTTTTACTTAAGCGAACGTGCTAAAACAGAACAAAAAAAGTTTTCCCATAAATCATTCACTATTCAAGTACAAGATAAGTTGATTGGAATTTGGGAAAAACTTGGTATGGAAATAATGCTGAAAAAAGTGTTTTTAATAAATTGAATAAATTGCTTGACAAGTATCAAGAGCAAATCAAGAGAAGAAACAACACCCAACAATTTACAGAGTATGTAAAATCTCTGGAAACAATTTTTTACTTGTGAAACTCTTCCGGTAAGTTATTGCTATCACTCATTTATTATAATTGTCAACCATTTTTAATTATTTTATTATTATATATTTTCAGGTGGTGGACGGCTTCCAGAAAATTGAGTTGCAAAATATGCCCTCTGCTCCAGAAAAAATTGAATTTTCCACCGATTCGAAGTACTTATACGACATGGCCCATGCAATTTCTAGCGGCGTGGTTCCGGTGGATCTGGCTAACATCAAACCAGGGAAAGTTGTACATTCTCGGTGGCTCACCAAGGCCGCTAGATTATTGCGATTATATGTGACAACGGAAAATCCAGATGCAAATTTAAGAATTCTGGTTGAATTTACAATTAAATGTTATGTGCCAATGTACTTCAATATCAAGTATTACAGCTCTGTTGTTGTTGTTGTTGTTGTTGTTGTAGCAATGCTCGCCCCACCTAACAGCCGCGACCGATCGTGTACGGCAGTGCATTATTTTTCAAGTTCATTGGTTGGTCACGATTTCTAGAACCTCGTTTACGCAAAATTGTCAATCAAGTAATTAAAGATAATTCATATTATGCGCATTCGGAAAATATCTTGTTATCAATGTTGTTTGATGATAGCAAAGAAAAGCGCCACTGTGCTATCAAGAAAATTCTACGCTATCGACCCAATGTTGACGAGCCAATGGAACTTAGAGTTTATAAAAAACCAGATATAAACTTTAATTGCACAAGTTATACGGAAATGATCAATTTGAATGATATAAATATCGTATTTGAACCACCATTCACGCGAAGCATTCCGTACGATACATTGAAAGAATATTTAAATCAAGATGATCCACCGTTTAATGATCCAAAAATTCCTAGCTAGCGTTTCCAAACGGGTTATACCGGAAAATGTAGAAGCTGTTATGGCGACGACATTAGAGAGCCGTGCGAAATTTCCCAGACTTGAAAGTAAAAAAGACTTCAAACAATAATTTTTTTTAGTTTCTTTTCTATAACTCACTTAAATTAACTTTTTCATTAACATATGTTCTGACTAAATAAATTTCTTAAGAAAAAAATAGATATTATTATAAATAAATAATAAATATTATTATAAATAAAGAAAAAACATAGCCATTTAGCTGATTTTTTCATTTAAGTGCAAAACCGGCGATTTTTTGAAATGTTTGTATGGTTAACCCCCAGGGGGGTTCCAGGGGGTGTACCACTGGCATCGGTGGGTCGGGCCTCCAAAGTTAGTGGGGGTCGGTCATACATGTGGACTCTATTGGAGCACTCTAAATGGGTCAAAGTGGGATTTTTCAAAATTTGCCCCTACCCAAAAGTTCGACTCAAAATGGGGGACATCAGAATTCGTTTTAGAGGTATGGTTCCTTCGGCAAAGTTTTTTATTTTGATCCCTAGAATATGATTTTCACAGAGCAATGGGCGATTTTTTTGGCTCCCCACAAATCGACCCGGCCTAATATACATCTATACGGTAATCGAGTTTTCGTTAGAGTCTCGGTATCCCAAAGGAAATCAAAATGGGATGACAAGGCTAACACAGATGTCAGATACAGAGTACTAATCGACAACAGGATAATCGTTGCACGGCATGTCGATGTAGTAGAAAACGGTATCAAATATATTGGGCACAGTAGTAATGGTGAACAAAAGAAAGCAATTAGCAATGTACTCGACGAAACTCCTCACAAAACAGAAAACAAGTTTTTCTATGGACATGATGGGCTAGATGGAGAGAGCAAAAACGATAACATTGAGAGTATAAGTGAAAATGATTCAGATGATTCTTTTGATGATGCGTATGATGAAGTAGAAGCTGATGAAGTACAAAATGCATTAAATATGAATCCGTCTGTAAGAAAGTCGACTAGGGACCGCAATACCAAACCCTAAATATAATAACTATGTGAACTATTGTGTCTATGTAAATTGTTGCAACGTTAATACCCTTAACGTATTTGAAGAAGCGAGTAAGTGAGACGAGGCTTTGGAGTGGAAACGGGCTATGGACAGAGAAATTAGCAGTGTAGAGAAAAATGAAACATGGATGCTAGTAGAGAAGCCCAAAGATAAAAAAGCAATTGATGTTAAATGGATTTAAAAACATAAGTCTAAAGATATATATATAAAGCCAGACTCGTTGTGAGAGGTTTTCAACAATAAGAATAAATTGAATGTACATACACTCCACTAGCTAAAATGGAAACTTACTGCTGTCAGAAAGAATTGAAAATTGAAAAAATTTATGTAGAGACAGCCTTTTTAAACGGCAATATAAAATCAGAAGTGTATGTTAATCAGCCCTTAGGGTATGAAGATGGAACGAACAGAGCATATAAATTGTACAAATCTCTTTATTGATTGAGAGAGAGTCCAAGGTGGCACGAATGTATTCACGAATTTATGATTAAGCTGAATTTCGAAAGAAGTAGACACGATTATTGTCTTTACGTGAGAAATAAGGAAAAGGAGCCTGTGTACTTAATTATTTTCGTTGACGACTTACTTATTTGTTGTAAAAACACTGCAAAGATACAAGAAATCAAACGAAAGCTCTCAAATCGGTTAAAAATGAAAGATAGGGAGACAGTTAAGAACTACATTGGCATTGATATTATATATGATCTCAAAGAAATCTGAATATATTGAAGTACAGTATCATAGTATATATGAAAATTATAAAAACAGCTATATTGACATTGTAAAAATTGACACCGACGATAATATTGCTGACATTTTGACCAAGTCGCTTTATAAACAAAAATTTGTTAAACTAAGACAACAATTAAAATTGAAATGAATATTCTTTTTAAAAAAAAAAAATTAGAATAAGTAATAGAGATTGAAAAGTACAAATGTAAAGAGGCGTGTTAAAGTTATTATATATACATTCCCAAAAAACTGTACCCGTAAATTGGTTAGTAAAATTACTAAAATCTGTGTCGATGGAACACGTAAATCATTCAGTAGCATTTGCAAAGAGGATTAATACAATAAGAGCCGTCACTCGTTATTTTGTGGCGAGTATCTCGCTGGAAATTGAAAAAATTGATGCCGAATGTTTTCTGAGAGGGACATTTTTAATTGTCTCGCATTTATCCATGCCGTATAGGCCCCTTTTGCAACTGTGATTTTTGGAAAGAAAATTAAATAAATTAATTAAATACAGTCGAAAAATAAACACAAATATCCCACGTGAATGTATAGAAGACATTTATAAACATCTCGCACAAAAAAAAGTTGCGACTACCTCTCAGTATACATCGAGTAAATGCCAAAAAAATAACGAGTGACGGCTCTTATTGTATTTATCATTTTTGGCATTTGTACAGGGCGGCGGTAGCTTTTGTGACCAGTCCATTCCGTCGTACCTATTTATGTGATTGTCCATACTGCTCACACATATACGGTATTAGGTTATCGAAATGTAAACAAACTATAGTGCTGTACTGTTCTTACATTCACGTTAACTGTCAAATGGCCGTCATTTTTTAGGTTATATACCTGTACCTTTACGAGTATTTTTACACTATTTTTACGTTAATATGAATGTCTTTGGACTAGTATTATGACCGCTTTTTACTTGGATTATATCTGAAATTGTTATATAAATAAAACATTTCTTTAATTCAAATCCCTTAACATTTGTTTTATTCAATCTTTTTAAAATATATTTGATTATTTATAATATTTGTAAATAATTAACTATAAGTCATAAGGAAGGAATAGTTTTTCAGTATTGTTGGCGAGCCACAAATACAAATTTTATCGTATGCGATTGTATGCATACAAAGTTAAGGGAAATTAAATAAATTAATTAATGATATAGAAAACAAAAAAGAAGAACTAACAGAACTATTGATTGCAAGCAGTAAACCATCAAATCGCGAGTAAGCAATTCACAATTTGAGTAGATTGAACTTTTTTATTTTAGTTCAGAAAGCTGCAATTGAGGTTCGAAAGTTACAATTGAAGTTCAAGAATTTCAATTCAAGTTCAGAAAATTAAAATTCAAGCTCATAATTTCTATTGTAGTTCAGAAAATTAAAATTGAAGTTCAGAATTTCTGCTTTTAGTTCAGAAAATTATAATTGAACTTAAATTGTAATTTTCTGAACTTCAGTTGTAATTTTCCGAACTGCGGTTGAAATCCCTGAGCTTCAATTATAATTTACTGAACTTCTATTGAAAATTCTGAACTTCAATTGTAATTTTTTAAACTTCAATTGAAATTCCCGAGCTTTCAGAACTTCAATTGCAACTTTCAAAATTTTTTTACATAAAATGAACAATTTAACATTTTTTCTGACAGTTAAAGTGATGTATTGCCTATCAGTGGTTTGGAACCACTTGCATTCGTGTTGGCGCTTCTCTATATCATTAATATAACAATATATTTTTAATAATTTAAATAATAGACAAATATAAATTTTTTTCCTTTACATTTTAGAACTGTGTACAAAAATATGTAATTTTACATATCGCAACCTAAACCAAAAAGTATTGCAACTCATAATCAGAGTAGCTTTGTGTTGAATGTTGATTTATACCACAAAAATAACAAAATTCTTAACAAAACCAGGCTAAACGATAACGGTAACTTCCAAAAAAACATAAGTTATTTCACGATGCTTTCATGGATCGATTTACACTTAAATACCGATTTAAAATTTTTTAAGTTTTGACATTTTTTAGTTTAGAATGCGATATATACATGTGGGAATCGATAACCGCACAACCCGTAGTGGACAGACGTACTAGTACAGGATCGCACCTAACATACTTGCCAATACAACCCTGACCAATGACAACTAAAAAGACTAAGTGGAACGGATGAGAGAATAATTCAGCCACTAAGCTAAGAATCGGACGCTTGACCAATTTAACCGCGATTAAATAATTTATTGTCAATTAAAACTATTATATTACATGTTAACCGGTGTTGTTTTATTTACCAAACGGAGGAGAACCCACATACATTCAGTGGAATAATTTTACATTGAAGATATTTTAAGCAATTTTCTTTTTTCGTGATTTTGCAATAATAAACGTACGTACTCATAGTAATTTTTTGTTTTGAATTATGTGATTACAATATTTATAAGGACCATTTAGTTATAACAATAAAGCCATAACCAGATAAAACAGCTGATCGAACCTACCTTATGGAAATCAATGTAATCGGTTAATGGTGCCATACCATAACGCTAACTCGATTACAATGATTTCCTTAAGGTAGGTTCGATCAGCTGTTTTAACTGGTTATGGCTTTCTGGTTATAAGTCACCATTAATTCGCCCTTAAAGTATTATCTGTTAAAGTATAGCAAAGTCTCAGCGGCCTTGTCCTGGTGAAAATTTAGTTTGAATAGGTCTCAATCTTCATTCTCAGAAACATGTACGAAGGTACCTCGTAAGATATTAAAAATCTTCGAACGCTTTTTTGCAATAACTTCAAAAAAACTCATTCAGACCGACGTCCTATCCCTACTTCTGTTTAACTTCTACATATCAATAGCTATCTTCACCACCAGAAGGAGTCACTATTGTTTCCTACGCCTATACTACTATTCCTACATCAATGAGCTTTGTAATAAAATAAACAGCTATCTCCCTGATCTCTCCAGTTTTGTCGCCTCGCGAAACCTGAAGTTTTCACCGACCAAATCATCGGCCACCTTATTTACAATATGGACGTCCCAAATGTCAACCATTTGGACATCCACGTCCATGGCACTACGCTACTGACTGTCTTACACCCCAAAATCTCGGCTGTGACGTTCGATCAGGATCTACATTTTGGTAAGCATGTAGCCGCCATTGTACCGAAAATCCAGAGCTGTAATAAAATCCTCAAATCTCTTGCTGGCAGTACTTGGGGTGAAGATAACGCTCATTACCACTTATAAAGCAATTGGCCAGCCGATTGCATGCTTCGCATCCCCGATATGGTCGCCAAGCCTATAAACTACTCACTGGATTAAGCTACAGGCCTGCCAAAATACTGCTCTAAGAATGCTTTGGGGAGTGTTATCGATGTTGACGGTCCTTTGCCGGATGTAGATCCGATAAGTTTTGGTAACAATGCGCCATTAAGGTACTAGCCCGACCATCTCGGGAACGATTAATATGATCACATTAAACTATATTAGCTATCCCGCCCTACCCCTAGTTCCACGAGGTACTTGGCGTCGCCAGAGCCTCGCCTGCTAAATATGTGTGTGACGCATTCATATTTGTAACAGGATTCCTCTCGCGAAGACGAGGTTGACAATTGGGTTGCGGAAGCTCTGAACCTATAAAGCTTTGTCGCTTATCGACCCTTTGAGTCCCTCGTTTACTTTGGTGTACAAACATGTTTTGATTGTTTTGTGATAGGGCTGAGCTACATTACACTGAACGAGTCCACGACGACGTTACTGACCAGTTTAACGCTTTACAGGTAGTTGGCAAAAGAAACGGCATATACGATCAGAAGGCAATCGAAGACGATGCCTCAAAACTAACAACCAAAAGCAATAATTATCATTTAACTGACACAAATTTTATAGATTTTTCTCCAGGAGTTGGACACAATATTTTCATAATATTACTTAACAATTTAAGATTAGACATTTTTTTCAATTTGTACTTTGGCTTACCAGCAACAACAGAATCATGTTTAATTGTACGCCGCACAATCATTATAGCATAATGTAACGAAGCTCAGTTTCTTCCAAAAATTGTTCGGCACCGCCACGTAAAATCAATGTACATGTTCTAGCATTAACGCAACCTTTAAATAATTATAAACTATGAAAAAAAAATCAATGTCAAATCCACTATCAAACCTTGGAAAATATTTAAACCTTCACCACCAACTTGACGTTCTTCAAAGTAATCACATTGACCCAAAACACTTGAATTAATATCATTAGCTGTAGTAATAACAGCACCACCACAAGATTTCATTGTACGTTTCAAATCTTCTTCTGGTACACGCTCAACCTTCAATTCCAATTCTATTTTTAATAATGCGATTTTATATTTTTTGTATGACTTTGAGTCCATCAAAGGAAAGTACAGCGTCCACAACCATTTTAGAAAAGAAATCTTTTTGTTGATGAATAAGTTTCGGGGACATTGCTGTGGCAGCGCCTCTTTCCAATAAAGCACGTTGTTGTTCCATATCATATTTTGGTCATGCATAATTGTAATGCTTTATGCATAGCTTTAATGATTATGCGTGCATGCCCGCCTTCCTTAGCATATGGCTTAACTTGTTTTAAGATTTCACCTGCTCAAATTACTACTGAAGTGGTGCAACCGCCGACCTGATAAGAGAAATATTTTTATTCTACACATTCTAATATATGTAACAAAAACTTACCTCAGCATCTTGAGATTTGGCGATGTCGACCAGAGTTTTACGGCACAATATCCAATAGTTTCATAATGTTTGCACCATCATTTGAAATTGTGGCCTTACCACTGGGATCAACAATATGCTTGTACATACTGCGTGGACCCAATGTAGTGGGTACAGCGTCCACAATTGAATGCAGGGCATTCATGTTGGATATGAGTTGTGGTTTACCTTGAGAGCAATCGGTACCCAAACATTTTTTACACATAAACTCATGTACCCAATACAAGTTCAGGACGTTCATATTTATCGACACGCTGTCTGGTGTGGCCCAAATGTTGGAAATGTTCAGTTGGCACTGCTGAAAAAAAATATGGATCAATGAACACAAGTAAAAGTGAAAGATTTTTTTTACCATGTGTTGTTACTTTACACATAAGACATTGGAAACGACGACCAGCATCTACAAATTGCATATTAGCCTTGTAACGATTACATCTAATTGGACCCAGTTCGCCAAAATTTACAATGGGTGGCTCATATTAACCCTCACCCGTGCGTGCCATTGGTGAGATGGTAAGAGTAAGGGACAAAGCTGTTGTTTTGAATAAATCAGCTGTTGCAGGTACGCAATACAAAGAGGATCTGCAAACGAGAAAGATCAATGTAATTGCCAAACAAAACATTAATATGGAATATCAATACCTAACGTAATGTGGCGAGGAGTTACCCTGATCTTGTACCACATATTTGATAGTGGCATTGCATAACCCGGTTGCTGTTGTGTTATATACCTTGGCATAACTGGATGTGGTGTCATTGCCCCACCTGGTCCAGTAGATGCGGGCGGCATACCTGGAGGACCATGTTTCTCATGGCCACCAAGTGGCTGGTGCATAGCGTGTTGAGGTGGACCGGATTGTGACTGCATTAGACCAGACTGTCCTGGCATTGGACCCAGTTGCGGTGGCATTTTCTGTTCACCTGTTTGCTGGTATGGAGATGTAACACTGCCTGCAGTTGATGTTGGTGGTGTAGCTGACCAGTTTGAGGAGCACCAGTCTAGAAAAATAGCAAAATTTATTAGACAGAAACTTATTTAAAAATATATGTTTGCGTATACTGCTTGTTTTGGTGGTGGCATATGAGGCAAGCCAGGTATAATTGTGCTATTTATAGTCATCTGATTGGGACCACTAGGTAAAGATTGCCCTGGCAGTGTCGTTGCTGGAGGCGCTACCGAATACATGGAAGTTGGCGCATTGGCTCGAGGCTTCTAAATGGATTTGCGAAAAAGATGTGCAATTATTACACCTATTCAGATTTGCATGAACGTTTTATACTTACCTGCAAAAATTATATATATTCCATAATATTTAGTGCTCCAAAATTAGCACAGGTCTGCAGCTAAATTCGCGGAAAAAGTTTTAGGCCAGGGAATGTACACGATATACACTCAACGTTTAGCTAATGAATGCCAACCACTTTAGAATTCATTACAAGCAATTTAGCGGCACATTAATTTGTAACTGTATCACAATCGCACATTATAAATTAAATTATATCTCTTAACAAAAATTTTTCACCGCCGATATGGAACGCTAAATTAGAAATGGCGGATTCGCAGAAAATTTTTTTGACGTATTTGAGGATACACTCCATGTAAGAAAAGGCAAGCATATACGAATCGGACATTGCAGTTAGGCCATCTCATTTTTTCATACTAACAATTGTGGAACAATGTGGGATTTTTTGTTGTTGGTCGCCATTTTCGGTCACTAGATTTTTGCTGGGTTTCTACTTCACCGACCGGAAGGTAATTTAGTACCACATTACATAATCGATAACGATAGTTAATTACTACGAATATTTTATTACTTTTTGTATCACATCTATTTTTACTTTCATGTGCTAATAAAGATAAAGCAAAACGTCTCGAAGTTTTACTCATTATATAAAATACCTACAGTTGCAAACTGTACAGCAATAAGTAGCTGCAATATACTTTTAAAGAACAAGTAAAAAAGGCTAAGTTCGGGTGTAACCTGACATTACATACTCAGCTGAAACCTTTGGAGACAAAATCTTCTTTTTAATGGATACATACAAATGGTAATACTAAAAATTGGAGCAACTTGCTTTTGCTATCTTTCTTCAGCTATCAATTCGTTTTATTTGAATTTTTTTTTTTAAGTTGGAAATTTGGTTAAATTTGAACGCATTTCTTTATCATTTTTTTTTTTAATTAACCTTGAAATATTTTCGAGGCGCTCTTAATTATGAGTCCGATAAGAGTCCGAAATATGTGAGAAATATGTACCTCGAGAAAAATTAAACCTAACTTGATTTTTTTTTATTTCTCGGAAGCTCTTATAGAGAAACGGCCGGTGAAGTGATACTTCGCCGTAACTAGAATAATTTTACCAGCATTAGTTTCGGAATGTTACAACAACGCATCGTCAAATACTTAATTGTGTATTTATATTAGCAAACTTCATCTTTAGCCATGGATATGCCCTACAGAATAGTCGGCCATATTAAATTAACACTTAGATTGATTAATCTTGAATTTTTTTTTACGAAGTCTGAATTGTGTAAAGGAAGATATACCTTTGTCTACCGGTTGTAAATAACCAACCTTAGGTAGTAACAACAAACAAATTTTTTTTGAAAGTTTAGACTTTCGAGAAAAGTCACAAACAACGTTTATGTGACCTCATGAAGAACAGGAGTCATAGTTTTTTTATATAATGCCAGTAACCCATAGCCCTGATAATACCTCGACTGAAGTAGCAGGAGATATAATGGACATTCGAATGTCTAAATCAGAACCATCGTAACAAATTTTGTTTGTTTGTAAAAAAGTATTTTTTTTTTTATATATGTTTTTTATTATAACAAAATTATTTTCTCCGCTTTTAAAGTTAGCCTCAAAGTTCGAAATTGGAACCTTCGCAATACTTTTTTTTAGTTAATAATTGAAAATAATTAATTTCTTTGTTTTTCAAAGGTAGCCTGCAACCTGGTGTGGCGTTCGAAGCTCGAAATTAAAACCTTTGAAGTTTAGTTTATTTACTTGCAAAAAAAAAACAAATTTATAGATTTAAAATGCGAAAAAGAAAAGCAAACTTTATATATTACTTTAATAAAAATTAACGAAATGTACAATTTCGAACTTTGAAAATCCATACCTATGTTATATGGTATCTTAAAGTCTAAAAGAAAGGACTCAAGTATTACCAACTAAGATCAAGTATTGCTGAGAAATTAGGGAGGAAGATTTTTTTTATTTTTTTTGTGAATAAGCACTGGAAAAGAATTTTTAACAAAACAGTTTAAGGAGTAACGGATAACACCAAGATCGTCATTGTTACTCAGAAGGTGCTTGAAAATCTCCATAATAAATTTTTTCCATTACTGATATATATTTTTCTGGGATATTTGGAAACCTGTTGCAGACGCTAACTTCCGCGTTCGCGTCGTGTAGCGTCTGTCTGGTGGGGAGGGTTTGTAGCGCACTACCCTAAGAATTTCCCACTGGGGCATTCGAGTATCGAATGAACACGGTAATCTGATGCTAGCCTCTAAAGACAAGATGTTAATAAACATTTACAGGCGTATGCACGTACATGTTCATAATGATACCGTTAAATCCAGCGAGCGAGTGAACTTTTTGCACATTTGCTTATGGCCTCTATTTGTTTTTCAAATTGCATTCCGATGTCTAGCAAAAACTTGCTTGTGGACCGCTACCTGGCACAGAATAAATCGATGCTGGGCAATTAATGAAGCTTAATTTGAAGCTGACTTGAAAAACAAGAGTTAGTTCCTGATAAGCAATGAAAGTTAAAAGTCGCTCCGGTTATGAATAACGCGGTAGAAAACCCGAGTGATAAGGTGAAGTGTGCTTTTGCTTTTTCTGCTGTGTGATGCACTGCTTAGTATGATGATTGCTTGTGATTTGTCAATTTAATTGATTGACTTAAGTAAAAAAATTAAATGCGCTAACAAAAGGAACGTGCATATAAAAACATGAAAGCAATTACTGCAGTGTATGACGACGATAAATAAAATTAAATTATAAACTTGCGCATTCACACAAACATAGATAATGTGAAGTGTAGGCAGTTGCCCTTTACCGCGGAATTGACCAGACTATAAAAGAAAAACCTTAATATTTAATTTATCGACCGGCCATAAATATAATAAAAACTTTAATTGAACTTTAATAAAAAGTGCAGTGCAACAACAGCTAACTCAACT
The DNA here is from genome assembly GCF_040869045.1 of Eurosta solidaginis. NCBI lineage: Eukaryota > Metazoa > Arthropoda > Insecta > Diptera > Tephritidae > Eurosta > Eurosta solidaginis. The sequence goes on along the minus strand of NC_090322.1, from coordinate 103,626,229 downwards.
TCTTTTTAAAATACGAAGCAATAGCTGCGAAATTGCAAAATACATATACGTTCATGTGTAGAATATGCACCAAATTATGGAAACATAAATATCCAATAAAAACTGTAAGTAGAGATCGTGCATTTAAAGCAGCCACAACGGCTGAAATCCAACCGTCTTTAAACAGCTAATAAAAACGTCGATTTGCGATAAGAATCTTCTTGAGTTTAACAGTAAACTTCTTGGTATTTCATCAACACTTCTGAGAGGGTGAAGGATAACCAGCTTTTCTATGGCAGACTTGCGATATGACCAAAACATCTGACTTTAAGTACTTATAATATCCCCGGCGGGATATAATTTATGTTGATTTGATAGATTATCTTAGGACCGTAGGCGTATTTTTCTTGACAGTATATACATACATACATGTGATTAATGTCTCAGTGCAATTCTGTTAAGACGTACATAGCTATTAGTAATTAAGTACTAACAATTGAAAGTTTGATTATTTCCATTGAGCAGTAGTTTATTTGCTATAGCATTCCGTTATGGCGATTTCAATGATTGGTTTTAGGTTTCTTGCACCTAAATTTTTATACATAAAAAGTCAATTAATTGAGTTACGCAATATTGCATAAATAATAATGTGATAAAGTATTTCAAATTTTATAGGTAAATTCGTATGTAAAAATTATATCAATTTCTTGGATATTCGCGAGATATAGTTTCAGGCGCATTAAACCGCTTCCTCATACATCTCTAGTTATCAGTGTGTGTGCAAAACATTCGATGTGCATATACATGCATGTATGTGATGTACACAGGTATAATTTGGGTCTACCTATTCAGCTATCGAACACCTGGTTCGAATTGATTATGATTCTTCAACTACACTCATGTTTGATTACAGCATAAACCTATCGCGTTTGCAACCTCGTCGTCGCTGGTACCAACTACGCATCGATGGTGTAGCCGAGTAAGCATGTAAGTAAATCCGTTCACATTCTATTTTATGCAAATGTTTTTTTTGTAATTTCAAGAAGATTTTATTTTCAATAGCCTCTTAATCTAAAATTTTCAATCCTTGGGTTTTAACTACGATCTCCAAGATATTACCTTTACATTGATATGCGCATTTCATCGCAAGTGTATGTCGATTTAAAAATCGCATGGTTGAAACCAGGCATGCTTAACGAACGAAACGATATCATTTCGTTACGATAATCAACGCTAATAAACGACAAATTAACGTTAATTTGACGATCTTAACGTTAATAAACGAAACGAAGTGACTTCGTTTCGTTTATTAACGTTGATTATCGTAACGAAATGATATCGTTTCGTTCGTTAAGCATGCCTGGTTGAAACCATTTGCACACCCAAGTTAGCTAAATGTGTATTGAGGAAAATACTACAAGGATAATTATGGTAGTAAGCTTAACATACTTCGTCCACATATTTAGTGATACTTACATCAATCCAATGCACACCTACTTTCTAAATACATTCTAGTAAGCCAAATACAATTATATTGAATTTCTGTTTGTTAATACGTATACCTTTTGGGTTATTTAAACTAATAGGCTATTTGGTTTCTAACATGATGATAAAGTGGATTGAATCCAAAGTATTTCGTTTAAATAGACAACTATTAAATGCTAGTAATAAGGAAGCAGGGAAATTTTGTTAAAGATTTTCTTATGATAAAATGAGAAATTGTGAATTGCTAAAGATGGAATTCTAGGGTTTTATTGGCCATTGACGAAATGTAGGGATATTGTTGGCTGAGATTAAGTAAGTATTAAGGGTTCATCCTTTGTCAAATAAGTGAAAATCACCATGTAGGAAAATGAACCTAGGGTAACCCTGGAATGTGGTTGTATGACGTGCCCTTCAAAAAACACGAGTACTACATAAATAATGTAAGGAATACTCCTTTGGGAGTATGGGAGTGTTCCAAAACTAATCTGTATTCATACAAAAAATGTCCTCCAATTAACATTGCGATGTCCAAGGGAGGAGTAGGTGATCCCACTCTCGCTTTGCTTGTGAGTATTCCATAGAGTACATACGTGAGAGTACTTTCCAAAGTACTTTCACTGTAATGATCCATGGAGCACCCACAGAGGATCATATGCCAAAGTACTAAAGAGAATTGTGTCGGAAAGAATTATCGGAGTGAATTTAATTTAAAATGAAGTTAAATGGAGAGGGGCAATACATCTTTTATATTTTTTACTACGAATATTATTATGTTATTTAGCATTTGCGTGAATAAAGAAACTAATATTTCTCTATAGTATAGTATGTATACATAAAACCAGTGCGCGGTTGCATAATATCAGAGCTGCCATAGTAAAATTTTATTATCAGTTATTTGTATGCAATATTTTACTTTTGGCAACTCTGTTCGATCGTCATCGTGTCATGATCACGGTCGTTAAAAAACGAGCAATGATCGGCTGATGGTGGTCCGCAAACGCATTGCAAAGGATTATTGTTAGAGTACTCCAACATGAAGAAAATGGAACACGTAATCTAACAATTTTTGCAGGGTGGGTATCAAATGAAAGGTATTAAAGAGTATTTTAAAAGGGAGTGGGCCTTAGTTCTATAGGTAGACGCCTTTTCGAGATATCGCCATAAAGGTGGTCCGGGGATGATTCTAAAATGTGGGCTTTTGATTTCGCCCTGCAGAACTTTTTAATTTTCTTCTACTTAATATGGTATGTGTCATACCCATTTTACAAAGTTTTTTCTAAAGTTATATTTTGCGTCAAAAAACCAACCCAATCACCATGTATCATCCCTTTTTTCGTATTTGGTATAGAATTATGAAATTTTTTTCATTTTTCGAAATTTTCGATAGCGAAAAAGTGGGCGTGGTCATAGTCGGATTTCGCCCATTTTTAATACTAAGATAAAGTGAGTTCAGATAAGTACGTGAACTAAGTTTAGTAAAGATATATCGATTTTTGCTCAAGTTATCGTGTCAACGGCCGATCGGAAGGACAGACGGACGACTGTGTATAAAAAGTGGGCGTGGCTTCAACCGATTTCGCCTATTTTCACAGAAGACAGTTATCGTCATAGAAGCTATGCCCTTACAAATTTCACAATGATTGGTAAATTTTGGTTCGACTTATGGCATTAAAAGTATTCTAGATAAATTAAATGAAAAAGGGCGGAGCCACACCCATTTTGAAAATTTCTTTTATTTTTGTATTTTGTTGCACCATATCATTACTGGAATTGAATGGTGACATTTACATTTACATTTATTTATTTATTTCATTTCATTTCATTTCATTTATTAGGCATTTTCCTTATATCTATGTATGTACATATTAAAATAACATCGTAAATGCAAACAATTTAATCTTATATATATGGGATATATGTACAAGTAGATACAGGAAAAGTTAAGACAATTTTATACCAATTCAGCATAGTGACAAATGTCAATTATAGCAAATATAAAAAATACAGTGGGGTGGACTGTTAAATAAAGTGATTAAATTATAAATATTTTTTTAATTTAATTATAGTATATAAAAAGATTCAGCTAAATTTCCAACAAACCCATGAGTAAATGAAAGGAAAAGCAATTAAAATTATGAAGTATTTGTTATTATAAACGGTTTATGTAGTTGGCTGAAGCAAAACTTCGATTTCATTGTGTGCGAGGCGTAAGAGGAAGGACTTAACACTTTCTGTAAATTGCCGAAAATTCCGTAAAGTACGTATTTCGGTGGGAAGTATATTAAAGAGTTTTCGTGAAACAATTGTGAAAAACTTGCTTGAATGTGGTGTAGCCACATCTAATGAAAAAAATTTTTTAAACTTTGAAATAATACAGGTCCTTTACTGGGAGAATCCCTAGACTTCTAAAAAGCTCTCTCGATGGATGCAGTCGGTTAACATTAGATATTTTTCGAACAGCATACTTTTGCAATACTAGTAAGGGCTGGGTTTTGTTAAGGGTGGCGCCACCCCAACAGCTGATTCCGTATTTTAATTTAGAATGAAAGACCGCATAATAAACTATTTTGAGAAGATTGTTGGAACCGAAAGTTCTTAGATGATAAAGACAACGCAAAGAGAATTGAAGATATTTTTTTTAGATGGGATATATGGTTACCCCAGCTCATATTCGTATCAACCGTTACACCCAGATACTGAAATTCATCAACATAGTCTATCGTGAAGCAGTCCTTACTACAGGCCACAAGCGAGGCGAAGGTACCGGATTGAAAATCTTGGCACATATTGTCATGTAAAGCAAATCGCTCGCAATCGCAGAATGAAAAACAATACTAACATCCGGTGGTTTTTTATATTTAGACTAAAACTCATGAGTTTGGTCTTATTGCTAGCGACGAGCTTATGTTTTGCAAACCAAGTTCTCAGTAGATGTACATCACGGTTTATACTACTTATCAAATCAAGGGTGTTAGGAGAACTATAGGCCATCGCAAGATCATCTGCGAATGCAGTGACTTTCCCCAAGAAGGGCATATCAAAAATTGAATTAACATAAATTAAAAATAAGATGGGACCGAGCACGAAGCCTTGCGGAACCCCTCTCGTCATTGAATTAGTTTTCCCCAGCTTTCCGCAAACTCTGACGCATTGTACCCTTTCAGAAATGTATGATTGAAACCACTTATGTACAAATCCTCGAAAACCGGCATCATATAATTTATTTATTAAAATAGCATGATCTACCGTGTCAAAAGCTTTGGTTATGTCTACGAAAAGACCAGCGCAATTTTTTTTATTGTCCAACTCTTGATAAATAAAAGAGCAGAATTCTAGGAGAGCATCTTCAGTAGAGCGGTTTGCTCTAAAACCAAACTGCCTTGGACTAAAAAAGCTTCTGCTTTCTAGAAACTGCATAATTCGATTTTTAAGAGCTTTTTCAAAGACCTTAGATATAGAGGATAGAAGTGAAATAGGTCTATAGTTATTTTTATCTTCCCTGTTACCCTTTTTAAACACGGGTATAATAATTGCACACTTCAAGGCTTCGGGGAAAATTCCTGTAAAAACACTAGTATTAAATAGATGCTTTAGTACGTCCAGCAAATTAAGGGCTATGTTTTTAAGAAGTTTATTTGAAATACCGTCGTATCCACTAGAGCCAGAGTTGCTTAGACTTTTTATTATTGCAAGGAGCTCAGTGCCTGTGAAGGGTTCAAACATAAAACTGCACCTAGAAATAGATGCGTCACCACTGGACATGATGCAGTTGCAGGAAGAAGTATTGCATTGACCTACAGACACAAAAAAATCATTAAAAATATCAGCAATAACAGAGGGGTCGTCAATCATATTGCCACAATTATTCAGAGCAATAACCCGTTCACTACCAGAGCTATTTCGGTTGATAATGCTATTTACAACTTCCCATTCTTTTTTAGTGTACCCATGGCAGCTCAATAGTCTACTCCGGAAATAAGTATCTCGGTGCCATTTTATGTCTTTATTTAATTTTTGCACAACTTTTTGTAACGAAATCGAAGCGCAAGATTTCTTGGATGCTTTCTACACTTAACACCTAACTTATTTTTCAATTTAATACTTTTTAAAAGGGCAGAATGCATCCAGGGTTTAAGCTTGGTTTTGAATTTACGTCGAGCACAAGTGAAACTAGTGAATTCTATGTGACCATGCAATATATTTATAAACAGAGAGTATGCTTTTGAAATATCTTTCTCAGCGTAGACAACAACCCAATCCTCATAAAGCACCTTTTCATTAAGCATGGAATGAATTATCATATTCGTTTTTGTATTGCTCGTTAAATCTTTCATTTTCATATGGAACTCAAGTTTGACACCAGTCATACTGTGATCTGTAATACCTAGTTCCAAATTAATGCCAGTGCACGCACACAAGCTGCTAAGAAGGCAAAAAATATGATCCAGACAAGTGCCAGAACAGTTCCTTGTCGGCTCATTTAAGTACGATGTAAAACCGTGACTGGCCAATAGTGCTAGGTAGCTTTCAGATACCGCATTCAACTGCATTATATCTATGTTCAAATCACCTAATATAACTACATCTCTCTCTTTTAAACCATTTAAAAAATCTGAGAACTCTTCCGGAAAGGCCTGAATAGTTTCAGAATGTAACCTATATACACATATTAAGGCTAACGTTTTTTCACCATTTTTTAGCAAAACTTTCAAAATATCAGCACTTTGCACGTTGTATTTAGCAATAGTACAATCAAACGTGTTTCGCACAAAAGCTCCCACACCTCCAGCAGAATAACCGTCATTATTATTTGCAAAAAAGTTATAATTAGGAATATCATAAAAGCTATTCTCATGAGAATATATCCATATCTCCGACACAACTATTATGTCTGGGTAGACTGGAAACGTTTCTGCATTACACAGTAGAGAATCGAAGCTTTGCCGCAGACTACGTATGTTTTGATGCAATATATAAAAACAATTTTCAATATAAGAAAGCTGGTTAACATTATTTAAAGGGCTGTTATTGATAGGGTTGTCAATGTAGAGATCATTGAAATCCATTATAAGTTAAAGAACTCAAAACAAAATAATAAAAACGATAAAAAAATAAAGTTAGTCCGGAATACCAGACAGATCATCAACCGATCGTACAACAACAACTGCATCATTATCAGCTTTTCTCAACATAAACTTAGTATTACTAAACCACGCATATTTATATTTTTTTCCTTTTTAATTTTATTAACAGCATTATACAGAGCTCTGTTAGAGGGTGTGAGGCTGTTATTAATGTATATCTTGTGCTTACTGCTGGCGCCCGTAAAAGCTCGGTTGTTAGTTTCTTTTTCGCCACATTTTTTGCACTCATTACTTTTTTCTTAAACTCAAGCGAAGAGAATCGCTAACAAAGAATTTTTCGCGGTGAAGAGGAAGAGTCATTGTATTGCTTGATGTAGCTTCTCTCAATTTGACCAGGCGACACAAAAACACCCAAAGCGTTTACAATTATTTTTCCAATGCACTCGTCTATTTTGTCGGTGGCTATGTTAGGAATCCCAACAATTTCAACGTCTCTCTCCAGTCGCTTCTGCTCACGTTCCAGATTCTGCTTGACGTTCCAGATTTGCGACTTTTTCTTTCAGCGCGATATTCTCCCCCTTCAGTCTATTGATTGTCTCCAAAAAATCAATGTTTATTGCTTTGAGACTCATTATCTCATTATACAAGAGTTCAAGTGTTATGTTTTTATCACTTTTCTCTGCATTTACCGTAGTGCCGCTAATTGGCATTTGGTTTGTTGTGTTATTCGAATTTTGTGTGGTATTTTGTTGTAGCTGCTCAGCTGAAGAACTGGTTTTAGTTAGTTGTTTCAAAGGTTGATTTGGTGCCAATGTATCTCGACTCAAAGAGTTTCGGCGCTCAGACGAGCACTGGTTACAGCGATATTTCACATTCTGTGTCTTCGTGAACTCTATTTCCGCGGCGTTCATTTTGACACACAGGCCATGGAAATAACTATTGCAATCTCTGCATTTAATTTTTGTTAAATCAAAGCGATCAACCTTTTCTCTGCACACTACACAGTTCATTTTTTAAATAGTTAAAATTTTGTGGAGATGTGTATGAAACACTTAAAAGCAATATTTTATTAATCCTTGTTGCAAACAAGAGCTTTTTAGTCGTGTATACTAAGCGCGCACCCCACAGCACAATGCAAACACGTCCGTTCACGACGATGGTCGGATGTAAGTACCAACATAGTACAGGGTAAGACCAGATACAGTCTTATAGAAGTACTTCAACTAAGTTATTGAACATAAAGCAGTACAAATATGTATATCCTAACTTAAATCTAAGTAATATATTTACAATAAATTAAAACTTAACGAAAGAAAAGATAGTCAAAATCAAAGTGAGAAACGGGCAAAAAAAAGAGAAGCAAGGATCTTAAACACCCTTACAATGCTTTGCATTGTTTTTATACAGCTTTATAGTACTTGAGTATTACAGCATTGTAGTTGAATCTATTTAGTCCAACGTTCACATTATCTGGGATTGAATTTCATAATCTAACAGTGCCAATGAAAAATAGTCTAGATGAGGTTAAATAATTATGCAATGGTACGACCAGAATCTGAGGTCTCAGTGATCTCACTTGGCCTCAACTTTTCGAATAAGTAATTTGGTGTCTTCCACAATAATAATTTGTATATAAAGATACAATTCTTGGCGGCTAGATAATTTTCAAGGCCTCAAGAATTTTCGTTCGCCAGGCAAATATGAAACGTATCCCGTAGCATTGTTAAACGCTACAGTAACTTTGTTGTATGACACCGAGTCCATTTTAGCATATACTATGAAAATAAAATCAATGTCAAATCCACTATCAAACCTTGAAAAATGTTGAAACCTTTATCACCAACTTGACGTTGTAGTGATAAAATTCCCTATTTTAATACATAGCGACACATCTGGCAACGCCGTTGCTGACAATGCAAGGTGGGTCATTGTGAATGGTGCACTCTGTAAGAAAGAGTAAGAAACATGTTCAATCGTATTTGAATAAGTAGTCAGCTATTGAATATAATGTGTAAGATAGTATGCAAAGGATGTTGTGCAAAATGAAATATAAAAAATGACGAATGGCAATAGTGCCATCGGCATTTTTTATATTGCACCGCCATCATTAATGTGATTTGGTCGACTCAAAGAAGCTGCGGACGTGTGCATAGAAGTTCATTTTTATTTTAAATAAAGAGAAATATAATTTGGCACATTAAATCGGGTGCGAGTATTTATTAAAATTTTGATGGAAGTCAAAGTGTGGCGACGTCGACCACCACGTACTTAACATATTATTGAAAGGGCCCAATATGGCGACGATATGGAGGCGGCGCCCTCCAAGAACAAATCTTGGCAGGTAACTTGTAGCGTGAGTTTCCCGAAGTAACATTGGCGATCGTGAGGCTGGAGCCTCGGTCAATTCGTTTTGGACAGCAGCGGTGAGTAGAGTGGAGAAAAAGTGTTGGTGCAGTGAAATTAAATTATTAGAACAAAATTATTAGAATTTAATTATTAGAAACAAGGTTAATTAATTTATAATACAAAAACTTTAATGCTACGGAGATAACAAAAAAAATGTCTACAATTATAATATAAAACACTAAATCTAACAGAAATGATAAAAGAGAAATTAATCTACAATATAAAAATCTAAATGCTACGGAACTAATGGGAAGTTTTACAATTATAATACCACAAAACTAAATTTAACGGAATTAATAGAAGAGAAATGAGCCTATAATAAAATCAAATAAAACAAACAGAGATAATCCAAACTAAGAATAGCGGAAATAGAAAGAAATCTTTTTACAAAAGTTAATTTTAACTTTTTAAATATAAACGAGCTCTAGGCCAAATATTTGTATATTCTTAATAAAACACAATACGTGAATTTTTGATATACAATTATATTATTTAATTTGTCGATATTTCGACTTCAGTCTGAAGGCATCATCAGGACTAGGTACGAAAAGAACAAACATACATATTAAAATCATAAAAATACACATTTGCACAAGTACAGAACTTACATTTTTGAATGCAATATGTCGACTAGTGTAACAAAAATATAAGTTTACGAACAGTGCAAAGCAAATAACAATAAAATGTATATAAACACACAGCCGTTATCATAAACAAAAAATGAACATAAGCAGAAAGTTATCTAAATGAGTAGTGAGCGCCGCTCAAGTGATATCAGCTGCAGCCTGCAGGTGAACTCTTTGGTAAACAGTGGGAGATGCTCTTATCTATTATGGTTGTTGTTGATCAGCTGCCTAAAGGCAGAGGCAATACCAATTGTATCAGATTTGAAGTTCATCCGTTTGTCGCTGGGTGTATTTATTATGTGCAGCATCTCTAAAAGTGACTGACATCTACAGTGGTGATCCTCTAGCACTTGATTTATAGACAAAATCGCATTACTTGAACAATTCGCTACTGCAGATTTAACTGATACTTTTATAGCGTTCTTAAAATCAAAGCTAGAGGGTGAAGCCCGTGAAGCAATACCAAGACAAGTAAATCCAGTTAATGAAATTAAAATAGCTCTACGCAGTAGGATCAAACCGGACAACTCGAAAGTTGTAGCAGGAAAAATTGCAGCGTTGCACGTTAATAACAATAATTATACAGATTTTGCCAAAAAAGTTGAAGATTTAGCTGACTCACTTGAGCGGTCTCTTATTATTGAAGGGATCACTTAAGCGAAAGCTCATGAAATGGCAGTCGAACAAACTGTTAACGTGTGTCGTTTAAACGCAAAATCCAATTTAGTAAAAACCATTTTAGCCTCAACGGCATTTACAGATCCGAAAGACGTGGTAGAAAAATTAATTGTAGAACAAAACAACGAAGTAACTGAGCGTCAGGTTTTAGCTTTTCGATCACGTGGTAAGAACAAATTCAGAAATTCACGTGGTAGTTATCGAGGTTTTTACCCAAACCGCGGCTATACTGGTTATAGGAACAATAATTCATTTGCATACAACAGCAACTATAACGGCAATAATAATCAAAGATATAGGAACTATAACGGAAATAGATACCAGAATAATAACCATAATAATACGCGTTCAAATACAAATGCTAATTCAAACAATAGTAACAATAGAGGTAACAATTCGGGAGCAGCCAATGGTAGAGGTAGAAACGCAAACGTCCGCGCTTTAAACGCGAGTGCCCCTCAGGAGCGAATACTGGGGGAGAACGAACTAAGCCAGTAAGCGAACTTCCCTCACCAATAGGCATCTATTGTTTAAATGTAAATTACTCTGATTTCATCGAATTACAACTTAACGAGTCACAACAATTTTGTTCTTTCCTAGTAGACACTTAAGCGGACATTTCTTTAATAAAGATATCATGTTTAGACAGAAATATTTCCTTAAATACGAACGACATTATTAACATTACCGGTGTCACTTCTAATTCAGTTTCTACTTTAGGTAAAATTACAGCAAATTTAAATTTTTCTAACTTTTCTGTTAAACAAACTTTACATGTAGTAAATGAAGACTTTAATAAATATTCCATCCGATGGCATACTGGGTAAAGATTTTCTGAAAATTAACAAATGCATTATTAATTATGAAAGAAATAGTATTTCCTTTTGGGTAGGTAATGAAAAAGTCGCGATACCAATCCTGCTCGGAACAGAAAGCGACAGTTGTATCATTCCGCCAAGATGTGAAATATTCAGACTTTTTGATTTAGGAGATTCAACCGAAACACTTTTCGTGGACTCGCAGGAAATTGAAAAAGGTGTTTTCACAGCTAGGTACATTGTTAATTCCAGTAACCCAATAATTAAAGTCATAAATACCACGGATGATATAAAGTATGTGAAAAGAAGTAGTATTCGGACAGAAAAACTTTCAAACTATAATGTTTATACAATTAACAAAACAGAAACAGAAGACAAACGTACGAAAAAACTGACTTCAATTTTAAAAAATCAAATACCTCAACATGCTCATAGTAAATTAATTAACCTTTGTATTGATTATGCCGACATTTTCGCTCTTGACACGGACAAAATGACTTTAAACAACTTCTACGAGCAAAAATTAAGACTGACAGACAACGAGCCGGTGTGTTAAAAACTATATATTGCCATAATCTAAACGTGAAGAAATAAATCGCCAAGTAAATAAATTGTTAGACAACGATTTGATTGAACCCAGTTATTCGAATTACAATAGTCCTTTGATTGTAGTCCCAAGGAAAGATACTAATGGTCAAAAAGTTTATCGTATGTGCGTAGATTTTCGCGCAGTAAACAAAAAACTGATTGCTGATAAATTCCCACTAGCTAGAGTTGACGATATTTTAGACAATCTCGGTAGAGCAAAGTATTTTTCGACTTTGGATCTTTTTTCAGGATTTCATCAAATCCCCTTGCATTCTGACCCTCGTGACATTACGTCTTTCAGCACTGACCGTGGCGCATTTAGATGGAAAGTGCTTCCATTCGGTTTAAACATAGCACCAAATTCATTCTCACGAATTATGACTATAGCTTTTTCGGGTATACCACCCAATGTCGCATTTTTGTACGTCGACGATATTATCGTCATAGGTTGTAGTGAGTCACACCACATTAAAAATCTTTCAAAAGTTTTCGATACTTATAGGTCCTTCAATCTCAAACTTAACCCAAATAAATGCATCTTTTTACGACCAGAAGTTATATTTTTAGGTCACAAATGTTCAGCCAAAGGTTTGTTGCCAGACGACTCTAAAATAAACGCAATTAAAAAGTATACAAAACCGACTGACAAAGACGTGGTACGACGATTTGTCGCGTTTGCAAATTATTACAGACGGTTTATACCAAATTTTGCGTCTCTGGCAGCGCCTCTAAATCGATTAAGGAGAAAAAGAGTTGAATTTGTATGGGATGTAGAATGCGAAGGAGCATTTTTATCTTTGAAAGCAGCGTTACTTTCACCAAAATTATTTCAATATCCAGATTTTACTAAACAATTCATTATTACCGTTGATGCTTCCACAACTGGATGTGACGCTATTTTAAGTCAAGAACAGCAAGGTAGCGATTTACCAATTTGTTTCGCTTCTAAAGCATTTAATAAAGCCGAACAGAAAAAACCCATTATAGAATTAGAGCTTTTAGCTATTTACTTTGCAATCAAGCAATTTCGGCCATACGTTTATGGCACCCATTTTATTGTAAAGTCAGATCATAGACCTCTAGTATACTTATTCAATATGAAAGACCCATCTTCAAAACTTTCCAGAATAAGACTAGAACTAGCTGAATATAATTTCACTATTGTATATATTAAGGGTAAATCAAACGTTGGTGCTGATGCACTATCGCGTATGTCACCTTAGTTTGAGCTGCATTTTATTTCATTTTACTTTTGCACTGTGGCATCTCTAAATATTTGACATTTTGCTTTATATGTTTCTTTTCACTATGGATATGAATTGCTTTTACATTTTTATTAACCACACTCAGTCTTGTATAAACCTTGAAGAAATAAAGACTTTATATATTTAATCTACATAAATTTATTTGGAACATCATGACAGAGTTCAGAAGGGGATAATAAAACCCATATGTGCAGTTTAATTAAAACGCGGTATTATAATTCTAATAAGTTTATTTTAAACCGTAAAAGTAAAGTTCGGGTATGAACGTACACAAACTTACGATAGCAGAATTAAAAGAGCGATTACGGAAATTAGGCGAAAAAACGACAGGCAACAAAGTGGAGCTAGTTGCACGGCTGCAACAATATCAATTAAAAAACATAGATAGCGTAGGGGAAATAGCACTAACCATGGCCAATTCGAGTGAGGAAACTGTAAACGCAGTGACTGAGCCAGGAGCGCACGAGGACACTGAGGTGATGAAATTGCGCAGCGAGGTAAGTGGGCTTCAACGTACAATGGAAGCGTTATCTCGTCAATTTCAAGCAGTGTTAGACGCTACGACGCTGGTAAGTCACACGACGGCGTTGCAGAGTACAGCTCCAGAAAGTTCTTTTGGACATTCGCAGAATTTAGTTTCGCCAACGCAAGCGCAAGCATGTGCACAAACACATAATTTTGTGGCACAAAACGAAAATCCACCCTTATTAACGTACATGAGTGGAGTATCAAATACATATAGTTTGTCTGTATGTACAGCAAGTAGCATTGGAGATACGAACTTCACAACGACAGTTACAACAAAAAACGCTGCTCTGTCGCCGACAGCATCGTCGCCACGGGTAGACAGTTTTCAACATGTTTCGAACGTTGAAAATATTCAAATAATTCGTGGTGAAATAACAAATGGTAGAGGAGGAATAAACGATAATGACAGATATTAATGTCGAAGAAGTATTGTTCGACAAATAATCATTTTACCAGACTTTGATCCGTGTAAAGAAGATATGACATCTGTGCAATTTGTGGAACGCGTTGAACAATTAAAATACGCTTATCATTGGGATGACAGTGTATTACTTTTTGCAATACAAAGTAAATTTAAAGGTGTTGTGAAATTGTGGGTCGATTCACAGCCTGTATTTAGACAGTGGCAACAATTTGTTAATTCGTTCTTAAATGATTTTCCGTGCAGAGTGAACAGTGCAGACATTCACATACAACTTACGAACACACGTATGAACACAACAGAATCGGTAAATGAATTTTATTTTAAAATGTTAGCTCTAGGACGTCGGGGAAACCTAGAAGATAATGCCATAATGCGGTATATAATCAATGGTTTAAGTGATGATGGCTTACGGAAGACACTAACAGTCATGCATTTTGTTAAGTGTTCTGATTTGTTGGAACCTTTGAATAATACGGTCATGAGTATGAGAAGAGATTATTCTATGAAGGCGTCGACATTTAATTCAACCAATCATTATAATTCTAACTCGAGCAAAAGAGATATGAATGTAACCGTAAAAGATGTTATAATTGTGGTGATCGAGGACATATTTCACGAAATTGTCAGCAACCGCGAAGGAAATTACGATGTGGAAATTGTGCCGAGGTCACTCATGAAACAAAGAATTGCCCTAAACGAAATCAATCGAGAGTCAATGCAATAGCAGACGATAGTGAAATGGCTGAAAGTGTGAGTAACCATGAAGAGGAAATTAATGCAATTAAAGACAGTGTGCAACCCAAACAAAATTTGACTAAAATTATTTCAATAAGCGGTGTTGAGTGTGTAGCTTTGATTGACTCAGGCAGTTCCAAATCTCTTGTTCGACGCAGTGTTGCTGAAAAGTGTCATGCGATAACAATAGTAAGAATAAAATAATGCTATGCGATAAAACGTTACATGATTTTGCCGGGGGTGAGTTTCAGTGTCGTGAATTAATAAATGCATCAGTTAAGATTGATAACAAAAATTTGGATCTGAACTTTTAATTATTGACAATGAACTAATGGCGTATGATGCCATAATCGGGACAGATATTTTATCTAAAAGTCGTGTTGTTATTGAGAATGGACAATGTTATATCGGGACAATTGATGAAAATAAAATTAATGTAAATAATAAACTTTTAGTTGAGGAACAGTTAGAGTTAAAAGGAGTTTTGAATAAGTACTCAAATTGTTTTGGGGAAGAACTGCGAGAAATTGGTAAATGTAGTGTATCTAAAATGAAAATTTCATTGACTTCATCCAAACCGGTAATGCGTAACCCATATCCAATACCTATTCCAAAACAGAAAATAGTAGAAAATATCATTCGTGAGCTACTCAATTTAAATATTATTCGTCCATCTAGTTCGATGTATGCATCTCCAATAGTGTTGGTGCCTAAAGCTAATGGGGAGCACCGACTTTGTGTTGACTACAGGGAGTGAATGCAATCACACAAAAACAGCCATGGCCTATGCCAACAGTCGAGGGGACTTTATCCATTTTGGCAGGTAAGAAGTATTTTACCACTTTAGACATGATGTCTGGGTACTACCAGATCGAGATTGATGAAGAGTTAAAGGGTTTAACAGCATTTATAACACATAACGGGCATTATGAGTTTAACCGAATGCCATTTGGGTTGCGTAATGCACCGAGCACATTCCAGAAAATGATGATGCATCTTATCGAGCCTATTAAATCGAAGGCTGTAAGCTACGTTGATGAGGTCATCATTGCGTCGGACACATTTGAAGAAGGCATTCAGAACCTTGAAGAGTTTTTGGATAATATTCGTCGAGAGGGTTTAACGCTTCGATTGTCAAAATGCGCGTTCATGCAGAACAGCGTAACATTCTTAGGTCATAAATTAAATGAGATGGGTATAACCCCAGGTCGCGTTAAAACTTCTGCAATACAGAACTATCCTATACCTACAAATGCTACGGAGATTCGACGATTTCTAGGGCTTACCGGATTTTTCCGGAAATTTGTTCCAAACTATGCGCAAATTGCTGCACCGTTAACGCATTTAACTAAGAAAACCGTTTTGTTTGAATGGTCAACTGAATGCCAACAGGCGTACGACCAGTTAGGTGATTTATTGACACGAGAACCTATTTTGGGAATTTTTGATGGGTCGAAAAATCATCAGATACATACTGATGCTAGTAGTATTGGTATTGCAGCTATGTTGTTACAAGAAGAAGATAAAGATCTGAAACCAATCGCCTATTATAGTCGGCAGTGCAATGAAGCTGAACGTAAGTATCATGGGTATGAGCTAGAAGTATTATCTTTAGTCAAAGGTTGCCAACGGTTCCGTATGTATGGCCTGGGTAAGCCATTCACTGTTGTCACTGATTGCAGTGCTGTTGCAACTTTGAAGTCCAAAAAGCCCATGATTCCACGAGTAGCACGATGGTTATTAAAACTACTTGAATATGATTATACAGTTACACATCGTCCAGGAAAGCTTATGAATCACGTCGATGCATTGATTCGAGCTCCGGTTGAAGCTCCAAGTCAGTCCGAAGACGTTTCCTCATGTGTTATGTCAGTTGATATGGCACTAGAAGACTGGATTTTCACTATGCAGAAACAAGATCCACATTTGAATGACATTGTGAATATTCTCACTAAGCAGACCGAGTCAAAACAGCGAAAGATGCACGAGAAGGAATTTGTTATCAAACATCATCGATTGTATAAGATGAGCGAAAATAAGTTATTGTTGGTGATCCCTAGTGGCATGCGTTGGAGAGTTGTCAAGCTATGTCATGACGACGTTGGTCACCCTGGAATTGATGGAACCATTAAGCGTATATCGCAGCAGTTTTGGTTCCCACGAAGCGTAATTTTGTGAAAGGATATCTAAAGGGGTGTATAGAATGTTGTTTTGCACGAGCCTGCGAAAAAAGAATGCCAATTGTATGGTATGGAGGTAACCAAGCTGCCATTTGAAGTATTACATATGGACCACTTGGGGCCATTTATAAAGAGTCGACATGGGAATGAGCACATCCTTGTCATTGTGGATGCATTGACCCGATATACGATAATTGTAGCTGTCAAATCTACAAAAACGAAACCAGTAATAGATGCATTAAATCAGTTGACCATGTACTTCGGACTGCCGAAGAAGATTATTACCGATAGAGGAACATCGTTTACATCATCAATGTTTCATGATTTCTGTAAAAACAATGAGATTGAACACATTAAAGTGGCTGTTAGAATACCTAGATCAAATGGACTATCCGAACGGGTTAATCAGTCAATACTGGCATTCCTCAAGAGTACTACTACAATCCCAAGGGTTGGGATGAGAATTTGCGCCGTCTTCAATGGACTATTAACACCCATGTGAATGCAACAACAAAATACTCAGCAATTGATTTAGTCTTCGATTTCCCTCTACGTGATATTGGTGGTAATAAAATCCTTGCAACGCTACACAACGATCATGTTAATCTGGATGAACTGACTATGAGCCAACGACGGTCAAACGCTATTGACAATATCGAGTCAGCACGTCTTGCTTGGAAACGACGGTTTAACGCGAAGCACAAAGAACCTCATAAATATAACGAGGGTTACTTTGTTTTGATCGAAAGTGCCATTCCAAGTACGGGGGAGTCTCGAAAACTAGAACACAAATATCGTGGGCCGTATGTTGTCGACAAGGTTCTTCGATTTGATCGCTATGTTATCAAGGATGTCGATGGTGCACAACTTAAACAACGTCGATTTAGCACCGTCATGAGTAGTGATAAGCTCAAACCATGGTGCGTACTTTTCCCTGAACTTGATGATATACCAGATAACGAAGATGATACCAGCATTACACCAGATCAAACTCGAGACGAGTTTCCGTCAGGAAGGGCCGAGCTGTCACCTTAGTTTGAGCTGCATTTTATTTCATTTTACTTTTGCACTGTGGCATCTCCAAATATTTGACATTTTGCTTTATATGTTTCTTTTCACTATGGATATGAATTGCTTTTACATTTTTATTAACCACACTCAGTCTTGTATAAACCTTGAAGAAATAAAGACTTTATATATTTAATCTACATAAATTTATTTGGAACATCCTGACACGTATCACTATGGATGAGATTAAGGAATCGAACAAACAAATTTTAGCAGTACAGACAAGATCAATGACAAAACGGCAAAACGAAAATAACCTTCCTAGGAAAACAGACGAAAAACAACTTACTTTACATGTCTACGACAAATTTTCATTTAATTTTTCAAAAAAGATCCCACGAATAAGATCTGAAATTACGTACGATAAAAATAATAAAACATCAAGTTTAAGAATTTTTGCGCATATTAAACATAAGAAACTCGAGGTACTTAGTTTTGAGCTTGTTAACGAAATAATGCCTTTAGAGAAATTACTTTCGATCAGAAGCCGGCAAACGCAAAATTAAGCAGATTGAATGGCCTAAAAACGATATTTTGTTCGAAAATTATACTATTACAAATTTCAAAAATATTGGAAATAAGATTTTAAAATCATTAGAAATTATTTTAACAGATCCAGTGGAAACAGTAACAAATGAGAATACAAAATTAAAACTAATGAAAATTTACTATAATGATCCCATTTCTGGTGGACATTGCGGATGAAAAGACTTTACGCCAAACTGCGAACAAAGTTTATTTGGAAAGATATGACTCGTGATATATCGAAATATATCAAAAATTGTAAAGATTGTCTTTTAAACAAGGTTAAACCCTAAACTAAAGAAAAACTTGTTTTAACACCAACTCCTTGCAAACCATTTAATATACTAGTAAGTGACACCATAGGACCCCTACCTGAGTCCAAATATGGTAACAAGTTCGCATTTACCATGATTTGCGACATGACTAAATACCTGGTAACAGTCGCTGTGCCAGACAAATCGGCAAAAACAATCGCTTCAGCAATCTTCATTTTGACATACGGTACAATGAATGCCATAAAATCAGATTTAGGTACTGAATTTAAAAATGAATTATTCGAAGAATTAACTAATAAACTTCTAAATATTGAACATAATTTTTCAACTGCATACCATCACGAAAATGTTGGCACGATTGAACGTAATCATATAGTTTTTAATGAATACTTACGTGTATATTTAAAATGTACTTTTTCTGATTGGGATGTTTATTTAAAATACTTTACCTTCCTACACAATACTACGAGTAGCACAGTTTTCGACAATCAGTTTTCTCCTTTGGAGTTAGTTTTTCGGAAAAAGGCGACTTTGCCTAATGAAATGACAAAAGAAACAATTGACCCAATTTATAATGTCGAAAACTATGCCAAAGAAGTTAAGTATAGAATGCAGAAAACGCACAAAATGGCACAAAATCTAATTAATAAAAATAAATTACAAAGTAAAAATCTGTATGATATAACGGCACGACCTTTAATTGTAAAAATCGGAGATAAAGTACTTTTACAAAAAGAACCACATCATAAACACGAAACTATTTATCAAGGTCCGTTTATTATAACCAAAATTAACGAACCCAACGTAACCATTTTCGATGAAGTTAAAAACAAAGAAAAAGTAGTACATAAAAACCGCCTAAGTAAAGTATATTAACATTACTTCAATACTTTTACATTAAATTTGATTGAAAAACAAATCCAAAATTTTCTTACTAGCATTTAAGCAGCCACGAAGGCTTAAAAACTGTTAAAACAAAAAAAAGAGCAAATAAACCAAATTTCGTATATTCAAAAAAAAAACCTATTTCATAAAATTGTTCATAATTTATAACAAAATTGTATTTCTTAAGTTACAAACCAAAAAAAACATATTTCAAAAGCAGCAAAGATTTAAAATGTAAAACTAACAAATTTATGTTGAATATATATTAAAATGTAAATATGACAAAAAAAAGAAAAAAAAGAACAAACAACATCCGTTACAAAATTAAAAAAAAAAATAATTCATTCATTTGAAACAATCAGTAGAAAAATGGTTCCGAACCAACGAATTCAAAAGGGGAGGTACACCCTAATATAAATATATTCGTTTGTTCGCAACAATTTTTACAAGTCTATGGGCAAGAAGAATGTGATAAAACTGATCACTTTGTCAATTCTTCTTTTCCCCAAAAAGGGTGATGAAAATTTCCTATTTTAATACATAGCGACACATCTGGCATTGTGAATGGTGTACTCTGTAAGAAAGAGTAAGAAACATGTTCAATCGTATTTGAATAAGTAGTCAGCTATTGAATATAATGTGTATGACAGTATGCAAAGGATGTTGTGCAAAATGAAATATAAAAAATGACGAATGGCAATAGTGCCATCGGCATTTTTTATATTGCACCGCCATCATTAATGTAATTTGGTCGACTCAAAGAAGCTGCGGACGTGTGCATAAAAGTTCATTTTTATTTTAAATATAGAGAAATATAATTTGGCACATTAAATCGGGTGCGAGTATTTATTAAAATTTTGATGGAAGTCAAAGTGTGGCGGCGTCGACCACCACGTACTTAACATATTATTGAAAGGGCTCAATATGGCGACGATATGGAGGCGGCGCCCTCCAAGAACAAATCTTGGCAGGTAATTTGTAGCGTGAGTTTCCCGAAGTAACAACGTTCTTCAAAGTAATCACATTGACCCAAAACACTTGAGTTAATATCACTAGCTGTAGTCATAACAGCACCACCACAAGCTTTCATTGTACGTTTCAAATCTTTTTCTAGTAAACGCTCAACCTTCAATTCCAATTCTATTTTTAATAATGCGGTTTTATATTTTTTGTATGAGTTTGGATCCATCAAAAGAAAGTACAGCATCCACAACCATTTCAGAAAATAAATCTTCTTGTTGATGAATAAGTTTGGTGAACATTGCTGTGGCAGCGCCTTTTTCCAATAAAGCACGTTGTTGTTCCATGTCATATTTTGGTCATGCATAATTGTATTGCTTTATGTATAGCTTTAATGATGATACGTGCATGCACGCCTTCCTCAGCATATGGCTTAACTTGTTTTAAGATTTCACCTGCTTAAAGTACTACTGAAGTGGTGCCATCGCCGACCTGATAAGAGAAATATTTTTATTCTACACATTCTAATATAACAAAAAACTTACCTCAGCATTTTGAGATTTGGCAATGTCGACTAGAGTTTTACGGCTGGATGCACATTATCCGATAGTTTCATAATGTTTGCACCATCATTTGAAATTGTGGCCTTACCACTGGAATCAAAAATATGGTTGTCCATACTGCGTGGACCCAATGTAGTGCGTACAGCGTCCACAATTGATTGCGAGGCATTTATGTTGGATATGAGTTGAGGTTTACCTTGAGAGCAATCGGTACCCAAACATTTTTTCGCAAAAACTCATGTACCCAATACAAGTTCAGGATGTTCATATTTATCGACACGCTGTCCGGTGTGGCCAAATGTTGGAAATATTCAGTTGGCTCTACTGAGAAAGAATATGAACACAAGTAAAAGTAAAAGATTTTTTTTACCTTCTGTTGTTACTTTACACATAAGACATTGGAAAAGACGACCAGCATATACAAATGGCATATTAGCCTTGCAACGATTACATCTAATTGGACCCAATTCACCAAAATTTACAATGGGTGGCTCATATTCACCCGCAACCGTACGTGCCATTGGTGAGATGGTAAGTGTAAGGGACAAAGGTGTGGTTTTGAATAAATCAGCTGTTGCAGGTATGCAATACAAAGATGACCTGCAAACGAGAAAGATCAATGTAATTGCCAAACAAAACATTAATTCCGAATATCAATACCTAACGTAATGTGGCGAGGAGTTACCCTGATCTTGTACCACATATTTGGTAGTGGCATTGTATAACCCGGTTGCTGTTGTGTTATATACCTTGGCATAACTGGATGTGGTGTCATTGCCCTACCTGGTCCAGTAGATGCGGGCGGCATACCTGGAGGACCATGTTTCTCATGGCCACCAAGTGGCTGGTGCATAGGGTGTTGAGGTGGACCGGATTGTGATTGCATTAGACCAGACTGTCGTGGCATTGGACCCAGTTGCGGTGACATTTGCTGTTCACCTTTATAACCGCACTGCGTTACCCGCTTTACGCAACAAAAGACACCCCTGCGTGCAGGTGGCATCGCCGTCAGCTGTTGCTGAACAGCAATGCCAATTGCACTCAGCAGTGCGAATTGCATTTTCAGCTATAGGAAAAATGGCAACGCAGCGTGGGTAGATACAGTTTTGAGACGGAACCGGCAACAGTTACACACGCGGGTAGAAATTAAAAGTATTAGAAGAAATTAAAATCTACAGAATAAACCAGAAATTATAAACTAAGTGCACTATCAAAAAAACTAAAAACGTGTAAAAGAGAACCAAAGTTATAAATAAAAACAATTAAACTTAACAAAACTAAAAGAACAAACATTTTATTGAAAAGGAATTGAAAACGAAAAGTAAGTGTGTACCGCGGTGTGTGTGTGTGTGCACAGCATATTTCTGGTGTCCAAGATGGACACAACGATTTTCATGGTGTCTTTATGGGGCACCTTTCATGGCGACCGTGACGCCGGGCCTCGAAATGGCGGCCATAGTGGCGAAGAGGCAGGCCTCTTAAAAACTAAAATTATAAAAATTTAAAAATCAAAAAAAAAAATTTTTTTATTAATTAAAAACGAAAATGAATTAAACCATCAAACAAAAATACAAAAAATTACAAACTCGGAAGAAAATGAAATATTAATTACAACAAAATACACATATACGAAAAGAAAAAGTTACAAATAAAAATCCAAAAATCTACAAAAAAAAATTAAAAAAACCATAAAAATCCAAAAAAAATACAAACTTATAAAAACCCTACAAAAAAAAAAAAAAAAAATATATAAAAATGCAAAAACCCATACAAAAAAAAAAAAATTTAAAAACATGAAAAACTTTACAAAAAATATAAAAATCTTCAAAATGTTACAAAAAATTGCTGAAAAAGCAAATCATTTAGAAAATTGTCCACAAAAAAAAAAGAGAGAGAGACATTCTTCAAATTTACGTACACATAAAGCAGAGATAATTCATATAATTAACAAACACGGAAATAATACCAAAAGTAACAACTAAAACTACTTAACATGCAACGGAGGTAATATAAAACTTTTATTAAATTTTGAACAAATTAAAACGGCATTAATACGCTCGTGTAGCACTGTACCTCCAAATCGTAGAGGCATAACGGTTCACAAAATATATATATGTGTACCATAACCAATACTGTAAATAACGGTCATAGGCAAGCCACGCCATCAATATTTACAGCTATATACATAGCGCTGAAAACCAGCAGCACATATCAGCAGCAGAACGCCAGCAGAGAAGGCAATCAGCATAACAATATGAAATAACTACATACTGGCAGCGGACAACAGCAGCAGCAGAAAATTTGCAGTACGGGTACGGCGCACAGTGTGCAGAAAACAAAAGTAGATTATTAAAATTCTATTTCAACTTGTTCTTTAAAAATATTGTAGTTTTGAATTTTCATACTATCCCATCACTTTACTATATTATCATTAACTTTTCCTATAAATAAACATCACCTACGTAATTCCTATTGCTATTACTATTTTCAAACAAAATTTAATATTATTATTATTATTATTACTAAAACATCACAAAAGAAAATACAAAAAAAAAAATGAGAAAAGCAAAACACAAATACATTTGTAACAATTTTTTAATGAATTTTTTTTAAATAATATGGGTCACAGTTGGACAAAACCAAACCTAAAATTTTCCGATTAATGCATCTAATAAAATAAGATTCTTTTTCTACTTTTTCACATTCATTATATTTCAGCTGCCTTAATCATAACTTCATAAATAAGTAAAAATTTAATCTCGTTGATTCTAATCCAATTTATGGAAATTCTAATTATTGTAAACTTTCACAAAAACATAACTTTGCAACATTTTCATTATAACAACCTTTTTTTGGTTTTTGCCCAACTACCCCATATACGTACTTGCGTTTCAAGTATAACAATTTATTTTGCCAACCTACAGTGCGCTACAGTGCGTCCGTAAACAAACATACAAAATTTTTTTTTTAGCGTAAACGGTGGTTCCGTAATTAACCAAAAAGATTTTTTTGCATAAACGGTGGTACCGTAAATAACCAATGAAATTTTTTTTTAAATCCCGGTGCGTCCGAGGATATTCGTATTATAAATTTGAAAAGATGCGGTGCGCCCGTATCTATAAAAAAAAACCATACAATTTTAATAAAAACGGTGCGTCCGTAAAAGCACAAACACATTGAGATCTTTTTAATAAAGCGGTGCGTCCGTTATCATCAGCCAAGTCCTTTTACAAAAATAAAATATTTTCCTTTCAAATCAATTTAAATTAAATTACTTCAATATATATTCAATTTATCATTAAATATTCAGTCTTTCATTAAATTGCCGGATAATTCTTTCCATTTCACATCAACATTCAATTCAATTTTAATTTCTGTTAAATTTTCGTAAGCAATTTCCACAAGTTCGACTTTAATCAGTTTAAATATTTCTTCTTTGCTTCCTACTACATATGTTCCTTAGAAACCAAAAAGTAGTTCCCAGAATTTCAGAACAAGGCTCATATTCCGAAAATTCCAAAAATTCAGATTCCAATTCCAAAAATTTTAATTCCGAAAGTTCCGATTCCGAAAATCTCGATTTTAAAAGCCCAGTTTCCGAAGGCGCAACCACATACTCGCCCATTACAATCAAAAACCTTGTTGTTAGACTTTCTTTATCCAGAGAATTTCACGGATTTGAGGAATTGCCCGAAACAAATATTTCAAATCCTCCTAATTCCGATACAAATATGGCGACTCCTGAAGGAAAAAGGACATTTATCGGCATATGTGCTGGTATTATGCGTGAAAATTATAGCGGTGAGCCCCTAGGTCTCGAATCTTTCATTACTAAAATTGAGTTAATCGAACAATTTGTCGACGAAAATTTAACTAGCATTTGTATTTCATATATTAAATCCAAACTCGATGGTAAAGCGCGAGAAGCGATACCAACTCAAGTACTTTCAGTTAACGATATAAAAATAGCACTACGTAACCGTATAAAACCCGACAACTCCAAAGTTGTGGCCGGAAAAATTGCAGCTTTGCAAGTTAATAATAATAATTACACCGATTTTGCAAAACGCGTCGAGGAATTGTCTGATGCTTTAGAGCGTTCGCTCATTATCGAAGGGATTACTCAGCCCAAAGCCCGTGAAATGGCCATCGAGCAAACAGTTAACGTTTGCCGATTGAACGCAAAAACCAGTTTAGTCAAATCAGTCCTCGCTTCAACCAATTTTTCTGATTCCAAGGACGTAGTAGCTAAACTGATTGTAGAGCAATCGAATGAAATAAAAGAACGCCAAGTTTTAGCATTTAGAGCTCGGAACAATAACAATTTTAGAAATTTTCAAAGTAATTACCGAGGTCGAAATTTTCAAAATCAAAGTCGTAACTTTAACAATTATAGCCAAAATAGACTATCTTTTAGTAACAATAACTACGGCAACAACTTCAATCGCGGCAATCAAAGACAAAATTTCCGTTCCGGCGGCGGAAATCGGAATCAGCCTAATAGTAATAATAATAGCAACAATAGTCGTACTAGCAATAATAGCGGTTCCAACACTAGAGCTAGAAATGCAAGCGTTCGGGCTTTAAACAGGGAAGCCCCTCAGGAGCGAACACTGAGGGAGGACGAGACAAATTACTAACTGATTCAGCTCACAATTTTTCTTCTAAAAACGTGTATTGTCTTAACTTAAATTATTCCGATTTTATACAAATAAATATTACTGGCTCTAACAAATTTTGTACATTTCTAGTCGATACACAAGCCGACATTTCGTTAATTAAAATTTCTTCTCTTAATAAAAATTTGTCAATTAATAGCATTGATACAATTAATATTACTGGAGTAACTACAGATACAGTTTCTACATTAGGTACTTTTACAACCAACTTACACTTTTCAAATTTTTATATCAAACATACGTTGCACGTGGTAGACAATGATTTCAACATTCCATCAGATGGAATACTTGGTAAAGATTTCCTAAAAACAAATAAATGCGATATCAGCTATGCAACAAATTGCATTTCCTTCTGGATAGGCAATGAAAAGATCGCACTTCCCATCCTTCACGGAATGGAAAGCGATACATTTGTTATACCGCCTCGTTGCGAAGTCTATAGAATTTTCGCCTTGGAAAAAGACTCAGAACCACTTTTCGTGGATTCTCAAGAGATTTCTGACGGTGTTTTCACAGCGAAATGTATAGTTGATATTAGTAATCCGATCATTAAGGTAATAAATACCACAAATAGCGTAAAATACGTAAACAACCACAACATTCAAACCGAAAAACTTTCTAATTATAACGTTTATAAAATCAATAACCCAGTAAAGCAAGATAGTCGTATTAAAGAACTTAAAAGCATTTTAGAAAAACAAATACCTAATTATGCTGAAAATAAACTTATTAACTTATTTTTACAATATTCCGATATTTTTGCGATAGACAACGATAAAATGACAATAAACAATTTTTATGAACAAAAACTAAGACTAAACGATACGACGCCAGTATACATT
The DNA here is from genome assembly GCF_040869045.1 of Eurosta solidaginis. Lineage (NCBI taxonomy): Eukaryota > Metazoa > Arthropoda > Insecta > Diptera > Tephritidae > Eurosta > Eurosta solidaginis. The sequence goes on along the minus strand of NC_090322.1, from coordinate 103,599,636 downwards.
AAAAATTACCGCCTACCGTATTCTCAACGTGAAGAAACAAATAAACAAGTTAATAAATTATTGGAAAACGATTTGATCGAAAATAGTTGTTCGAATTATAACAGTCCGTTGATTTTGGTACCGAAAAAAGACCTAAATGGCCAAAAATCGTATAGAATGTGCGTTGACTTTAGGGCTGTAAATAAAAAGTTAATTGCCGACAAATTTCCTTTGGCACGTGTAGACGATATTTTGGATAACCTTGGTCGTGCGAAATTCTTTTCTACTTTAGATCTTTTTCGGGTTTTCACCAAATCCCACTTCACAAAGATTCAAGAGACATAACATATTTTAGTACTGACCGCGGAGCTTTTCGATGGAAGGTTTTACCATTTGGTCTAAACGTAGCTCCAAATTCATTTTCAAGAATGATGTCAATTGCATTTTCTGGTATTTCACCCAACCAAGCCTTTATGTATGTAGACGATATAATAGTAATTGGATGTAGCGAAGCACATCATCTCAATAATCTAAAAAAAGTTTTCGAAACCTGTAGGAAGTTCAACTTGCGACTTAACCCAAAAAAATGTAATTTTCTTAGACCTGAAGTAACTTTCTTAGGGCATAAATGCTCAGCAAATGGTTTGCTACCAGACGATTCAAAAATTGAAGCAATTAAAAGGTATCCTAAGCCACGCGATAAAGACGCTGTCCGACGATTCGTGGCATTTGCAAATTATTATAGGAGATTTATTCCAAATTTCGCTTCTTTAGCAGCTCCATTGAATCGTTTCAGTAGAAAAAAGTTGAATTTAATTGGGATACGGCATGTGAGTTAGCTTTCGAAAAACTAAGAAAAAGTCTGATTTCTCAAAAACTTTTACAATATCCAGATTTCACCAAAGAATTTTTAATTACGGTTGATGCTTCAAAGTTAGGTTGTGGTGCGATGCTGAGTCAAAATCATAACGGTAACGACTTGCCAATTTGTTTTGCTTCAAAATCCTTTAGCAAATCGGAACAAAATAAAGCAATAATAGAATTAGAACTTTTGGCAATATATTTTGCAATAAAGCAATTTCGTGCATATATTTATGGCACTCACTTCAAAGTTAAATCAGATCATCGTCCACTAGTTTATCTACTTAATATGAAAGATCCGTCGTCGAAAATTTCCAGAATCCGTTTGGAATTGTCCGAATATAATTTTACCATAGAATATATTAAAGGAAAATCTAACGTAGGTGCAGACGCATTATCGCGAATTTCAATTCAAGAACTTAAAAACTCCAATAACCAAATTTTAGCGGTACAGACGAGGTCTATGAGGAAACGTCACGAACAATTACAGCAATCGGCTGAAGACATAAACGAAGAAAATGTCAAACTACAGGTATTCGACAAATTTTCATATAATTTTTCCAAGAAAATTCATAGGATAAAAAGCCAAATATGTCATGACAACGATAATGATAAAATCAATTTAAAAATATGTGCGCATTTAAAACATAAAAAACTCGAGTTACTTAATATTGTGTGTACTAACAAAATAATGCAATTAGATGAATTACTTTTGAAGCTTGAAAAAGAAGCTGGTAAACACAACATTAAGAAAGCAGAATGGCAAAAAGATGATCAGTTATTTAAATATTTTTCTATTTCAAATTTTAAAAGTACAGGAAATTCAATTTTAAAAAATTTAAAAATATTATTAATAGAACCTGTCGAAACAGTTACGGACAACGACAAAATACTTAAATTAATGGAAATTTACCACAATGACCCGATATCAGGTCACTGCGGAAATAAAAAGCTTTACGCAAAAATACGTACAAAATATTATTGGAAAGGTATGACCCGTGATATTGCCACATACGTCAAAAATTGCAAAAAATGCCTTTTGAATAAAGTCAAGCCAAAAACCAAAGAAAATTTGGTGCTTACACCAACACCCTGCAAACCTTTCGATGTCGTAGTTATGATACAATAGGACCTTTGCCTGAGTCGAATAATGGGAATAGGTTCGCGGTTACTATTATGTGCGACTTAAGCAAATACCTAGTTACAATATCAATCCCTGATAAGACAGCAAAAACAATTGCAACTGCCATTTTTGAAGACTTCATCCTCATTTATGGCATAATGAAATCAATTAAAACCGATTTAGGAACCGAATATAAAAATGAAATTTTCTCTGAATTAACTAAACTCCTAAAAATCGAACATAATTTTTCTACAGCTTACCATCATGAAACCCTAGGTACAATTGAAAGAAATCATCGGGTGTTTAATGAATATTTACGAGCTTTTCTAAATGATAACTTCCCCGAATGGGACGTTTATTTGAAATATTTTACATTTTTGCATAATACAACTCCTAGTACAGTTTTTGATAATGGATTTACTCCATACGAATTAGTATTCGGTAGAAATGTTACCTTACCAAATGAAGTTCAAAAGGAACAAATCGATCCAATTTACAATGTTGAAAATTATGCAGAAGAAGTAAAATATAGACTTCAAAAAACGCATAAAATAGCAAAAGATTTAATTAATAAACATAAAATTAAAAATAAGGATATACATGATAAGAGAGCGCGTCCGTTAGCAATTAATATAAACGATAAGGTAGTAATACAAAAAGAACCTAGAAATAAACATGAAAGCATTTACCAAGGACCATATATAGTCACAAAAATTAATGGAGTTAATGTCACGGTTTTAGATGAAGTAAATAAAAAGGAAAAAACCGTTCACAAAAACCGAATCAATAAGGTAAACTGATAAATTTTTCTCATACAAATTTACAAACTAGCTTGTAATTAATTTTAAATTTTCACTATCTGTTATTGAAGCATGAAATTTCAAATTAAAATTTATATTAATATAAGAAAACAAAAATTTCAATTTGCATGTAAATAAAACCAAATGTTAATATGCACGCACTATTTGTAATGAATATAATATATTAATTTAGTGCAATAGAAATTAGAAAACAAATTACATGTAAGTAATTGAATTAATATTAACAAAATTTCATATGTAAAAGAAAAAAAATTTTTCTGATTGAACGAATGAGAAAAAAGGGGAGGAACACCCTAATATCATACATTCATTCAACCAAAACAATTAAGTCATTGGAACAAGAAGAATATGACAAATCTGATCAACTTGTCAGATTCTTCTTTTTCTAAGGAAGGGTGGTATAACCGCACTGCGTTACCCGCTTTACGCAACAAAAGACACCCCTGCGTGCAGGTGGCATCGCCGTCAGCTGTTGCTGAACAGCAATGCCAATTGCACTCAGCAGTGCGAATTGCATTTTCAGCTATAGGAAAAATGGCAACGCAGCGTGGGTAGATACAGTTTTGAGACGGAACCGGCAACAGTTACACACGCGAGTAGAAATTAAAAGTAGTAGAAGAAATTAAAATCTACAGAATAACCTAGAAATTATAAACTAAGTGCACTATCAAAAAAACTAAAAACGTGTAAAAGAGAACCAAAGTTATAAATAAAAACAATTAAACTTAACAAAACTAAAAGAACAAATATTTTATTGAAAAGGAATTGAAAACGAAAAGTAAGCGTGTACCGCGGTGTGTGTGTGTGTGTACAGCATATTTCTGGTGTCCAAGATGGACACAACGATTTTCATGGTGTCTTTATGGGGCACCTTTCCCCTTTTTGCTGGTATGGAGATGTAACACCGCCTGCAATTGATGTTGGTGGTGTATCTGACCAATTTGAGGAGGACCAGTCCAGAAAAATAACAAAATTTATTAGACAGAAGGTAGGTAGGTTGAACTGGCCGGTCCATGAGGACCTCACATAGACTGATTGAGTCCGTAGTGTTACCAGAAGTTTGTTTTAACGACCAAACTGAAAAACCCTATCAAAAACCAGCACCTATGTTATAAAATAACTCCATCCTCTTGGCAAATACTAGTAGCTTCCTAGGACTTAAGCCACTTGCTGCTTCTAGATCTGAGAGCTGTATCACTCCTAATAGGTGGAGTCTTAACCTGGCCAGTGCAGAGCACGAGCACAGAACGTGCTCCATCGTTTCCTCCTCCAAGCCGCACTTCATACATCTGATATCACTGACCAAGCCTAATTTAAAGGCATGTGACGCCAGAAGGCAGTGTCCAGTCATAATACCCGTCATGAGTCTACAGTCCTCTCTTTTTAATGATAGAAGCAACTGTGTTAGTCTAAGGTTGTAAGACCTACACATAATCACATAACACTTTACAGCCCCGCGATTGAACCCACGCCTTTCCCGCTTGGTCGATCATGTGCACCTCTCGCCTTCGCTTAATCCCGCAAAATCTAATTGGGGCATCTACAGAGCAAGCTTCAAGGGATGCGCCCTTTTTAGCTAGTTCGTCCGCTTTTTCATTCCCATCTATTCTCATATGCCCTGGGACCCAATATAGATGTATGCTTCTCCCTGTCCCCATTCTCTCCAGAGACTGCTTACACTCTACCACGCATTTAGATGATGTGCTATGCGAGATTATAGCCTTAATTGCTGCTTGACTGTCAATATAGAAGATAACACGGTTGCGGCTTAAGCTTTTCTCTTCCAGGGTTTCTACTGCTTTGGCTAATATTTCCGCTCGGAAAACGCTACAGTAATCCGGCAGCCTGCAGGATCTGCTTATTTCCGGATCAACGCAGTATACCGCAGACCCTACTCCTTCCACTACTTTGGAACCATCGGTGTACACATGTATCGCCGCGTCCGCCGTTTGCGCACCCTTGCACCAACCGTCCACCTCTATTGTGGCCTTAAGATCTCCATCGAAGCGCAGATAGAGAATCACGCAGTCTGTTCGTCTTGTGATTGATGACGCTATACTACTATGGCCATATGGTCGGCGCTCAAGCTGCCCCGAAGCACAGAGCCTGGTTGCGGTCGTTAACGCTTAGTTCTTTGCTACCAGGTCTACAGGTGGGATGTGCAGAATGGCATACAGTGCAGCCGTGGGGGTTGTTTTCAGGGTGCCCGTATTGCTAAGCATCGATACTCTGCATACCCCTCTAATATTTTGAGGTATGTTGTTTTTTGTGTGGCTTTCCACCAAACAAGAACTCCATAGTATAGAATAGGGCTTACAATCGCTGTAAAAACCGAATGAGAACGAGAGGGCGATAGGCCCTACGTACACCCCAGTATTCTTTGACATGCACAGAGTGCCGTTGAGGCCTTCTTAACCCCCTCCTCCACGTTGAGCTTCCATGACAGCTTACTGTCTAGGATGATTCCTAGATATTTTGTGCAAGGTTTTGTAAGGTCACCCCTCCTAACTTAGGCCTGGTCCCTTGTACCTTTTGGGACCTTGTACCTCTTTGTAAACAAGACCATGTCCGTTTTATTCGCATTGACTTTAACCCGACATTAGTTGCCCAGGTATGAATATCCCGAAGCGCCCGATCCATGAAAGAACTAATCGTTGGAAGGCGCTTTCCACTTATGACAATTTCAACGTCATCTGCGTAAGCCGTAAGTTTACGGATCCCTCATCGAATTGCCTGAGCAATTGGTTGATTACCAGCGTCCACAGCAGAGGTGATAGCACCCCTCCCTGCGGCGTGCCCCTGTCCACTGATTTCGTGGCCTCGTACAATCCCCATTGTGATGTAATCTTTCTGCAATTTAACATGCAGCCGATCCATCTGATTAAGGCAGGATGGACTTTAATGTAATTAAGACCGTCCATAATCGCCCATTTTGCAACATTATTGAAAGCCCCGGCAATGTCCAAGAAGACTCCTAGAGTATACTCCTTATATTCCAGGGATTTATCTAAGCTTATTACCACCCTATGCAATGCGGCGTCTACCGACTTTCCTTTGGTGTACGCATGCTGTGTTGTGAAGAGCAGCTTTTCATCCACGTTGGGCTTTATGTACACATCTATCAGCCTCTCAAAGGTTTTGGGCAGAAATGATGTTAAGCTAATGGGTCTATAGTCTTTGGGATACACGTGACCGATCTTCCGCGCCTTTGGTAGGAAAGCTACACGAGCAGTTCTCCAAGAGTGCGGTACATGATTCAGTCTTATGCACCCATCGAATATTATTTTAAGTCACTCCACGACCGCCCTACTTGAGACTTGTAGCATGGCCGGGAATATACCATCTGGGCCCCGCGATTTAAACTGAGAAAACGTCTTCACTGCCCACTCGAAGTGTTAGTGATGTCTGCTGGCTCTTCTAAACCGTCTCCCGATGGGAAATGTGTATCGAGAAGCACCTCAAGGGATTCCTCACTATTACGTGACCATTCCCCGTTCTCTTTCTTTATTAGTCCCTGGACTAATTGTTGGACTTTTTTCAACCGTGCTGTTTCGCTGGAGCTTTCTATGCCCGTACAGAAACTTTTCCAAGAGTTTCTCTTCGCCCTGGTAATTTCACGCTTGTAGATCCTCAGTAGATCCCTGTACTCGTTCCGACACGCTTCGCTTTCCGCGGTCTTTGCGAGCTTAAACATGTCTTTTACCTGCCTTTTTAGAAGACTCAGCTCATTGCTCCACCATGGCGGCTTTGCTTTTCTTCTGAATCTTCTTAGAGGGCAAGCTTTGTTATACGCAGTCATAAGCGTCCTTGTTAGGAATTCATTCGACTCCTCCAGTTCCTCCACATTAGCAACCTCTTTGGGTTGTCCCAGTTTTTTTTCTACATGTTTCTGGAATTTAGTCCAGTTCGTTGACCTAGGGTTTCTAAAGGTTTCTCCCTTACCTACCCTCTTTAGGGGGATGCTGAAGCTGATATACGCATGGTCGGAGAAGGATGGTCTATCAAGAACCATCCAATCATATCTCGATATATCACGCTCGGAGCTCAATGTAATATCCAGAACATTGCTGGATGTTGGACCAATGTATGTAGGGACATTTCCCCTGTTGGCTATCTGAAAATTGGTTTGCAGGATGTAACAAAACAGGAATTCGCCTCTGTCGTTCGTATCTGCTCCTCCCCACGCATTGTGGTGCACATTTGCATCTGCGCCTATGACCAACCGCCCTTTGCGCCCTTCCTCCTGTACTAGCCTTTTGCACTCCATCGGTGGAACCTCCGCAGCATGGGCCATGTAGCAGGACGCCAGGATAAATGCCTGCTTATTCTTTTGTTCAACGGCCACCGCTACGAGATCCTCAGTGGTGTAATTAGGCAGCATATATGATTGCAGCTGTTTCCTTACCATTACTACAGCTCGCACCCGTCCTTCCGTTTGCGCGTAGTAAAAGCCAAACCCGCGCGCGCTAAGTGCAGAAACCTTTCCTCCCGATGAGAGCGACGGCTCCTGGATCAGCGCCACGTCAAACGAACCCTCCTCAAGGGTTAGAAGGAATTCGCTCGACGCCACTTTACTGTGTTGGAGGGTTATCTGTAGGACTCGCAGCACATTGGGCTGTTTGTCCCCCTCCAGCACCTTCATCTTGGCGTCGTAGTCCTCCCCTTGCCCTTTTGGTTTAGAGTATTCGATGCCCCCTTCAGCCTCTCGTGACTGTTGTGGCGGGTGTTCCTCTGAGCGAGTCAAAGCACCATTTAGCGATTGGTCCTCTTCTAGCACGTTCGTGGTGACGCCGGGGACCTCCACCTGTCTTTTTTTCCCTTGGGTTTTTGAGGTCCTTTTTGACTTCGCCCACTTCTATCCGTGTTGGGGTTTTTATCCTCGGGACTTCTTTTCCTGAGTCGCATGTCGATTTTGCCAGTGCCAAAGGACATTTTGCCAAGCTGCGTGTACAAAATATCCTCCGCCTGCTTGTTTATTTGGAAGATGTACAACTGACCACCCTCGGTAGGCTGAGATACAGTAAGTACCTTCCAATCCTGTGTCGGTAGATTCGGATTCTGATTCTGCAGAAGTCGCAGTGTATCCTCCGACTTCATCAAGCATGGTATCCATACCTTAACTTTTGATACCGTAGGGATTTATTTGGAAGATGTACAACTGACCACCCTCGGTAGGCTGAGATACAGTAAGTACCTTCCAATCCTGTGTCGGTAGATTCGGATTCTGATTCTGCAGAAGTCGCAGTGTATCCTCCGACTTCATCAAGCATGGTATCCATACCTCAACTTTTGATACCGTAGGGATTTGTGCTTTATCCACCACCTCAAACCGCGCGTTCGTGCCTTGCCTTTGGAGGTTTGGAACCACTTCCTCCAGCCACTGCAAGCTTGCGATGTTGTCGCACGCTATCATCTTCACACCATTATACCATCCCTCCGAATCAAAGGTTGGAAGGGGCTTACTTGGTTGTTCCCGCATCATCTTAAGCATCAAGCTAATAAGCTCCCGTTCCACATATCTCCACCTTTCAGTAGTCATTTGTCCGAAAGGACTGCTACGATCAACCAGCGCCACAGTCAGTGACTGCTTTGCCACATCACTCATCTTCTCGGGAAAAGCAGGAGTCTTAGTGTTATATCCCTTTGGCAGCTCCGAGAAAGCCGGAGTCTTAGCGTTAACTCTCTTTAGCGCCTCCGAGAAAATTGGAGTCTTAGCGTTATCTCCCTTTGGCTTATCTCCTACTTCCGTAATTGGAACTTCCCTCTGACTCGCAGCTTTCGACGTAGTTGCTACCTCGCTATTGGAGCCCATCTGTCTTACAGCTTTGGGCCTACTTGTATTGTATATGCGACTGCCCTGCTTCGCGGCTCTAGGACTGGTTCCTTACTGCCTCTTGAAAGCAGGCTTGTCGCCTTCCGCTGAACGTTGCCCCTTCATTCTGTCATTCGACGATTCTTCCTCCTCGTACCGGTTGCAGAACCGAGGTTTTCTCGCAGCAAACCTTTTGAACTGCCTTCGACCTACTTCTACCGTTTCATGGGCCCATTCCAAGCGCTCGATCTCCACTTCTGTTGGGTCGACCACTACTCCCAAGCGTTGTACAATTCTTAGTGCTGCACGGTACTGCGAGAGAGCTCTTTTACTTCCTCTGCTCCGTACCCTTCTCCACTCTTCTACTCCGTTTTCATTTATGTGCTTCTCCAACACGGAGTTCATTGAATCAGCACTACTCTCGCTCCCCGAGTCCGACGCATCGCATAATTCGTATTTGTCGTCCTTGGATTGCGACTCAGTTCTCCTCTTTACATCGTTCTTATTACAATCAGGTAATGAGTCGTTCATCTTGGTCGTACGACCACTTGCCCGACAAGGCGGGCTCAGCGGTCCAGTATTGTATACGGGGAAATAACCGCCCGCCACAACAGCGCCACTTACTGTGGTAAGGCCACTAATACTTCCCGAGGTGGCCCGGTATCGGGAAGGTTCCGTTCGAATACAGCCGAATTTATCCCCTGACTGCAAATCGTCCAATAGGCACGGTCCGCATAACACCCTGGATTAGGGGGTTGGCATTATTAGACAGCAAATTATTTAAAAATATATGTTTGCGTATACTGCTTGTTTTGGTTGTGGCATATTAGGCAAGCCAGGTATAATTGTGCTCTTTACAGTCATCTGATTGGGACCACTAGGTACAGATTGCCCTGGCGGTGTTGTTGCTGGAGGCTCTGGCGAATACATGGAAGTTTACGCATTGGCTCGAGGCTTCTAAATGAATTTGCGAAAAATATGTGCAATTATTGCACCTATTCAGATTTGCATGAACGTTTTATATTTACCTGCAAAAATTATATATATTCCATAATATTTAATGCCCCAAAATTAGCACAACCACTTTAGAATTCATTACAAGCAATTTAGGCACAATAATTTGTAATTGTATCACAATCGCACAATATAAATTAAAGTATATCTCTTAACAAAAATTTTTCACCACCGATATGGAACGCTTAATTAGAAATGGCGGATTCGCAGAAAATTTTTTAGACCTATTTGAGGATACATACCAGCAAGCATATACGAATCGGACATTGCAGTTAGGCCATCTCATTTTTTCATACTAGCAATTGTGGAACAATGTGGGATTTGTTGTTGTTGGTCGCCATTTTCGGTCACTAGATTTTTGCTGGGTTTATATTTTACCGACCGGAAAGTGATTTAGTAACACATTATATAATCAAAAAACGATAGTTAGTTACTACGCATATTTTATTAATTTTGTACCACATCTATTTTTACTTTCATGTGCTAATAAAGATAAAACAAAACGCCTCGAAGTTTTACTTATTATATAAAATACCTACAGTTGCAAACTATAAAGCAATAAGTAGCTGCAATAAACTTTTAAAGAACAAGTAAGGAAGGCTAAGTTCGGGTGTAGCCTGACAATACATACTCAGTTGAGAGCTTTGGAGACAAAATCGTCTTTTTCATAGATACATACAAATGGTAATACTAAAAAGTGGAGCAACTTGCCTTTGCTATCTTTCTTCAGCTATCAATTTGTTTTATTTGAATATTTTTTTTTAAATTGGAAATTTGGTTAAATTTGAACGCATTTCTTTATCATTTTTTTTTAAATCAACCCTGAAATATTTTCGAAGCGCTCTTAATTATGAGTTCGATAAGAGTCCGAAATATGTGAGAAATATGTACCTCGAGAAAATCGAAACATATAATCATAAAAAAATCATATATGACTCCTAAAAGGTGGAAATTAAGAGCCGTATGCCAATAATGTATTTTTAATTTTGATATATGGAAGTCTAAATTTATCTCGATTAGCATATACCGTTGCGGAATACCGTTATGCGAACAAAATTGTTGATAGGTGGAAAATAGCCTCGATTTCTCCTATCTTTAAATCTGGCAACAAAAACATAGTAACTAACTACAGACCCATCTCTAAACTGCCCACTTGCTCTAAGCTCTTTGAAAAAGTGGTAAAAGAGAAGCTATCCTTTGTAATAAAAGGTTCCATAGATGAGTGTCAACACGGGTTTGTCAGTGGTCGCTCCACAGTTACGAACCTAGCCTCATTTTCTCATTTTTGCATTTCGTCTTTCAAAAATGGACATCAAGTTGATGTTGTATATACTGACTTCGCGAAGGCATTTGATACTGTCACCCACAGCATACTATTAGGCAAGCTTGAACTATTGGGTTTCCATTCTACCTTTTTACGTTGGATTGGGTCCTATCTCACTAATAGAACCTCGTTCGTCGAAATTGAGAATACCAAGTCTTATTCATTCATTGCCACATCTGGGGTACCTCAGGGTAGTATTCTCGGGCCAATTTTATTTCTTTTTTTATAAATGATATAGGAACATGTTTTAGGAGTTCAAAATACCTGCTCTACGCAGATGACCTAAAAGTTTTTAGAACAATTTCGAGCATGTCAGATGTGTGTCTTTTACAAGAAGATCTAAATAGATTAACTAATTGGAGCATTATAAATAATCTACTTTATGACGCTTTCGAGAAACCTCTATACGATTAATACCGCGTATTCAATTGCTGATGATAATCTCTCTAGCGTCAGGGAATTCGTTGATCTTGGAGTAATGTTTGACTCTGGTTTTACCTTCGCGAATCATATTAGCTCCATTCTTCCTAAAGCCTATTCCAATTTGGCTTTCCTGCGGCGATATGGGCGAGCTTTCAAAGATCCATACACCAGAAAAATTTTATATAATTCTTTAGTTCTCTCAAAGCTGGAATATGCTTCCTTAATTTGGAACCCAATTTATTCCTCTCATTCTCAAAGACTGGAAAGAGTACAGAAAAGTTTCACTCGATTCGCACTCCAACCGCTTAATTTTTTAGAACCAATACCTTCTTACCGCGCCCGCTGTGCCCTCATAAACATGAAGTCGCTTGCGGCCAGACGTTATATTCAATCTCTGCTGTTTGTGTATGATCTTATATGTGGTTGGGTTGCCTGCCCGGAACTACTAGCGCAAATTGGCTTCAACGTCCCGAGCAGAACCCTTCGTGCCCAATATCCGTTCCACGTGAAAGTTATCGGAGCTAACTATCACAATTTTGATCCAATCTCTAGGGCCATCAGTGAATATAACAGGATCTTTTTTAGCCTTGAGCTTGACTTCGCACTCCCGAGAGCGTCCTTTAGCGCTAAGCTTTACTCGTATTATGTATAAAATAAATTTATTAGCATTTAAGTTGAATGAATGTACATCTAGTCTGTAAGATTAATGAAATCATAGACTAAAAAAAAAATAAATGAAATGAAATGAAATGAAAATTAATATACTGTGAGATCTCTGCTCATCTGAGTATAATTATAGCTGCGTTGGTTTCGTAGGGTTTCTTAGATGGTTTATAAATGGTTTTTAATTCCATATCACATACGTTTGGGAAATATCGACCAAATTGTAGACCAAGGGTGACGTTTTTTGGAACGATTTTCCTTCATCCTTTGTCTAATAAGTGAAAATCACCATGTAGGAAAATGACCTAGGGTAACCCTGGAATGTGTTTGTATGACGTGGGTATCAAATGAAAGGTATTAAAGAGTTTTAAAATGGAGTGGGCCTTAGTTCTATAGGTAGACGTCCATCGAGATATCGCCATAAAGGTGGACCGTGGATGATTCTAGAATGTGTTTGCACGATATGGGTATCAAATGAAAGGTGTTAATGAGTATTTTAAAAGGGAGTGGGCCTTAGTTCTATAGGTGGACGCTTTTTCTAGATATCGCCATAAAGGGGGACCAGGGGTGACTCTAGAATGTGTTTGTACGATATGGGTATCAAATTAAAGATATTAATCAGTATTTTAAAAGGGAGTGGCCCTTAGTTGTATATGTGAAAACGTTTTCGAGATATCGACCAAAATGTGGACCAGCGTGACCCAGAACATCATCTGTCGGGTACCACTAATTTATTTATATATGTAATACCACGAACTGTATTCCTGCCATGATTACAAGGGCTTTTGATTTCGCCCTGCAGAACTTTTTCATTTTCTTCTCTTAATATGGTAAGTGTCACACCCATTTTACAAAGATTCTTTAAAGTTATATTTTGCGTCAAAAAACCAACCCAATCACCATGTTTCATCCGTTTTTTCGTATTTGGTATAGAATTATGACTTTTTTCAATTTTCGAAATTTTCGATATCGAAAAAGTGGGCGTGGTCATAGTCGGATTTCTCTCATTTTTAATACCAAGATAAAGTGAGTTCAGATAAGTACATGTACCAAGTTCAGTAAAGATATATCGATTTTCGCTCAAGTTATCGTGTCAACGGCCGAGCGGAAGGACAGACGGACGACTGTGTATAAAAACTGGGCGTGGCTTCAACCGATTTCGCCTATTTTCACAGAAGACAGTTATCGTCATAGAAGCTATGCCCTTACAAATTTCACAAGGATTGGTAAATTTTGGTTCGACTTATGGCATTAAAAGTATTCTAGATAAATTAAATGAAAATTTCTTTTATTTTTGTATTTTGTTGCAATGAATTGAATGGTGACATTTACATTTACATTTATTTATTTATTTACCAACATAGTACAGGGTAAGACCAGATATAGTCTTTTAGAAGTACTTCAACTAAGTTATTAAACATAAAACAGTACAAATATGTATATACTAACTTAAATCTGAGTAACATATTTACAATAAATTAAACCTTAACGAAAGAAAAGATAGTCAAAATCAAAGTGAGAAAAGGGCAAAGAAAAGAGAGGCAAAGATTTTAAACACCCTTACAATGTTTTGCATTGTTTTTATACAGCTTTATAGTACTTATTAGTATTACAGCCTTGTAGTTGAATCTATTTAGTCCAACGTTCACATTATCTGGGATTGAATTCCATAATCTAACAGCGCTAATGAAAAGTAGTCTAGATGAGGTTAAATAATTATGCAATGGTACGACCAGACTCTGATGTCTCAGTGATTTCACTGGCTTCAACTTTTCGAATAAGTAATTTGGTGTCTTCCACAATAATAATTTGTATATAAAGATACAATTCCTAGCGGCTAGATAATTTTCAAGGCTGCAAGAATTTTCGTTCGCCAGGCAGATATGTAATCATATCTGCCAATCCCGTAAACGTATCTCGTAGCATTATTAAACGCTACAGTAACTTTGTTGTATGACACTGAGTCCATTTTAGCATATACTACCTCAGCGTAAGTTATAAGTGGAATAATTGACTGCAGAACAAGTTTTCGCCTGGTTTCAACGGGTGTGAATGGGGCAGAGACTCTTAACTTCCGTAATATGGCATAAACATTGGTAACCACCCTGTTAACATGGTCAACACAAGTAAGTTTACAGTTTACAATAAAACCTAGACTTTTTATTCTGTCGACAAATTTAAGCGGACTAGTTCCAATATACAACGCAGGAATGTCAATATTATATACTAAACTATGACATATAGGCAAAACATAAGACTTAGATGCATTCAAACTCAACGAATTTTCAATAGCCCAAACTGTGACAGACAGATCGTTATTAATTTTGAAACACAAATCTTCAACAAGACCAATACGACTTGAAAAATGCAGTTGCATGTAATCGGAATATTCATGAATATTGACATACTGGCACACATCAAAAATATCATTCAAAAAGAGACTAAAAAAGTGGACCACAGACCGACCTTTGTGGTACGCCAGCATGCACAGGTTTAGACTGCGACAATGAATTCCCTGACTTAACTTTCTGCGTCCTATCCTTAATATAACTGGAAATAAGCTTTACTGAGCTATTCTCAAATCCCAAGTAATATTTCAGCTTCGAAGAAAGCAGATTATGATTCACAGAATCAAATGCTTTGAAGAAATCCAGTAAACAAAGAAGTGCTAGGTCGCCAGCATCAAAACTAGTTCTTATGTCATCCAACACTTTAACCATTGCTGTAGAACAGCTGTGCTTTGGTCTGAAGCCAGATTGCAATGGACTGAGTAATTTATTTTGCTAGATAAAGTTAGAAATTTGTGCTGCAATTAAATTTCCACATACCTTCGAGAATGTAGGCAGTATGCTGATAGGCCTATAATCACCTGCACAAGTAGCATTAGTTTTTTTGTAATAGGAAGTATAATTGCTTTCTTCCACATCGTGGGAAAACATGAGGAGGTGAAGCAGAAATTTATGATGTGTTTAAGTGGACCTAATATAAACTCCATTACTATCTTAATAAATCTTAGAGAGATTCCATCCTCCCCCAAAGCTTTCGATTTTATACTTAATAATAAAGACTTCAAAACATCAGCCTTGCCAATTGCATCAAATTTAAATTTGTTATCAGGGCCGGCATAGGAAGAGTAATATTTTAGCAGGGCTGGAGCATTGACGTCATTGTTAGCGCTAACAAAAAGTTATTTAGCTCATCCATATCCACATCACACTCCGTACTATCCTTGCCATGTATTTTAAACCTTTTCAAGTTTCTCCACAGCTCCTTGGATGGAAGAGAGGGATATAGCTTTGATTTACTGTACATACAATTTGCGTCTGATAATAATCTGTTGTTTCATTTCATACAGAAAATCAGGTCGTGGTCAGAAACAAAGGATATCTGCTCAAATTTTAGGACGTGGCAGGACTCACAAATTACAAAATAATCAAGAAGACCGGGTACAGAATTATTGTCAAATCTCGTCGGGCTAGCACTGTTGACAACACATAGACCTGCTGTTGCAAAATGGTCAAGTAATTTACTACAGTAGGAATCATTAACAAATAGGTTCACATTAAAACCACCACAAATCAAAATACGTTCATAATCAATTACAAATTCCGACAAACCAACAAAAAATGATTCCAATTGAATTTGAGTTGTTTCCATGGTTTCGAATAAAAAATTTTATTATTTGAATCAATTTAAATCTACAACTTAAAGCTAATTAGAAATTCAGATTAGATTTACTCTTTTTTTTTCAGATCAAGAATATTCAAAGGTGTCGTGGAATCCGATTGCTGTCGTAATTGAATTTGAAAGTAATAAAGTAAAGTAAAATATGAATTTAAAAATGTAGGACTAGTGATTGAGTCAGACTTATTATTGTTCTAAATCTAAATCCAGCAATAATTCTGCAACCCTTAGCAGAAGTATTGATTGGTTTCAAATCTAATTCCAACAGCAATCGTACCACGACATACTTTATTATATATGTACATGAAATTGTAACTTAAATTAATACAGTTCATATAAAAAATAAGTAAGTACTTTAATAATAACATAAACTCTTCGTTTTCCAATTGAAATCTTTTCCAAGTGAACAGAAAATTATTTTAAGCTTTAGAAAAAACTCCAATTATTTGAATAATCTACAACTTAAAGCTTAGTAGAAATTCAGATTAGGTTTACTTTTTTTCAGATCAAGAATATTCAAAGGTGTTGTGGAATCAGATTCCTCTCGTAATTGGTGAACTTAAAAATGTACCACTAGTAATTGAGTCAGACTTATTACTGTTCTAAATCTAATCATTCCAGCAATAATTCTGCAATCCTTAGCAGAACTATTGATTGGTTTCAAATCTAATTCCAACAGCAATCGTACCACGACATACTTTATTATATATGTTCATGAAATTGCAACTTAAACTGATACAGTTGATATAAAGAAAAGTAAGTACTTTAATAATAAATAAACCCTCTTAATTGGTTTTTGTTTTCCAATTGAAATATTTTCCTGTGCAAGCACATCGCTAACCTGTGTTGGCAAAAGATATGATTATACTGTCTTCGTTAGATAGTCGGACGAGCCGCCACTCGGCGAAGTAGAGATGACAGCAGCACCATCCGTACAGTGTGATGAATGCTTCACTGCCTTTTCCAATTGCTTGGCGCCAGCAATTTTTGCTGTTTGTAAAGCTTTAGCTGTAATACAAATATATAGATGGGTTAAAGTGGTTTTCGTATGTTATTCAACAACTCACCCTATACCATCATCACAGCCTTCTCATCGATTTTGAATATGTGTACTGTTTCAGTATTCAGACCCAGTTCGTTGATGGATATGTATACTATCCGTTAGGCAGACAATTGGGTGCGTTCAATTCATTCATATACTGTGGGTATTTGAGCCGTAGACGCAGATATTTTGATTATTTTTGCAGTGTAACATTTGTAAACAGTTCGGTTTCTCTGCTGTTACCATCATCACTAGGATCATAGATTTCTTCCACATTGTCACAGTTATTGATGGAGAAAATGCGAAAGCCATATTTACCATCCAATACGGAAATGGAACTGTAGAGGAAGAAATATTTTATAAAATTTAATAAAATAAAAAAATGATAGTTGTGTTAAAATGGGGAAAAGTATTGTATGTTAAAGTATAGCGAAGTTTGAATAGGTCTCATTCTTCATTCTTAGAAACATGTACGAAGGTACCTCGTATATTTAAAAATCCTCAACGCTCTTTTTGCAATAACTTAAAAAAAAACTCATATTCATCAAATTTCTGTTTAACTTCTACATATCAATAGCTACCATTACCACCAGAAGGAGTCACTATTGCTTCTACACCTATGCAATTGTTTCCTCCATCTATGAGCTTTGTAATAAAATAAACAGCTATCTCCCCAATCTCTCCCTCACTAGGGTAGGCACCTAGCCGTTGGTGTGAGGGCTTAGCCGATCTCAATAACGCCCGACTATGAGGCGGAGCTGTTTAGGACTGGCATCTACGCCGTTTGGCTCATAGGAGGGCGGCGGGATGTCGGTGACCAAGAACTGCCAACCCCCTAATCCAGGGTGTTATGCGGACCGTGCCTATTGGACAATTTGCAGCCAGGGGATAAATTCGGCTGTATTCGATCGGAGCCTTCCCGATACCGGACCACCTCGGGAAGTATTGATGGCCTTACCACAGAAAGGGGCGCTGCTGTGGCTGACGGTTCCTTTTCCGTATATAACACTGCACCGCTGAGCCCGCCTTGTCGGGCTAGTGGTCGTACGACCAAGATGAACGACTCTTTACCAAATTGTAATAAGGAGGATGAAAAGGGGAGGACTGAGTCGCAAACTAAGGATGACGAATACGCATTAAGCGGTGCATCGGACTCGGCGAGCGAGAGTAGTGCTGATCCAATGAACTCCGTGTTGGAAAAGCACACAAATGAGTAGAAGAGTGGAGAATGGTACGGAGCAGGGGAAGTAAAAGAGCTCTCTCGCAGTACCGTGCAGCACTAAGAATTGTCCAACGCCTGGGAGCAGTGGTCGACCTAACAGAAGTGGAGAGCGAGCACTTGGAATGGGCCCATGAGGCGGTAGAAGTAGGTCGAAGGCAGTTCAAAAAAGCACGAGAGGTGCACGCCGGCTTTTCCCGAGAAGATGAGTGATTCGATGGGTGCATAAGACTGAATCCTGTACCGCACTCTTGGAGAACTGCTCGTGTAGCTTTCCTACCAAAGGAGGGGAAGATCGGTCACGTGTATCCCAAATATTATAGACCCAATAGCTTAACATCATTTCTGCTCAAAACCTTTGAGAGGCTGATAGATGTGTACATACAGTCCAACGTGTTTTAAAAGCTGCTCTCCACAACACAACAGGCGTACACCAAAGGCAAGTCAGTAGACACCGCATTGCATAGGGTGGTAATAAGCATAGAAAAAGCCCTGGAATATAAGGAATATGATCTAGAAGTCTTCTTAAACATTTCCGGGGCTTTCAACAGTGTTTCTAAATGGGCGATTATGGATGGTCTTAATTACGTTAAAGTACATCCAGCCTTACCCAGATGGATCGCAATGGGGATTGTACGCGGCCACGAAATTAGAGGACAGGGGCACTCCGCAGGGAGGGGTGCTATCACCTCTGCTGTAGACGCTAGTCATTAACCAAATGCTCAGGTGATTCTACGAGGGACCAGCAAAACTTGCGGTTTACGCAGATGACGTTGCATATGGTCTTGTTTACAAAGATGTACAAAGTATCTAAGTTAGGAGGGGTGACCCTACGGGAGAAACCGTGCACGAAATATCTAGGAATCATCCTAGACAATAAGCTGTCATGGAAGCTCAACGTGGAGGAGAGGGTGAGGAAGGCTTCTACGGCACTTTATGCATATAAAAGAATGCAAAAGAACCGGCATATGCGATCAGAAGGCACTCGAAGACGATGCCTCAAAACTAACAACCAAATGCAATAATTATCATTTCACTTACACAAATTTTATAGTTTTTTTCTTCGGGAGTTGGACACAATCTTTTCATTATATTACTTAACAATTTAAAGGCTTCATTCTGTATTGAGAACGATAGCTCAGACGAACGATTCGCCTCCAAACGATTTCGTCTAGCAATGGTATTCTCTATCTTTACGTTTCTAACTAACAGGAAGGCAAAAGTAATTGTCAAGTGATAAGTTACCATCGTTTAACATAGCGCAAATACACTAGCGATTCGTCTCTGATCCGCAACGAAAGTTCGTTTCGTAATAGAGAATGAGGCCCTAAGATTAGACATTTGTTTCAATTTGTATTTTGACTTACCAGCAACAACAGAATCATGTTTAATTGTACGCCGTACAATCATTATAGCATCATATAACGAAGCTCAGTTTCTTCCAAAAATTGTTCGGCACCGCCACGTAAAATCAATGTACATGTTCTAACATTAACGCAACCTTTAAATAATTATAAACTATGAAAATAATATCAATGTCAAACCCACTATCAAACCTTGGAAAACGTTTAAACGTTCACCACCAACTTGACTTTCTTCAAAGTAATCACATTGACCCAAAACACTTGAATTAATACCATTAGCTGTATTCATAACCGCACCACCACAAGCTTTCATTGTACGTTTCAAATCTTCTTCTGGTACACGAACAGCACAAAACATATCACAATCTGCAAAATAGTGTGTACCAACATCACTAATTGGTAGTTTAGATAACACAACATTGACGCCTTACATAGCTAGTTCATTATACAGAATGCGCCATTCAGCATCAACAATTTTCTGATACTCTTGAACATTATCAACACCTACTTTTCAGAATCATCACGCTCAGCCTTGAAGTGCAAAACTATATTTAATAATGCGATTTTACATCTTTTGTATGACGTTGGGTCCATCAAAAAAAAGTACAGCGTCCACAACAATTTTAGAAAATAAATCTTTTCGTTGATGAATAAGTTTGGAGGACATTGCTGTGGCAGCGTGTTTTCCAATAAAGCACGTTGTTGTTCCTTTGATTGGCGCTTCGACACGTACAGCCATGTCATATTTTGGTCATGCATAATTATAATGCTTTACGTATAGCTTTAATGATGATACGTGCACGCCTTCCTCAACATATGGTTTAAGTTGTTTTAAGATTTCACCTGCTTAAAGTACTACTGAAATGGTGCCATCGCCGACCTGATAAGAGAAAGATTTTTATTCTACACATTCTAATATAACAAAAAACTTACCTCAGCATTTTGAGATTTGGCGATGTCGATTAGAGTTTTACGGCTGGATGCACAATATCCAATAGTTTCAAAATGGTTGCACCATCATTTGAAATTGTAGCATTACCACTGGAATCAATAATATGCTTGTCCATACTGCGTGGACCCAATGTAGTGCGTGCAGCGTCCACAATTGATTGCGAGGCATTGATGTTGGATATGAGTTGAGGTTTACCTTGAGAGCTATCGGTACCCACATATTTTTTACACAAAAACTCATATGTACCCAATAAAAGTTCAGGAGTTCATATTTATCGACACGCCGTCGGGTGTGGCCCAAATGTTGCAAATATACAGTTGGCACTGTTGAGAAAAAATATGGATCAATGAAAACAAATAAAAGTGAAAGATTTTTTTTACCATCTGTTGTTACTTTACACATAAGACATTGGTAACGACGACCAGCATCTACAAATTGCATATGAGCCTTGCAACGATTACATCTAATTGGACCCAATTCACCAAAATTTACAATGGGTGGCTCATATTCACCCTCATCCGTTCGTGCCATTGGTTAGACGGTAAGTGTAATGGACAAAGCTGTTGTTTTTAATATATCAGCTGTTGCAGGTATGCAATACAAAGAGGACCTGCAAAGAAGAAAGATCAATGTAATTGCCAAACAAAACGTTAATTTCGAATAGCGATAGCTAACGTACCGTGGCGAGGAGTTGCCCTGATCTTCTACCACATATTTTGTGGTCACCAATGGTGGTAATAAACCCTATTCATTAGTAATTAAAGCACCACCAGCGCTATTTTTTTATCGGATTTGGCATCTGATCGGGATCTAAACAGCCTTGGGCCTGGTCATACTGTTGGGGCTGTTGATATTTACCAGTAACAGGTGCAGGTGGTTGCTAAAGAAAATAACACAAAAATAATCATCAGCAAATTTTTAAATATATTAGTTGTATTAGCATACATTATAACAAGTATGTCCGGGTATTGGGGGTTAACCCGGCTTGGGTGGTTGACTGAGCATCGGCGCCTGTCCAGGTTGTGTTGGTGGCATCATTTGACCCATATAACCAAGTGGTGCACCTGGTTGTTGTAGAGGATAACCTGGCTATTGAGGTTTTCAATTTGTGCTCGATTTCCAGGCAACGAAGCGTATTGTGTTGTTGGTTCCATTTGTTGGAGACGTGCACGAAGTGCAGAAATTGTTTTCTGGAAAAATATTAGAATTTGTAATATTGTACAACTACAAACATAAATACATATTAAATTCACTTTCCAAACACTTACATCCAACATCGCTAAGTTGTTTTAATTTAATTTAATTTAATGCTCCAAAATTAGCACAGGCCTGCAGCTCAATTCGCGGAAAATGGCGGACTCGCTGAAAATGTTTTTCCACACAAAAATTACGTATTTCACAATACCTATGAATATAGTAGGTGCGAGAGAGCACGATATATTGTGGCAAAGCTAAATTTGTCAACATGCTATTTCATTTGGAGGATTTTTCATTCCAAATCGTCACCCCTGTCAAAAATTCGTGTGGCTGTGTGCGTGTTTGGTCCCACGGTTTTTGCAGGGTAATTTTATATCATGGCGAAAAGTGTCCAGTTCATAGTTACTGATTTTCATTAAAAGTTTAATTTATTACGGAGTATTACTCCTTTAAGTGTAAAAAGCAGAGAAAACGTAGAGTTTTTCAAATTATTGTGAAAAACTTTTTAATTTGAATTTCTGTACCCAAGTTCACTATATTTGTTCACCACAAGAATCTGGAGGTCAATTCCTTAACTATGAAAAACTGAAAAATGTACACTTATTGAAAACTCATTTGCACACACAATTTACACTTTGAATTTAGTTGAAATTTTTTGATTTTTGTAACTAAACACAAAATTTTCATTTGTCAGAAAAAACTAAAGAAAAAACGGCCTAATTTCAAATAACCCTATCGAAAACAAACTGGCTTGTTTGTTTTTAATAAATTACGTTGTATTTTTCTTGTATTTCGTTAGTTTTTTTAAATATAGTTCACACACTTACACCAGTACTGAAACCTTATTGGCTCACTCGACAAAAAATATAAAAGAAAATACAAGAAAAATACATAGAAAATAAAGTAGTTTCATATAGGAGTTTGATTTGTTTGCACTTATAGCACCATTTTATTTGCAGGAGACTTTAGCGCGAATTAATGGTGACTTATAACCACAACCCTTCAAAAAACGCGAGTACTCTATAAATAATGTAAGGAATACTCCTTTGGGAGTATAGGACTGCTCCAAATCTAATCTGTATTCATACAAAAAATGTGCTCCAATTAACATTGCGATGTCCTAGGAGAGGAGTAGGTGATCCCACTCTCGTTTTGTTTGTGAGTATTCCATAGAGTACATACGTGAGAGTACTTTCCAAAGTACTTTCACTGTAGTACTCCATGGAGCACCCACAGAGGATCATATGCCAAAGTACTAAAGAGGAATTGTGTCGGAAAGAATTATCGAAGTGAATTTAATTTAAAATGAAAGTAAATGAAGAGGGGCAATATAACTTTTATATTTTATACTACGAATATTCTTATGTTATTTAGCATTTGCGTGAATAAAGAAACTAATATTTCTCTATACATGCTATAGTATGTATACATAAAACCAGTGCGCTGTTGCATTTTATCAGAGTTGCCAAAGTAAAATTTTATTATTAGTTATTTGCATGCAATATTTTACTTTTGGCAACTCTGTTCGATCGTCATCGTGTCGTGATCACTGTCGTTAAAAAACGAGCAATGATCGGCTGATGGTGGTTCGCAAACGCATAGCAAAGGAGTATTGTTAGAGTACTCCAACATGAAGAAAATGGAACACGTAATCCAACAATTTTTGCAGGGAAAGCCATAACCAGATAAAACAGCTGATCGAACCTACCTTATGGAAATCAATGTAATCGATTCATGGTACAATAACCAGGTAGAAGCATTAGCGAAAATGCAACCCTCCGGTGTATTTTGTTGTTGCCGCTCGAACATAAATGTCAATCGGTCTTTCAATTTCTACTGTCAAAAGTGATGTATGAAAAGATATGACACTACTTTTTCCGTCAAAAACAAATAACATGCTGGGAAAAAAGAAAATCAACAATTTGCGTTCTTTTTATCTCCAACATACCTTACATCCTTTTTTCTAACTTTGCAGCGTTCACTGATGCACAACGCATAAGAGGCGCGTCCTTGCACACGAATATGGCACATTTAGCTCAAGTGGCAATACTAAAATCATTCAACCTGATATAATCCTCGATACGTTACCTGAAAGCGAACTTACAAACTTGCAACGCAATCGTAAACGCATGATGCAAAATAATTTATTCGCTGAATACAATAAACCGGCGCAAACATTTACAATGGAACAAGTTTTAAGACCTATGTCTACCACATCTGATACGCCAATAACAGAGAACGCCACTCAATTTACAACAATTGAAAGTGAATAGCATGAGCGTTATAACGCTCACGGAATTTCTGCAAAAATCTGTAATACTACCGATGACTTCACATTTGGGTTTGGTTAAAAATAAGGTGATGCGCCTGTTTCTCAAAGAACTGCAAATACTTGATCATTTGCGTAGTTTGAGACATTATTTCTTTTTGATGGATGGCGAGTTTGGTTCGATTATATGTGATGGCATCATTGGCAAGCTGGAGAGTGGAGCAACGCCTGCCAAGCTGCTTAATTATCAAATGTTGCACTCGATATTGGATACTGCATTGGGCTCAAGCATAACAGGTAAGCAATTGTGATGCCATGTCGCAAAGAACGAACTAATATCTAATAGAATGAAAGGCCTAAAAACTGCCAAATATTATCAAAGATAAAAAGCAAAACCTTAAAGATACAGATATAAAGAAGTTCGAAGTGCACTGAAAAAAAGTACTCGCAGGATAGCAAAAAAAATTATTTTTTTTATATTAATAGATTTTTAAAACTTTCAGGCAACGATAAAAACGCTGAAAATCTCGCATTCACAATCAGCGATGTACCTTTGAAATGTGATCTCAGCAGTCCGGGCGTATTAAATGTACTCAGCTTGAGTTACCGCATAGAATGGCCTCTAAATCTTATACCCAATCCTGAGACACTCCAACAATATGGCAACATTTTCAAATATCTTATTAAAGTGTGCCGAATTAGTTGGGCGCTAGAGCGCGCTTATCAAATCCTTAAGGAGGCTGTGAAAAAACAAAGCAAAGCCATACTCAAATCACCATAGTATCGCCATATTCAACTGATGCGTCATAAATTCAATCATTTTGTACATGCGCTACAAAATCACATCACAGCAAATGCATTGCAAGCATCATGGAAGACCTTCAAAGATGATTTATTACAAGCGAAATCAATTGAAGATATTTATCGCAAGCATACCACGTATGTGAAAAAGAGACTCTTTCTTTGCATGCTAAATCGTCATAGCGCAGAGTTTTATAATGCTATTGAAAATATATTTCAAATATCGTTACGGTTTTACAAGTAAGTTAGCAGTACAAAAGGTAATAATTTTTCTTGTATAATTTACACATTTCTTTTATTTCTCAAAGTAATCTAAAGTCACGCGATTTCAAGAAACGCAGCCGCTATGAGCATTTCACACATTCACACTACGAAAAACTATCCAATGATGAACATGAATTTGATAAATTTATCAAATTTACAATTTATCTAGGTAACAAAATTGTACGTCATGGTTATGAGGAGGAGATTGGTCAATTGATTGCCTTAATTAATTTTAATCAGTACTATAGTTCGAGCACAATTACTTAGAACTTCAAAAAAAAAAAAATTAAATAGTACAAAATGTTTATTTTAAATGTCTCAAATGTAAACGCTTAATTTACTTTTTAAAAACTCGAATTTTTAATGTTTCTATGTATGTATATATTATTGTCTATACAATATGTTTGTATGTATATGTTTGCATGTATCTAATTTTACTATTCATTAATATAAATAAATAAATAGTAATAATTTTTCTTGTATAATTTACACATTTCTTTTATTTCTCAAAGTAATCTAAAGTCACGCGAATTCAAGAAACGCAGCGGCTATGAGCATTTCACACATTCACACTACGAAAAACTATCCAATGATGAACAAGAATTTGATAAATTTATCAAATTTACAATTTATATAGGTAACAAAATTGTACGTCATGGTTATGAGGAGGAGATTGGTCAATTGATTGCCTTAATTAATTTTAATCAGTACTATAGTTCGAGCACAATTACTTAGAACTTCAAAAAAAAAATAAAATTAATTGATATTAGAGAAAAATTGTAAGTTTACAAACGGCGATGGTTACTAGGACATGTTTCTGAATTTCACTTCTTCATCAGCTAGCTTTTCGGGAGCTGAGCGTTGAACTCGAGTCTCCAACATTCATATCAGTGCAAGCCTTTTTAGCTGCTACGCCATATGAATGTTCCGTTGTTCGCTGTACAATTGGTCTCTAAGAGTTGCCTTTTTTGTTTATATTCATTTTGATCACCATGTAGGCACATACACTCTGTATGTAGTTTATTCCTAATGGTGTGGATATGATTTGTAGGCGTGCTTTTTGAAAGCTTAGTAACATTTGTTCGGATTTTTACAGTATTTGTTTTTAATACTTCCGCTGTTACTATTATATCAATATGATCATATGTATTTAATTAGCGAGCTTTGCTCATATTGCTTTTTACACTTGCACTGATATGAATGTTGGAGACTCGAGTTCAACGCTCAGCTCCCGAAAAGCTAGCTGATGAAGAAGTGAAATTCAGAAACATGTCCTAGTAACCATCGCCGTTTGTAAACTTACAATTTTTCTCTAATATCAATTACAAAAACCATTGTATAAAGCAATATGAGCAAAGCTCGCTAATTAAATACATATAAAAAAAAAAAAAATTAAATAGTACAAAATGTTTATTTTAAATGTCTCAAATGTAAACGCTTAATTTACTTTTTAAAAACTCGAATTTTTAATGTTTCTATGTATGTATATATTATTGTCTATACAATATGTTTGTATGCATATGTTTGCATGTATCTAATTTTACTATTCATTAATATAAATGGGTTGAATTATGATAAATGGTGCTTGTTACCGGGTCTATATACGGTCAAAATTTCATTTCACAGAAAGAAATTTTAATGTATTAATTCGTAAAAGGTTTGAAAAAACTGCGAAATATGAAATTTTCACAACAAATCAAATTCGTCTTTGCTCTAACAACCAGGAGGCTTTTGTATGAATTCAGCTTTAGGCCGGATCTGGTATCGGTACCTGCTATGGCAAAAGTTCGATTTGGAATGTTTGCGTATCGGTTATACTCTAGTTTTGTTTTCTTGTCATCCCCTTTTTTTCTATGTATTGCCATGAAAATAACCATAATTTTAATAATATGGAGGACATAAATAATACAAAAGTGAATTTATAATATGTAAAACATATGCCTAGCAAATTTTTCTCTAGGTAAACTGTTTGTGGCCCTGATAAGGGCCGTTTTGAGTAGTTATAATTGATTAGCAATTTTTTTCTCTTTGTTGATTAGTGGTGGCCCTGATAAGGACCGTTTTTCGAATACTTGTATAGCGTGTCTGGCAGTGTCTGGCAAGCGCTCCGATTGTATTTCTGCCATGAAAAGCTCTCAGTTAAAACTCATCTGCCTTGCAGATGCCGTTCGGAGTCGGCATAAAACATGTAGGTCCCGTCCGGCCAATTTGTAGGGAAAAATCAAGAGGAGCACGACGCAAATTGGAAGAGAAGCTCGGCCTTAGATCTCTTCGGAGGTTATCGCGCCTTACATTTATTTATTTTTTTATATAGCATATTTTTACTCTTTGTAAAATTATGGTGGCCCTGAAAAGGGCTTTCATATTAGAGATGAAAGGTTCACTTTGTAGCGGCGAAAGTATTGTCCGAAATTTTGGTAGATCACCGTAGGAATTACGGTTGGGTACGACGAGACAACTTTCGTTTTTAACAAAGTCTTGATTAGTACTCCTAAGTCGTCCATAAAATTATATTTAATTTTTTATCTTGCACCAATCGGGAAACGAAATACTTACATCAAAACCGTTGTCACACACAAACGTTGCGTTTTCTTCATTTTTATGAAATTTTGACGATTTTTAGGTTAAGGCACCATTAATCGATCACATTGGAGATGGGTATGGTTACGACTATGGCGTTAGGGTTACGGAAGTTTAATTTGGCCTTTTAACAGCTACAAAAATTAAGGCGGATTTACACAGACGCTTTGGTTTTGTTGCATTCACTAATTATAATAGGGGGACTCATGATAGCATATAAACTTATAAGGTGTAAAATTATATCCATTTACACACGCGGTTATATGAACGCACCTAGTAATACTCTTGATAAACTTGATTGTTTTACAGCTGTATTATTTCGAAAAAAATTTTTTTGATTGTTATACAAATTAAAAAATACAAAGATTAAGTGAAAAATCAAAACTAAAACGCCTTTATTTGCTGATGTTGGAGATTTTTGATGAAAATGCCATATGTAATGTCTGCAAGGTTGCATTCCTTTGAGTTTACCGCGTTTACACAATGAAATGTGCGCGTAAATTTATACAAATTGTGTAAATGATTTTTCATACAAAATTTGACAGCTCGTGCGTAAACTAGATAAATTTATACGTTTACACACTTTATAAGGAATTTATACGGTTACATGAGTCCCCCTAATTTATCTGTCGGGCAAAGTATCGAAAAATTTACATAAATGCTTTGGTTGCGTGCCTACGTTTTGAGAACGCCATACGAAAAACAATGAAACGCCGTACGTTATCTTTGTTTTGAAACGACCATAGCGTTTATATAATTTTGCCCTTATGCATTTGTGTAAACAGCCTTAGAAGTGAAATTTTTGACCCTGATTTAAATAAATTTTGCTTTCCGTATGTTTCCGCTTTTTTGCAGGCTACAAATCTTCTAGTATTCTTATTTCCGCGGAAATATCTGCAACTATTTCATCTGTAAATACTACAAAGTTTTATTAAACTATCAAATGCAACTCAGCTTGAAGTACTCTTACGTACCAAAAATGCAACTCTAGACTTGAGATTTGCATCAGGCAGGGATGCACCTTAACGTTAAGCTAATCGTTTATCAAAAAATTTCCACCGTTTCCGTTGAAACACTTCGAAATATTATCGATAAAGAAATTATCAAGATAAATTGTATCTCGTTTTTAACCGAAACGAAAAGCTTTCGTTAACGTTAAAAACGTTAACGAAAACGTGATACTTTATGTTTGAATTGTGTTTGCAATGCTATAGCCATGGTGAAGCCGTAAGGTGGCAACAACGAGCGCACATACACACACAAACTCTATGTAATTTGTTTGTGTAATTCGTTGGTGGTAATGTCAAAAATACTCTGAGAAATGTTCGTACTGTCAAAATTCATGAGAAAAGTTGCAATCAGCTTGGATAATGCTTTCACCTTTAATGACTCCGCCATCAATCAGCTTTGCCAGCATAGTTTGAAATTAATAATCAACATAAACGATTTGATTTCGTTTTGATATGGCAGAAAACGAAACGAAATCATTTCGTTAATTTGACGATCTTAACGTTAATAAACGAAACGAAATGACTTCGTTTCGTTTATTAACGTTGAATATCGTAACGAAATGATATCGTTTCGTTGGTTAAGCATGCCTGGCATCAGGTGAGCGAGGCTGTTTGTAGTTTTGACGTTTATCGCTTAGTTGACATACTTATATAGGTACACTATGGCTAACGCCATAACCATACCATAGCAGAGAGGATAGATAGAATAAGAGACGTCATTTCAATTTTTATTTGTAATGTTCCTGATTGGCGGGTATTAGAAAATTGTCTTCTACACATTTTTAAGAAGTTAATTTTAATATATATGGTGATTGTTGGAAAGAGGATGAATGGTTTAATTAGTGCAATGAAACAGGCGCAATTAAAACAATTAAAAATACCTCATGAAAATGTGTAGAAGCAATTTAAAGTACCCCTCAAATGGGACATTACAAATAAATTTCACAAAAAGTATGAAACGACGTCTCTTATTCTATCTAAACTCTTTGACCATACCCAACCAATTGGTTTTTCGCCATATCCATAACCTATAGATATTTGAGTTGGTGTATTTATTAACTTTTTATATATTTTGTTTATTGTTTTGGATACGTTTTGACTAAGAGACTTATTTTTTGTGGAATATGTTTGTAATTTTTTGCGTTTTCTTCATGTTTATGAAATTTTCACGATTTTCAGGTTAAGACACCATTAATCCATCACATTGGAGATGGATATGGATATGGGTATGGTTACGACTATGGCGTTAGGGTTAAGGAAGTTTAATTTGGCCTTAAAGCTTTATGTATGATAACCCTTCAAAAAACGCGAGCACTCCATAAATAATGTAAGGAATATTCCTTTGGGAGTATAGGAGTGTTCCAAAACGAATCTGTATTCATACAAAAAATGTGCTCCAATTAACATTGCGATGTCCTAGGAGAGGAGTAGGTGATCCCACTCTCGCTTTGTTTGTGAGTATTCCATAGAGTACATAGGTGAGAGTACTTTCCAAAGTACTTTCACTGTTGTACTCCATGGAGCACCCAGAGGATCATATGCCAAAGTACTAAAGAGGAATTGTGTCGGAAAGAATTATCGGAGTGAATTTAATTTAAAATGAAAGTAAATGAAGAGGTGCAATACAACTTTTATATCTTTTACTATGAATATTCTTATATTATTTAGCATTTGCGTGAATAAAGAAACTAATATTTCTCTATGCTATAGTATGTATACATAAAACCAGTGCGCATTTTATCAGAGTTGCCATAGTAAAATTTTATTATCAGTTATTTGTATGCAATATTTTACTTTTGGCAACTCTGTTCGATCGTCATCGTGTCGTGATTACGGTCGTTAAAAAACGAGCAATGATCGGCTGATGGTGGTCCGCATGGCGGAACAATCAAGGTGGCAGCATGGAACAGCTGATTATAAACCTTTTTTTATTTGATTTGATATATCAACTTCCGGCGCAGTACGATTTTGACATTTGTCCATCGAATTTACAAAAACAAAGTACATGCGATTTTTATTTATGTTTGTAGCTATGTCTCCATGCTGCCACCTTGTATCGTTCGGCTATGGTGGTCCGCAAATGACCCTACAAGAAACGCTGATAGTTTTACTAATACACTCACACTTGTAATTGACAATGCTGATCCTGCGATGACGTAAACATTGATACTCAAATTTATGTATGTTCCTTTCTTCGCTTACGCATGTCCGCATATTCCCAACCACAGCCTATAATCAGGAAAAAGGACTCAAACTGAGAAAGCTTCGGACACCTGGTACAGAAAAAAAGAACATACAGCAGATACCATTATGCATGTGAGACAGATACATAATTCTCAACGGAATTTTATGTATGCTAGAACAGTTTATCCGATCTAATCATGTTGTCATATGACAATCAAATGATTATCACGGTTGTTTTGTTATTTTTTAAATTCCGCCATTTTCAACCGACGAAAACCATATAAAAAATAAGTTTAATAAAATGAAAAAGAGAGCATTTCAAAGATCCATGCTAAAAGAAACAAAATCGAAAATAATATTAAAAAATACCAAAAGCTGTCGGAATGTATGAGGCGCACTCAAAAAATTGATACGCGAAAAATAATAGTGGTTAGTGGTGATTCATTTTTAAATGTGTTTCCGCATGAGGAAAGCGCTCTTCTGTTGTTTTGTTATTTTCTGAATTTAAATTGAACATTCTGACTCGAATTCTTATAAAACTATTTATTTTAAACAAATAAGAAACACGTATGCTTTTATCACGTACTAAATTAAAAACGTAATGAAATAAAGTAAATAAAAAGCAAAAAGCATTGTTTCATTTTTGGCGGAATATAACAATGGTCATTTATGATAGTATAACAGTCAAACCTGATATCTACAGTAAACTATCATTTATGACAATTTTTGATAGTTAGAATGTCAGCACTTATCCAGGAAAATAAATGAGAGTGAGCAGTACGGCTATATACTAAATCAGTAGGCCATGTTGGTGTATAAGAAGGAGACAAAAACTCACACGTACACAGTTGTTTACATCACATTTGCGCAAGTCCCCTTAAGTTTGTGATAGAAAGTTTGTATGAGGCGCTGATCGTTAGGTTGACATTGCTGACAATCAGATGATAGTCATATGATAATCAGTATTCTTGTAGGGGAATTGCAAAGGAGTATTGTTAGAGTACTCCAACATGAAGAAAATGGAACACGTGATCCAACAATTTTTGCAGGGAAGTAGCGTGTACTTATGCGAAAGTTGAAAAGTGAATAGGTTGAAAAGCGGGTAGGTTAAGTTGAAATTAAACGAGAAACATAAGCGTATCAATCTAAGTAGCGAGAAAAGTTATTAATTTGAAAAAAACAACGATTTGTTGTAAAGAAGCAAAGTACGAATAATAAAAACAATATTATTTTTATACTTCAAAGACATATTTAGTTACTCTCAAAATTTATAGTTCTAAATTTCGTAGCTTAGTAAGATTGATAAGATTATAAAAGCTATTCGTATTAATCATTTGTGCTACTAACACTATGGACGTGGCGACAATTACAGCATTAACCCTAGAACACTAAACCTCTTTTTTTACTATTTAATACTAAACCTCACCTGTGAGGCTACTTTTTCAAAAATGAACAAATTTTCATTATTAAACTCAATTTCTTATTTAAAAGAAAGTGTTTTATTGAAGAATACAATTACTTAATAAGAAAATAATGCCAATTCATCTATTTTTTTTTAAATATTTCATCAAAAAAAACTTTAAATTGAACTAATTTTTTGTTATTTTTACAAAAGATCATTTTTAAAACTAAATAAAAAAATATTATTAAATCAATTCATAAACTTAAAAAACGTCAATCATACGTAATTGTACATAGTTTCATAAAAAATAAAAAGTTATATTATATCATATGTATTTGAGTTTGTACATAAAAATTAAATCAGGTATTTTTTTTTTTACATCACATTCATAACAATTTGTGACCTATGATCTAGGCAATATGATTTATTGCATTCAGCGCAATATTAACTACTCATGGGTCTCTATTTTGGTGGGCAAAATTTACAGATGGATCTTTTTCCTTTTTTTATTTCTGGTTCTGTGTTAGCCTGTTGGTCTTCAGAAGAGGGAAAACACAAATTTATGGCTTCACTAGTTCGTTTCTGCATAGAAGGGCTTTCATTGACTCTTATAGTGCACCACTCGTGGCACAAATCCTTGCTCAGCTATTTCATAAAATCTCTTCTAGTCATGGGCTTTATTTTGAGTTTTTCGCAGTTGGAAACATAGAGAATATAGCTGTTCAACACGGCCATGTTTATCATGCCGTAAAACATGCAAAGTGGCCAACGCCTGGTTTTACGGCTGCAACTTGTGTGACCACACATCTGATCAACCTCCACATTGTCTTCATTTTCACTGCCAGATTAAAATGCGTCCTTAAACGGCGAAGCTTCCGGTCATATTTTACACCAAGTGATATAGATGACTCGATAGTACATTTTACGGGAGTAGGGTATCCAAGTATAAGCCAGTGGGTTACGGATTTCGAAGTCAACGCGTTCACTTTCGGATGGAATGAAATGCAAAAATTTTCGGCCGATATGCTCGTCCATTGATTCTCCTTCATACAAGCTGTGTAAATATGTCGTCGGTATACTAAAAAATGTTACAAAATGTTCAAAATACAACGTCAAAGATGCCACGGAGTTTAAAGATAAAATTAAATTTACACATATATACGATGATGAGAGTTTAGTGTCGTTCGACGTGGTGTCCTTGTTCCACAGTATTCCCGTAGATGCAGCTATTGATATTATCTCTTCGAAGTGGGGTGATATTAAAGAGCACACTTTGTTAACAAAAGAGCTATTCCTTAATATAGTAAAATTTTGTGTGAAAGAAAACCGTTATTTTAAATATAATGGCAAAATCGACGAGCAACGATCAGGTATGCCAATGGGATCACCAGCCTCCCCAGTCATAGCGGATATAGTTCTGGAGGAGTTGTTAACTAAGTTCGAGGAAGAAGCAACAACCAAGCCACGTCTGTTAACAAAATATGTAGGCGACATATTTGCAATCGCTAAAACAGAGGAGTTAAATAACATGCTTCAATTGCTCAACAAATAATATAAAACAATTCGATTTACTATGGAGGTAGGAAATGATAATAGACTTCCTTTCCTCGACACACTTATAATTAGAAATAATAATAAATTATACATGGATTGGTATAAAAATCCTACGTCGTCCGGAAGACTGATAAATTATCATTCTAAACACCAACGCAGAACTATCTTGATCACTGCGAAGAATTATATAAGAATAGTTCTGACAATTAATGACAAGATGTTTCACAATAAGAACATTGGGACAATCAAGGAAACTTTGGAAAATAATGATTTTCCTATGAACTTGATCAACAAATTAATCCTAAATCATCAATCAACGAGCGCCAAAGAACCGGTGAAAAAGGATAAAGACTCTAAAATATATAAATCTATGGCTTATATTCTAGGAGTATCGGCAAGGATTAGGAGATCCGATATGTTCGACAAAGAAAAGAATCAGTTGGCGTTCACGTACAATAACACGTTGAAAACCATTTTCAGCAAAACGAAGGACAAAATTCCTAGTCAGGAGCAATCTGATGTTGTTTACAGAATCCCGTGCAATGGTGACGGGTCCTAGGTATGCGACAGAGTATATGTTGGGCCAACAAAACTCAAACTCAAGACAAGGATTTCCGCTCATAGGTTCAATATAAAATTAAGGAATAATGCTTCGGACAACAAGAGGACTTTAACTTCCCATTGCAAGGCCACAGGGCACTACTCTGACTTTGAAAACGTAGCCATTCTAGAGAATGAAAAACATTATAATAAACGATTCACTTTAGAAATGCTACATATTTTGAACACCCCTAATGAACAAAGAATGAACTTTAAAATCGACACAGAAAATTGTGCACAAGCCTACAGGAGTTTGGTTTTGAAACAACAACATCATAAGGGGGTCATTTGATAGCAGCACAACAATCCAAACAGGGGAATATGCACACACACATAATTGTTAAACTAAGTCATGTTGTTATGTATTTGTTATTGTATTTTTTGTTTATACTTCGGTTCATGAAAATTGTTTATACTTACGGGATTTTTCCAAATTGTTTATTTTTTAATCTCTTTGCATTTTTACCTTATTTGTTATTTTTCTGTGATTCCTCCGATCAGTCGATCATACATATCCATATGTGTAAGTGGTGACTTTGTTTTGAATATGTACTTAAGTATATATTAAATTAATTATTATTATTGTTTTGTTTTGTCCCCAGTCCTGATGATGACTTCAGATTGAAGTTGAAATATCGACCAAATAAATTATAAATGAATATGAAGAAAAAAAAAATAATAATAATAAGTTTTATTCATCTGATGATGTCAAAAAGCTGCAACTAAATTTAAAACCTATTTTATTTTGACTATGATTATGCGTCTATATATTTAACTCTAAGGAAGGTAAAGTACCGGATGTGAAGCAATATGCAAAACTCGCTAGTATTCTGGTGTTGTTGCCAGACTGTTTGAAAAATAACTAAAGTTAGACATAACAATCTCCCACAATTAATTGGAATCATTATGTGATAAATTAATTAATATATGATCGATTTACGTATCTGAAAATTAAATATATATGTACATGAATACGAGTAAATATTGAAATTTTGTTTCTATACGTAGTCTATTAAGTATCGAGGTTTCTCCTTCGAACGTGCAGATCTACGGACAACTGGTTCTTGACCTCTTTGCGCTTCATCAGGCGTCCCTTGATTGTTTGACAATTCAGTTGGTTGGTTGTTTGACTCGAGTTGAACTTGTGGAATAATTGGCTCAAAATTGTATTGACTATAATCGTTGGACGGTTGTGTTGAAGTACCTTCTTCAATATCTGGAGAAAAATGAACTTTTCTTGGTTGAACCTTGGTAGATTTTAATTGATCAATGTGTCGTTTTATTTCGTAGCCGTCATCTAGCTTGACTAAGTAATGGAGATTACCAAACCTTTTGAGAATGGCACCTGTTTTCCATGCCGTTTTGTTAGTTCTTGTGAATAATGCCTGAACCCTTTCTCCCACGCTAAGTTGACGCACGCCTGGAATAGGGTTAGTTGTTTTGTTTTCCGTGTTTGGTTTTAACGCATCCAACCGGACTCGAATTCGTCGATTGAGATATAATTCTGCTAGACTTTTTCCGCAATTAAGTGGTGTTGCGCGGTATCTTTGCATAATTTCGTTAATTTTGTGGTGTATAGAGCCTGGCTCTGCTGACATCGACTTCAATTTTCGTTTGAGGGTTTGAACATTACGTTCCGCTAATCCATTTGTGCTTGGATACCTTGGTGCTATAAGTTTTTGAAAAATTCCGTTGGTACAGCAATATGTTTTGAATTGATCGCTTGTGAAGATGGTTGCATTGTCGGATACCATTATCGACGGAGAGCCGTGAGACGCAAATATATTTGAAAGTAGATTTATTGTTGTTGTGGTCGTAGGAGCATCGCGTAACACTCGTACTTCTGCCCATCTGGATTTCGCATCCATGACAATTAGGAAAAAATTATCTTGAAATGGGCCTGCATACTCTATGTGTATTCGCTCCCAGTGTGCATCTGGCTCCTCCAAATGATGGAGTGGTGACTTTGCGGGTTTAGACTGGATTTTCATGCAAGATTCGGAAGCCTTGACTGTTGTTTCAATGTCACGATCGATGCCTTTCCAAAAGCAATATCTTCTAGCAAGCTGTTTCATCCTAGTTATTCCCGGATGGGTATGGTGAAGTTCTTGTAATATTTGGGGTTGTAGCTTTTTCGGAATCAATACTCTTTGACCTTTAAAGATAATTCCATTATTAAGTGTGCATACATCTTCATTTTCATAATTGTTAAGTGAACTTGACTTAAGTTTAGATAGGTCTGGATCTCTGTCAGTTTCTGACGCTAGAATTTCCGCATTTATGAACTCACTTGAAATTTCAAAAATTGATACTGAACATAATTCATTTACTTCTTCATTGATAATTTTGTCTGTAGATGGTTTGTTAAAGTTGGCGCTGCGCGGGATAAACAATCGACATTAGTGTGTTCTGGACCCTTTTTGTAGATTATTTCATAGTTGAAACTTGATAGAAATTCAGCATAACGTAGTAATCGTGATGTTGTAATTGCGGGCATTTTACTGCGGGAATTTTACTGTGTCCTTCCGTATAGATACATAAAAAAGTGATTGATGGTAAATACAATGGCTAAAGCTTTTCGATCTAACTGGCTGTAATTCCTTTCAGCGGCAGTCAATGATCTGGGTGCAAAAGCGACGGGATGCTCTAGGCCATCCTTCATGTGCGAAAGTACACCTGCGATTCCCGTAAGACTTGCGGCGCATGCTACTATTACTGGCAGTTCGGGATTGAAAGGCATTAGCACTGTATCACTGGCGATAATTCCTTTTAAAAACGCTGCCTCCCAACCGGAAGACCAAAAAAACATTGTGTGAGTTTGTAGTGGTTGTCGTAGTGGGAACGTGATTGTAGATAACTTTCGAATAAATCTGGAGAAGTAAGTAACCATTCCTAAAAATCGTCTAACATCGTCTTGCTTAGCGGGTCGTGGCATATTTATTATCGCCTGAATTTTTGATGGTGATTTTGAAATTCTTTTATATTGAACAACATGACCCAAATATTCGATCTTAGTTTGAAAAAATGAGCATTTATTTTTATTTAAATGTAAATCATGTTCCTTAAGGCGTTGAAGGCATTCGATTAGATTAGTTGCGCACTCTTCTTTTGTGGCTCCATGTACGATGATATCGTCGAAATACGACATTGTGTCATGACATTTGCTCAAAAATGCGACTAAATTCAGCTGGTGCCGATTTGATACCAAATGAAAGCCTATTTACCTTATACGTGCCTCTATGCGTAGATATTGTTTGGATAATGCTAGATTCTTCACTTACCCGAAGATGTAAATACGCCTTGTATAAATCAAGCCTACAAAAATAGTTGGAACCTTTGAGATTGTTCAAAATTTCGTCAATGCGACGAATGGGGTAGTTTGCAGACACGAGCTGTGTATTAACTCCGACTTTGTAGTCGACGCAGAGTCACACTTCGCCGTCTGCTTTAGGGATAATTACCAAGGGTGACCCGCA
Source organism: Eurosta solidaginis (assembly GCF_040869045.1). Lineage (NCBI taxonomy): Eukaryota > Metazoa > Arthropoda > Insecta > Diptera > Tephritidae > Eurosta > Eurosta solidaginis. Next base: position 103,562,018 of record NC_090322.1, on the reverse strand, counting down.
GTCACTTCTTTCAACTTTTGATATGATCCCCGATTTTTCTAAATCATTTAGCTCCGTCTCAACACGGTCGCGTAGTGCATATGGAACTTCTCGCTCCTTGATAAAACTAGGTTTAGCGTCTTTTCCAAGTTGAAATGTGACTTCAAGGTTTGTCATACACCCTACTTTTTGTATAAAAACTTGTTGAAATTTGTGAATGATGTCTTCTATTGAACAAATATTACGCATTTGGTAGTTGGATAACTTATTTGCACATTGATTGTCTACTTGCTGTAAGTTGATTTTTAGATATCTAACCCAAAAGAGCATCATACCCATTTGGTACTACGTACATTTCTTCTACTGATCGGTGGTTATTGTATTCTACCTCTATATTTACTTTGCCAGCTGGGACTATTACGTTTTTGAGTATGAACGAAATGCTATTGAGGATGGTTGAAGTTTTGTTTTGATATTGAGCTGTTCGAACTCATTTCGAGGAATTATTGTATAGCCTACCCCCGAATCTACTTCAAATTTTTGTGGTTGACTATTAATTTTAACAGTAATGTAATATTTACCCACGTCTTCCTTCAATTCGCCATGACGACTTTTGTAAAAATCAACTATTTGATTTATTCCGTATGCCTGGTGAATCGCCCCATCGCCATCAACTGCTTTGTGACTCGACTTGTCGATTGAATTACTCATTAACTTTTTTATACATACTTGTTGAACGTGGCCTCTTTTGCCACATGAGTTGCATTTGAGGTTATGTCGATTTGTTCGACACTCTTTCGTTTTGTGGTTGTCCTTACCGCAGCGAATAAACAAGTTGTCGATGCCTAATTGCTTGTAATTTAATTTTGAATTTGCGCACTTCGACTGTCTTGATGAACGATTTCTTGACGTCTGCCTACTGCGACTTGCACCTGCGAGCCTACCGTGCACCTTGTTTACTTCCTTGACGACAGTTTGTGGTTTTGTATTTAGCTCGCGGCTATCTATTTTGGACGCTTCTAAAGCAAGAAATCTGACTTTTCTGATTGAAGAAGCTGCTCACGAATTGTGTTATCTTTTATTCCTCTAATGAATTGCGCATGAAGAAAAATGTTAGAAATGTCAGAATTGCATTGACATGCCGATATAAACGCACAACCATTTATGTCCCGCCGGAGTAATGCTACAAAATCTTCTTCGTTTTGATATGTTGAAAGGAAACGGTGCTGTATTACTAATATGTTTTTCCTTGGACACAAATGTGTTTCTAGCTTCGCCACCACCTCCTCATACTTTAGATCTGTTATGCTTTTAGGAGCTATTAACGATACTAATAATCTTAAGCGTGTAGAGCCAATGGAATTGACCAGCATTTGATGACATAAGGTTTTATTTGTAAATACTCCTTTCATTTGGAGGTAATTTTCGAATCTTTGTAAATAAAGTTTGAAGTTTTCTTTCTTTTCATCGAAAGTCTCGAATGGCGGCAGCATAATGTGCGACGTCGGCGGCGGTGACGTTTGTTGCTGTTGAAGGTTAGGATTTGCATTTACTTGTTGAAGTAACTCACGCTGAGTTTTGGTAAATACTTGTAATAATTGCTCAAATTGGTCCTTGTCCATGATTAAGGATTGTATTGCAACTTGTATTTTCGAATTTTATTTACTGTATTACTTATTTTCACTCGTCGCCACTTGTTGTGATGTAATTTCACTTGAAATAAATATGTACGCGTTATTCTTCAATCTTCTTTATTATTATATATATTTAACTCAGAGGAAGGTAAAGTACCGAATGTGAAGCATATGCAAAACTCGCTAGTACTCTGGTGTTGTTGCCAAACTGTTTGAATAATAATTAAAGTGAGACATAACAGTGATTTTCCCTTATTTTGTCTCCATAGCTCTCAACTGAGTATGTAATGTTCGGTTACACCCGCACTTAGCCTTCCTTACTTGTTATCTTTGATACTATCACACTTGGCATTATGTTCCCAAGTCTCGAGCGGGTTTTCCTTATCTTTCGGCTGAAACTTTGCTCCTTCGTCCCCTGTGAACACATTAACCAGGTTCAAAACACAGGATCAAAAAACTGTGAACTCATTAACCAAGTTTCGCGAGGTGAAGAAACTAGATAGATCGGGGAGATAGCTGTTTATTTTAGAAACAAATTCAGCAATTGAATGGAGTCAAAGTCAATATTTCAAAATCAGATCTCATATGTAGACTATGTTCTTCTTTCTTTGATACTTCCTTCTTACTATCCTCTTGTTTTTTTTTTTACACTCGACTGCGCGAAGATCAACTTGATTACACTTGAAGCACTTGAAACCCTTCAAATAGCAATTTTTATCTAATTGGCTTTTGACACCGCATTTAAGCCATGAAGAATCGCTTGTTAGCTTGGCTTATTGTGCTTTACACCCCGCTACAGAGGCCTCTTGGCTTGTCTTTGAATAAGTTTGTGCTTTCAAAGTTTTCATTTTCTCATATAATTTTGGATTAATCTTGAGTTCCTCAACTGTTCACACCTGATAAAACATTGACTTATTCTGCCAGGAATCCCTAATATCTTTGGAAAAATACTTTAATTAATTACTCGTCAAGCAGTACAAATATTCTCGCAGGGTGTCCAGGGGTTTTTGTCGTCGATTCTCCAACATTTTTTGTGAACCTCGATAGCTGACAATTTTTTACCAAACTCTTTGTTAAGCGTTTCTTTCAATGATTTCCAGTCACAGATGTTAGATTGGTTTCTAACAAATGATCTGACATCCCCCTTTAATAGCTGTCTTGCATAAACAAATTTCTAACAATTTCCAATATTCAAGGCTATTAACTTGTATTAAAAATGGGTAATAAAGAGTATTTAAAGAGGGAGTGGGCCATAGTTCTATAGGTGGGCACCATTTAGGGATATCGCCATAAAGGTGGACCAGGGGTGATTCTAGAATTTGTTTGTACGATCTGGGTATCAAATGAAAGGTATTAATGGGTATTTTAAAAAGGAGTGGGCCTTAGTTCTATAGGTGGACGCCTTTTCGAGATATCGCCATAAAGGTGGACCAGGGGTGACTCTAGAATGCGTTTGTACAATATGGGTATCAAACGAAAGGTGTTAATGAGTATTTTAAAAGGGAGTGGGCCTTAGTTCTATGGGTGGGCGCCTTTTCGAGATATCGCCATAAAGGTGGACCAGGGGTGACTCTAGAATTTGTTTGTACGATATGGGTATCAAATGAAAGGTGTTAATGAGTATTTTCAAAGGGAGGGCCTTAGTTCTATAGGTGGACGCCTTTTCGAGATATCGTTATAAAGGTGGACCAGGGTTGACTCTAGAATGCGCTTGTACAATATGGCTATCAAAAGAAAGGTGATAATGAGTATTTTAAAAGGGAGTGGGCCTTAGTCCTATAGGTGGACTAGGGGTGACTCTAGAATGTGTTTGTACGATATGGGTATCAAATTAAAGGAATAAAGGGTTTTAAAAGGGAGTAATGGTAGTTGTATATGTGAAGGCGTTTTCGAGATAGGTATCACACCAATTTTACAAAGTTTTTTCTAAAGTTATATTTTACGTCAATAAACCAATCCAATTACCATGTTTCATCCCTTTTTCGTATTTGGTATAGAATTATGGCATTTTTTTAATTTTTCGTAATTTTCGATATCGAAAAAGTGGGCGTGGTCATAGTTTTTCATTTTTTATACTAATACAAAGTGATTTGAGATAAGTACGTGAACTGAGTTTAGTAAAGATATATCGATTTTTGCTCAAGTTATCGTGTTAACGGCCGAGCGGAAGGACAGACGGTCGACTGTGTATAAAAACTGGGCGTGGCTTCAACCGATTTCGCCTTTTTTCATAGAAAACAGTTATCGTCCTAGAATCTAAGCCCCTACCAAATTTCACAAGGATTGGTCAATTTTTGTTCGACTTATGGCATTAAAAGTATTCTAGGCAAATGAAATGAAAAAGGGCAGAGCCACGCCCATTTTGAAATTTTCTTTTATTTTTGTATCTTGTTGCACCATATCATTACTGGAGTTGAATGTTGACATAATTTTTTTATATACTGTAAAGATATTACATTTTTTGTTAAAATTCGACTTAAAAAAAAATTTTTTTGGAAGTGGGCGTGGTCGTTCTCCGATTTTGCTAATTTTTATTAAGCATACATATAGTAATAGTAGTAACGTTCCTGCCAAATTTCATTATGATATCTTCAACGACTGCCAAATTATAGCTTGCAAAACTTTTAAATTAAAAAATAAAATAAATAAATGTAAGGCGCGATAACCTCCGAAGAGATCTAAGGCCGAGCTTCTCTTCCAATTTGCGTCGTGCTCCTCTTGATTTTTCCCTACAAATTGGCCGGACGGGACCTACATGTTTTATACCGACTCCGAACGGCATCTGCAAGGCAGATGAGTTTTCACTGAGAGCTTTTCATGGCAGGAATACAATCGGAGCGCTTGCCAGACACTGCCGAGGGGCGACCCCGCTTAGAAAAATTTTCTTCTAATTGAAAAATCTTATTTCTAAAATTTTGATGTTGCTTTGCCCGGGAGTTGAACCCAGGGCATACGGTGTGATAGGCGGAGCACGCTACCATCACACCACCTTCTTTTAAAAGTGGGCGGTGCCACGCCCATTGTCCAAAATTTTAAAAATTTTCTATTCTGCGTCATAAGTTCAACTCACCAACCAAGTTTCATCGCTTTATCCGTCTTTGGTAATAAATTATCGCACTTTTTCGGTTTTTCGAAATTTTCGATATCGAAAAAGTGGTCGTGGTTATAGTCCGATATTGTTCATTTTAAATAGCGATCTGAGATGAGTGCCCAGGAACCTACATACCAAATTTCATCACGATACTTCAAAATTTACTCAAGTTATCGTGTTAACGGACGGACGGACATGGCTCAATCAAATTTTTTTTCGATACTGATGATTTTGATATATGGAAGTCTATATCTATCTCGATTCCTTTATACCGTACAACCAACCGTTATCCAATCAAAGTTAATATACTCTGTGAGCTCTGCTCAACTGAGTATAAAAAGGGTGCGAAAGGTGGAAATCCCGTGAATGGAAAGGATAGTCAGGGTATCAGGGAATTAGTAGTTGAGTTTGGTCAAATCTGTCTATCCAACATTGCCGAGGAGGGTAAGAAAAACAACCACGATTTTGAGCATTTCAGTAGTGGGTGCAAGTCAGAATTGACCAATCTCATCGAAGTTATATGCCGAAGAAAACTATAACTTCTCCTGTAATAATGAAAATCATACTAAACGACGAAGTCCCTGTCTATAGTCGCCCTAGACGGCGACCCATTTCCCATCAGCAAATAGTCGACAGACAGGTGAAAAACTGGCTAGAGGGGATCATCTGCCCAAGTTCTTCGGAACACGCGTCAGCAAAGAAAGATGGTCCAAAAAAACTGTGCTGCGACTATAGGAGACTAAGGCTAGGTGCGAGGAGTTGGCCTAAATTGCTACCTAAATTGAGGAAAAGCCTAAATCATTGGAAAATGTCGGCAAAGTAGTCCACCTAAAAGATTGAGAAATTTTTTTCAAACGTCAAATATAAAAAAACAATTATTAATTTTTTTTATTTTGAGTGTAATAAATGCAAATAAAAAAAATTTGGTACAAAAAATTCGGATTAGTGAATGCATGCCTTGGCTAGTGAAGTATCCGTTGTGGGAACTGTGGTGTGATGATTCCTCCTGTGTTCCAAATCGCTCAGAGCTAATTGTGGTCTCGAAAGATTTGGCTCCATGTTGTACAGTGTAGGGCATAGTACTCATACAGTTGAATACATCCAATGTCTCAAAATATGTAACACGGGCTATGCCAAATGTTAATTATGTACGTTGATCGTCCAACATTTTGGAAATCCCAATAAATGAGCTCTTCCACACCCGGTCACACAATTACCTTGAGTCACTGGCGATATCTTCCGTTCAGGCAGATCGTCCAAAATATGCATAAATATTCCAAAATATGAAATCATGTATGTATGTCATTTAAAGATAATTTTTGTTTTTTGCCTTGCGCGGAAAATTTAGGCTGTCAAATTCGCACACATGTGACAGTTTTTTTCTCCTGAATAGAGCAGTGCTGGAAAAGACCAATGGAATATTAGTTTAGGTACTTAAAATTTAGGCAAACTGTACCCAACCTGATAAAAAGTCGTAAAGGACAACTTTCCTATGACATTTCAGAGCTTTAGACTTAAAGGATGACTTTTTCCACGTACCGTTGGAGTTCACGGCATTTGTCACCCACAACGGCCAATATGAGTTTAACTTCGTGCAGTTCGGTATATCAAACTCACCCGAAGTTTTTTGCAGATTTATTTCTTCTATTTTTTGTGAGTTGGTACAAGAGGGTACCATAGTTATCCCATCAAAAGGCGAGCGTGAAGGAAACGAAAACAATATGTGGCTAGCCTGTCATCAGCATAGCTTCAGAAAACTCCATAGCACCACCACCGCGCTAAATGCCATCAGCACCCAGATAAATTGCGGTTTAAATCGAAACCCCCCTCCATAGAACAGTACTCGTAGCGCTAGACCTATCAAAAGCTTTTGATACGGTCAACCATGGCACGTTACTGCAAGACCTGGAAGGGTCTACCCTTCCCCCATGTCTTAAAAGGTGGACCGCAAATAATCTGGGTGGTCGGCAGGCATCGGTGCAATTTAGAAACGAAATATCAAAACCAAGAAGAATTAAACAAGGGGTGCAACAGGGTGGTGTCCTATCCCCATTTTTGTTTAATTTTCACATATCTAAGCTACCTTCACCAACAGAAGGAGTCACTATCGTTTCATACGCCGATGACTGCACAATAATGGACACAGGGCCCACAGATCGATGAGCTCTGCAACAGAATAAACGGCTACCTCCCTGATTTCTCCAGTTTTTTCGCCTCGCGAAACCTGGCATTATCACCGACTAAATCTTCCGCTACCTTATTTACAACATGGACGTCCCAAATGTCGACCATTTTGAACATCCACGTCGATGGCACTACGCTACCGACTGTCCTACACCAAAAAATCTTGGGTGTGACGTTTGATCAGGATCTACATTTTGGTGAACACGCAGTCGCAATTGTTCCGAAAATCCAGAGCCGTAATAAAATACTCAATTTCCTTGCTGGCAGTACTTGGGGAAAAGATAAAGAAACGCTCATTACTACATACAAAGCAATTGGCCAGCCGTTTACTTACTACGCGTCACCCATATGGTCGCCATGCCTTAAAATTACCCACTGGAATAAGATACAGGCCTGCCAAAATACTGCTCTCAGAATCGCCACGGGCTATCTTCTTATGTCCCCAGAACACCATCTACATAATGAGGCGAGAATACTCCCCATCAAGGAGAGAAATGAGATGCTAACCAAACAGTTCCTGTTGAATTCCCAGAAACCTGGGCATCTAAACAGACATCTGATTGATGAGCCAACACCGCCTAGGGGCTTAAGGAGTCATCTCCGTAAGCATTTTGAGGAAATACGGCACCTGAGAACCCAGCCGTATGAAGCAAAAAACACAAGCAGGTCCTTGGTGAACTCCACAAACAGGCGTCGGACCGTTATGCCGGGGGTCATATAAATCGTTCCCGAGATGTTCGCACTAGTATCTTAATGGTGCCTTGTTACCGGAACGTACCGGATCTTTATCCGGCAAAGGACCATCAACATCGATAACACTTCCGAGTGTCTTTGTCTTTAATACAACAACAACAACAGGTGGGCAATGTTTCTCCAGGAATTTGATTATATCATCGAACACCGTTCAGGCCCTAAGATGAAGCACGTAGATGCGTTTAGTCGAGTAATTTGCTTCACAGTTGAAGACACTTTACCGCATCGTATCAAGAAAGCATAGTTGAAAGATAAGTGGGCTCGTGCTGTTGGAACTGCCCTAGGGAAAAACAGTTACGAAGAGTATAACTTAAAATACGACCTTTTATATAAGATTCGTCAAAAGAGCTGCTTGTAGTACCAGAGATGATGGGACAGGGAATAACAAAAATCGGCACCAGCAAGGTCACTTTGGCGCAAGATCTGGTAGAAAAAATTTCTATTTTCCGAACTTAAGCCATAGTAAAAGCGTGTGTTGAGTGTATCATCATAAAAAAAGAAGGCCTTCTTAGGCCTATAGATAAGGCGGGCAGACCCCTCAAAACCCTCCACATAGACCACGGAGGTTACATGGAGCAAACACAGAAACGCTATAATCACATTCTTGTATTGTAGATGCTTGCTAAAAATTCGTTTCCTATCCCCATTTCTGTTTAATTTTCACATATCTAAGCTACCTTCACCAACAGAAGGAGTCACTATCGTTTCATACGCCGATGACTGCACAATAATGGACACAGGGCCCACAGATCGATGAGCTCTGCAACAGAATAAACGGCTACCTCCCTGATTTCTCCAGTTTTTTCGCCTCGCGAAACCTGGCATTATCACCGACTAAATCTTCCGCTACCTTATTTACAACATGGACGTCCCAAATGTCGACCATTTTGAACATCCACGTCGATGGCACTACGCTACCGACTGTCCTACACCAAAAAATCTTGGGTGTGACGTTTGATCAGGATCTACATTTTGGTGAACACGCAGTCGCAATTGTTCCGAAAATCCAGAGCCGTAATAAAATACTCAATTTCCTTGCTGGCAGTACTTGGGGAAAAGATAAAGAAACGCTCATTACTACATACAAAGCAATTGGCCAGCCGTTTACTTACTACGCGTCACCCATATGGTCGCCAAGCCTTAAAATTACCCACTGGAAGAAGATACAGGCCTGCCAAAATACTGCTCTCAGAATCGTCACGGGCTATCTTCTTATGTCCCCAGAACACCATCTACATAATGAGGCGAGAATACTCCCCATCAAGGAGAGAAATGAGATGCTAACCAAACAGTTCCTGTTGAATTCCCAGAAACCTGGGCATCTAAACAGACATCTGATTGATGAGCCAACACCGCCTAGGGGCTTAAGGAGTCATCTCCGTAAGCATTTTGAGGAAATACGGCACCTGAGAACCCAGCCGTATGAAGCAAAAAACACAAGCAGGTCCTTGGTGAACTCCACAAACAGGCGTCGGACCGTTATGCCGGGAATTGTCCGGTGAATCCAGTACTCAAAGAAAATTACCCAAAACTTGTGGAAGAGGAACGCATACTCCCCAGGGAAACGCGTGTCACTCTTGCTCAACTTCGTTGTGGATACTGTAACAGGTTAAACTCTTACCTATCCAGAATCAACCCCGACATACAAAATGTTTGCCCCGCTTGCAATGTGTCCCCACATGACGCCAACCATCTCTTTAATTGTAATGTGGAACCAACGCCTCTAACACCCCTTTCATTATGGTCCACCCCTGTTGAAACAGCAAGTTTCCTTGGACTCCCGTTTGAGGATATTGATGACAATTTGTGATCGGTTGCGGCTATTAGGTGGGGCGAAGCACTGCTACAACAACAACAACAACAAGGAATCGAAAAGTTGAAAAAGGTAGCCGAAACACATGGCCTCAGGATAAAGTGGAACAAATTCCAATTTCTGAAAAGGGCAGTGAGTTTCTTGGGTCACATCATTGAAGATTCAACCATAAAAGTTTCCAATGAGAAGACGAGGGTTTTTCCGGTGCCCAACCAGAAGAGGTCACTTAAGCGTTATCTGGGGCTCACCTATTACTTTCGCAGTTTCATCCTAATAACGCAAAAAGTGCGAGGCCATTGAGAGATGTGCTGAATAAAAACGGGTAAATTTAGAATAAGAATTGGGCAAGTCGCTGCAGTAAAACAGTTAAAAGATGCCTTGACGAGTGCACGCGTACTTAAAATATATGATCCTGCAGCGTTAACTGAGGTTCATACGGACTCCAGTAAGTACGGTTATGGTGGAGTTTTATACAAAAAGACAACTACATCCTGTCCAGTATATGAGTAGAAAAACTATATCAAAGTTATCATTCATACGAACTTGAAGTGCTCGCCATCATCGTAGCTTTAAAAAAGTGGCGAGTTTATATTTTGGGAACCAAATTCAAGATAGTAGCAGACTGCAACGCTTTCGCAATGACGATGCGAAAAGATGATACCTTTAAGTGTGTCCAGGTGTTACAAATATGAATGTATCATACATATATGTAGCAGGTGAGGCTCTGGCGAACCCAAGTTCCTCATAGAACTAGGGGGTGGGGGTGGGATAGCCTAGAAAGTTGAATGTGGTCATATAAATCGTTCCCGAGATGTTCGCACTAGTATCTTAATGGTGCCTTGTTACCGGAACGTACCGGATCTTTATCCGGCAAAGGACCATCAACATCGATAACACTTCCGAGTGTCTTTGTCTTTAATACAACAACAACAACAGGTGGGCAAAGTTTCTCCAGGAATTTGATTATATCATCGAACACCGTTCAGGCCCTAAGATGAAGCACGTAGATGCGTTTAGTCGAGTAATTTGCTTCACAGTTGAAGACACTTTACCGCATCGTATCAAGAAAGCATAGTTGAAAGATAAGTGGGCTCGTGCTGTTGGAACTGCCCTAGGGAAAAACAGTTACGAAGAGTATAACTTAAAATACGACCTTTTATATAAGATTCGTCAAAAGAGCTGCTTGTAGTACCAGAGATGATGGGACAGGAAATAACAAAAATCGGCACCAGCAAGGTCACTTTGGCGCAAGATCTGGTAGAAAAAATTTCTATTTTCCGAACTTAAGCCATAGTAAAAGCGTGTGTTGAGTGTATCATCATAAAAAAGAAGGCCTTCTTAGGCCTATTGATAAGGCGGGCAGACCCCTCAAAACCCTCCACATAGACCACGGAGGTTACATGGAGCAAACACAGAAACGCTATAATCACATTTTTGTATTGTAGATGCTTGCTAAAAATTCGTTTGGCTTTATCCAACAATGAGTACAGGTGCTACAGAAGTGGTTGACAAGTTTCTAACATAAGCGTTTACTTTCGGGAACCCAGAGGAAATCATTTTGAGTTTGCCATCTCCTTCTGACAATCCTTACTCCAGTGAAATGAAAAAAAATAAAATCAGCTGATGAGGTGAGCCAACCATATAGTGGATCCATGTGTGGAGTATTGTAAAAATGAGATGATTTTTGCATTTCCTTATTGCTTTTGATGTACCGCGCAGTAACGACCAGGTCGAATGCGCTCATAAAATTGTCGTTCCTATGTTGGCGAAGTTGTGTTCGGGGGATACAAATGTGTGGTATGAACATATCGAACGGGTGGAACCAAGGATCAATAACACACGTAGCACGAAACATACTCCGTTTAGGGTATTGACAGGCGTAGAAAAGCGCACAATCGAAAACGCAGATATTCGAGCATTTATCGAGGAGGAACATTTTCAGATTTTAGATGAAGAACGGGAGGAAGCAAGAGAAAATATAAAAAAGACTCAGGAAGAAAATAGGAAGTCTTTCAACAAAAAGATAGTACTTGAAACAACAAACAACTCACCAGGGGGCTAGTGGACATTAAAAAAACCCAGTTCGGGTCGGGATTGAAACTCAAAGCTTAGATTTTGGGGCCCTATAAAATCATCGAGAAACTCACTCACGGACGGTATTCAGTCGAGGAACAAATAGAAATACTCAACGGGAAGTTAACAAAATTCTAACAAAAAGAAAATATAGTAGTGTAATCAGAGAAAAACAGCCAAAACAACCGTACTTATATAGGGCACTAGAGGCGCAGCCTCGAACATCTTAAACAAGCTTTGTCAAACCACACCGGATTTCAGAACTTGAAAAAATAATCAACGATTTTGTAAAAATGTGCGCACACTTGTGTAAATGTGTTAGCGAACCTAAAACCAAAAATATGGTTATCAGTTTAAAAATCACCCCAAAAACTTAAATTCGGCTCCTCCAATATAACATTCAAAGTTATAAAGCAAATAAACTTAATTTAGAATAATTTACCCTGCAAAAATCGTTGGATCATGTGGTCCACTGGAGTACTTACCATTATACTCCACTGTAATGCAGCAATGCACCAACTCATGTTTCTACACGAACATATTGTAAGCCGATCATTGCTCGTTTTTAACGATTGTAATCACTACATGATGTTTATTGGACTGTGGGTACTCCATGGATTACTCTGATGTAATGTGGAGCTGGAGTATATGGTCCAGTCCTAGGACATCGCAATGTTAATTGGACCATATTTTTTGTATGAATTGTGGTTAATTTTGGAGCACTCGGTTGGTCCATACCCTACAAAAATCGTGAGTATTCCATGCATGCATGTATGGAGTACTCGCTATGGACCAACCGAGTGCTCCAAAATTAACCACAATTCATACAAAAAATATGGTCCAATTAACATTGCGATGTCCTAGGATGGGACCATATACTCCAACTCCGCATTACATCAGAGTAATCCATGGAGTACCCACAGTCCAATAAACATCGTGTAGTGATTACAATCATTAAAAACGAGCAATGATCGGCTTACAATATCCCTGCAAAAATCGCGAGTACTCCATGCATGCATGTATGGAGTACTCGCTATGGACCAAGCGAGTGCTCCAAAATTAACCACAATTCATGCAAAAAATATGGTCCAATTAGCATTGCGATGTCCTAGGACCGGACCATATACTCCAGCTCCGCATTACATCAGAGTAATCCATGGAGTACCCACAGTCCAATAAACATCGTGTAGTTATTACAATCGTTAAAAACGAGCAATGATCGGCTTACAACATGTTCGCGTAGAAACATGAGTTGGTCCATCGCTGCATTACAGTGGAGTAGAATGGTAAGTACTCCAGTGAACCACATGATCCAACGATTTTTGCAGGGATAGCGAGTGTTCCATACATGCATGTATGGAGTACTCGCGATTTTTGTAGGGTTATAAACAATAATGATATTTATTTTATCATATTAGCGGAGATTTTCTCCTTCAATGAATATGATTCAACACTTAAATTATTAAATTACAATCTAACATATGGATTTAAAAATGGTGTCCATGGTAGTATAGTTACAGGCATCAAAAAGCATTTACGGTTTAGAAAAAAAAATTTTACATGTAACAATGAAAATATAGGGATTCGTACTACAAACTTAAATCAAAATATCAAAATTTTTCTATATATTTTCATCCACATCTGCTTCTTGCAGACTTCACGGATGCTTGTAACAAACTTTTTAATTTTGCCACACATAATAGCAACACAATTATTGCTGGTGACTTCAATGCACGGTCTTTATCTTTTGGTGACACATTATCGTCCCTTAAAGGTACCATACTAGAGAACTTCCTGAGTACTACAAAAGTCCTAATAATAACAAACATACTTTCTATAGGTATTTTGACAATAGTGAGACACATAGCAGTGTATTGGACTTAAATTTTCACAACGTCAGGTGTATAGACTAGTCGTGGGACACTTCCAACACTTATTTAGGCAAAAGCCATCATCATAGTTTTTCATTTACAAGAAATATTCAGCCCTATTCTTGAATCCATCGTAGAAAATCTACGAATACAACCCTCCGCTACGAATACGAAGAATTTGCTATCACACTGAACTCATGTGAAACCGAAAAAAGTGCTGCCAACATATAATGTCAAATTTTGGTTATTCGAAGTCAGCTGAGCGATTGTAAATAAAAAATTTAAATTTAAATTTTAGTTTAAAATTGCATTATATCATTTTTAAAAAAAGTTCAGTGCTTAAAATGGGTTCTATATCATTTGCAGCTTTGTTAGAAGAAAATGAGCAAGAAAGGTGTGATTTAAAAATTGCGGGGAGTCTTGAAATTAGAAGAGGCTATGTATGTGAAAGGATCCGTGTTTTAATGAACTTATAAAGGTTTTAAAAAATTGTGTTTTATAAAAACTTTCCGCCTAAACAAGGCTACGTTTACCTACGTGCTCGGTGTTATAAATGAAGGAAGTACACCGTTCGGTGGGCCATGTTCAATGAGTCCTATAATTCGCTTAACATCGGTAAAACTTTTTTTTTGCGGAAGGTAGCTATCAGCACGGAGTTGGAAAAGATTTTGACTTTCCGATGTGTCAGACCACATTTTCCAAAGTTTTGAAAGATGCCTTACTAATTTTCCAAACGCGGCTATGTCCACAATTGATATACTTAGATATGACCAACGAAGAGAAACGTAGCGTAAAAAGGGAGTTCTACGAAAAATATAGGTTTCAGGGTGTAATCATGTTTTATAGTTTTTGCAATAATTGTCATTATTATAAGACCCTTAAAAATTAAAATAAATATTTTAGTAATTTAATTTTAATTTAATTCTTTTAAGCCTTCTTCCAAATCTGTGAAGCTAAGTTGCCGATATGCATACGTGTTATAAAAGCATTATTTTTTTCCAGATAGTTGCATCTTTTGTTGGTGGCGCAATACTATTTGCAATGTTTTCCCAAAATTTTTTAACCTCCTCAGTTGGGCACTTTGTAAAGCCTAGCGCCATTTCAGGGTGCTGCTGCAATAGGTCAAGTAAGCAGGAACATTGTTGGCGAGATGTGACAATTTTTGACCTATTATAACAATAGATTGTAATTAAATTAGTATACATATCACTTTTAATAATATACTTATATTTTATTTGTTTAATATCCCTTTTTATTCTGAATTTTTAATGATTTTACTTTTTCCCGCAAACTGATACGCGTCGTAGAAAATTTGTACGAAACTCTACGATTTCACAGTTCGAGTGTGTTCAGTGAAGGCTTTCTACGAATTTCGAACTTACGATGGATTCAGGAAACGTACTTTCGTAGAATTTACGAAAATCGAGTATACGATGGATTCAAGAATAGGGCTGATTACAACCCCAATTTGCAACCTTTACATCCACCAAAAAACTGAAGGAAAATATCGAAACCTTAAATCTGAATTCCTGCTATGAAGACATTTCCCAGGTGTGTTGCTGTAAATGCTCTTTGGTCTCCCAAGGTTTTCTGGAATAACTCTCTGGCATCTCTCTTTAGAAGAATGAAAGCGGCGCGTGTAAAACTTAGTAGATACTGTACCGTAGAGCAAACAACGGCGTTTTATACATCTTGTGCGGTAATTACCCACCGACGTGTGCCGTACGTACGGACGTTGGTCGTACGAAACACGTTTGACCGAACCCTCAAGCCCGTACGAATCAATGTGTGCGGCTGTGTACATGTACATAAGATATTTGTGTGTGTATTGTTTACAGATAAGCACTGTTGCCATTGAACATTTTGCATGCATGCTTATGGAAACATCAACTTTTTCCAAGTTAATTTTTGATGTTATAAAAGGCTGGAATTAATATTAAATAAATATAAATAGATTACATATTTATAATCTGCACTTTTACATAATTATTTCGAATTATTTTCACAATTTTTCAAACTTTAATTAGGTGTTTTTGCATAAAACTGCAAACGGTCAAAAATTAGCGCACAAAAGTTTACTAGGCAACTATGTCTAGTGAGAGAGTGATCAGCTGACACGTTCATACGGAAAAAATCAAAATTGTTTTGATTTCTACGTTCCGGTCTACGTACGTACGGGCGTTGCACGTCGGTGAGTTTTCGTTTAAATTGCACACTCATAAGATAGTTCGTGTCAGCTGACACGTTTTTTCTACGTACGTTCGTGAGTAACCACGGCTTTAAGATGGTGAGCAACTCACAAAGATAGCCTGCGCTCTTTGTTTAATGAATGTTTCAGTCTGCAATGAGCAATTGGCGTGTCAACATCGAGTGTTATGCGGCAGTTACTCACGAACGTACGTACCAAAAACGTGTCAGCTGACACGACCTATCTTATGAGTGTACAATGTAAACGAAAAGTCATCGACGTGCAACGCCCGTACGTACGTAGCCCGGAACGTAGAAATTAAAACAATTTTGATTTTTTCCGTAAGAACGTGTCAACTGATCGCTCTCTCACTAGACAGAGTTGCCTAGTAAACCTTTGTGCGCTGATTTTTGACCGTTTGCAGTTTTATGCAAAAACACCTAATTAAAGTTTGAATAATTGTGAAAATAATTCGAATAATTATGTAAAAGTGCAGATTATAAATATGTAATCTATTTATATTTATTAATTATTGTAACGAATTTACTTGCAAATCCTCTTATTTGCTCTTTTTTAAGTTCGTATCACTAAACTGTTGAATAAATAACTCCAATATTGAATAATGGAAAAATGGCCTTTATTAAAGTACTTCACAATAACAGTTATACTTTGCAACTACCTCGCTTAATAACCAAACTGATAGCTTAAATGAAACTGACTTTCAAACTAATACTGCTATGGCTCGCTAGCTAGCGTCTTAATCGATAACTGCTTGATAGCTCAACTCAAACTGAATTCCATTTGCTGCCTTTTATACTCTCTGATTTCAACGCTCGCATCTTCTAGGCGCTTCCAGAATCTACTAGTTGCCATCAGCTCTCAAACTTCCCAGCTGTAACTACAATTGCACGATTTTAAAGCTTCTCTCATTGCATACTTTCAGGAGTAACTCAGATATATGCATGTGTTTGTGCATTGTGTCTCCGCAGCTCGTATACGTACATGGTACATATGTGTAGACGCGATTATTGTTTCGTTTATGTAGATACATAATGAATGACTTATTGATGTGAATTCACGTCACTGCTTAGCATCGGCTTAGAGATAGCAGCACCCCTTAGTTTTTCTAATATTCGTTACACTGCCCTTCACCTAAGTCTGATCGTCCCGATCAGACGAATCTCTCGATCTAAACGCCGCTAGCATCTCCAAATGTAACACTCTTCTACTCCGTGGTTTCCCAGTGGTTTGTATGCGGTAGATGGTATCACTGATATTCTTCACAACTTTGTACGGGCCTTCCCAACTGCACCGAATCTTGGATGGAACACCTTTCCGCCGGTGAGGTTGTATAAATCTCCTCCAAGAAACCTTCCGAATCTTTGTTCTCATTGTACCTGCGTTTCATCTTACTACTCATTATTCTGGATCGTTCCCTCGCACTCTGTTGCTTTGCCAATGAAGAACTACTTTGTAGAGTTTGTTCTTGATGGATTGGCTTCACATACTCAGTATCGTTCCGACGTTTCCCAACAGAAGTGCGCGCTGGCTTGAAACCATCCTTGCTTTCTTTGTGGAAAATTCTTTTATTCATTTTAGTGCGTCCATCAGGTTTTGTCAATGCAAGTGTTTCTCTCGCAG
The DNA here is from genome assembly GCF_040869045.1 of Eurosta solidaginis. Lineage (NCBI taxonomy): Eukaryota > Metazoa > Arthropoda > Insecta > Diptera > Tephritidae > Eurosta > Eurosta solidaginis. Next base: position 103,544,791 of record NC_090322.1, on the reverse strand, counting down.
GTTCTTTTGATTTCGCTTTATTTAAACCGTTGTGTCATGTACTGCCGATCGGTAGGCCATCAAGATAATAATATGTGTGTATCCCAGTCCTTATGGTACTTGTCTACTACTTTCCTTAAATGCTCCTCCAATGTTCTATTTAAACGTTCCACCATACCATCGGACTGAGGATGCAATGCAGTTGTCCGTGTTTTTCGAATGCCCAACTTCTTGCACATTTCTTGGAACACAGCTGATTCAAAATTCCTGCCTTGGTCAGAATGTAACTCCATTGGTGCACCATACCTTGCAACCCATTCGTTTTTAACCACTCCTGCTACTGTTTCTGTTTCTTGGTTTGGGATTGGGTATACCTCTGGCCATTTACTGAAAGAATCCATAACCACCAGTACGTATTTGTTTCCGCGGTTGCTAGTAGGAAATGGACTTGCGACATCCATGGCGATCCTTTCAAATGGTGCACCTGAAATATACTGCTTCATTTGGCCATGACTTCGGGTTTTGAGCCCTTTCGCTATGTTGCATACCTCGCAGTTGGCAATCCACTCGGTGACCGACTGACGGCAACCAACCCAATAGAATCTCTGCTTAATTTCGAGTGTCTTCGTGATTCCAAGATGACCTCCACTTGGATCATTGTGCAGCCCGCTGAGCACGTCAGGAATCCTCTTTCTGGGAACAACTATCAGTTTCTTCTTGCATTGACCATCCTCACTCTCCCATACTCGATGCAAGCAACCGGATATCAATTCTTAACTGTTCCACTGTGCCCAATATGACTTCGCAATAGGATTCTCTGCTGACATCTCCTCTCTGCTTGGTCTTTCGTTTCGTTCGAGCCCTTGCATAACATGTGACAGATCTGTATCTTCTAGCTGACAATTTCTTAGTTGTTCCTTGTCCCATTCATCCGTACGTGTTATAGTCATTAGCCGGACATCTATAATGTCTTCTTTAGCCTCGGCCTTTGAATAGTGCTTGCATTCCAAACTACATGGTCTTCGTGACATTGCATCGGCATTTCTAAGGGTACTACCTTTCCGATGCTCAATGGAAAAGTCATAGCTTTGTAGTCGCTCGATCCACCGTGCCAATTGTCCTTCCGGATTACGGAACTGCAGAAGCCATTTCAACGCTGCGTGATCTGTCCTGACACGGAATCGCTGGCCGTAGAGGTATTTGTGAAAATGTTTAATGCACTCTAATAATGCCAACAGCACTCTCCGCGTAACACAGTAGTTCCTCTCTAGTTTTCTAATTTAACGGCTGTAATATGCAACTACCTTCTCCTGTCCTTCGACCAGTTGTGATAAAACGCCTCCTATAGCATATCCACTCTCATCTGTATCTAGAATAAATGTTGCTCCTGGAATCGGATATGCTAACATTGGGGCAGTGCACAAACGCCCCTTCAATGTTTGGAAAGCCACTTCTTGCTCCTTCTTCCATTCAAAAGCTTTGTTTTTTCTTGTAAGCTCATGGAGACTATGGGCTACGCTGGAAAAATTTGGTACAAATCGACGGTAATATGTGCACAGCCCAAGGAAACTCCTCAATTCATGCAGATTATGTGGTTGTTGTTGTTGTAGCAGTGCTTCGCCCCACCTAACAGCCGCGACCGATCACAGATTGTCAATCAATATCCTCTAACGGGAGTTCAAGGAAACTTGCTGTTTCAACAGGGGTGGACCATAAGGAAAGGGGTCTTAGAGGCGTTTTTTCCACATTACAATTAAAGAGATGGTTGGTGTCATGTGGGGACACATTGCAAGCGGGGCATACATTTTGTATGTCGGGGTTGATTCTGGATAGGTAAGAGTTCAACCTGTTACAGTATCCAGAACGAAGTTGAGCCAGAGTGACTCGCGTTTCCCTGGGGAGTATGCGTTCCTCTTCCGCGAGTTTTGGATACTTTTCTTTGAGTACTGGATTCACCGGGCAATTCCCGTCATAAAGGTCCGACGCCTGTTTGTGGAGTTCACCATTGACCTGCTTGTGTTTTTTCGCTTCATACGGCTGGGTTCTCAGGTGCCGTATTTCCTCAAAATGCTTACGGAGATGACTGCTTAAGCCCCAAGGCGGTGCTGGCTCATAAATCAGATGTCTGTTGGGATGCCCAGGTTTCTGGGTATTTAACGGGAACTGTTTGGTCAGCATCTCGTTTCTCTCCCTGATGGGGAGTATTCTCGCCTCATTATGCAGATGGTGTTCTGGGGACATAAGTAGACAGCCCGTGGCAATTCTGAGAGCAGTATTTTGGCAGGCCTGTAACTTCTTCCAGTGGGTAATTTTTAGGCTTGGCGACCATATAGGTGACGCGTAGCACGTAATCGGCTGGCTAATTGCTTTGTATGTAGTCATGAGCGTTTCTTTATCTTTTCCCCAGGTACTGCCAGCAAGGGATTTGAGGATTTTGTTACGGCTCTGAATTCTCGGAACAATTGCGGCTGCGTGCTCAGAAAAATGTAGATACTGATCAAACGCCACACCCAAGATTTTGGGGTGTAGGACAGTCGGTAGCATAGTGCCATCGACGTGGATGTTCAAAATGGTCGACATTTGGGACGTCCATGTTGTAAATAAGGTCGCGGAAGATTTAGTCGGTGATAATGCCAGGTTTCGCGAGGCGAAAAACTGGAGAGATCAGGGAGGTAGCCGTTTATTTTATTGCATAGCTCATCGATCTGTGGGCCTGGGCCTGGGGCCATTACTATGCAGTCATCGACGAAGGAAACGATTGTGACTCCTTCCGGTGGTGAAGGTAGCTTAGATATGTAGAAATTAAACAAAAGTGGGGATAGGACACCACCCTGTGGCACCCCTTGTTTAATTCTCCTTGGTTTTGATGTTTCGTTTCTAAATTGCACCGATGCCTGCCGACCACCCATATAATTTGCGGTCCACCTTTTAAGACATGGGGGAAGGGTAGACCCTTCCAGGTCTTGCAGTAACGAGCCATGGTTGACCGTGTCAAAGGCTTTTGATAGGTCTAGGGCTACGAGTACTGTTCTATGGTGGGGGTTTTGACTTAAACCGCAATTTATCTGGGTGCTAATGGCATTTAGCGCAGAGGTAGTGCTATGGAGTTTTATGAAGCCATGCTGATGAGAGGCTAGCTGCAAATTTGCTTGGAAATAAGGGAGCAAAATAGCTTCGAGCGTCTTTGCCACTGGCGATAGGAGAGATATCGGACGATACGACTCTCCTATGTTAGCTGGTTTACCAGGCTTTAGTAGCGGGACCACCTTCGCCATTTTGCATTTCTCGAGTATGACAAAGGTGGAAAGAGATAGGTTGAAGACCTGCTCTAAATATTTGAAACCCTCTTTCCCTAGGCTTTTAAGCATCGGCATGGCTATGCCGTCTCGGCCCACTGCTTTGGATGGTTTAGCGCGACCAATGGCGTCCTCAACCTCTTTAGCGGTGATGGTGATTGGTGACGCGCTGAATTTGTGTTTATGTGCGTGTCTGTTGGCCCTCCGTCTATCTTTGTCGACCGTAGAATGCATTATATATTGTCGGCAGAAAGCGCTCGCGCATTTTTTCGCATCCGACAGCACTTTGTCGCCAAAGGCGATGGAAACTTTGTCTTTGTGCTTAGTCGGATTCGATAGGGACTTTACGGTGGACCAAAGTTTACCCACACCGGTAGAGAGGTTACAACCTCTTAGGTGCTCCTCCCATTTCGCCCGCTTGTGTTCATCCACAAGCAATCTGATGAGTAGGTTTATATCCCTTATTTGGGGGTCGCCTGGATCAAGCTGCCTTATAAGGTCACGGTCTCTCGCTAAATTTGCGGCCTCCGCCGGGAAGTGGGGCCGGATTTCGGGAATTCTCCCGGCGGGAATGAAACGTGCCGAGGCAGATTCAATGACCTTGCTGAAGGTACGCTCCCCTTGGCGGGCATCAGTCGGGATAGGGAGGGCAGCAAAGAGGTTGTCTGTAAAAGATGTATATTCTTCTCACTTTCCTTTTTTAAAGTTTATGAAAGTGCGTTTTTTGGTGACGATGAAGTCGGCGGTACTCCTGCTGCAAGGAGCTGCTGGGAGGATGACAATTTGTGGGAGGGACGCAACAAATTAAATGGGGTTACACTGAGATGACAGTTCTTGGTCGAGAAAAATCCCGAGTCGCTCCGGTACATAGAACCGACTGCCTTGGGAAGCGCAGATTCTGTGGTCTTGGCCAATCCTTACTGCCTCTATCTTTTCCTATCTTTTCGTTCGCTGTACGGATACCTTCTGTCGTTACCTTGTGACCCAAATAATTTACTCCCGTTTTAAACAGCGCACACTTTTTGGGACTTAGCTTCAGGCCAGCGCCAGCTATTCTCTGGAAAACTTCATCTAAGTTTTTAAGATGTTCATCAAAGTTCTTGCCCAATACGATGATGTCGTCCTGGTACACCAAGCACGTTTTCCAATGTAGTCCTTTCAATACCTGATCCATCAATCTCTCGAAAGTAGCTGGCGCATTACATAATCCAAAGGGCATTACTGTAAATTGCCAAAGACCATCTCCGACGCTGAAGGCTGTTTTCTCTTTGTCTTCCTCCTTCACCTCCACTTGCCAGTAACCGCTTTTCAAGTCCAGTGTGGAAAACCATTCCGTACCAGATAGCGAGTCCAGAGTGTCGTCAATTCTTGGCAATGGGTAGCTATCCTTTTTCGTAACGTCATTCAACTTCCGGTAGTCCACGCAAAACCTCATTTTTCCATCCTTCTTCTTTACAAGTACTACCGGTGAGCCCCAGGGACTAGCTGATGGTTCGATGACGCCGCTGTCGCTCATTTCTTGTATAATTTGACTTACAACTTCCCGCTTCGCCAGTGGAACACTACGTGGAGCTTGACGTATCGGCCTCGCGTCTCCAGTGTCAATTTGATGTTTCACAACATTGGTGCGGCCTGGTTTGGAACCATCCTGGTCAAATATGTTTGCGTACTTTAGGAGCAGTTGCTTTGCCTTACTCTGATAATCTTCCTCTAGCCCCTCCGTCCATGCCGTGATGTCATTTGAAAGATCAGTATTACTAGATGAAACGTGTTCTTGGAGCTGTTCACAGTTAATAATTACTTCAGCCTCTTGGCATCTTCTCAAAATAGCTCCTTTGGTCAGTTTGAGTGGTGACTTGAACTCATTGAGTACTCTTACCGGAATACGTCCATCTTGTTTTGTCATAGCCAGGGTTTTTCTACAAGTATGTTCGGTGCTGATTTGTTTGCTGCTTCAACAACCCACAATTTCCATCAACCTTTGCTCAGATGACTGCTTCTGATTTTGGTGGTATTTGCTGACTCTCTTCCACCAGCACTCGTTGACTGCTGTAGCCTCTCTCGTAGCCGAAATTAAATGGCACATCCATGTTCTTATATTGCATCGCCTTGCTTTGCATATCGATTTTGATGCCTTGGTTGATTAAGAAGTCCACTCCAATTACGATTTCATCAACAATACCTGCCACTATAAAATTGTGTAATACCGTGACGTTCCCAATTGCTACTTCACATTCTACTTCTCCAATTACTTGGGTGTCCTCTCCCGTGGCTGTACGTAATCCTGCTCCAAGCAATGGTCTTATCTTTTTGTTGACTAAATCTGATCGAATGATGGAATGGGATGCACCGGTATCTACAGTTAGTAAACGTTCCTTTCCATCCTCATGTCCCCCAACAGTAAGATTGCTCGATCTTCTTCCAATCTGCGAGATAGAGATTGTGGGGCATTCAATTGCGGGAGCCAGCTGCCGCCCCTTGCGGCTGACTCGATTTAGTTTAACGATTGAGTGGTCTTGGAGATTTGCTCATCTCCTTCTGCTCTGCGTTTACGACCACCCACATTATTGGAACTGTTAGGGTTAGTGTTGCAATAAAGCGCAATATGCCCTGGCTTTCCACACTTAAAGCATTTGACTGCATCATTATTCTTCTGCTGAGTACCCTTCAATGCTTCCGAAATTGCGTCTACCCAGTCTGGCCTTTCCACTTCCACGCGATGAGCTTTGTACGCTAGCTTACTCAAAAGTGACGCTGTTTCTTGAGTCAGTGCATGGGATACCGTTTCTGCGAATGTAGGTTTTGGGTTTGCATATGTCGCTCGCTTCGTTTCTACGTCCCGTATGCCGTTTATAAAACTCTTTATGTTTACCCTCTCGGTGTACTCCACGGGTGCGTCCGCATTTGCCAAATGTGCCAACCTTTCAACATCCGAGGCAAACTCCTGCAAAGTCTCATTCGCTCTTTGGTGACGGTTTTGCAACTCAATTTGGAATATCTGTTTTTATGCTCGCTTCCATAACGTCTGTCGACAGCGGCCATCAATGCTTCATAGCTGTTCCGTTCGTACTCTGGAATAGTCTGTAAGATTTCGGCAGCTGGTCCTTTCAATGCTACGAAGAGTGCAGCAACTTTATCTTCAGCATTCCAGTTGTTCACTGTTGCGGTCTTCTCAAAATGTAGCTTAAAGACCTGGAAAAGAACAGACCCGTCAAAGGATGGTGTTTTTAACTTTTGATTGCTTGCTGAAACAGCTGGGCGATGTAATTGCAACTCCTGTATACGACCTCTCCAAGCATTCACCTCGGCTTCGATTTTTTCCTCAAACTGCGTTATTTTCTCGTCCATACGCGCTTCGAGTTTTGATAATATACGCCCCTCCTGCGCTTCGTGTTGTACTGTTATGCGTGCCTCTTGTTCTTTCAGTTGCGTTTCCATCTTTGATGTTATTCGTGTCTCTTGGGATTCCATCTGCGATGACATATACATTTCTGTTCTTCCAGTTGGGGTGCCATATATATCTTCTGTTCTTCCAATTGCGTTTCCATCTTGGATGTAATCTGTGTCGACATTTCTGACATACGCGTTTCTTGTGCTTCAATCTTCGATGTTATTCGTGTCTCTTGGGATTCCATCTGTGATGACATTGTCGATGTTTGAGCAGATATTGCAGCCAAAATCATGTTCAAGTCTGTGCTTGTAACTGTCTGCGATGTTTCGTTTTTCTCTCCAATTTTTGTTGTTGTCTCGTCCCCATCAGGATAAAAGACATACTCGTCCACATCAATTCCTTCTGCTTCCATTGCCTCTCGTAGCCGTGCCTGAATTTCGAGTTTAACGCCGCTTGTATTCAATCCACGACTCTCCAACTCCTTCAGTTGCTGGATCTTCAATTCACTGAACTTTGCCATGTCCTTGTTGTCCTCTGGAATTTATTCAACAATTCCTCTTCTGACACCAATTGTAACGAATTTACTTGCAAATCCTCTTATTTGCCCTTTTTCTAAGTTCGTATCACTAAACTGTTGAATAAATAACTCCAATATTGAATAATGGAAAAATGGTCTTTATTAAAGTACTTCACAATAACAGTTATACTTTGCAACTAGCTGGCCTAATAACCAAACTTATAGCTTAAATGAAACTGACTTTCGAACGAATACTGCTATGGCTCGCTAGATAGCGTCTTAATCGATAACTGCTTGATAGCTCAACTCAAACTGAATTCCAGCGCCTCTATATTTGCTGCCTTTTATACTCTCTGATTTTAACGTTCGCACCTTCTAGGCGCTTCCAGAATCTACTAGTTGCCATCAGCTCTCAAACTTCTCAGCTGTAACTACAATTGCACGATTTTATAGCTTCTCTCATTGCATACTTTCAGGAGTATCTCAGATATATGCATGTGTTTGTGCATTGTTTCTCCGCTGCTCGTATACGTACATGGTACATATGTGTAGACGCAATTATTGTTTCGTTTATGTAGATACATAATGATTGACTCTTTGATGAGAATTCACGTCACTGCTTAGCATCGGCTTAGAGATAGCAGCACCCCTTAGTTTTGCTAATATTCGTTACAATATTAATTCCAGCCTTTTACAACATCAAAAATTAAATTGGAAAAAGTTGATGTTTCCATAAGCATGTATGCAAAATGGTCAATGGCAACAGTGGTTATCTGTAAACAATACACACACAAATATATTATGTACATGTACACAGACGAACACATTGATTCCTACGGGCTTGTGGGTTCAGTCAAACGTGTTTCGTACGACAAACGTCCGTACGTACGGCAAACGTCGGTGGGTAATTGCCGCTTTAGCATCGCTACCCTTCAAAACAGGTACCCGTTACCTAATCGATTACTTAATCGTTACCAATAACTAGGTCAACAATTATCGTCTCAATGACTTTTACATTGCTGTCGTGAAAAAGGTAACGCATGCGCTCTCTCAAAATAGTGTACGTGTGAATCACTTTCTCGCTCTTACCTCTTGTGTTTTCGACATTCTTCTCGCTCGATGTTATTTACATTTTAAGTTACTTCATTAGGTATGTTTTCGATATCGCTAACCAAAACATATTCAACAACAACAACACGGGTAACTGGCCTATCGGTTACCCGTACCGATTACCTTCTGTCAATTCGCTTGTTATATGAATGAAACGCGTCCCTTTTGTTTAAATAATATTTTACTATGAATAAATTATGTATACAATGGTTTTTACAAATAATTTCCTTAATTTTCTAGTGAACCTTACATATGTGCATATTTATATGTACAAACTACATATGTAAAGACATAAACTCATTCGTAGTCGTGCCCTTTCTGAAACCATTTTGAGTTTCGAAGCTCACACTGATGGTGCTCAATTTTTCCTGCGCGGGTGGTGTTGTTAGTATCAGTTTGCATAGATATGAGTATTGTAGATATAATACCGGAATATATGCAGCCCCATTTCGTGCTATCAAAGTCGATTTGCAGGTCATGTTGAGCCTTTGAACTTGACCCTTTCCCATAATATGCGTGGTAGGGCTCTATATGTGATACTAAAAAGGCCGAGGGACAGTTGTCGCAGTTTTCTTGTAGTTTGAGCAAATGTACGTTCTTCTTACAGCCACAGCTGGAATATTGCTATGCCACATCGTCAAATCGAATTACCTAGAATGAAAAAGAAACGAACATCAGTAAGGATAGATAATAAGTTTTTAATATAACCGGAAGTGTTTAATAAATACAAGATACTCAAGGGGATTTCAGATAACCAGAATCAGGACCTGTAAAGTAAATTAAAGCGAGCCTCCACCATGCCAAGGCATCTTCCGGTAGCGGGGGTACCCGAAGATTATAACAAGGGATAATTGATAGATGTTGGGGTAATAGATAGTAAATTAGGCGTGCTACAAAAACAAAAACGAATAAATGCAGATGACTGTTTAATCCATTATGCGAAGTTCTTTGAATGGATGTGCAAATTGAAACGGGCAAAGTACTGCTAAAACTGCTTTCTCCGAGTAACCCGGGAACGAATTGGTATGACTACGTCTATTCTTCTTTAGCAGCAGTGCCGAGCACCAATTCCCTTTTGGACAGGAAAGTAAACGTTTGGTTGTCTGCAAGTTTATCATATGCCAGTACAGAACATACTCGTTTGCTGGATCTGAGCAGTACATATAATTTTCCCAGATTTTCTGGGCTCAGCGGGGGTATCCTCCTGAATGGTGCATGTGTACCCTGCTGCCTTGCCTGGCCGCTCACCCAACAACGCCAGGCACGACGGAACTTGCCTTGCGACGCCCAAAGTGCGCTCACGCTTCTCATGGCTCCAGCGGGTTAGTGGGCTTAGAGTATACCCGTAGTAGCTATGCCTGTCGTAAGAGGCTACTAAAATACCAAATTGATTCAAGGGGTTTTGTAGCGCAATCCTTTCAATGGGTTGCCAGCGCAATATATAGCCTCTCCAACCCAATTGTCAACGTCACCTACCTGTGGCGAATCCTGTTTCTTTAACAGCCGAGGCTCTGGCGACCTCATGTTCCTTATGGATCTACATTTGAAGGCGCTTAGTTAGCTGACATCGCTTACTTAACCTGTAGATTCTAAAGTAAAAACCAAAACACAAAATATAGGTTAGGTTGAAGTGGCCGGTTCATGAGGATCTCACATAAACTGAATGAGTCCGTAGTGTTACCAGAAGTTTGTTTTAACGACCAAGCTGAAAACCCTATCAAGAACCAGGACCTATGTTATAAAAAAACTCCGTCCTCTTGACAAATACTAGAAGCTTCCTAGGACTTAAGCCACTTGCTGCTTCTAGATCTGACAGCTTTATCACTCCTAATAGCTGGAGCCTTAGCCTGGCAAGTGCGGGGCACGATATTTCTCAGGGGGCCCGGTATTTCTCGGGGGGCCCGCGATTTAGAGGTACTAAGACATTTTTTTAATTCAGGAGAGTCTTTAGTTGTTCCATGTGCAAATTTTAAGCCGAATTTCAAATCAACGAATATTGATAATGATTTTTTACCTGGTCCCTCGAACAGTGAGGAGACAATAAAAACATCAAACAAAAATATATGTTTACATGAATCCGAAATCGTAAAGTTTTCGTGGTAACACTGATGAAGGTTCATCTTCAAAAAGCCTTCCAACAATACCACCAACCCTGTATCAAAGTCTAGATTATTTAAACGACTTCGATATCGGTACCGTGAATAATGAGTTTTTGCGATCTGAAGAAGTCAACGAAATAATTCGTCGAGGTCATCAAAAGTGCCCTGTTATTTTTCCACGTGATTGTCATGACGAGGCATTTCCTACCTCGTTGTTAAACAGAATCTTGCCAAATGGAGAGAAAGTGGAGCGTCACTGGTTGGTGTGGAGTGCCAGTAGCAATGCTTTTTATTGCCTACCATGTCGTCTGTTAAGCACCAATACTTTAAATTGACCTAAAATTTGTTGTCCTGGCGAATATTCAAAATTCCAGGTATGGAAGAAGCTATACGCTAAACTGCCATCACAAGAAAATACTGAAGATCACATTAAATGTTATATTCAATAGCGATCTTTACAAAACCTAATTCGAAAGGAGGCTACAATTGATACACTTATCAATGAACAGCTAATCACTGAAACTCAAAAGTGGAAAGAAATTTGAATTTTGGACACTATTTTTTTTTTTTCAAAAAGCGAAAGGATGGACATTTTTGGGCATCTAAGATCTCATAAGCCATTATGATCCGATACTTAGAGATCATTTGGAGAAAGTTAGGATTTCACAATAGCAGCACAAACGTTTACAAGTTCACTATCTTTCCCCAGACATTCAGAACGAGTTTATAGAAATTTGTGCAAAGCATGTGGGGGAAACTATATTAGATCAAGGCAAGAAAGCTAAGTATTTTGCTATTATAGTTGATGCTATGCTTGATGCTAGTCACATTGACTACGTTCATTTTGCGCTCACTCCATTTCAATTCGAAAGCAACAAATTTACAATTCCAGAACAGATTTTGGCTTTCGTGAATTGTAACCAAAAAACCTGCTCAGAAAATCGCTGATCTAATTTGCCATATATGATTGAAGATTGTCGTGCACAAGGGTACGATAACGGCGCCAATATGAAAGGAGCTTACAACGGAGCACGTCACATTCTCGACAAAAACTCGAATGCTGATTACTCGCCTTGTGCAACCCGCAGCTATGATAGCGTTTTCTTTTCTGGATAAAGTGTTACGCAAGCGTTGTTGTTCTATTCTAAAAAACCGGCAACGCCTTTACGGGGTATTTCGTTCTTTTGTGAAAATTCTTGCCTGCTCGCAACGCAAAAGCGTTACACTTTTACCCTGTATAAAATGGCGGTGTGGCAGTGCAACTTTGTGAAACTCTCAATTCGCTCTTAAGTTCCACATATACTCTGTTAATATGAGTGAATTTGGTGAGTTGCAATGTTCTTTGTATGCACTATAAATGTTGACCATTTTCTGGGGTAGGAGTAACTCTATTGTTGTTGTTGTTGTTGTTGTAGCGATAAGGTTGCTCCCCGAAGGCTTTGAGGAGTATTATCGATGTGATGGTCCTTTGCCGGAGACAGATCCGGTACGCTCCGGTACCACAGCACCTTTAAGGTGCTAGCCCGACCATCTCGGGAACGATTTATGTGACCACATTAAACCTTCAGGCCATCCCCTCCCTCCCCATCCCAAGATCCATGACGAGCTTGGGGTCGCCAGAACCTCGTCTGTTAGTGAAACAGGATTCGCCGCGGATAGGTGAGGTTGACAATTAGGTTTGGGGAAGCTATATATTGCGCTGGCAACCTGCAGGGTTGCGCTACACAGCCCCTGGAATCTGATATTTTAGTCCCCTCTTACGCATACGACAGGCATACCTACCGCGGGTATATTCTGACCCCCTAACCCGATGGGGTAGAGTATTACCATTTACTTAGGCAACAATTTATTTCAGAAAAGAAAACGCTATCAATTTATGTGGTGTTGATGCTGCAGAATGTTGTACGGCTGCAATTATTTTCTTCGGCAGCACTCCACAACGATGTGACATTCTCAAAAAAAATGTACCTAGCTCACTTCATAGTCTTTCAGCCAAAAGCCAAATTTGACTGCGCAAGCATACGGCGATGTTACCGGCATTCTCAAGTACATCAACAAGTTCGAATGTATCTTGCTGTCCTCAATTTGGTTCAAAACCCTACCATTAATGAAAGAAGCGTGGTCCTCCAAGCGAGAGACGCCACCACAGATGTTGAGGTCCAACATCTAGATGCCTTATTAGCTGATTTGAAGTTGATCAGGAACCAATGGGAAACAATTTTAAACGAATGCAAAATAGTTGCTATTCAATTGAACATCTCGCCAAAGTTTCCGGACATTCGAAAGAGAAAACCCAAAAGGCGTTCTGAAGATAATTTAAATGAGATGATTACGGATGATTCAGAGTCTGATTTCAAAAACAATACATTCTTGGTGATCGTTGATTCGGTAATCACTGGCATTACTGAACGATTTGCAGCTATGAGAAATTTGAACGAAAAGTTTTCCTTTTTGTGGCAATTTAAGACATGGATGAAACTACGGTTCGGGCGAGCGCAGCAAAATTTGTCGAAATATACAAGTCGGATATTTCTCAAAGCTTAGAATGTGAAATAGTTCACTTGAAACACATTTACGAAGCAAATTTTGATAAAGGTCTGTCACCATTGGAATTGCTAAATGCCGTCTATTTTCAAAATATGTATACAACTTTTGTATTGGTTTACGTACCTTTTGCACTTTACCTGTCACTGTATCTAGTGCAGAACGTTCCTTCAGCGTCCTTTCAAGAATGAAAGACTTTCATAGATCGTGTTCATCTAAAGAGCGAGTTTTAGGACTTGCCACGCTTTGTGTTGCATCCGTTTTGGCAAGACAGTTAAATTTTGATATTATTATAAAAAATGTTGCAGCGAAAAATGCAAGTAAAGCCACTCTTTGATATCCGAACATTCTATATTGAATAATTAAAATTTATAATCATCATTAAATTTATCAGAAATGTATGAAAATGTTACCAAATAACTAGAAAAGATTATCTGAAATAATATGTGGCTGTTAGAAGAGAATTTTATTTCTACGTTACAACAAAATAAAACAAATAGTAAATATTCCGTGTTAATTTTATTGTCAGCTCTTAGCCAAAAAACATTTAGTTGATGTGGCAAACATTTTTTTTGATGTAATCTATCAATAATGATTTATGAATGAAACGTCATTAATTCACGTTAATCAAATGTATTAGTGGATTTTTTATAGGGGGCCCGTAAATTTTTTTAGTCCCGGGCCCGGATTTTCTCTCTACGGCCCTAGTTCGAAGACGCCAGGGGGGATTGAAGCCAGAGTCTCCGGACCCAGAGCCAAAATATCAGTAGCTCTAAAAGCACATACGAGCAGCTTTCAAGCGGAAGTATTCGCCATATGTTGGTGCGCTAAGCTGAACCTTCAGCGCTGATACTCCAATGAAACAATTGCCATACTCAGTCAGACAGTCAGGCCCCACTAAAGGCAATTGTGGCGTTCGAAATAAAGTCAGCACTGGTCCTTTGGTGCACAACGTAGTACTGTTGCACTGGGTCCCAGGCCACAGGGGAGTACAGGGTAATGAGCAGGCGGACTCTAGTGTTTAGTTTGTTGCGGCCCTCCCACAAATTATCATCCTCCCAGCAGATCCATGCAACGGGTCTGCGCCATACTCTCCTCCTCCGGGAAGGTATCGAACCTAATCCGTGTCCTTCTCCTGACCCCGGTCATGAGAAATGGTTTTGCTGCGTTTGCCGAAAAAGAATCTTTTTAGGACGGTCATACTCTTGTCAGTGTGTCACGTGCAAGGGATGGTTGCATCGGACAGGTTGCTCTGGGATTGATCCCAAAACCCGACGTCCTCGTAACTTTTACAAATCTTTTGTGGCTTCTTGGTGTTCACGCCCTCATTACATTATGAGAAAATATGGCACCTGAGAACACAGCCGTATGAAGCTGAAAAACACAAGCAGGCCTGAGTGAACTCCACAAACAGGCGTCGGACCTCTATGCCAGGAATTGCCCGGTGAATCCTGTACTCAAAGAAAAAAACTAGCAGAGTAGGAACGCACTCTCCCTAAGGAAACGGGAGTCACTCTAGCCCAACTTCGATCTGGATACTGTAACAGGTTAAACTCTTACCTATCCAGAATCAACCCCGACATACAAAACATATGTCCTGCTTATAATGTGTCCCCACATAACACCAACCATCTCTTTAGCTGTATTGTGGAATCAACGCCTCTAACACTCCTCTCATTATGGTCCACCCCTGTTGAAACTTTCTGTTTCCTTGGACTCCCGTTAGAGGACATTGATGACAATTTGTGATCTGTCGCACCTATTGGATGGGGCGAAGCACTGCTACAACAAGAGCAGGCGGACAACCCGGAAAGAGAGGCAGAAACTGCATGACCCATCGATCCCGAGCCGTTCCTGTCAGTTGGCTCACAGGGGCATTTATTAGGAGAAGGGGGGAAAGAGAGAAGAACACTGGAGCAATACGCCAGGTTTGAGACAATCTAAGGTACTGTTTGGAAGTTATAGCACAAGTCGCTACAGGACAATAATAGACCTATCGAAAGATAACCGAAGAATCCCAAGAGCTTTCTTACAGGGCATTATAGACTGTGCAGCCGTATGCAGAAAGTGGGCATACTATCGAATAACACATGCCGATTTTGTGATCGATCAGCAGACAGCGGACCATATCCTCCAAAAATACGAAGCAATCTCAAAACGAAGGGCTAAGTTTATGGGCTCACCATGGCCAGTGCATTCCCACATTTAATACATTGAGGTACTAACCCGACCATCTCCGGACCTATTGATATGACTACATTGAACCTTCTAGGGATTGAATATTAATAATGACCGCAATGCAAAAGTCTGTTAAAATTTACCATTCTCCATAGAATGCTACATATATAACTTCCCACGTTTTGAATCAGTAATGAAAAGAGCAAAATTTACTAAAATTTTAACTGGTTGTGGGTAAGGTGTTGATGTCCTCTCTTAACGCAATGTAATGGCAACGGCGACGCAGGGAAAATAATAAAAATCCTATAAATCTACTGATCATAATTAATTAATACCTCCCTTTCTATGCAGTTGTATGCATACATACATATGGGTTTTGTTCTCCAAACGCTATTTAAAGAAATCAATTGGTATTTACATGAACTTCGAACTCTTTGGTATTTGCCTTCTTCAGTTGATTATCCACAAAAGCATGACAAATTATCACTAACAAATTCATACATGTTGTTTATATATTTAATATGGTAGGCAATTTACTTACCCTTTCTGGTGCGATGATCCTGGACAATCGGGCCTGACTAGACGAGATTTATTTCGCTTTAACATAGCGTGTTTAACGCGAACCATATCATATTAGGGCACAATTTCGATTATGCAACCAATCAAAGAAATGCCGTGCTTGTAATACTGCTATGATAGCAGCAGCAGCTCCCGGTGGCGGCACATAAACAACAGTTGCATGCGGATCAGTTGCATTTTTTGCTTCGGCTACCTATTCAATTTTAATTCACATTACATTATCTACTATTGCAATTTTTAATCAATATAAATCAATATAAATTACCGAAGCAAATACTGGCAAACCAAGATGCGTAGTTCCACCCTTTTTTGGGAAAATACATCCAACCAATTTTGTACTGTATTCCAAAGCATGTTGTTTGTGGAAAGTACCTTGTTTACCGGTAAATCCTTGGCAAATGACACGTGAATCTGCATTTAATTGTAGGTTTCTTGTTGTTTTGGCATATCCTGAGCTGAATCGCACCCCGGCAGAGATGATATATATTATATTTCATATTTCTTTATTCAGTCTATGATTTACAAGAATCTTACAGACTATATTAAACATTATTAAACATAAAATTTATTTACAGTAAAGTTAATTTAAAATGGAAAATAACATATTTTTAAAACTTCGACGAGATATCGAAAAATCAATACAATAATTATTATTGATTGAGTTAATAGCAATTAGAGCGCGAGTGATCGGGCCATTAAGTGCGTAATTAGATCTAAACTGGTCAATTACAAACATAGTATATTGGCGCAAATTCCGTGATGGAACATAAAAGTTCAAAGACTCTAACAGTATCGGGCAATCAATATTGCCATTAGAAATATCATAAATAAACATTATAGATGTAATTAATCTTCTACTTTCTAATGTATGCAGATTGATTAGCTTACACCTAGAGATATATGGAGGAAGAGGCAGATCGAAGTTTATATCGTATAAACAGTACTTCATGAATATTTTTTGCACACGTTCGACTCTCTTATTGTTTACCTCATAATAAGGACTCCATATTATGGAACCATACTCAAGCCTTGACCGTACAAAGGCATTGTATAATAGTTTTTTAGTATATGGATCCTTAAACTCGGATCCATTTCTTTTAATAAAGGCCAGTAAGGAATATACTTTGGGGATAATAAAATTTAAGTGTTCGGTGAATGTAAAAGACGAATCAAATACAACAGCTAAATCCCGAATTTTATTTACCCTAAGTAACGGTTTATTAGAGACATAGTAAGACGAAATCAATTTATTACATAATTTGGAATAAGTTATGTAATAACATTTATTGGCATTCAACGCAAGCTTATTTTTACAGCACCACTCATTAAAATTATTTAACTCAGATTGTAGTATGATAGTATCAGACTCGTTCTTGATTCTGAAAAAAATTTTCAAATCATCAGCGTAAAGAAGATAATTGCATTGCTTGAAACAAGCACTTACATCATTGATAAAGATAATAAAGAAAAGTGGGCCAAGGATACTACCTTGGGGCACACCTGAGGTTGCTACGTAAGGAGATGACTTTACGTTGTCAATAACAACAAAATTTATCCTATTGGATAAGTATGAATAAATCCATTGTAAAAATGTTGAGTGGAAACCCATTTTTCGCAATTTAGCCACGAGAGCTTTGTGCGAAACTCTGTCAAAAGCTTTGGATATGTCCGTATATATGCAGTCAACTTGACAACCATGAGTAAAAGACGAGATGCAGTAATTCGAAAAAACGACCAGATTAGTTACTGTTGAACGCCCCGGAACGAAGCCATGCTGACATGGGCAAATATAACGCTTAACTGCGGACGATAATTTAAACATCACCGTTTTCTCAAAAAGTTTTGAAATCACGGGGATCTTCGATATTGGCCGATAGTTTGTAACGTCAATTTTACTACCACTTTTATGAATAGGTTGAATAAAAGTAATTTTCCATTCATCCCAAAAGATACCAGACTTTAATGATAAATTAAATATATGCAACAAGGGCTCTGCAACGGAAGCTACACATTGCTTCAGGAAAAAAGATGAAAATTCTTGATAATCACATTGCTTGGAGCTCTTGATCGTCTGAATACTTAAGATAATATCATCAATATCTAGAACTAATGAGGAGAAGTCGAAACAAGACGTTATCCCATTCAACATATCCCCGTCGTCATTCCACAGATCATCAATAGCAAAGTTTGCTTTAAAAAATTCTCAAACAAATTGGCTGAATCACTAGACGATGATGAATTCTTGCCCTTGTAAGACACAGACACCGGTATTGTTGAAACCGATTGTTTGGAGCGAATGAAATTCCAAAACGATTTAGGATTCGATTTGATATTATTTTCGAAATTGAGAATATATCGATTGTACAGAAACTTATCAAGACAATTAAACTCCTTCGCGTAATTCAGATATTGTTGCTTGAGTTCGGGACTTCCTGATTTTTTAAAAAGTTTATGATATTTACTACGCAAATTTTTTAGAGTCTTTAAGCTTTTGGTATACCACGGCAACTTGTAAACCCTTGCCGGGAAACGAGGAATATTAAAATTTTTTTTATTATTTAAAAATACACATTCGTATGAATGAAAAGCAGAGAGTAAATAATGTTGTCTAGGCCATCCCACCGATTCTATACAACTTTCAGATTCTAAAAACGGATCTCGACACGCGTCTTTTGATACCACCTTTGTTTAGGTTGTGCACTGTCTTGAAAACGTTACCTTTTTTAGTTTTGGAAATCGAATCTTCCAATTCCAATTGGTGGCAAGAGGACTTGGCTGCCTCTAGTTAATGCGCCAGGTTAATTTAGAAGTGACTAAATAGCTAACACACGTCACACCTAAAAGCCCGTAGCACAAGCACTTTTTTAGTTTTTTAGTTTAATTACCACAATTATAGTTTTTCATCGTTTTAAAATGTTTCCCGGAATAATTAATAAATTGTCGTATTAATATGACGCTGTCATTTCTATGACAGCAAGAAATGTCGATGTGTTAGTGGAGAGCGAAAAAGCTTTGAATGTGTGGGTGAACTAGTTACCACCGTCTTGTAGGGTAGTTGCGCAGCGAAAAATATATGCACGTATTTACGTAAATACATTTTATTAATATGAATTAATTTAATATGTAAAAATGCAACAGGATCTAATAGAGAAATTGTAAATTTTATTTGAAAATAATACTAAAAATTCTCGAAAATTCGTTTTTAATTTTCGTTTAAGTTTCGTTTTGCCTTTTTTTCCCTGCCAGAGAATTGCATATTGTGCAACCACCCTTTTCTAAAAATAAATGCTTTTTCTCCTCAAAAAGTTTTAATTTTTTTGTTGCATTCAACTTATTTAAGTTTTTATGCGAACTTTCACAATGCTTGGTGTTATGTCCATACGTCGCTGAAAATGTTTTGTAGCATAAAACGCATTGAATTTGCCCCAAGGCGTTGGTCAACATAATATATTCGCTTGCCATTGTGCGCATCAATAATTTATTATTTATTGCGTGCTTAGCCGTTGCAGTCTAATACTGTTTTTACACAGACGGCTTATTGAATAATAAATGCAGTTTTCTACATTAAGACGCTTATTGAGCTCAATCTTCCCTACAAAATTCGAATCTATAATTATTTCATTAGTAGCTAATCGAATGCCTAATGAAGTCAAAAGAACAATGCAACTCTGTTGGGAGTGTTCAGTTTCTTAGTTTGTGGTGTGCTCAGTGCTTAATAATGTCATTTGTCAAAGCAAATTTCATTGTCTGCATGGCGGAACGATACAAGGTGGCCGCATCGAACAGCTGATTATAACCTTTTTTTATTTGATTTGATACATCAACTTCTGGCGCAGTACGATTTTGACATTTGTCCATCGAATTTACAAAAACAAAGTTCGTGGAATTCTTATTTATGTATGTAGGTATGTCACCATGCTGCCACCTTGTATCGTTCCCCCATGATTTTCTGTCATATAACATTGTCATTTTATTCGCTTGACATTTCATCCTTCATACTAATCGAGCAGTTACTTCTGTGTGAAAGCAAAAAATTTACGATTTCATTAGAAGGTGAAATGAGATCATTAAGTTTCTGTGTGAAAACAGTATAACAAGCGAATGATCAGTGAATCAATTGGTTCGTCCGATCAAAGCGCTCTCACTAATACATCCACACAACATTTTTTCCGACACTTGCCGTAGACTAGCGATCGACACATACGGGCACGGGCAACAGAGCGTGCAATAATTGCTCACTTGCTGACTAGGAGAGGGGGAAAGGAAAATGATTGGGAGGAGAAATTGAAAGCCGGCAGAACAGTGAGAGTGTATGTGGATTTGCTACCAGAGGCGCCAACAGGATTTCATGATGGATGTGGTAAAGTCTACGTTACATATATGTAAAGATTTTAGAGGGCTATTTATATAAGACACAGACGAAGGGGATTGATCTATCTCGCTATCCCTCCTGGCTATTTCACTGGTTAGAACATTTTTTGGCAGTGATGCCAGTGCCACACAAGTTTTTACAAATATGAGGGATTTGAACTAGGGGTGCCAATCCCGGGATCTCGGCAATGATGCACCTTTTTCGGTATTGATTCATCTTTTTCGAGTTAAGCTGTTGCAAACTAATGAATATCCAAATCCCGGGACTGATCCCGGTATCCCTGGATTGCAATACCCAGATCCCGAAAATCCCGGAATCATACAAATAGAAAAAATTGGCATCCCTAATTTGAACATAATAGGTTTTCGAATCCAATTTGGTAGAATGAAATCGTTATTAAATGTGATTCATTTACATATTTCGACAAGTGAAGTACTGAAATTGAAGTTACATACACTGTTACTTTAAAATAAATGATATTCTTCACTATACTGCCGTCTTTAACAAAAGGGCAAGAAAGTGAAATCAGAAAAAATTTAAGTACGAATTTTGCATTTGTTTTAACTTAATAAATTGTTTCATTGCCACACACTACCATCATGGTTTGTTAATCAAAAGCAGTAAAATGTGTTTTACTGCGTTTTCGATCTTTTTTTTGGTAAAAGTCTAGTTGAGGGATCGACTGCTAATACGCTACCAAAAATATCGAGAGAGGTGTCAAAAGACGCGTATTAATCTCAAGAAGAATAATGTGAAGGCGGAAAAGAAAAATAGATAATAGATAATTGTTTTTCTACTTACTATTCCAAAAACAAAATACAATTTTTCAAATTTAGAAAAATTAAAAAATAACAATAATTATCATTAGAAAAAAAAAAAAGTATTGTTCTGGCCTTGAGATCGAATCGAATCTTGAATAATTTATCAATAGGCCGAAACACAAACAATTTTTAATAAACCATGAGCACTTGGGAATGTCAAACAAAGTAATTGACAATAAACAAAAATCCAGCATTATCAGTGATTTGCACCAGATGGCGCAACACTGAATAAATATAGTTGGTAAAAGGGAATAGAAGTAGCAAATTTGCCAGTCAAACAAACCACCGCTGTATAGCTAAATGGTTAGCGCAGCATGCCTAAAGCGTACTGATGATGAAGGCTTAGCACCCTTCGAAATGGATCTATCTGCGCAGCTATGGCAGGTTGTCTGAAAAATTTTCTACTTACTATTCCAAAAACAAAATACAATTTTTCAAATTTAGAAAAATTAAAAAATAACAATAATCAAAAAAAAAATATTGTTCTGGCCTTCAGCTCGAATCGAACCTTGGATAATAGATAATAGAAAGATATTTGCAGTTGAAGTTGGCAATTTTCATGTGGTTGTTGTTGTGTTTTACCCACAAAAAAAATTGTGGGCGGCAGCCACAGTTATACCACATACCCGGACTTGGCATGGCGTAGCCCAGGGTTATTTTTTATAAGCGCGGCCAAAGGCCGCCAACGCAGAAAGGTGGCCTGCGCAAAAATACTATGGATCCCACCCCCGGTTTCGGAGGTACCCGCGGGTCTTTTTTCGGTTTTTCGTTAATATCTTTTGAACGAGTTAAAATTTAATACGCGTTTTTTAACACTTCTTTCGATATTTTTTGACGCGTATTAGCAGTCGACCCCTCAACTAGAATATTACTTTTTTTTGTAATAGCTTTATTTTTAATGTTTTTTCTTTGAAATCTGTTTAACAGTAAAATTGTATGGACTTTTATTGTAATGTTAAAATATTACATTACTATTTAAACCAAATTTCATGGAATAAAAGCAATAAAATTTATTTTATACTGCTTTTTTTCTTTATTATTAATGCTTATATAGCGGCGGGCCTTAAAATTGTGAGTCTTACCAAACTTTAATTCATGGTTAAAATACATCCAAATTTTTGTTATTATGTTTACCTAGGATAGGATAGGTTAGGTGGTAGCTGCCCTGATAAGGATATCTCACTTGGACAACACGAAGGTCCGTTGTGATACCACATACGATAAAGCTCCGAATGATACCGATCTCAACTTTGGATATATCCTCAGGAGATCCAAGTGAGTCGCGACCGAAGTACTTTCGCCTAGTTCTGGCAAAAGCTGGACAATCAAGCATAAAGTGATTTGGTGATTCCACCTCATCATCCTCCATACAGCTGCAGCAGGATGGAGTTTCCAGTATATTGAGACGTACCGCATGGATACCCATGGGACAGTGCCCTGTCAAAACCCCAATGACCATTGATAGGTGAGCCTTAGTGAACCCAATTATTTCAGCAGACCTCCTGCCATCCACTTTTGGCCAGAAAGATCTTGCTACCCTGCAAGACGTGGTATCCGCCCAACGTTTGCTGGGCTGATTCGAGGCCCAGCTATGGAGGAGCAATCCACAGGTGGCCAGCGGGATCCCGAAATCCCTACAGCCATCTTCATCCGGTTCAGTTGTACCGATGCGGGCTAAGAGATCCGCTTGACAGTTACCCGGGATATCACTATGGCCCGGGACCCAGATAATCTTAATTGTAAAATAATTCGATGCAATCGCAAGCGAGGCCAGGCACTCCCAGACCACCCTCGATCGCACTGTAGTTGAGCTCAAGGCTTTGATAGCCGCTTGGCTATCAGAGGTGATGTTAAATTTCCTAACCGTGGTAGCACTAGATAGCATTCCATCCACCGCATCCTCAATCGCAGCAATTTTCGCTTGGAATACACTGCAGTGATCAGCCAACTTAAACTTGCGGCTTAAATTTAGCTCTTGACAAAAGACCTCCCCACCAACCTTTCCATCCAGCTTTGACCCATCCGTGAACAAGTTAACCGGTCCCATGCCCCAGATAATTCCTCTTCCCCAATCCTCTCTCTCTGGAATAACTGGGGTGAAGGTTGTATAGGGAGCAGTTATCGGCATAGAGTAGTCCGTTCTGTCCGGGATGAAGTCGAAACTGGTAAGAAGGCTAGAGTGTCCGCGGTCAGAAACCCCATATCACATATCACGAAGCCTGACCAACGACCTTGCCGCGGCCGCCTTTCCCGCAACATCTACTGGGTATATGTTCAGCATGACGTTCAGTGCCAAGGTAGGTGTTGTTCTGAGAGCGCCACTGATACCGATCAGCGCCGTCCGTTGCACTGACACTAACATTTTTGAGGTGCTCGCCGTGTCCAGTGATTTCCACCAGACCAGCACCCCATATAGCAGAATCGGTTTGACCACCATCTCATAAAGCCAGTGTACTATTCTTGGCGAGAGTCCCCATCTCTTTCCGATAGCTCCTCTGCAGCAGTACAAGGCAATGGCGGCCTTCCTGGCCCGATCTTCCTCATTGGGTCTCCAGGACAGTTTCTTGTCCAAAACAATCCCCAAATATTTAACCCCATCAGAAAGTACCAACGGTACCCCTCCAATCGAGGGAGTTCTGAAATCGGGCATCTTATATCTCCTTGTGAAAAGGACCAATTCCGTTTTTCCCGGGTTGACCGCCAATCCACATGATTCAGCCCACCTAGCCACAGTATCCAGGTAGCCCTGCAGAACATCGCGCAGGGTGCCCAGAAATTTGCCTCTGACTAGGATAGCGAGGTCATCTGCATAGGCAACCACCCGACAACCATTGGCTTCCAGCTCCACAAGAAGCTCGTTGACTACCACAACCCAGAGGAGAGGAGATAGGACACCCCCCTGTGGCGTGCCCTGCACACCTTCCTCTTAATTATGGCCCCTCCCCACTCCGCTGCGACAATTCTGCCGCATAGAAGTTTGCTAATAAATTCAACCAGAGCCGCCTCGACTCCTAAACCCACCAGAGCTCTTTCGATTGCCCCCGGTAAGACATTGTTAAAAACTCCCTCGATGTATAGAAAGGCACCCAGAGCATACTCTTTGTGTTCTAGGGACCCCTCTATTTGCTCTACAATCGAATGGAGAGCCGTTTCCGTCGATCTGCCCTTGCAGTACGCATGCTGTGAAGCAGACAGTAACCCCCGAGGTATCATTTCCCGTAGGTACAGGTCAACCAACCGCTCAAACGTCTTAAGAAGAAACAACGAGAGACTGATTGGCCTGAAATTCTTAGGTGATACATGAGAGCTTCTGCCGCCCTTCGGAATAAAAATAACCCTAACCGTGTGCCAAGACTTCGAGATATAGTTAAGCCTGAGGCAGATAGTATATATGATGGCCAACCAGCGGCAGGAAATCCCCAAAGACCTTTGAAGCTGCGCAGGAACGATTCCATCCGGGCCCGGAGACTTATAGGGCTTGAACGACCCTATAGTCCAAGTTATTGGACTTTCCCGTATTGGAATGGCAGGCACTTCTGCATGGCCAACGACCGCCGACCATGCAGGCGAAGATCCCTGCGCAACTGGAACATCGGGAAAATGATTGTCCAGTAAAAGCCTTAGAGACTCCTCGCTACTCATCGACCAGTCCCCACCATCATCTCTCAGATACCCCAGAGGAGCGGAGTTCCTAGAGAGTATTTTTGTAAATCTCGCGGATTCATTGCAGCCTTCTACGTTTTCGCAGAAGCTTCGCCACGCATCTCGCTTGGCTATCCTTATTTCACATTTATAAATCCCCAGACTCACCTTATAGAGCTCCCAGTCCGAGGGTAATTTACTGGGTAATTTACTGGGATTCAAGGGGTTGTGTAGCGCAATATATAGCTTCTCCAACCCAATTGTCAACCTCACCTTCGAGCGGCGAATCCCGTTTCACTAACAGACGAGGCTCTGGCGACCCCAAGCTCCTCATGGAACTTGGGGGTGGGGAGGGAGGGATGGCCATATAAATCGTTCCCGAGATGGTCGGGCCAGCACCTTAATGGTGCTATGTTACCGGAGCGTATCGGATCTGTATCCGACAAAGGACCATCACATCGATAACACTCCCCAAAGCCTTCGCGGAGTAACCTAATCGCTACAACAACAACAACAACAGGGTAATTTACTCCTCCTGGCTCTGTTGAAGAGCCGCCGACTGGACGCTATTAGGTCGTCAAGAGAATCCGACCACCAGGTCGGCTTGCCCTTCCCCCTGTAAGTTTTCAATGGGCAGGACAGCTGAAAGGCGCTATTGCTTGCCGAGGTGAAGTTTTCCACCAGAACGTCCATCTCAGATTCGGACAGGCCCGAACTAATGATAGGCCCCGCAGGCAGTAGCTCTCCCAGCTTCCTACAATACAAGTCCCAGTTAGTACTTTTAGGGTTCCTAAAAGATATTTTACCGGGGCGTTCCTCGTTCACTGAGAACTGAATATATCGGTGATCAGAGAAGGATTGCTCGTTGAGAATCCTCCATCCAGATATTCGACCTTCCAGTTCTCTACTAATCAGGGTGAGGTCCATGACCTCCTCCCTTACCGCAGTAATAAAAGTCGGGTCATTCCCCCTATTACATATACAAAGTCCCTCATCTACAATAAAAGTAAATAAAGACTCACCTCTAGTGTTGGTATCCGAGCTTCCCCAAATGCTATGATGGGCATTAGCATCGGCACCGATGATCACGCCAACATCTCTCCGCCTTGCTGCAGCGGTGATTTCACCCAGTATCGCAGGTGGTGGTCCCTCTACGTCTCCGTGGGGCATGTACGCTGAGACCACCCACATTTCATTACTTCCTCGCTCGAGGCAGACCGTGGTTACGTCAGCATTGCTGAAATTAGAGAGAATAAAAGCTTTAATCTCTTTTTTAACAAGCACACATGATCTAGGCCTACTTGCCTCCCCATGCACCAAGGTGTTGAATTTTCCAGTCCTTAATCCAGAAATCTTACTGCCGTTACTACTCAGCCACGGCTCCTGGACAAGGACAATATCCACTCCGCCTTTTTCAAGGCAGAGCAACAAATTTGCGGAAGCCGCCTTAAAGTGCTGAAGATTGATTTGACGGATTTCCATCAAAAGCGCTCTTCTTCCGCACCCCATTCTTGGCGATTCGTATTAGTCTTGTCCATTCTAAAAAAGTCCTATGTTTATCTAGCACATAGTAAATTTTACCAAGTGGCGCAACTAACAGCTAATCGGTGAAATTCGCACATTCACACGCACAGTTCTCGACTCAGTTTCAAAAAAAACTTTAGATTATTTAGCTTAAATTTTAAAGTGAGATAATCCTTACCAATTGATATATATAGAATATATAAGGCGTTTTTGTCGTTATTAAAAGAATCTTTTCATTTATATTAAAGTCTTTATCATTTATTTTTGAACTTTATTTTAACAATTTCATGCGTTTTAAAGCATTTTCGTGCATATAAATACATGGTTGCATATACGTTTTTACATTACATTTCATACACGTTCGTATTTGCCATTCTCATTAGGGGGACTCATGAAAGCATATAAACTTATAAGGTGTAAAATTATATCAATTTACACACGCTGTTATATGAACGCACATAGTAATATTCTTGATAAACTTAATTGTTTATCAGCTGTATAATTGCAAACAAAAACCATTTTTGATTGTTATACAAATTAAAAAATACCAAGATTAAGTAAAAAATCAAAACTAAAACGTCTTTACTAAGATATACTTATAAAGGACTTGCTGATGTTGGAGATTTCTGATGAAAATGCCTTCTGTAATGTCTGCAAGGTTGCATTCCTTTGAGTTTACCGCGTTTACACAATGAAATGTGCGCGTAAATTTACACAAATTGTGTAAATGATTTTTCATACAAAATTTTACAGCTGGTTTACGCACTAGATAAATTTATACGTTTACACACTTTATAAGGTTACATGAGTCCCCCTATTGTTTCTAAATTCGTAAACAATGACTGCGGATATTCCGTGTGATTTTTCGAAAAAATGTATTATTTTTGTGAAATTTTATACTTAATCTGTAGTATTGTGGTAGTCAAAAAGCTTTTATGCAAAAATACTTAGCCTCACAACGCGACAATGTATTTCGTAACGTCAAAGAGGATAAATACAATAAGAGCCGTCACTCGTAATTTTGTGGCGAGTATCTCGCTGGAAATTGAAAAAATTGATCCCGAATGTTTTCTGAGAGGGACATCTTTAATTGTCTCGCATTTATCAATGCCGTGCAGGCCCCTTGTGCAACTGTGATCTTTGGAAAGAGAATTAAATAAATTAATTAAATACAGTCGAAAAATAAACACAAATACCCCACGAAAATGTATAGAAGACATTTATAAACATCTCGCCCAAAAAAAAAGTAGCGACTACCTCTCAGTATACATCGAGTAAATGCCAAAAAAAATAACGAGTGACGGCTCTTATTGTATTTATCCTCTTCGGTAACGTCGAAGACTTATATGTATATGTATTTGATATAGAAGCTTTCATTTGAGAACACGGTTGCCACTTCGGTCCATTCCCTTCCGCCCCTATATGGTCCGAAGGTCCCTTTTTCCCAATTTTGGTTCTTTTTCGGCACGGTTTTGGTACTTTTATTTCTTTTTCACTGAAACAAAAATTCAAAACACTGCTCAAAAAATTGCCACAAATCTATTACCCACATATAATTTTCAATTTACTCCAATGGAATTCTTACCACGAAAATTGCTCTATCAATAAAATGCACTTGGGAGATAATTTAGGCGAGGCATTAAAAATGAAGTGTTGAATGTTCGGACAAACACTTTGTCATTACTTTTTGATGAAACAACGCACTTATCAGAAAAAGACTTGTTTTAGTGTTTAGATATTTCGATTGGTATTCAATTATTATACAGTTGAAGACCTTTTAAGACGCTTCATTTTTAGTCTAAGTTCAAAACTCACACTGACTGAATCTAGGCTCTGGTATGAAGTTTAAACTGTGAGTGAAAATGAAAGCATCTATAAAAATGGCATTAAAACAATTGCTTAGTTTCATTTACGATTTATTGAGTTTGCAAAAACGCAAATTTTTTAACCGTTCCTTACTAAAACCTAACTGCGCTATACATTTTATATCATTGCAATCAAGCAAAACTAAATTCACAACGTTAGATTAGTGAAAGACATAGTCTTATCCTAAAAATTTGAAAATGTGATACCTAAAGGTACACTTTATTTTTGTTTGTGCAGTTTGAACTAAAGCCAAATGTCTCCTTTATTAAAATTTTATTTAGGAAACCCCTGAAACATCCTACAATTTTCGCTTTTTACAACAAATACGATACTCTAGTAACTTGCCGAATTGTTTGTATACCAATAAAATAAAACTAAAATTTGGTTCTGTTTTTTGAGGTCTGGTCCTTTTTTCGATAAATTTTGGTCCCAAATGACAATATTGTGTGGCAACTGTGTTTGGGAATGCACGTGGTAAGGTTGCATTTTTCCGAACTTAATTTTTTTTAAATATTGAAATAGTAGTATGCAAGCGACTGCCATAGTAGTAGACATGTACATGAATATTATGAACAAAGTTTAAAGCTAAAAAATGTCTTTGAAATATAATTTAAGAGAAGATGGAAACGAAGCGTAGCTTCATAGACGCGTATTAGGCACAGCATAAGCAATCTTGGGGTGTAGAGAGATCTTAGCTGCATGCCATATTTT
Organism: Eurosta solidaginis; assembly: GCF_040869045.1. Classification (NCBI taxonomy): domain Eukaryota; kingdom Metazoa; phylum Arthropoda; class Insecta; order Diptera; family Tephritidae; genus Eurosta; species Eurosta solidaginis. The sequence continues at coordinate 103,516,162 of NC_090322.1, read as the reverse complement.
GCAGGCGTCTACGAAGCTACGCCTCTTGTGTATCTTGCCTAAGTTCAACTTTTTAGGAGGTCTAACATTTTTAATTAATATTAATAAATAATACCTAAAGGAAATACGCTTAAGGTGACTTTTGCGTCGTTTTGACACTTGCGTTGCGCCTACATCAGACTTTAACACATGTGCTTTAATTGCTTCCATCCATAAGCATCGCAACGCCAACGTCAATGCAACACACAAATAATTAAAAACTTACGTTCTTCTTGAAGTTTCGCGTATTTTAGAAAAAAAAACGATTTTCTATCGTCGTTCAACTAAATAAAAAACATAATTTTGAATTCATGTCGATTTCGTGATCGATCAGGAGAGACGGTGGGACATATCCTCCTGGAACGCGACGCAATCTGATGAAGGCATAATAGATCAACGGTCGCAGTGCAATCCCCAATAAATTTTCTATCTATCATCATGTTATAAAAAATACATAGTTGCATTTCACTTTTCCTCATGTGACAGGGGAACTTTTAACGTCCGTTATTTTAAAGTAACCCTTATTTGACGAGTCACTGAACGATTTCTTTCAAATAAAGTGTTTGTTAGCGTTCACCGAAGATGGTGAAAACAGCCCCTGGAATTGTTAGCTTATATAGCCAAAGAAAGTTATGCATAAGTAAAATTTAGTCAGCACAAAACGAATAGTTAGAGAAAATTTTAAATATAATGCATATGTATAAAATGCATGCAATTTATGAAATCATTTTTATTATATAAAATTAGTTTGACATATCAGATTTGTCAATATTATTTTAGTCCTGCTACTTTTAACACATTTATAATATTTAAGAAGAACATTTAAGAATTAGAAACATGATTAATGCTTACATTAATACGTTTCATTTATTTTCATTGAGGAATAAGTTCGTAAAAATAAAAAGCACGTTTTTATAAAGTGCATGTAAAGCTCCATAGATAAAATGAGTAATAGAAGGAACATTGGTTTATATATTACATTTTTAAAATGAAAATCTCCTGCTAAAAAAGGAGCAAAACCTAACTACATGTTTTCATTTTCGTACTTAACTACACTCCCTTTTGTGATTCAGAATTTCGGGCAAAATTTCAAAAAACTCCGAACATCAATTCCTTCATTATATGACATCCGACTGCCTAGTCCACTGCCTTCCATTCTATTCGCAACATAAGCTCTATTTCAGCTGCCAAACTATATAGTAAACTTTTTTTTTTTTTTGGATTATTAGTTTCTTGGTTAAAGCTTAAGCTTATAAAACACCAGGTTATCCCTCCATTTGTGTTAATCCATAACACCATGTTATATATTCAAATTTTAATGTCTTTAAATTGTTGTACAGTTGCTCCACCAACACACAGGTAATACACTAAGGCCAGAACCATGTGCGTAGTTTTCTGCGTAATTAAGATTATTATATATTTAGATTTAATGGTTTACTCCAAGTACGATGAATTATATTTAGATTTAATGGTTTACTCCAAGTACGATAAATTTTAAGTTTTTCAACTATTTTTAATAATTTTTTGTCAATTCGATTCCCTCACTATACGCCATTTTGTTCTCAACCGCATGAATAGCGTCCTTTTATAGCACGCGGTTGGGTTGTGGGGAAACGCATAGTGTACAAGTACAAGTGTGTTGACTTCTTTCTGACAGGCACTCGCTTAAGTGAGCATAACGGGAAAATCTGGGTTGCCATTGTTGTTTCGGTTGAAAACGGTCAATTAGGGTTCTGTGCAGAGACGTAAAAGAATGAAACAGGGTTTATGTAGTCACAAAAGTGTTGCTCCTGTTCCACATTATTTTAATTTTATATCATGGCGAAAAGTGTTCAGTTCAGAGTTATTGATTTTCATTAAAAGGTTAATTTATTACGGGGGGTTACTCCTTTAAGTGTAAAAAGCAGAGAAAACGTAGAGGTTTTCAAATTATTGTGAACAACTTTTTAATTTGAATTTCTGTACACAAGTTCACTATATTTGTGTAACACAAGAATCTGAAGGTCAATTCCTTAACTATGAAAAACTGAAAAATGTACACTTATTGAAAACTCATTTGCACATGCCATTTACACTTTGAATTTAGTTGTGTTTTTATGCACAAAATTTTGAAACTAAAAAGAAAATTTTCATTTGTCAGAAAAATAAAGAAAAAACGGCCTAATGTCAAAAAACCCTATCGAAATACAACCTGGCTTGTTTGTTTTCAATGAACTACGTTTTATGTATGTTTGTTTAATGGTGTGTTCAGTTTATACTTATATTTAAGAATTCATGAGCTTAACACCGGCTTAAAATGTCTCAATTGTGTTGTTAGTGTAGAAATGAGAAAAACTGAATAAGCATGAAAACAATTACCAGCAGGATGGCCAGTGGTTAAAGGCTACTGCATTTGCACCATGTGATTCACGGTTCCCGGTGAAACCTTTGATAACATTACAAAATTGCCTGATGATGATTACGTTGGCGGTTTTCGAAATAGGTACATCGCAATATGCCAGTAAATGTTTCTTTCTTTTCAGTTTCTCTTAGAACTACGTTTTATTTTTCTTGTATTTCGTTCGTTTTTTTAAATATAGTTCACACACTTACATCAGTACTGAAACCTTATTGGCTTCCTCGACAAAAAATACAAGAGAAAATACAAGAACAATACATACAAAATAAAGTAGTGTCATATAGGAGTTTGATTTGTTTGCACTTACAGCCCCATTTTATTTGCAGGAGAGTTTCACAGCTACTAAAATTAAGGCGGATTTACACAGACGCTTTGGTTGTGTTGCATTCATTAATTCATCTGTCGGGAGAAGTATCGAAAAATTTACATAAATGCTGTAGTTGCGTGCCTACGCTTTGACAACGCCATACGAAAAACATTGAAACGCCGTACGTTATCTTTGCTTTGAAGCGAACAAAGCGTTTATATAATTTTGCCCTTATGTATTTGTGTAAACAGCCTTAGAAGTGAAATTTTTCCATGTTACACGTGTGGCGCTTTATATTTTGACTCTAATTTAAAAGATTTTGCTTTCCGTAAGTTTCCACATTTTTGCATGCTACAAATCTTCTAGTATTCTTATTTCCGCGAAAATATATGCAACTATTTCATCTGTAAATACTACAAAGTTTTATTAAACTATCAAATGCAACTTAGCTTGAAGTACTCTTACGTAACAAAAATGCAACTCTAGACCTGAGATTTGCATCAGGTGAGCGAGGCTGTTTGTAGTTTTGACGTTTATCGCTTAGTGAACACACTTGTATAGGTACACTATGGGGAAACGAACTTGACGCGACGACGTTACAACACGAAGTGCTATATAGTAAACAATGATCTAGCATCACTGTCTGTGAGTGATTAGCTGAAGCCAAACTACAGTTAGGGATGGAATGATACTAGTAAATACAAGTATCGATACTTTTGTTCCGATGCCAAGTAAATTTGTAATTGAATCTGTTGTGCCGAGTACTGAGTAGGTATCGATCTTTTATACAGAGTAATGAATTGGATCGAAACACAGATTTATCCAATGATTTATGACAGTAAAAGGGGAATATTTTGAATAAGGTACCACGATTTTCCAACTTTTTTTTCGAGGGGTCCCAAAAATCACCAAAATGGAATCCATAGCTCTAGGAAACTCTTAGTTTATGAAATATAAGCTTTTTAATTTCCAAATTTAGTAAAATTTGAACTTAAGTCCTGCACTTAAAATTCGGGTCGCACATGTCGATAGCGGTATCGAAAGACGCGTATTGGCATCAATATTCAGAATCCGAAAGCAGAAACTATATTTTTTATCTAGTTTAAAAGTTATTCACGGAAAACCGTCGATACTAATGTCGTTTTTTTCGTTGTTGCAATTAAACAAACGAAAACATATGAAGGTGGTGAATAGTGTTGCCAGCCCCGCAACAATACCTTTTTAACTTGGTAGAACATTATAAGGTGGTGGCACGTCAACATAAATGCAAGCAAATATACACTATCAATGTGTTTTGTTTTTGTAATTCTCTGAATAATTTGAAATTAGTGTATTTAATTTATCGAAACGCGAGATTTTTAAGTAAATATTAAAATTTTTTATGATAACAATTTAGAAAAAGGGACTTCAGTGCAGAATACATATATTTGTAAAAAAAAATAAAAAATCGGACTTTAGAGAGATTTTTATGCTGATTCCAACGTTATATTTCTTTTTTGGTGCAAATGAAAGGTTTGGGGGCAATTCCATATCAAAAGGCGAAATTATGAATTTTTCAAATCATTTCAAAATAACCCTTAGCCGATCCAACACCGGCTACGCCATGCACAGTAATTCTGCGTTGAACACCTTTAAAAAAATTACCCTTAACCGATCCGAAACCGGCAACAAGAAAACTAACATAAAGACTCACCTCCAAACAAAGCCGTCAAAGAGTTTTACAAAATCAAAATACATTGATAGGGTATGTTTGTTTGCATTTATGTCGACGTGCCACCACCTTATAATGTTCTACCAAGTTAAAAAGATATTGTTGCGGGACTGGCAACACTATTCACCACCTTCATATGTTTTCATTTGTTTAATTGCAACAACGAAAAAAACGACAATGGTATCGACGGGTTTTCCGCGAATAACTTTTAAACGAGATAAAAAAAATATAGCTTCTGCTTTCGGATTCTGAATCTTGATGCAAATACGCGTCTTTCGATACCGCTATTTTAAGTGTAGGACTTAAGTTGAAATTTTACTAAATTTGGAAATTAAAAAGCTTATATTTCATAAATTAAGAGTTTTCTAGAACTGCGGATTCCATTTTGGTGATTTTTAGGACCTCCTCTACCCCTAATAATCAACAAAAGGTTGAAAATCGTGGCACCTTATATAAAATCCAATCCAAGTAAAATTCAATGCAAGCGCGCGGCAACTTGGCACCAACGAGTGTGCGCATATGTTCGAGTACAGCCTGCAACGACCAATCTTTTAAAACTAATTTTATTAAATAAAATCACTTTATTAATTAAATTATTGTTTTTTTTTTTTTTAATTTTTAACAGTATAAACCCAGCGTCATAAAACTCCACACAACCATTTTGCCTGCCTCTGAATAAGCTAAAAAAAATATATATAGATATATAGACACATACGTACGTTGAAATTCTAATAAAAAATGACCTATATAAGTAAGTATCGATACTTTCAGGCCGATACTTACTTATATCGTTACTCTTTTTCGTTGCTATTGCAACACAAATCACAGCCCCAATATTGCGCATTGCGCATGTAAACAAAAGATCAGCTGTGTTTTATGGGCAATTTTTACGTCATTTTCCTTTAACTCATGTTTTTTCCTCTCTCTCATTCGCTCAAGCAGTCAAGTGTGACCTAGATGCGCAGAACGAAGCAATTTTGAACTCTTGAATGCGTAATCTTCTGTTATTTATTTGTGCTATTGCAAGTACTGGTATCGATACTTTCATGGTATCGTTTCATCCCTAATTACATACATATGTATATATTGCGCTCGTCACTTATTTCACACCCATATGGTGCAATGAGAGCGTGAGAGCAGGAAAATATCAATTGTGTTTGAGCGTTTGTTAGATACAGTGGGTACTTAAAGTAAAAGTGTTGAAGTGGTAAACATGTCAAAATCACGTGGAGCTAGTTCATGCAATCCGGAGTGGGAAAAAGTTTATTTATGCTGTGAGCACGAATCCCAGTGTCTGATATGCAAAAAGAATGTGGTATGTAAAGTGCATAACAGTAAGCGGCACTACGATGTGTTGCACAGCGCCAAATACGAAAAATATTAATGCGAAGAGAGGACGCCATATATTCAGTTTTAATATCAGGTGTGGAATATCATCCGGAAAATGTAAATATTTTAGTACATATGTGCATATATCAGTGAATAATTTGGTAAATATATAGGTAGTTGAACAGTGCAATCAGGGCGCGAAACGCGTGAGTTATGAAATAGATTTAGAATTAGTGCGCACAAATCACGCATTTCCTGATGGTGACGTTGTTAAAACTTGTTTGCTAAAAGCTGTCTGTTCCCTATCACCGGACTTACTTCCCAAGTACGAAAAAATATGTTTATCAAGGTCGACTGTAACTAGGCATATGGAAGAAATATCTAATAATTGCGAGCGTTAATTACGGCAGCGAATTGGTTCATTCATTTCTGCCTCATTAGCTGTGGACGAAAGTACTGATATTGCTAGTACTGCACAATGACATCACTGAAGAACTCCTCGATATAATTCCTATGAAGGGAACTACAAAAGGAGAAGATATTTTTAAATGTATTAAGGAATGTGCTCGTCGTATGAACATACAAAAAAGTTGTGTGTGTTGCAACAGATGGTGCAAAGTCAATGAAAGTGGCTTTATTGGAAGGCTGAAGCAAAAATTTAAAGACAGTAATATAAACGATAGTTTTGTAGGAATTCATTGTCTTATACACCAAGAAGCTATCTGTGCAAAATCACTAAAACTACCTAATGTGCTAAATATGGTTGTAAAATGTGTCAACCTTCTTCGGCATAACAGAGAGTTTAAAGACTTTTTGGAATCTGTAGAAAACCAGCATACGGATATACCTTATTACTAGGAAGCCCGTTGGGTGAGTCGAGGAGCCACACTAAAGAGATTTTATGAACTAAGAAAATACATTTACGTATTTTTGGATAGTTTTAAGTAAAACTTAATATAACAGTTTCTTAATGTCCCAATTTCGTTATTTCTTAGGAGCATAAACAATTGCTATTTCGCGAGCTTTTAGATAACGAATAGATAATGGACTTGGCCTTTTTGACGGATATTACGGAGCATTTGAACAGCTTGAACATGATTTTGCTTAGACGAAATCGTCTTATTATCGAAATGAGTGATGTAATTGATAGTTTTAAGAAAAAGTTAGTATTGTGGAGTGGGCAAATTTCAGAGCAAAATTTTTAATTTTTCCCTTGCCTTCGGGGAACACGATAAATATAAAAAAAGCAATTTATATATAAATTATCATTATTTGATTTTGATGGAAAAGGAATTCTCTGAACGATTTGCCGAGCTAGCACCATTGAATCATCATTTTGAGATTTTCATTTTTCCTTTCACTGTTGATGTTTTAATGCATCTTCACATATGCAAATGGAGCTAATTGATCTCCAATGTGACACGCGTTTGAAAGCAGTATGTAAAGAATCAAACATAATAAATTTCTACAAAGATCTTTGCGCAATACGTGCATTTGCAGCAAAAATTATTGATATGTTTGGAAGTACATATTCGTGTGAACAATTTTTTTCTACAATGAAACTCAATAAAACACAGAGAGACTCCATGCAGAAACATTTAGATGAAAAGATCAAAAGCTCTTCAAGTCGTAATTTTTGGAGCTCAGTTCGAGTGCACAAAAATCTGGCTAGCAATCCAGCTAGGAAAATATATTAGGACAATCCAAAAACCCTTGAGTTTTCGGGAACTTAAAAAACCATATTCCTTTCGAAGTGATCAGCTTTACTCAGTTCCCTTTGAACTTGAAGAGTTACTGTTGATCACCCTTTGCCGCTCCGCCTTGGGTGGCAGCACTGCAAATACATACACTATAAACTCAATTGAAATTGTAAAAAAATATGATGGATCATCGGCGAGTTTAGGGACTAACTATTTGAGTCTAGACGTGAGTGCACGAAAAACATAAGTGTAAAACACAACACATGATCATTATCATATAAAAATCATCAAAAGTATATCACAATCATCAGCCAATTAAACCAACCAAAACTTCAACATTTTTTTACAATCAAAGATTGCATCATAAATTTCAACATCATCCTCAAATTGCAACGTCGTTCAAGAGTGATATTAAAAGGAAATTAAAATAACATTTCAACACAATTAAAATTGCATAATCGATACCAACTTCATAAACATCTTTTCAACATCGAAATTGTGGGAACCATACAAATAAATTAAAACCAACTAAATAAAAATTGTTAACAAATAATAAACCTTAATAAACACCTCATTAAAAAATACTTCGTATACATTTTCATTTCATAGTTCGGCCACCAAATCGTAAAGCAGCTTTCAGCTTCAACAGTTTTTACACTTTTGTGAGAAGTTTACATGTTCGCACGCTTTTGCTAATAAATATTTTACAAGTCTTTTGTGCCGCGTCTAAGGAGGGTAAGCATTAATTTTGTAGTTTGCGCGCCTCGTCAACGAACAGCTCGATATCAATTTGAGTGCTCCGTCTAACGGAAAATTGCAAAACGTTAATAACTGAAAATTTATCACGCGAGTGCATGTCAGAAAGCAGTAGTTATTCGCTACGGAACCGAAGGGTAGAAGGCAGAAATAGCGGAACTGTGAACAACAACGAACAGCCGAACATGGAAGGTGCAGGCATCGATGATAATGTAAGTACAATTGTTGCCACGTTAAACGCTTTACGAACGCTTTAGACAGAGCACCGCAGAATTCCAAAGGGACACAATCAGGTTGCGAGAAGGTATGCAGTCACAAGCCGCCAGCATAGAGAACGCCAGCCAGCACAAAACGACAATCAAATGGTATATGTGGCTGATACTGATTCTCGCATAAAATTATACGACTTACCAACGTTTAGCGGAAATATTGACGATTGGCCAACTTCAAAGACACTACAGAGACATTCCATTATAATCATCGCCATAATTTAATGCGACTGCAAAAGTGCTTAACCGGACCGGCAAAAGAGGCAATGGCGTCCATGGTGATTCACCCGAACGATGTGCCGACAGTGAACTTGAGTTTAGGTTCGGTCGGCCCGACATTTTAGTAAAGCATCAGGTAAATCATCTACAAAATTTGCCGCTAATATTAGACAACAAAATCGAGAAAATGATACCGTTTTCATCTAAATTGCGAAACGTTGTTGCATTTTTGAAGTCAGCAAAGTGCCAACAACATGTATCGAACATAACTCTTTGAAATGAGTAAAATATTGACAGTTGTCAAACTTTGAAATGGTTTCTAAATTTCCACTAGCCAGACAATTCGACTGGGCGAAACACACAGCGACGATGCAATTAAACATTTTTCAGAGTGGCTCAGCGAACTGGCTATAGTAATTAGCTTAATGCCGACAATACACACAAATAGTAGACAGCAAACGCAACCGAATAATCCACGCCGCTTAATGCATATTGACCAAGCTAAAGAACATGGTGCGTGCAATAAATGCAATGGTAAACATACAATATCACAGTGCGGGTCTTTTAAAGCAATGGACGTTAACAGTCGATGGGAGTTAGTAAAAACTCAACAGCTCTGCTTCTCATGCTAGCGCAAGGGTCATGGCACATCTAAATGCCGTTTAAAACAAAAGTGTGACGTCAACGGATGCCGACGGTACCATCACCCATTACTCCACAATCCACGACACATCAAGGTACGCTAGAAAATGCCAATGTACAACCATTGTTGAATTGCCACGTAAAGCAACATTCCGAACAATTATTATTTAAGATGTTGTCAATTAATGGTCGCGTTTGTTACACGCGTATACGTTTACGTTTGCGCGTAAAAAACGCCTATTCTCGCTTAGATAATGCTTAGAAGACCCATCTAGCAGCAGTGGTTAAATAACTAGCCACAGAACAGGGTGTACCTAAAATCGGAGACACATACCCCTGTTGTATGGCTGTGTATAACATATAGTTCAATCAGTTGCGATGAATATTTGACACGCATAGAATACATAGAAATAGGGTAGAGGATGAAACATAGAAACATATTTCAGTTACATCTGAGTATAATGAGTATTGAAATTTAGTAGTACAAATTTTATGCGCAGCAATTTCAGAGGTGTATTTAAAGTTTGACGCTTAACAGTCCATATAAAGTTTAACCCTAACCGTCTATAGATGATAAAAAAAAAACAAAGCTAATGTGGTCCACATATCAAACGGGAGATAGTTGCGATGTTTGATGAAAGTTCGTCGATATCAATCATGGAAGCGAAAATTGTAGACATGATTAGCGCAAAAGGTGACCTGCAACCGCTTACGCTGCAATGGTACAATAATAAGGTAGTAACCGAACAGTATTGCAAAATAAATATCGAGGTTGAGAATTGTACATATAAGCACAAATTTGCGCTGAAAGATGTATACACTGTGAAGAATTTAAATTTGCCTGAGCAATCGTTTAATAAAGAGAATTTTTTGCATATGAAAGATTTACCATTCCCAAGTTATAATTTTGCAAAGCCAGCAATGCTAATTGGTCTTAAGAATGCTTACATCGGTGCCACTACAACAATCGTCCAAGCCGGCAACGATACTCCTTTGGCTGCCAAAACTCCGCTAGGTTGGGTAGCATATGGTCCGACAAACGTGCAGTCTGCTTCTAATCCTCATGTCCTGCATCTGAAGGAATATCGACAACTCCATGACCTCGTAAGTGTGTATCTAACAGCAGATACAGTTGGTACAAATCCGTCAGCAACACAATTAGAGTCAGACGAGGAAAAGCAAGTACGCCAGATATTGGAGAGAACCACTAAGCGACTCGATGAACCGTATGAAGATGGCCTCCTGTGGAAATTGTGTCCACCAAAATTGCCTAACAGCCGACCGATGGCCGAATGGTAGTAGAGCGGAAGATGAGAGACGACGTCGAGTTTTGCATGCGGTATAAATAAGAAATAAATAAGTACTTAAATAAAGCATACGCCGGCAAACTAAGCGAAGCCGTATTTAACGCACCATATACACATGTCTGGTATTTGCCCCACTTTGCGGTAGTCAATCCGTATAAGCCTGAGAAAATGCGAATCGTTTTTGATGCCGCCGCCAGCTTAGTAAACGTTTCACTGAATTCAGCACATTTAAGAGGCCCAGAACAAGCACAGCCATTGATACGAATTTTATTACAATTCGAAGCTCTGCCACGCCTTGTCTTGTTGTTTTGGTCCCAAATGACAATATTGTGTGGCAACCGAACTTAATTTTTTTTAAATATTGAAATAGTAGTATGCAAGCGGCTGCCATAGTAGTAGACATGTACATGAATATTATGAACAAAGTTTAAAGCTAAAAAAAATGTCTTTGAAATATAATTTAAGAGAAGATGGAAATGAAGCGTAGCTTCATAGAAGCGTATTAGGCACAGCATAAGCAATCTTGAGGTGTAGAGAGATCTTAGCTGCATGCCATATATTGCAGGCGTCTACGAAGCTACGCCTCTTGTGTATCTTCCCTAAGTTCAACTTTTTAGGAGATCTAACATTTTTAATTAATATTAATAAATAATACCTAAAGGAAATACGCTTAAGGTGACTTTTGCGTCGTTTTGGTCCTTGCGTTGCGTGTACATCTGACTTTGAACACATGTGCTTTAATTGCTCCCATCCATAAGCATCGCAACGCCAACGTCAATGCAACACACAAATAATTAAAAACTTACGTTCTTCTCGCATTTTAGAAAAAAAAAGATTTTCTATCGTCGTTCAACTAAATAAAAAACATAATTTTGAATTCATGTCAATTTCGGGATCGATCAGGAGAGACGGTGGGACATATCCTCCTGGAACGCGACGCAATCTGATGAAGGCACAATAGATCAACGGTCGCAGTGCAATCCCCAATAAATTTTCTATCTATCATCATGTTATAAAAATAGTTGCATTTCACTTTTCCTCATGTGACAGGGGAACTTTTAACGTCCGTTATTTTAAAGTAACCCTTATTTGACGAGTCACTGAACGATTTCTTTCAAATAAAGTGTTTGGTAGCGTTCACCGAAGATGGTGAAAACAGCCCCTGGAATTGTTAGCTATATAGCCAAAGAAAGTTATGCATAAGCAAAATTTAGTCAGCACAAAACGAATAGTTAGAGAAAATTTAAAATATAATGCATATGTATAAAATGCATTCAATTTCTGAAATCATTTTTATTATATAAAATTAGTTTGACATATCAGATTTGTCAATATTATTTTAGTCCTGCTACTTTTAACACATTTATAATATTTAAGAAGAACATTTAAGAATTAGAAACATGATTGATGCTTACATTAATACGTTTCATTTATTTTCATTGAGGAATAAGTTCGTAAAAATAAAAAGCACGTTTTTATAAAGTGCATGTAAAGCTCCATAGATAAAATGAGTAATAGAAGGAACATTGGTTTATATATTACATTTTTAAAATGAAAATCTCCTGCTAAAAAAGGAGCAAAACCTAACTACATGTTTTCATTTTCGTACTTAACTACACTCCCTTTTGTGATTCAGAATTTCGGGCAAAATTTCAAAAAACTCCGAACATCAATTCCTTCATTATATGACATCCGACTGCCTAGTCCACTGCCTTCCATTCTATTCGCAACATAAGCTCTATTTAAGCTGCCAAACTATATAGTAAACTTTTTTTTTTTTTTTGGATTATTAGTTTCTTGGTTAAAGCTTAAGCTTATAAAACACCAGGTTATCCCTCCATTTGTGTTAATCCATAACACCATGTTATATATTCAAATTTTAATGTCTTTAAATTGTTGTACAGTTGCTCCACCAACACACAGGTAATACACTAAGGCCAGAACCATGCGCGTAGTTTTCTGCGTAATTAAGATTATTATATATTTAGATTTAATGGTTTACTCCAAGTACGATGAATTATATTTAGATTTAATGGTTTACTCCAAGTACGATAAATTTTAAGTTTTTCAACTATTTTTAATATTTTTTTGTCAATTCGATTCCCTCACTATACGCCATTTTGTTCTCAACCGCATGAATAGCGTCCTTTTATAGCACGCGGTTGAGTTGTGGGGAAACGCATAGTGTACAAGTACAAGTGTGTTGACTTCTTTCTGACAGGCACTCGCTTAAGTGAGCATAACGGGAAAATCTGGGTTGCCATTGTTGTTTCGGTTGAAAACCGTCAATTAGGGTTCTGTGCAGAGACGTAAAAGAATGAAACAGGGTTTATGTAGTCACAAAAGTGTTGCTCCTGTTCCACATTATTTTAATTTTATATCATGGCGAAAAGTGTTCAGTTCAGAGTTATTGATTTTCATTAAAAGGTTAATTTATTACGGGGGGTTACTCCTTTAAGTGTAAAAAGCAGAGAAAACGTAGAGGTTTTCAAATTATTGTGAACAACTTTTTAATTTGAATTTCTGTACACAAGTTCACTATATTTGTGTAACACAAGAATCTGAAGGTCAATTCCTTAACTATGAAAAACTGAAAAATGTACACTTATTGAAAACTCATTTGCACATGCCATTTACACTTTGAATTTAGTTGTGTTTTTATGCACAAAATTTTGAAACTAAAAAGAAAATTTTCATTTGTCATAAAAATAAAGAAAAAACGGCCTAATGTCAAAAAACCCTATCGAAATACAACCTGGCTTGTTTGTTTTCAATGAACTACGTTTTATGTATGTTTGTTTAATGGTGTGTTCAGTTTATACTTATATTTAAGAATTCATGAGCTTAACACCGGCTTAAAATGTCTCAATTGTGTTGTTAGTGTAGAAATGAGAAAAACTGAATAAGCATGAAAACAAATACCAGCAGGATGGCCAGTGGTTAAAGGCTACTGCATTTGCACCATGTGATTCACGGTTCCCAGTGAAACCTTTGATAACATTACAAAATTGCCTGATGATGATTACGTTGGCGGTTTTCGAAATAGGTACATCGCAATATGCCAGTAAATGTTTCTTTCTTTTCAGTTTCTCTTAGAACTACGTTTTATTTTTCTTGTATTTCGTTAGTTTTTTTAAATATAGTTCACACACTTACATCAGTACTGAAACCTTATAGGCTTCCTCGACAAAAAATATAAGAGAAAATACAAGAACAATACATACAAAATAAAGTAGTGTCATATAGGAGTTTGATTTGTTTGCACTTACAGCCCCATTTTATTTGCAGGAGAGTTTCACAGCTACTAAAATTAAGGCGGATTTACACAGACGCTTTGGTTGTGTTGCATTCATTAATTCATCTGTCGGGAGAAGTATCGAAAAATGTACATAAATGCTGTGGTTGCGTGCCTACGCTTTGACAACGCCATACGAAAAACAATAAAACGCCGCACGTTATCTTTGCTTTGAAGCGAACAAAGCGTTTATATAATTTTGCCCTTATGTATTTGTGTAAACAGCCTTAGAAGTGAAATTTTTCCATATTACACGTGTGGCGCTTTATATTTTGACTCTAATTTAAATAAATTTTGCTTTCCTTATGTTTCCACATTTTTGCAGGCTACAAATCTTCTAGTATTCTTATTTCCGCGAAAATCTATGCAACTATTTCATATGTAAATACTACGAAGTTTTATTAAACTATCAAATGCAACTTAGCTTGAAGTACTCTTACGTACCAAAAATGCAACTCTAGACCTGAGATTTGCATGAGGTGAGCGAGGCTGTTTGTAGTTTTGACGTTTATCGCTTAGTGAACACACTTGTATAGGTCCACTATGGGGAAACGAACTTGACGCGACGACGTTACAACACGAAGTGCTATATAGTAAACAATGATCTAGCATCACTGTCTGTGAGTGATTAGCTGAAGCCAAACTACAGTTAGGGATGGAATGATACTAGTAAATACAAGTATCGATACTTTTGTTCCGATGCCAAGTAAATTTGTAATTGAATCTGTTGTGCCGAGTACTGAGTAGGTATCGATCTTTTATACAGAGTAATGAATTGGATCGAAACACAGATTTATCCAATGATTTATGACAGTAAAAGGGGAATATTTTGAATAAGGAACCACGATTTTCCAACTTTTTTTTCGAGGGGTAGAGGGGTCCCAAAAATCACCAAAATGGAATCCATAGCTCTAGGAAACTCTTAGTTTATGAAATATAAGCTTTTTAATTTCCAAATTTTGTAAAATTTGAACTTAAGTCCTGCACTTAAAATTCGGGTCGCACATGTCGATAGCGGTATCGAAAGACGCGTATTTGCATCAAGATTCAGAATCCGAAAGCAGAAACTATATTTTTTATCTCGTTTAAAAGTTATTCGCGGAAAACCCGTCGATACTAATGTCGTTTTTTTCGTTGTTGCAATTAAACAAACGAAAACATATGAAGGTGGTGAATAGTGTTGCCAGCCCCTCAACAATACTTTTTTAACTTGGTAGAACATTATAAAGTGGTGGCACGTCGACATAATTGCAAACAAACATACACTATCAATCTGTTTTGTTTTTGTAATTCTCTGAATAATTTGAAATTAGTGTATTTAATTTATCGAAACGCGAGATTTTTAAGTAAATATTAAAATTTTTTATGATAAGAATTTAGAAAAAGGGACTTAAGTGCAGAATACATATATTTGTAAAAAAAAAAATAAAAAATCGGACTTTCGAGGGATTTGTATGCTGATTCCAACGGTATATTTCTTTTTTGGAGCAAATGAAAGGTTTGGGGTAATTCCATGTCAAAAGGCGAAATTATGAATTTTTCAAATCATTTCAAAATAACCCTTAGCCGATCCAACACCGGCTACGCCATGCACAGTAATTCTGCGTTGAACACCTTTAAAAAAATTACCTTTAACCGATCCGAAACCGGCAACAAGAAAACTGACATAAAGACTCACCTCCAAACAAAGCCGTCAAAGAGTTTTACAAAATCAAAATACATTGATAGGGTATGTTTGTTTGCATTTATGTCGACGTGCCACCACCTTATAATGTTCTACCAAGTTAAAAAGATATTGTTGCGGGGCTGGCAACACTATTCACCACCTTCATATGTTTTCGTTTGTTTAATTGCAACAAAGAAAAAAACGACAATGGTATCGACGGGTTTTCCGCGAATAACTTTTAAACGAGATAAAAAATATAGCTTCTGCTTTCGGATTCTGAATCTTGATGCGTCTTTCGATACCGCTATCGACATGAGCGACCCGAATTTTAAGTGCAGGACTTAAGTTGAAATTTTACTAAATTTGGAAATTAAAAAGCTTATATTTCATAAACTAAGAGTTTTCTAGAACTGCGGATTCCATTTTGGTGATTTTTAGGACCTCCTCTACCCCTAATAATCAACAAAAGGTTGAAAATCGTGGCACCTTATATAAAATCCAATCCAAGTAAAATTCAATGCAAGCGCGCGGCAACTTGGCTGCAACGAGTGTGCGCATATGTTCGAGTACAGCCTGCAACGACCAATCTTTTAAAACTAATTTTATTAAATAAAATCACTTTATTAATTAAATTATTGTTTTTTTTTTTTTAATTTTTAACAGTATAAACCCAGCGTCATAGAAATCCACGCAACCAATTTGTCTGTCTCCGAAAAAGCTAAAAAAAAATATATAGATATATAGACACATACGTAAGTTGAAATTCTAATAAAAAGGACCTATATAAGTAAGTATCGATACTTTCAGGCCGATACTTACTTATATCGCTACTCTTTTTCGATGCTATTGCAACACAAATCACAGCCCCAATATGGCGCATTGCGCATGTAAACAAAAGATCAGCTGTGTTTTATGGGCAATTTTTACGTCATTTTCCTTTAACTCATGTTTTTTCCTCTCTCTCATTCTCTCAAGTAGTCAAGTGTGACGTAGATGCGCAGAACGAAGCAATTTTGAAGTCTTGAATGCGTAATCTTCTGTTATTTATTTGTGCTATTGCAAGTACTGGTATCGATACTTTCATGGTATCGTTTCATCCCTAATTACATACATATGTATATATTGCGCTCGCCACTTATTTCACACCCATATGGTGCAATGAGAGCGTGAGAGCAGGAAAATATCAATTGTGTTTGAGCGTTTGTTAGATACAGTGGGTACTTAAAGTAAAAGTGTTGAAGTGGTAAACATGTCAAAATCACGTGGAGCTAGTTCATGCAATCCTGAGTGGGAAAAAGTTTATTTATGCTGTGAGCACGAATCCCAGTGTCTGATATGCAAAAAGAATGTGGTATGTAAAGTGCATAACAGTAAGCGGCACTACGAATACGAAAAATATTAATGCGAAGAGAGGACGCCATATATTCAGTTTTAATATCAGGTGTGGAATATCATCCGGAAAATGTAAATATTTTAGTACATATGTGCATATATCAGTGAATTTGGTAAATATATAGGTAGTTCAACAGTGCTATAAAGGAGCGAAACGCGTGAGTTATGAAATAGCTTTAGAATTAGTGCGCACAAATCACGCATTTCCTGATGGTGACATTGTTAAAACTTGTTTGCTAAAAGCTGTCTGTTCCCTATCACCGGACTTACTTCCCAAGTACGAAAAAATATGTTTATCAAGGTCGACTGTAACTAGGCATATGGAAGAAATATCTAATAATTGCGAACGTTAATTACGGCAGCGAATTGGTTCATTCATTTCTGCCTCATTAGCTTTGGACGAAAGTACTGATATTGCTAGTACTGCACAACTGGCAATTTTTATACGTGGTGTCTATGTTGGTTTTGACATCACTGAAGAACTCCTCGATATAATTCCTATGAAGGGAACTACAAAAGGAGAAGATATTTTTAAATGTATTAAGGTGCTCGTCGTATGAACATACAATTGGAAAAAGTTGTGTGTGTTGCAACAGATGGTGCAAAGTCAATGAAAGTGGCTTTATTGGAAGGCTGAAGCAAAATTTTAAAGACAGTAATATAAACGATAGTTTTGTATGAATTCATTGTCTTATACACCAATAAGCTATCTGTGCAAAATCACTAAAACTACCTAATGTGCTAAATATGGTTGTAAAATGTGTCAACCATCTTCGGCATCACAGATAGTTTAAAGACTTTTTGGAATCTGTAGAAAACCAGCATACGGATATACCTTATTACTCGGAAGCCCGTTGGGTGAGTCGATGAGCCACACTAAAGAGATTTTATGAACTAAGAAAATACATTTACGTATTTTTGGTTAGTTTTAAGTAAAACTTAATATAACAGTTCCTTAATATCCCAATTTCGTTATTTCTTAGGAGCATAAACAATTGCTATTTCGCGAGCTTTTAGATAACGAATAGATAATGGACTTGGCCTTTTTGACGGATATTACGGAGCATTTGAACAGCTTGAACATGACTTTGCTAGACGAAATCGTCTTATTATCGAAATGAGTGATGCAATTGATAGTTTTAAGAAAAAGTGTGCGGGCAAATTTCAGAGCAAAATTTTTAATTTTTCCCTTGCCTTCGGGGAACACGATAAATATAAAAAAAGCAATTTATATATAAATTATCATTATTTGATTTTGATGGAAAAGGAATTCTCTGAACGATTTTCCGAGCTAGCACCATTGAATCATCATTTTGAGATTTTCATTTTTCCTTTCACTGTTGATGCTTTTAATCCATCTTCACATATGCAAATGGAGCTAATTGATCTCCAATGTGACACGCGTTTTAAAGCAGTATGTAAAGAATCAAACATAATAAATTTCTACAAAGATCTTTGCCCTCAGAAGTATGAAAAAATACGTGCATTTTCAGCAAAAATTATTGATATGTTTGGAAGTACATATTCGTGTGAACAATTTTTTTCTACAATGAAACTCAATAAAACACAGAGAGACTCCATGCAGAAACATTTAGATGAAAAGATCAAAAGCTCTTCAAGTCGTAATTTTTGGAGCTTAGTTCGAGTGCACAAAAATCTGGCTAGCAATCCAGCTAGGAAAATATATTAGGACAATCCAAAAAACCTTGAGTTTTCGGGAACTTAAAAAACCATATTCCTTTCGAAGTGATCAGCTTTACTCAATTTCCTTTGAACTTGAAGAGTTACTGTTGATCACCCTTTGCCGCTCCGCCTCGGGTGGCAGCACTGCAAATACATACACTATAAACTCAATTGAAATTGTAAAAAATATGATGGGTCATCGGCGAGTTTAGGGACTAACTATTTGAGTCTAGACGTGAGTGCACGAAAAACATAAGTGTAAAACACAACACATGATCATTATCATATAAAAATCATCAAAAGTATATCACAATCAGCCAATTAAACCAACCAAAATTTCAACATTTTTTTACAATCAAAGATTGCATCATAAATTTCAACATCATCCTCAAATTGCAACGTCGTTCAGGAGTGACATTAAAAGGAAATTAAAATAACATTTCAACACAATTAAAATTGCATAATCGATACCAACTTCATAAACATCTTTTCAACATCGAAATTGTGGGAACCATACAAACAAATTAAAACCAACTAAATAAAAATTGTTAACAAATAATAAACTTTAATAAACATCTCATTAAAAAATACTTCGTATACATTTTCATTTCATAGTTCGGCCACCAAATCGTAAAGCAGCTTTCAGCTGCAACAGTTTTTACACTTTTGTGAGAAGTTTACATGTTCGCACGCTTTTGCCAATAAATATTTTACAAGTCTTTTGTGCCGCGTCTATGAAGGGTAAGCATTAATTTTGTAGTTTGCGCGCCTCGTCAAGGAACAGCTTGATATCAATTTCCGTCTAACGGAAAAATGCAACCCGTTAATAACTGAAAATTTATCACGCGAGTGCATGTCAGAAAGCAGTAGTTATTCGCTACGGAACCGAAGGGTAGAAGGCAGAAATAGCGGAACTGTGAACAACAACGAACAGCCGAACATGGAAGGTGCAGGCATCGATGATAATGTAACTACAATTGTTGCCACGTTAAACGCTTTACGAACGTCGGTTGGGGAGCTTAGACAGAACACCGCAGAATTCCAAAGGGACACAATAAGGTTGCGAGAAGGTATGCAGTCACAAGCCGCCAGCATAGAGAACGGGCAGCCAGCACAAAATGACAATCAAATGGTATATGTGGCTGATACTGATTCTCGCATAAAATTATACGACTTACCAAAGTTTAGCGGAAATATTAACGAATGGCCAATTTTAAAGACACTACAGAGACATTCCATTATAGTCATCGCCAAAATTTAATGCGACTGCAAAAGTGCTTAACCGGACCGGCAAAAGAGGCAATGGCGTCCATGTTGATTCACCCGAACGATGTGCCGACAGTGAACTTGAGTTTAGGTTCGGTCGGCCCGACATTTTAGTAAAGCATCAGGTAAATAATCTACAAAATTTGCCGCCAATATTAGACAACAAAATCGAGAAAATGATACCGTTTTCATCTAAATTGCGAAACG
Source organism: Eurosta solidaginis (assembly GCF_040869045.1). Classification (NCBI taxonomy): domain Eukaryota; kingdom Metazoa; phylum Arthropoda; class Insecta; order Diptera; family Tephritidae; genus Eurosta; species Eurosta solidaginis. The sequence continues at coordinate 103,495,997 of NC_090322.1, read as the reverse complement.
TTGATGCATTTTTGAAGTCAGCAAAGTGCCAACAACATGTAGCGAACATAACTCTTTGAAATGAGTAAAATATTGACAGTTGTCAAACTTTGAAATGGTTTCTAAATTTCCACTAGCCAGACAATTCGACTGGGCGAAACACGCAGCGACGATGCAATTAAACATTTTTCAGAGTGGCTCAGCGAACTGGCTAGAGTAATTAGTTTAATGCCGACAATACACACAAATAGTAGAAAGCAAACGCAACCGAATGATCCACGCCGCTTAATGCATATTGACCAAGCTAAAGAACATGGTGCGTGCAATTAATGCAATGGTAAACATACAATTTCACAGTGCGGGTCTTTTAAAGCAATGGACGTTAACAGTCGATGGGAGTTAGTAAAAACTCAACAGCTCTGCTTCTCATGCTAGCGCAAAGGTCATGGCACATCTAAATGCCGCTCAAAACAAAAGTGTTACGTCAACGGATGCCGACGGTACCATCACCCATTACTCCACAATGGAGATGTAGCTACCAACACGACACATCAAGGTACGCTAGAAAATGCCAATGTACAACCATTGTTGAATTGCCACGTAAAGCAAAATTTCTAACAATTATTATTTAAGATGTTAGCAATTAATAGCCACTTTTTTTTTAGACGCGTATACGTTTACGTTAGATAATGCTTAGGAGACCCATCTAGCAGCAGTGGTTAAATAACTAGCTACAGAACAAGGTGTACCTAAAATTGCAGACACAAACCCCTGTTGTATGGCTGTGCATACATATAGCTCAATCAGTTGCGATGAATAGTGGACACGCATAGAATACATAGAAATAGGGTAGAGGGTGAAACATAGAAACATATTTCAATTACATCTGAGTATAGTATTGAAATTTAGTAGTACAAATTTTATGCGCCGCAATTTCTGAGGTGTATTTAAAGTTTGACGCTTAGCAGTCCATATAAAGTTTAAGCGTAAACGTCTATAGATGTAAAAAAACACAGCTAATGTGGTCCACATGGCAAATGGGAGATAGTTGCGATGTTTGACGAAAGTTCTTCGGTATCAATCATGGAAGCGGAAATTGCAGATATGGTTGGTGCAAAAGGTGACCTGCAACCGCTTACGCTGCAATGGTACGATGATAAGGTAGTAACCGAACAGTATTGCAAAATAAATATCGAGGTTGAGAATTGTACAAATAAGCACAAATTTGCGCTGAAAGAATTTAAATTTGCCTGAGCAATCGTTTAATAAAGAGAATTTTGTGCATATGGAAGACTTACCAATCCCAAGCTATAATTTTGCAAAGCCAGCAATTCTAATTGGTCTTAAGAATGCTTACCTCGGTGCCACTACAACAATCGTCCAAGCCGGCAACGATACTCCTTTGGCTGCCATAACTCCGCTAGGTTGGGTAGCATATGGTCCGACTAACGTGCAGTCTGCTTCTAATCCTCTTGTCCTGCATCTGAAGGAATATCGAAAACTCCATGACCTCGTAAGTTAGTACCTAACAGCAGATACATTTGGTACAAATCCGTCAGCAACACAATTAGAGTCAGACGAGGAAAAGCAAACACGCCATATATTGGAGAAAACCACTAAGCGACTCGCTGAACAATATGAAGTTGGCCTCCTGTGGAAATTGTGTCCACCAAAATTGCCTAACAGCCGGCCGATGGCCGAATGGTAGTAGAGCGGAAGATGAGAGACGACGTCGAGTTTTGCATGCGGTATAAGTAAGAAATAAATAAGTACTTAAATAAAGCATACGCCGGCAAACTAAACGAAGCCGAATTCAACGCACCATATACACATGTCTGGTATTTGCCCCACTTTGCGGTAGTCAATCCGTATAAGCCTAAGAAAATGCGAATCGGTTTTGATGCCGCCGCCACTGAATTCAGCACTTTTAAGAGGCCCAGAACAAGCACAGCCATTTATACGAATTTTATTACAGTTTCGCCAGGGGCAAATTGGAGTATCAGCTGATATTCGCGAAATGTTTTCACAAATTAAAGTGCGCCTAGTCGACCAACATGCCCTTTAATCTTCGGTGCTGTTTATTCGCCGTGCATAGCCGAATATATAAAGAATAAAAACGCAGATGAGTTCCGAACACAATATCCGGATGAAGTGGCAATACTACGCAACAAACATTATGTCGACGACTTAATAGCCAGTTTTGAAGATGCAGACCAAGCAACAAGAGTCTGACAATAGATAGTCAAAATCAACCGACAAGCAGGGTTTAAGCTGCAAAACTTTATATCCAACAGTGGCGAGGTACAAAACAAACTAAACCAGTATTCGTCACCCGACCAGAGAACAGTCAATATGGAGCACAAAGCAACAACAGACATGGTACTTGGCCTGTACTGGAATACAGGCGAAGACAGCTTCGAATTCCATTCTCTTGCCACTGGTATCGCCGAGTTCGTACGTTGAATTTCCAATAGCTTTCAGGACTACACACTTAACTTGCTTTGGGGCAAGTTTAGCGTTGTAGTTTTCAATCTTCGAACTCTGCTTGAAATTTCGGCGGTATACCGTCCGGTTTGGAATTTCACATCTTTGCTACGGGTATTATACAACTTTTTACTTCGCTCATGTGCTAGTTTGAGTTCCTTCAGTATAGATTCCCTAATACTTTGTAGCCTATCTGCCTTAGCATTTATCTCTAAATCCACGTCTTTAACTGTACCCAATTTGCGGCATATTTCGTATGATGCCCCATGTTGCATCATGGGCATGCCAAACGTGGCATAGTATGGGGAGCAGTTAATCGACGTGTGTACCGCACTGCGAAGGGCAAAAGCCGCATCGCTGATACACCTATCCCAGTTCTTTTGATTATCCTTAATGAAGGACCGCACTATTTGGAGCACAGAGCGGTTAACCCTCTCCGCTGCATTCCCTTGGGGGGAATAAAAAGCAGTTCTTATATGTTTAACTCCATACTTATCTAAAAATTTAGCAAATATGTCGGAGACAAATTGTTTCCCATTATCGGAATGAACGTATTCCGGGAGCCCAAAAATGTGAAATACTTCTTTTTCTAAAAATTTACAAACATCTAATGACGTGGCTTTACGCATTGGTTTTAAAAAGACAAACTTGGAAAAATGGTCCAGACAAACAAACACATAGACATTACCGTCACTAGTGCGTGGGTATGGACCCATAAAGTCAATATACAAACGTTGGAAAGGTCTTTCGGTTTCGTGTTGCTTCCCCATGGGCGGTATATGAAAGTTCTGGGTTTTATTTCCCTTGCATACTTCACACTCTTTTAGGAAGGTTTGTACATCGGTTACCATACCAGGCCAATAGTACCTTTCGCGTATTCGGGCCAAGGTTTTGTGGATGCCCCCGTGTCCGGCTGAAGGTGAGCTGTGGGAGGCTTCCACCAATCCTGCACGCAATTCCGACGGCACCCAGAGTTTCCAGGCTTGGTCCTGCTGAAGATCTTCTCCCCGGTAAAACTGAGTCCGTTTATATACGTAACCGTCCGACACGCATAGTTATGGAAGTTTGTCCTGGTTTTCTGTCACGGTTTTTCTAAGTTCGTCATACTCTTCAGTTCTAAAGTAGTCCGAGTCCAAGTCAACGTCCATTAGTCTGTCTGATAGCTGCATTTCCTCCATGTGCGCTCGCGATAGCGTATCGGGTAAAACATTGAGTGCTCCTTTTCTGTGCTCGATTTGAAAGTCATACGCCTGAAGTTTTAAACTCCACCGCGCGAGTCTTCCTGACAGGTCCTTTTGTTTCATCAACCATTTAAGACTCGCGTGGTCGGTTATGATAGTGAAGGGTAAACCTTCGACGTATGGCCTAAATCTTTTCACACTTATCACCGCAGCGTAGCACACAAGCTCGGTGATACTATAATTTCGCTGCGCTTTGTTTAGTTTGGCGGAAATGTAAGCTATGGGTCGTTCGTTGTTCTCGTCGTCTAACTGAAAGAGTACCCCGCCCACTCCGTCTGTAGAAGCATCGCACTGGATGTAAAAACGTCTATCACAATCAGGATGTACCAGTACGGGAGCAGAAATAAGGCTCTGCTATAGCCGCTCGAACGACTTCCTCGCTTCGTCTGTCATCGTAAATTTCTTGATTTTATCTTTAGTGAGACAGTCGTACAGCGGCGCTAGCCTGACATCCCTATAAACCGTCGGAGCTGCTTTGGTGTTTTCGGCTCGGGGAAATCCCTCACAGCAGCAACCTTGTTCGCATCGGTACGGATGCATCCATCGCCCACTACATAACCTAAGTACCTAACTTCTTTAAAACAAAATTTACTCTTTTCCACGTTAATGGTAAGGTTAGCCTCACGTAAACATCTAGCGACCTTTTCCAACAAATATAAATGAGACGAAAAATCTACGGAACATACCAACATATCATCTAAATACACAAACACGGAATCACGTAAAGAAGCGGGTATAACCTTGTCCATAAGTCTACACATTCTTTGCGCTGCGTTACACAGTCCAAACAGCATGACTGTGTATTGGTATAGGGGACGCCCGGGTACTGTAAATGCAGTGTTCTCTCGGGACTTCTTCTCCAATGGTATTTGCCAAAAGGCATCCTTTAGGTCGATGGTCGAAATGAACCTGGTATTTTGGAGTCGGCTGAGAATCCCATCAATGTTCGGAAGGGGATAAGCGTCCTTTATAGTTCGCTCATTCACCTTCCTCGCATCGAGACAGAGACGCTTCTTTTCACCCTTTATCACCAGCGATACGGGAGAGCTCCAACTGCTATTACTCTCCTCAATCACCCTTAGACCCAGCATGCGGTCTAGCTCAGCAAAAACAAGTTTTTGTATGGCTGGTGATATCGGATAGTGTCTCTGTTTCACGGGGAGATTCTCATCCGAGACCTCGATCACGTGTTCCTCCACGTTGGTTTTTCCCAACACCAATACAGCAAAGGATGGGAACCGCGCCTTGACCCCCTCTAAGGCAATACTTTGCTCTTTCGTGAGGACATGTTGCACGGCATCAAACGACAAATCGCCCTCAGCGGGTACTAACTCCGCAACGGCAGTGCGGGTTGAACGCACCATCTTTCCTCGACTAACAACATCCAGGTCGAAAGCCTGCCAAAAGTCCACCCCTAAATAAACTTCCTGTTGGAGGCCTGGCACGATTAGGAATTCCAAATTCTTAACTTCTCCTTCCCATAAGACAGACAGAGTGATAGCACCTACTACCGGGGTTTCACCGCCGTTTGCTGTACGAATATTTTGATTAACTAACTTGATGATGCTATCCTCTCTGCCTTCTATCAAATTTTCAAAATTTTTTCCTAAACAATTCGCGCCAGCCCCCGAATCTAACAAAGCTAGGACATCCTTGCCTCCAATCATAGTTTTCGCAAAGAAGCGATTATCTCCCTTGAGTGTTACGATAGTTGACACAATCTTATGGTGGATTCTTTTCATCATTTTCCGCTTTTCGCGCATCTTCTCAATTTTATCGTAACTCCTCTTCTTTATAGAAATTTCTTCAAAAAAAATACGATCCCTAGCTTCCTCATAATCTATTTTCCTCTGGTGTAGACTTTTTGGCTCGGCTTTCTTTCCATCCGCTGTATTTTCACTATCCTTCACCCCGCTTTCCCTCTTTAGAATTTTTACGCTGGGTTGGTCTCCGGGTAGTCTGTCTCCTGGCGAGAGCTCCCGGCAATCTCCGCCAGTTGGGAGTTTCCCTTCTTAAACACACAAAAAGACGTATCCTTACCACACGTTAAACAGATCATATTATGGAACGGGGACTTACAATGGTTTTCTTTCTTTAGCTCGGACGGATTCTTTACAAAAAAGTCGACAGGCATACCACACGCCTAACACAACATTAAATAGTAAGGGGAGGCACAAAAAGCATTGGTGGTGGGATTAGGGCTGAACTTTGCATTCGGCTGTGCCGAATTTCCTTGGATTGTTGTAGTCGTTTGTTGCTGGAATGGCGTTCTACGCTGGAAATTATTGTTCGTGATCGCGTCTACGGGAGCCTGCTTTACTTCCTCATCCGCAGGTGCCGCTTCGGGATACACTAACTCACTAACGGCTTTGGCCCTACTTTTATTTTCTTTTATGAGCCGTTCCGCTCGCCTACACTCAGCCTTTAACCCAGCCAGCGTGTCGATTTTCGACGCAAACGTTAAATTTGCCAAGTAGGGCTTCAGATTCCCTCTAACTATCCCTACCAGCTCCTTCTCTGGGATACTTTTCCGGAGCCGGAATGTCAAATTATGGACCTCACCGTAGAAGTCGTCGAACCCTTCCAGTGGCTGTTGTTTGCGTTCATTATCTCGCGGATTATCTCATAATCGGACTCCGCTGTCTTGAAGTGGGCTAGCAGCTCCGCCCTTAGCTCGTAGTACCCAAACTCGGGTTCGTCCGAGTGGTCCTCTAAGGCCTGCCAGTACCACTTCAAGGCAGAGCCCATTACGAGACAGTGGAAGTCGGTGAAGAGCTGGAAGTGTGAAATATTATGTTGCTGTCGCAACTTCTCAATTCTAAACAGAAAGCTCTCCAAATGTTCCTAAATAGTAAAGCAATTTAAACGAAAATTCAAAAAAGTAATAATATGATGAGTACGAAAGAAAAAAACTTCATATACGAATTTATGCAAGGAAAAAACTTTATATATATGAATTTTAAACCTAGCTCACGAACGGGTTAATCAAAAATTCAGAAATTTTAAATGTTGAAAACTTATGAACTACTATGTCTAAAAACTAGTAAAAAAAAATAAAAAAATATAAGTAACCGAAATTCCAAAAAGAATGATACTTAATGAAAAAGTGGGTAAAAAAAAAAAAAACAAAAAAAAAATGCTTAAATACAAACCTAAATTCGACTTAATTCTAAGCCTAAGCTAAAATCCAAAACAAGGCGACAAAAAAAAGATATATATATGTTATTAAACAAAAAAATTATAAAGGTCAAAACCCAGAACCATTCAAAAAAATTAAGAAGAAAAACAAATTCCAAGTATCACCAAAAAAAGAAGGAATTATAAAGGAAAATTTAATAAGTAGAAAAAAAACAAACAAAATATTGTAAACTCAATGCAGCACGTGTTAAACTTCATCTGTTATGTAAGTTAAACTTAAATTCAAGGAATGTTGACCTCAGAATGTAGTTTAGAAAAAGAATAACAATTGGGAAAAAATGAAGAAAAAGATCAATTAAATTTAGCAAAAAGGAATAAAAAGGATATATCTTTTCAACCAAAAAAAACAGGAATATACGTGTTTTATTAAAATACACGTGGTGGTAGATACATAGAGTTAATTATAATATATGTGTATACGCTTTTGTTTTTCAGGTATTTTTTTGTTGTTGCTTCAATTTTTGTTTATAGAAATAATTATAAATGTTATTGGTGTGTGTTGGTGTTGCACCTCGGCGAGGTCCTAGTGAATGTGAGTGAGTGGTCCGTTTGTCACTAGTCTAGGTCCTAGTCAAGTAAGTCACCCAAATACGCCGTGTATTAAGTATAGCACTACAAGCCTACAAGCCCAGGCCTCAAGCTTGGTTGCCACACTGTTTCCAATCGCCTTCGTGTAGGCTGACTGCAAACCTCACGTGGACGCAGTGCTGGACTACGCACACGGTGGCTTAAACAGTCGCCTACACGCTACAACATATATTTGTCAATATACTAGCCTTACCGCCGAATACCACTTATGCAAGCATTGCAGCTTACAAAAGGAACTTCTACGGCAAGACGAGTATCCCCCCTTGTGTTTATTGTAGTGGCACAAATCGTATCGGACTTGTCCAAGCGATGCTGCCACTACAACGGTCGCCAGTCCGGTCATAGAAATAAAGAAGGGCATGAAGGAAACAAAATAAGGAGGAATTACAAAAAATCTAAATGGAATAGAGAATTAAAAGTTACGAAAGGGGTAAAGAAAAGGAAATTGCAAAAAAAAGTCGAAAACTGAGACCAGAATGAAAAATAAGAAATTGGAAACCAAAACAAAAAATCTAAACTGGGCGATTTCGTTGGGCGCCATTGTTGTATGACTGACTGTTGGGGTAAGGCGGAGGTGGCATTTGGCATGCTGGCAAGCCCTGCTAGCTCGTCGGGCGGGGTGAGTTTTTGCTCACTCGCCTTACCTACAGTTATACAAACAAGAGAGAGGTTCATGCCTGAAATCTATGAAAAGGAAAGGAAAGCTGGAAGAAAAGGTCTGTCCGTGTCAGGTGGAGTCATCCCTCCCCTTCTGCGTAAAACCTTGACGCAGTCTTGGGCGTTGCACTGACTCCGAAACTTTAGCAACGCCCCCTTAGCCTGACATTTGTCGGTATGTTACTGTCCCATGTCCCTATCCAGTCTAGTCAGTCATAGTCGCCTCACATTCACGTCCCCTTTTTTGCACACGTGCAACACCCACACCAACTGAGTGTCTTAGCCTATCATTTTTGAATGGAATCAACCCATGAACCTGCTGAATATAAACGTATGAATTTTTGGCGTAAACGTTATAAAGACTCTTTATTCAATAGTTACCCTGCCCAGAAAACTAATATTAATAAAATTCACAATTCAACAATATCACCTATCTTACGGCTAGTTATGGAGACGACTTATATCTATTGTATATATATATGGATTGCAGGAGGCTAATAATAAGGAATGCGTTTTTGAAACATAGGTAGTAAGGAAAAGGAAGCTAAGTTGGACAATTAGGAACTCAAAGAACCCTTCAAGATACCGAAAGTCAACCGGAAATGTTTATTTAATGGAAAGGTTATGAATGCAAAAAGACAAAAAAAAAACACAAAAGGAAACTCTATAATGAAACTTGAAATTAAAAATTACTGAATCGAAAATATGACAGGAGCTTTAACGTAAAAGGAAAACTAATAATGCCAAAATTGGTTAAATTGAAAATTATTAAATAACAAAAACTTTAACATGAACCAGAAACTCAAAAAAAAAATATCTTATTTCCAACTCGTTAAGCGTACTTAGCGAGCCGCCACTGTATGCCAAGCGATTATCACCCTCTTGGCTTCCAATAGGGTTTCTTTGTTAAAAGGTGAGATATGTGTACGTTTGTATATACATTTGTTTGGTTAAAATGAATAGCTTAAAGATATATCACTTACCGAGCATATCCCGCGACGAAGGCGCCTGCGTCGAAGAGAGAGAACGTGGCAGGAAGATCAACATATACATACGTACAAACAAATCCTATGTTGGAACGACTACTCAGTAATAGGTGGAAGAGGGGATAATGAGAAATTGCAAAGTTATTCGGGAATGCGGTTGCGACCCGGGTCAAAGGCTTTACGCGCGGTCAAACAAATTGAATTATAAAAAAAATATATATATATAAATGAATATGAAATGTGGCAATAACAAAAGATTTAAAGTTTACTCGGGAGTTTACTAAGTTTAATATTATCCGGGGTATTGGCAAAACTCAAAAAATTTAATACTTCGGGCCACAAACAGGGAATCGCAAAAAAAAATCTAAATTAATAAAAGTATTGAAAAATAATAACAAAAATGGGCTAAGTGAAAAAAAGAAAGAAACGCAAAGCGTGCAAGAAAAGCCCGAGTCGAAAAGAAGAAGAGTTAGGTGAAAAAAATTTAGCAAACTTTAAATGCAAAAAAAACGAAATAGAAGAAGAAAAAAATAAGTGAAAGGTATAAAAACCGAACGCGAAAAAAAACTGAAAATTAACCAAGAACTGAAGCAAAATATGGAAACCCGAAAAATGTAGATATGCAAAAGAGGGTAATAAAAGGTAAAAAAGTAAGGAAAACTGTGACGCAAATAAAGAAAAGGTGTGAAGAGTTAAGAAGATATGCACAAGTGGAAATGTTAATAATTATAAAAAAAAATTCTTAATATTAGGGTGCCATAGTGACAATTAAATTCATACAAAAATCTAAACAAAATTCATCCAGGTTTTCAATTATTAACTCAAATTTAACGAAATAGAAAAAAAACTAAAAACTAGATCTAAAATTTAGCTGCCAAACTCCGTTGAAAAGATGATTGCAAATTCAGAAAACTCCAAAAAAAATTAAATTGCGCACGTTGGTAACTTTAACTTAAACTAGCTTAAAAAAATTCAAACAAATGGATTGCAAACAAACTGCAAGAAAACAAATGCGGCGTTGGTTCCTCTCTCCTCTATTGTGGTTTTCTCTGCCGGCGAAGCTTCAAAAAAATGCTGCGGTGCCGGGAGAGGAGCGCCAAGATGCCGCTCTTTTATACCCTTCGGCGTGGAGTCCGGCACCGGCTCTATGTTTCCCCTCCTGCTGGACTTCAGATACTACCCCGCTTATTTGCTTCTCTTTGGTGTCTGTGTGTGTGCGTGCGTGTCGTGGCACTAATGATGGTGGCTGGTGTGGCAGGTTTAAACCTTTGTGTCGCATTCTGAATAGGCAAGGGAAAAGAATTTTTGGGACTAGGGTCATGCTGACAACGAAACCAGACATTATGGACATATGGGTACATGTGGACTTATTATATTTATTGACTTTCATCGAGTTATGTTATTTTATTTATTTATTTGCTTTTTTTTATTATTCCAATATACCTATTTATGTCATTTTATTTATTTAGTTGATTTTAATTTATTTTACTTAATTTTATCTGTATATTTAATGTTATCTAGGTATTAGATTTTACTCAAATGTTGGACTTTATGTATTTATGTATGTTATTTTATTTTATTTTATTTTATAATTTTAGTTAATTTATTTAAATTTAATTTTATTTTTAACTTTTATTATTTTATTTAATTTTATTACTTCACATTATCTTTGTATTTACTTATATTTATTTATTCAATTTTATGAATTTTAGGTATTTAATTTTATTTAATTTAATTTACATTTTTAACAATAATATTTATGTTCAGGAATAGTCCACACGCACCAGGGACTGGGGCTGGGGATTTCACTGACTCACCTGAATAGGATCCAGGGCACAGAGTTGTTTTTTCCTATGTGCCGGTGCTTAACGGACCAATAACGCGGTTAGTAACAACCGTAAACCGAAACTTATTTTTTTTTCATAAAAGACTAACTTTGCATATACCACGACTTGAGTAGCTTCCGCACTCACTTGAATGTACTTTACATTTGAGACATGCCCTGTCATCGTTTGGCGATCGTACCCCATAGATCGAAAGCATTTCTTTCTCACCACTTTCACTCAAGAACGAAAGACACAAATACATACAATCCTATTTTGGCGGGAAACGACAGACATAAACTTTCACGATACTAATTTCACCCACACTAACAGATACATATTCATACATCCAAATCACGTTACTAACACACATAAGGGTAACTCCGTTGCTGTTAACACACAGATACAGCGGTGCTCGGCCTTTTGCAATGTTGCATTGACCCACAGGCTGCCGCTACAGGCTCGGATTCCGCCGATGTTGCATGCAACATGGAGCGTGTCCGTAAAAAGACTCAAAGCGCAGTTTGTACCATCATAGCTTTGTGTGCCCAACGTGTGGCTTCGGCCCGCGACCCAAAGCCGGGCTATCTCCTTACCTATTCAATATTTCGTTAAGCTAACGCTCATTTATTTTATGGGCAGTACTCAGAATTATTTTGTCTGATGTCTACTAAAATCTATATCACAGTTTACTATCTAAAGGGCCAGAATAGCATGCGGGTTAAACTTAAAGCTATATCACAGGTAAGTATCTAAGCCTAAATCACAGGTGAGGATCTATATCTATATCACAGTTTTGCAGGTTAATAAAAAGGGTGTCAATAAATAAATTCGTAAATGAATTAGTCAATAGGTAGGCAAATAAATCAACAAATAATTACAAAAGAAACTAATTAAATGATTAATAACTAATAATATGATACAAAAAAAAATATAAATACAAATATAATCACAGGGGTGAAACTAAAGGGTATAAATAATTGTCAACATGTTTACGCACCGTCAAGACTTTATTGATTACAACATAAAACATGCAACACTTCTACACAAGCCACCTGCAACATATAACAAACTACATGTAACACAGATTTAAGCAACAAAAATGTCTTTAGCGTGGTATACGCCGATTCTCTTGCCACTGCTATCGCCGAGTTCGTATATTGAATTTCCAATAGCTTTCAGGACTACACACTTAACTTGCTTTGGGGCAAGTTTAGCGTTGTAGTTTTCAATCTTCGAACTCTGCTTGAAATTTCGGCGGTATACCACTTGTCCGGTTTGGAATTTCACATCTTTGCTACGGGTATTATACAACTTTTTACTTCGCTCATGTGCTAGTTTGAGTTCCTTCAGTATAGAGTCCCTAATACTTTGTAGCCTATATGCCTTAGCATTTATCTCTAAATCCACGTCTTTAACTGTACCCAATTTGCGGCATATTTCGTATGATGCCCCATGTTGCATCATGGGCATGCCAAACGTGGCATAGTATGGGGAGCAGTTAATCGACGTGTGTACCGCACTGCGAAGGGCAAAAGCCGCATCGCTGATACACCTATCCCAGTTCTTTTGATTATCCTTAATGAAGGATCGCACTATTTGGAGCACAGAGCGGTTAACCCTCTCCGCTGCATTCCCTTGGGGGGAACAAAAAGCAGTTCTTATATGTTTAACTCCATACTTATCTAAAAATTTAGCAAATATGTCGGAGACAAATTGTTTCCCATTATCGGAATGAACGTATTTCGGGACCCCAAATATGTGAAATACTTCTTTTTCTAAAAATTTACAAACATCTACTGACGTGGCTTTACGCATTGGTTTTAAAAAGACAAACTTGGAAAAATGGTCCAGACAAACAAACACATAGACATTACCGTCACAGAGCGTTTATTTCTAGAACAGGGATTAGAATACAAATGTGTTGACAATCGAACAAATAATGGAATTGTACAAATTAAACTTACCGCGGTTGCGTCTCGTCCGGCTTACTTTCAGCGAATGATATTGACTAGAGACAATCGCGGTTTACATTCCAATGCATACATACAAACAGATGATTCAAAATAAATACAAAGTAACAAGTGATCGACACATCCGCTTTCTCCCTTCTTAAGTTGCACAAAAAACAATTTCCCGTTTAAAAGCAAACACTAAACACAAATAAATTATTTTTATTATATTAATTTGTTGTCTTCAAGACCAAGTATATTATTTTTGAAAAATGTATATTTTATAATTTATATTATTTTAAATTATAATTCATAGAAAACGAGTAAATTAGAAAAAAAAAACAAAGTTCATAAGCCGTATAGCCGACTATCAAAATCCATGACGGTTTATCATCAGCGATCCACACATTCAAGGCTTGACTTTTAGCACATCAGGCCATCAATGCACTTTGCAAGTTTCTATTTATACAAACTAATATAATAATTAATTATTTACATACCAGTAAAACCAAACATAACTTTAAATACTTGCAGAAAAAAAGCACCCTGGAATTCTAGCAAAAAGCAAGAGCTTAAAGAAAAACCATATGGGCTGCAACAAAAATCGTCGCCTGGCACCCGATTGACGCACTCAATTGACCATGGTAAAGAGTAAAAAGAACAAACAGTAGAAAACGAGTTTTAAATGTGTGGATCGCTGATGATAACCCGTCACGGGTTTTGAAATAGTCGGCTATACTGTCTATGAACTTTGTTTTTTCTAATTTACTCGTTTTTTATGTATAATAATTTATTATAATGTTATGAATATTAGCAAAACTAAGGGGTGCTGCTATCTCTAAGCCGATGCTAAACAGTGATATCATGCACATCCATAGATCAATCATTATGTATCTACATCAGACATCGGCGTTTCATACATCTTAAGATGGTGAGCAACTCACACAGATAGCATGCGCTCTTTGTTTAGTGAATGGTTCAGTCTGCAATGAGCAATTGGCGTGTCAACATCGAGTGTTGGTATCGCTAGTTGTGCAGCGAAAAATATATGCAAGTATTTACGTAAATACATTTTATTAATATGAATTAATTTAACTAATTTAATACGAAAAAATGCAACAGGATCCAATAGAGAAACTGTAAATTTTATTTGAAAATAATACTAAAAATTCGGTGGATTTTCATCAAAATTCTTAATTTTTTAGTGTATATGGAGTACTCCATCCCATGGAATACCCCATATATAGTTTTGTTGCCCATTTATTTCTAGTACAATCAGGTGGCAGTATTAAATTTGTAAATATTAATAGTAATAGTAAAAAACGTATGTATTTATTAGGAAAATTATCGGGATCTATTTGTATATGCAAGTGGAATTTAAAGTAGTAAGTAAAATATAATAAAAAACATTTTAAGGACTACCTTTATAAAAATTGATCAAAAAGCACGTCTTTTTGAAATTCCTATCAAGCAGCATTCTGTATCTGTAGATTTGATCCGGGCATTGAATTTGCCCAAAGGCGTTGTTCAACATAAAATATTCGCTTGCCATTGTGCGCATCAATAACTTATTATTTATTGCGTGCTTAGCCGTTGCAGTTTAACAAGAGAATGATCAGTGAATTAATTGATTCGTGCGATCAAAGCGCTCTCACTAATACATCCACACAACATTTTTTCCGACACTTGATCTACATAAACGAAACAATAATTGCTTCTACACATATGTACCATGTACGTATACGAGCAGCGGAGAATCAATGCACAAACAAATACATATATCTGAGATACTCCTGAAAGTATGCAATGAGATAGGCTATAAAATCGTGCAATTGTAGTTACAGCTGAGCAGTTTGAGAGCTGATGGCAACTAGTAGATTCTGGAAATGGAAGCGCCTAGAGGATGCGAACGTTGAAATCAGAGAGTATAAAAGACAGCAAATGTAGAGGCGCTGGAATTCAGTTCGATTTGAGCTATCAAGCAGCTTCGATTAAGACGCTATCTAGCGAGCCATACCAGTATTATTTTGAGAGTGAGTTTCATTTGAGCTATCAATCTTACTTACTTACTTAATTGGTGCTTAACCGTCTGAACGGTTATGGCCGTCCAACAAGGCGCGTCAGTCGCTCCTTCGCTCCGCCAACCGGCGCCAATTGGTCACACCAAAGGAGTTTAAATCGTTTTCCACCTGGTCCTTCCAACGGAGTGGGGCCGCCCTCTACCTCTGCTTCCATAGGCGGGTTCCGATAGAAACACTTTCTTGGCCGGAGCATCATCTTTCATTCGCATACCATGGCCTAGCCAGCGCAGCCGCTGCGTTTTTATTCGCTGGACTATGTTGATGTGTGCGTATAGCTCGTACAGTTCATCATTAAATCTTCTTCGGTACTAGCCATCACCAACGCGTAGAGGTCCATAAATCTTTCGAAGAACTTTTCTCTCGAACACTCCCAAAGCCGCTTCATCTGCTGTTGTCATGGTCCATGCTTCTGCCCCATATAGCAGGACGGGTACGATAAGTGACTTGTAGAGTATGATTTTCGTTCGCCGAGAGAGGACTTTACTTTTCAATTGCCTACCTAGTCCAAAGTAGCATTTATTGGCAAGATTGATTCTTCGCTGGATTTCAGTGCTGATGTTGTTGCTAGTGTTGATGCTGGTTCCCAAATAAACGAAGTCTTTTACTATTTCGAAATTATGGCTGCCAACAGTAGCGTGGTTGCCAAGGCGCATATGCGCTGACTCTTTGCTCGAGGACAGCAGGTACTTCGTTTTGAGCTATCAATCAGTTTGGTTATTAAGCAAGCAAAGTATAAGTGTTATTTATTGTGAAGTACTTTAATAAAGACCATTTTTCCATTATTCAATATTGGAGTTATTTATTCAACAATTTAGCTATACGAACGTTAGCAGAAGATTGCAAATAAGGGGAATTGTAGTAAATTCGTTACAATTGGTGTCAGAAGAGGAATTGTTGAATAAATTCCAGAGGACATGGCAAAGTTTAGTGAATTGAAGATCCAGCAACTAAAGAAGGAGTTGGAGGGCCGTGGATTGAATACAAGCGGCGTTAAACTCGAACTTCAGGCACGGCTACGAGAGGCAATGGAAGCAGAAGGAATTGATTTAGACGAATATGTCTTTTATCCTGATGGGGACGAGACAACAACAAAAATTGAAAAGAAAAATGAAACTCCGCAGACAGTGGCGAACACAGACCTGAACATGATGATATTGGCTGTAATATCGGCACAAATGTCCGAAATGTCATCACAAATATCTACCAATATGTCATCACAAATGGAAGCACGGGAGACACGTATATCCGAAATGTCGTAGCAGATGTCATCTCAGCTGGAATAGCAGGAGAACCGTATAACAGCGAAGATTGAAGCACAATTGGATGAACAGAAAACATACATGGCGTCACAAATTGCAGAACAATTAAAAGAGCAAGAGGCACGCATAACATTACAACTCTAAGCCCAGGAAGAGCGTATCTCAACGAAGCTGGAGGCACAGGAAACAAAAGTCTCATCGCAGCTGGAGGCATTTAGTGAACGACAAGAGAAAATGGAGGCCGAGATGGATGCTTTGAAATATCGTATACAGGAGTTGCAACTAAATCGCCCAGCAGTTTCAGCGAGTAATCCAAAGGTAAAAACACCATCCTTTGGCGGTTCTGTTCCTTTCCAGGTCTTCAAGCTACAGTTTGAGAAAATCGCAGCAGTGAACAACTGGAATGCGGAAGATAAAGTTGCTGCACTGTTCGTGGCATTGAAAGGGCCTGCAGCGGAAATCTTACAGACGATTCCAGAGTACGAACGGAACAGTAATGAAGCATTGATGGCTGCTGTAGAACGACGTTATGGAAGCGAGCATAGAAAACAGATATTCCAAATTGAGTTGCAAAACCGCTACCAAAAAGCAAATGAGACATTGCAGGAGTTTGCTTCAGATATTGAAAGAATGGCTCATCTTGCAAATGCGGAAGCAGCCGTGGAATACACTGAAAGGGTAAAAATCCAGAGCTTCAAAAATGGCATACGAGATGTGGAAACGACTAACATTTGCTGAAACGGTATCGCATGCACTGACTCAGGAAACAGCCTCACTTTTGAGTAAGCCAGCGTACAAAGCTCATCGCGTGGAAGTTGAAAGGCGAGACTGGGTAGACGCAATTTTGGAAGCATTGAAGGGTACGTAGCAGAAGAATAATGATGCAGTCAAATGCTTTAAATGTGGACAGCCAGGGCATATTGCACATTATTGCAACACCAAGCCTAACAGTTCCAACAAAGTGGGTGGTCTTAAACGCCGAGCAGAAGGAGATGAGCATATCTCCAAAACCACTCAATCGTTAAACTAAATCGAGTCAGCCGCAAGGGGCGACGGCTGGCTCCCGCAATTGAATGCTTCATAATCTCTATCTCACAAATTGAAAGAAGGTCAAGCAATCTTACTGTTGGAGGACATGTGGATGGAAAGGAACGTTTACTGACTGTAGATACGGGTGCATCCCATTCCATTATTCGAGCGGATTTAGTCAACAAGAAGATAAGACCATTGCATGGAGCAAGTTTGCGTACAACCACTGGAGAAGACAGCACAGTTCTAGGAGAAGTATCATGTGAAGTCGCAATTGGGAACGTCACGGTAGTACACAATATTATAGTGGCAGAGATTGTTGATGAAATCATAATTGGAGTGGACTTCTTAATCGACCAGGGCATCAAGATCGACATGCAAAGCAAGACGATCCGATATAAAAACATGGATGTACCACTTAATTTCGGCTACGAGAAAGGCTACAGCAGTAAACGAGTGCTGGTGGAAGAGAGTCAGCAAATACCACCAAAATCCGAAAAAGTCATCTGGGCAAAGGTTGATGGAGATTGTGGAACAAACAAATTGTGGGTTGTCGAAGCAGCAAACAAATCAGCACCGAACATACTTGTAGGAAAAACCCTGGCTATTTTGGGAAGATGCCAAGAGGCTGAAACAATTATTAACTGTGAACAGCTCCAGGAACACGTTTCACCTATTAATACTGATCTTTCAAATGACATCACGGCATGGACGGAGGGGCTAGGGGAAGATTATCAGAGTAAGGCAAAGCAACTGCTCTTAAAGTACGCTAACATATTTGACCAGGATGGTTCCAAACCAGGCCGCACCAATGTTGTGAAACATCAAATTGACACCGGAGACGCGAGGCCGATACGTCAAGCTCCACTTAGTGTTCCACTGGCGAAGCGGGAAGTTGTGAGTCAAATTATACAAGAAATGAGCGACAGCGGCGTCATCGAACCATCAGCTAGTCCCTGGAGCTCACCGGTAGTACCTGTAAAGAAGAAGGATGGAAATATGAGGTTTTGCGTGGACTACCGGAAGATGAATGACGTTACGAAAAAGGATAGCTACCCATTGCCAAGAATTGACGACACTCTGGAATCGCTCTCTGGTAAGAAATGTTTTCCACACTGGACTTGAAAAGCGGCTACTGGCAAGTGGAGGTGAAGGAGGAAGACAAAGAGAAGACAGCCTTCAGCGTCGAAGATGGTCTTTGGCAATATACAGTAATGCCTTTTGGACTATGTAATGCACCAGCTACTTTCGAGAGACTCATGAATCAGGTATTGAAACGACTACATTGGAATACATGCTTGGTGTACCTGGACGACATCATCGTATTGGGCAAGAACTTTGATGATCATCTTAAAAAATTAGATGAAGTTTTCCAGAGAATAGCTGGCGCTGGTCTGAAGTTAAGTCCCAAAAAGTGTGCGCTGTTCAAAAAGGAAGTAAATTATTTTGGTCACAAGGTAACGACAGAAGGTATCCGTACAGCGAATGAAAAGATAGAGGCAGTAAAGGATTGGCCAAGACCACAGAATCTGCATGAATTGAGAAGTTTGCTTGGGCTGTGCACATATTACCGCCGATTTGTACCAAATTTTGCCAGCGTAGCCCATAGTCTCCACGAACTAACAATAAAAAATAAAGCTTTTGAATGGAAGAAGGAGCAAGAAGTAGCTTTCCAAACATTGAAAGAGCGTTTGTGCACTGCCCCAATGTTGGCATATCCGATTCCAGGAGCAACGTTTATTCTAGATACAAATGCGAGCGGATATGCTATAGGAGGCGTTTTATCACAACTGGTCGATGGACAGGAGAAGGTAGTTGCATATTACAGCCGTTCGATTGGAAAACCAGAGAGGAACTACTGCGTTACGCGGAGAGAGCTGTTGGCATTGGTAGAGTGCATTGAAAATTTTCACAAATACCCCTACGGCCAGCGATTCCATGTCAGGACAGATCACGCAGCTTTAAAATGGCTTCTGCAGTTCCGTAATCCGGAAGGACAATTGGCACGGTGGATCGAGCGACTACAAAGCTATGACTTTTCCATTGAGCATCGAAAAGGTAGTACCCATGGAAATTCCGATGCAATGTCACGAAGACCATCTAGATTGGAATGCAAGCACTGTTTAAAAGCCGAGGCTAAAGAAGACATTATAGATGTCCGGCTAATGACTATAACATGTACAGATGAATGGGACAAGGAACAGCTAAGAAAGTGTCAGCTATAAGATACAGATCTGTCACGTGTTATGCAAGGGCTCGAACGAAACGAAAGACCAAACAGAGAAGAGATGTCAGCAGAGAGTCCCATTGCGAAGTCATATTGGGCACAGTGGAACAGTTTAGAATTGATATCCGGTTGCCTTCATTGAGTATGGGAGAGTGAGGATGGTAAATGCAAGAAGAAACTGATAGTTGTTCCCAGAAAGAGGATTCCTAACGTGCTCAGCGAGCTGCATAATGGTCCAAGCGGAGGTCATCTTGGAATCACGAAGACGCTCGAGAAGATTAAACAGAGATTCTATTGTGTTGGTTGCCGTCATTCGGTCACTGATTGGATTGCGAACTGCGAGGTTTGCAGCAGAGCGAAAGGGCCCAGAACCCGAAGTCATGGTCAGATGAAGCAATATAACTCAGGTGCGCCTTTTGAAAGGATCGCTATGGATGTCGCCGGTCCATTTCCTACTAGCAACGGCGGAAACAAATATGTACTGGTAGTTATGGATTATTTCAGCAAATGGCCAGAGGTATACCCAATCCCAAATCAAGAAGCGGAAACGGTAGCAGAAGTGTTTATAAACAATTGAGTTGCAAGGTATGGTGTACCAATGGAGTTACATTCTGACCAAGGCAGGGATTTCGAATCAGCTGTGTTCCAGGAAATGTGTAAATCATTGGGCCTTCGGACAACACGGACAACTGCATTGCATCCTCAATCCGATGGTATGGTAGAACGATTCAATAGAACATTGGAGGAGCACTTAAGGAAAGTAGTAGACAAGTACCATAAAGAGTGGGATACCCGCATACCATTATTCTTGATGGCTTACCGATCAGAAGTGCATGAGACAACGGGCCAAACCCCTGCAAAAGTAATTTTTGGTAATGACCTTAGACTGCCAGCTGATTTGAAGTTTGGGAATGATGCCAATGCGGAGAGAAATGTCAAGAAATCCACTAGTGATTTCGAAGAAGAGCTAAGAGAAATACATGATCTGATAAGGCAACGAACAAATATTATGAGTGACAAGATGAAAGCCAGATACGATAAAGCTATTAATTCGGAAGGTTTTCAGGGAGGAGATTTGGTGCTGTTATTCAACCCACAACGTAAAAAAGGTTTGTCCCCGAAATTGCAGTGTAATTGGGAAGGCCCATACAAAGTTGTAAAACGGATCAAATGTAGTATACCGCATACAAACCATCGGTAAACCACGAACCAAAATGAAAGTGATCCATTTGGAAAGGCTGGCAACGTTTAGATCGGCAGATTTGTCTAATCGGGACGATCAGACTTAGGTGGAGGGCAGTGTTACGAATATTAGCAAAACTAAGGGGCGCTGCTATCTCTAAGCCGATGCTAAACAGTGATATCATGCACACCCATAGATCAGTCATTATGTATCTACATAAACGAAACAATAATTACGTCTACACATATGTACCATGTACGTATACGAGCAGCGGAGAATCAATGCACAAACCCATGCATATATCTGAGATACTCCTGAAAGTATGCAATGAGAGAGTCTATAAAATCGTGCAATTGTAGTTACAGCTGAGAAGTTTGAGAGCTGGTGGCAACTAGTAGATTCTGGAAATGGAAGCGCCTAGAAGATGCGAACGTTGTAATCAGAAAGTATAAAAGGCAGCAAATGTAGAGGCGCTGGAATTCAGTTTGATTTGAGCTATCAAGCAGTTTCGATTAAGACGCTATCTAGCGAGCCATAGCAGTATTATTTTGAGAGTGGGTTTCATTTGAGCTATCAATCAGTTTGGTTATTAAGCAAGCTATTCGTTGCAAAGTATAAGTGTTATTGTGAAGTACTTTAATAAAAGCCATTTTTCCATTATTCAATATTGGAGTTATTTATTCAACAATTTAGCGATACGAACGTTAGCAGAAGATTGCAAATAAGGGAAATTGCAGTAAATTCGTTACAATAATATAACTTGTAAAATATAAGTTAACATAAAAAATGTTTTAAAACCAGAAATTTATTCTCTCACGCTGATACAAAGTATCCGGATACAAATAATGCAATTCTACACTCGCAATCGCCAAAAGTGCTGACTCCATGTCTACACAAGATGTCTTAACGCACATTCGCCAAAGTTGATTACTGCATGCCTGGATACCAGATTTCTTGAATCAAGGCCGTATTTTCTGAGCTGCGGCGCAACAACAAATATTCACCAAGCAGTGACGCGACAGCGAAGATCAGGGTATCTAATTAAGTATCTTTCCAAATTGTAATTCAGTTCTACTTTTTACATTAAATAAAAATTACACGGCTTCCTGCTGTAGAAAAAAATATTTTTTTTAATAATTTAGTTCGGTCTAAATTAACTGGCACCCAACGTCAAAGGGTCTAGTCGCGAAGACAAATGTGCATAAGTGGATCCAAAGAGGCTCGCCGTTACCATCGGCCCAAGGACCAAGAACTCACCGCCTTACCCACGCTTGAGGAAGGGGTAGCAAGCGAGCGTAATTCAAGTGGAATAGCAGATCCTTAGTACCCGGAAGGAAAAGACA
This sequence comes from Eurosta solidaginis, assembly GCF_040869045.1. Taxonomy (NCBI): domain Eukaryota; kingdom Metazoa; phylum Arthropoda; class Insecta; order Diptera; family Tephritidae; genus Eurosta; species Eurosta solidaginis. The sequence goes on along the minus strand of NC_090322.1, from coordinate 103,473,967 downwards.
AAGAATCGAAAATCCATGCTTGCTGTGTTATCGTAAGATTAATTAAGTAAAATTATTAAAAAAAGAAAAATAAGTATTTTTACTTGTATAAAATTAAGAGTTTTAAGGAGATATTACAAATAGTTTATTAAAATTTGCATTTCAGGTTTTTTTTCTCTAATTTCATTGAATAATAAAGAGCTCGTACAGCTCATAAATTAAATACTTACTTACTTACTTAATTGGCGCTTAACCGTCTAAACGGTTATGGCCGTCCAACAAGGCGCGCCAGTCGCTCCTTCGCTCCGCCAACCGGCGCCAATTGGTCACACCAAGGGATTTTAAATCGTTTTCCACCTGGTCCTTCCAACGGAGTGGGGGCCGCCCTCTACCTCTGCTTCCATAGGCGGGTTCCGATAGAAACACTTTCTTGGCCGGAGCATCATCTTTCATTCGCATAACATGGCCTAGTCAGCGCAGCCGCTGCGTTTTAATTCGCTGGACTATGTTGATGTCTGCGTATAGCTCGTACAGCTCATCATTAAACCTTCTTCGGTACTCGCCATCGCCAACGCGTAGAGGTCCATAAATCTTTCGAAGAACTTTTCTCTCGAACACTACCAAATCCGCTTCATCTGCTGTTGTCATGGTCCATGCTTCTGCCCCATATAGCAGGACGGGTACGATAAGTGACTTGTAGAGTATGATTTTCGTTCGCCGAGAGAGGACTTTACTTTTCAATTGCCTACCTAGTCCAAAGTAGCATTTATTTGCAAGATTGATTCTTCGCTGGATTTCAGTGCTGATGCTGTTGCTAATGTTGATGCTGGTTCCCAAATAAACGAAGTCTTTTACTATTTCGAAATTATGGCTGCCAACAATAGCGTGGTTGCCAAGGCGCATATGCGCTGACTCTTTGCTCGATGACAGCAGGTACTTCGTTTTGTCCTCATTCACCATCAAACCCATCTTTACCGCTTCTTTTTCCAGCTTGGAGTAAGCAGAACTAACAGCGCGGGTGTTTAGGCCGATGATATCAATATCATCAGCATATGCCAGTAATTGCACGCTTTTATAGTATATTGTTCCAGTGCGGTTAAGTTCTGCAGCTAGTATAATTTTCTCCAGCATCAAATTAAAGAAATCGCACGATAGGGGGTCACCCTGCCTGAAACCTCGTTTAGTTTCGAACGGCTCGGAGAGGTCCTTCCCAATTCTGACTGAGCTGATGGTGTTGCTCAACGTCATTTTGCACAGCCGTATAAGTTTTGCGGGGAAACCAAATTCAGACATAGCGGCATATAGGCAGCTCCTTTTCGTGCTGTCGAAGGCGGCTTTAAAGTCGACGAAGAGGTGATGTGTGTCGATTCTCTTTTCACGGGTTTTTTCCAAGATTTGGCGCATTGTGAAAATCTGGTCGATGGTAGATTTACCAGGTCTGAAGCCGCACTGATAAGGTCCAATCAGCCGGTTCACGGTGGGCTTCAATCTTTCGCACAATACACTTGAAAGGACCTTATATACGATATTAAGAAGGCTGATTCCACGATAGTTGGTGCATTTTGCAGTATCCCCCTTCTTGTGGACTGGGCAAAGAACACTTAGATTCCAACCGTCGGGCATGCTTTCGTCCGCCCATATTTTGCTAAGAAGCTGCTGCATGCGCCTTACCAACTCCTCGCCGCCGAACTTGAATAGCTCCGCAGGCAATCCATCAGCGCCCACGGCCTTGTTGTTTTTCAATCTGGTTATTGCTATTCTAACTTCGTCATAATCGGGCGGGGGGACATATATTCCATCATCCTCGATTGCGGGATCGGGTTCTTCATCTCTGCGCGGTGAATTGCTGCCTCCATTTAGGAGAGCAGAGATGTGTTCCCTCCATAATCTAAGCACTCTCTGGACATCAGTTACAAGGTCGCCGTTTTCATTCCTACAGGAGTTTGCCCCGGTCTTAAAACCTTCCGTCTGTCGCCGTATTTTTTGGTAGAATTTTCGGGCGATATTCCTGGTGGCTAGCAGCTCAAGCTCCTCGCACTCACGCCTTTCTGCTTCTGCTTTTTTCTTCCTGAAAAGGCGTCTCGCTTCCCTTTTCAACTCACGATAGCGTTCACACACTCCTCTTGTCGCGCTCGCTTTTAACGTAGCCCTGTAGGCAGCGTCTTTTCTATCGGTTGCAACGCGGCATTCTTCATCATACCAGTTGTTTTTTCGTGGCCGCCGGTAACCAATTTTTTCCTCGGCGGCAGTATGAAGTGTTTTGGAGATATGCTCCCACTGCTCCTGTATTCCTTCAGGATGAGTTGTGCCCTCAGAGAGCAGGTGTGAGAGTCGAGTTGCGAAATCATTGGCAGTCTGTTGTGATTGAAGCTTTTCGACGTCTAGCTTTCCTTGTGTTTTTTGTTCCTTGTTTTTAGCCGCGTTGAGGCGGGTGCGTATTTTGGCTGCAACGAGATAATGGTCCGAATCGATGTTAGGTCCTCGGATCGTTCGCACATCTAAAACACTGGAGACATGCCGTCCGTCTATCACAACGTGATCGATCTGATTGCGAGTATTTCGATCAGGAGACAGCCATGTAGCTTGATGTATCTTTTTATGCATAAACCTCGTGCTTGATATGACCATGTTTCGAGCACCGGCAAAGTCAATCAGCCTCAGTCCGTTAGGAGAAGTTTCATTGTGTAGGCTAAAATAAATAGGCAATTAAAAAATTAAATAGGCAATTAAAAATAACACAAATCCAACTCTGCGATTCACCTGAAAAGGGACCCTCCAGAGATTGTTAAGTGAAGGAAAAAGAAAACACATTAATAACTTAGAGCAAGAATGGCGCAACATAATGTGCTACGACCACCTTTGTTGGGTAATGAAGGTGCACCTCCAGCAGGGGCACCAGTACAACCACAACCTCAGCTGCAACCAGCTGGCATTCTCCAATCGGTGAATGCCTCCCCTGAGTTTAGGAACCTTATAAAGGATCTAATAACTGAAATTCTGGTGACGGACGAGAATAACATAGTTAGGAGCGTACTTCATCCCACACAACAGCTCTTAGCGGACCAACTAATTGACGAACAATTTCGAAGTAACCTCTCCGACAAGGACAAAGTGCCCGACGTCGTGAGATCCCTGCGCGAGTTCGGTGGCAACCCGGCAGAATTCAGTAGCTGTGTTGAGCGAATCCTAAAGATTTATGAACCAAGCATAGGTTCACCTCAGTTCTTTGGCATTCTAAGCGTAATTCGCAACAAGATTGTAGGAAGTGCAGACGCTGCACTCGAATCCTACAACACCTCCTTAAATTGGAAAGCAATTTCCCAGTGCCTCACAGCACACTATGCTGAAAAACGGGACTTAAGCACCCTGAAGTACCAGATGACCTGTTTGGTCCAAGGCAGGAAATCGGTACAGGAACTCTACGCCGACGTGTATTCCCACCTTTCGCTGATACTCAACAAGGTTTCCTGCATGGATGTTGGCGGGGAGACCATGCGTGTTCTCATGCGTACATACCGTGACAAGGCATTAGATACCTTTGTTCAAGGACTATCGGGTGACCTATCTAGACTCCTCGGCATGAAAGAGCCGTCTGATTTGCCCGAAGCCTTGCATTTATGCATTAATCTGGGAAACCCGAACTTCAGAGCTGCTCACGTTAACAGCCAGTACAATTTACCCAGAAGACCAATGCTACCTGCAGAATCATTTACACATACCAACAAAAGCCTGCACTCCCACCGAGGAAATAATTCAATAAACCATTTTACCCGCACCTTGCGCATTTCCCCCAATCAATGTCTCCATTTACCCGATTTCACCAGCAACCTCAATACCATCAACTTCAACCTCAGTATCAGCAACCCCAATACCAACAATATCAACGCCCACATCTACAGTACTCAAATACACCGAATACCCAAGGGCCCATGCATTACGGTAATTCACCGCCAAGGCCATTGCAACCAAAACCACCCACACCTATGGACGTGGACCAATCGATGCGAACAAGAGACATCAATTACATGAACAGGCCAGGATACAGCAACGTAGCGTCGAAACGACCACCCCCGACGAACACAGGGCAATTCAAAGGATAGAGCACATAGAGCCATCACCTGACACTGCCGTAGCCGAAGCACAACAATACGAAGCAGGTACATACGGACACGAAACTGACGAACTGAACGCAGAAGAAACACAATCCTGGAAATACTACTATCAGGATTATTCGCGGTACGCACATGACAACGAAAAAGAAGGCGAAGATTTTTGCGAAGTTCATTTTTTAGCCTAACGCATTCGACATTGCCTTCTATCCAGTGCAAAAGCGTCAATGCAGAGATATTAAAATTCCTTATAGACACTGGCTCCAACAAAAACTACAGACAGTCTTCATTAGCGAAAAACACCTTACCAAACGAAAACATTTTTTACGCGAACTCCGTCGGGGGTAAAGTAAGAGTATCACATCATATATTTTTGAATCTTTTCGGTTTAAACGAGGAACGCCTTAAGTTTTTCATTTTGCATTCATTGAGGTCATTCCACGGCATCATTGGGAATGACAGCCTCAAACAATTAAACGCAGTAATTCATACCTCTAGGGATTACATGATTATTAAAAATAAAAAAAAACCAAAATTAAGCAACTGTTATCAAGATCGGTAAATAATTTGAAAACAAAAACAGAGCACCCAACAGAAGAACAAAAGGAAAAGCTTCATAACCTCTGTAACCAGCACTCAACACTTTTCGCAGAACCCGATGAAAAACTGACATATACCACTGTAGTGGAGGCAGAAATTAGGACGACGACCGACAACCTTGTCTACTAGCGATGTTATCCATACCCAATGTCCCTAAAATCAGAGGTAGAAAGACAAATTAATAAACTCCTGGAAGACGGCATCATAAGGCCATCACGATCACCCTATATTTGACCTGTTTGGATAGTGGATAAAAAAACAGATTCCCTCGGCAACAAACAATACAGATTAGTGATAGATTATCAGAAGTTGAACTCTGTAACAATAGCATACCGTTACCCTATTCCCGAAATTAACGAGGTCCTTTCCCAACTAGGGAGCAATAAACTTTTCTCGGTCATTGACCTGAAGAGTGGCTTTCACCAAATTCGTTTAAAAAATTCAGATATAGAAAAGACCGCTTTCTCCATAAATAATGGGAAGTATGAGTTCACCAGGCTACCATTTGGCTTAAAGAATGCCCCTTCAATTTTCCAAAGAACGCTGGACGACATTTTACGAAACTACATAGGACATTGCTGCTACGTTTACATAGACGATATCATAATATTCAGCAAACCTGATGCAGGTCACACAGCCCATTTAAAAAGTATTTTCGGCACACTCGAAGATGCGAACATGAAGGTACAATTAGATAAGTTTTTTCAAAAGGAGTTCGAATTTCTAGGATTCATTGTAACGCCGGAAGGAATCAAAACAAATCCTTCAAAAATAGAGGCTATTCAAAATTTCTCAGTTCCACGGAACCTCAAAGAGCTCAGATTCATTTTGGGTCTGTCGGGTTATTACCGCCGCTTCTTTAAAGATTATGCGAAGCTAGCTAAACCCCTTACAGCCCTTTTAATAGGGGAGGAGGGACGCGTGTCCAAAAATCAATCGGCAAAAAAACCGATCACGCTTGATGAGGACGCAATTTTACGTTTACAAAACTTAAAAATGTTCTTGTCTCAGGAAAAGTAATGCTGACCTATCCCAACTTGAGCACAGACTTTGAGCTGACAACCGATGCCTTCAATTACGCAATAGGCGCAGTCCTGTCGCAGGAAGATAGACCCATTACATTCATATGCAGGACCCTTTTAAAAACAGAAGAAAATTACGCAGCCAACGAGAAGGAAATGCTTGCCATAATATGGGCATTGAAATCTCTGCGTAACTATCTTTACCGTTCGGCAAAAGTCAGAATTTTCACAGACCACCAACCCTTAACTTATGCTCTAAGCAACAAAAATAACAACAATAAAATGAAACGCCGGAAAGCTATACTGGAGGAATACAATTACGAATTAAATTACAAACCTGGCAAAATGAACGTAGTTGTGGACGGACTATCTACACCACCGCAACAATAACAGATAAATTCCTTAACAGCAACCCGACATAGCGACGACAGCTCAGTTCAAACGTTGATACCCTATACAGACGCACCCATCAATGCATTCAAGAACCAACTTTTCATTTCCACAGGTGAAACCTTCTCATACCAGTTTCAAATAATTTTCCCAACCTATCATATAGTGGAGAGAGAATTCACGGAAGATAGTATTACTACTTTATTAAAAAGATATTTGAATCCCTCGGTTACAAATTGAATAAAGACAGAAGACAGTATATTAGGAAGGATCCAAACCATTTACCAAACCCACTTCAGTTGATACAGGGTGCGCTACACGCGAAATTTTGTGGAGGCTATCCTTACCGAATCTGAACAGGAAAGAGAAATTATCTGCGAACACAACAGAGCTCATCGCAACCCAAGAGAAAATAAAGCTCAACTTTTGGAGAGATGTTATTTTACCCAGATGAACGCGAAAATAAAAAAAAAAAATGCAAAACAGTGTAGGGTTTGCCTTGAAAATAAGTACGAGCGACACCCAGTAAACCCCATTCTAAAAGCCACTCCAATCCCCAATTATCCAGGACATATTGTTCACGTAGACCTGTATTATACCAGCAATAAAATAGTGTTAACAGCAATAGACATATTCTCAAAATACGCCCAAGCAAAGATTGTATAGTCCAGATCATCCGAAGATATAAAAACCCCTTTGAGAGATTTGTTAGAGATATTTGGATTTCCCGAAAACATTGTGATAGATAATGAAAAATCACTGAATTCGGGTCCCACAACCTTCATGCTACAGAATCAATTCGGAATAGAAATATTCAGAACCTCACCATATAAAAGCACAGTAAATGGACAGATAGAGCGATTCCACTCCACCTTGTCGGAAAGCAGAAAATGTTCACTCCGATTTCCGCGATCTCCTTGATAGATCCCTGTAAAAATACAAATTCTCAATTCATTCCACTACTAAACGAATGCCTATAGAATTATTTTTTGGACGGACAGTTGGACAGCACCCAGTTGACCTGGGAAGGGATTTAGAGGTCCACAATAAGAAAAGAACAGATTTCAGGGCATTCAGTGCTAATGACGTGATTTATGTAAAATTAAACAAGCCAATAGGAAATAAATTGTCACACCGTTACAGGAAGGAAGTAGTGCTTGAGGACAAGGGAAATACAGTTACAACTCAGTCGGGAAAGTCGGTGCATAAAAGCCATATTAAGGCTCAATAAAAAAAAAAGTAAGCAAATTTTTCAAAACAACAAAGAAACAAAAAAGCAAGAAAGAGGGAAGAAGGAAGTTTTTCTCTTTTAAAAATTAATCAATCAAACCAATGAAAATAAAAATTACAAATTATAATAATAATAAAAAAGGATAGTACAGGAAGGTTTAAGGAATGCTCTAGTTATACAAATCTTATATAACCAAAGACACATAATTAATAATAATAATTGACATATATTTAATATACAGAAATTTATGTTCAATACAATTAATCTCCTTAAATTTAAGTCAAATCGAGCAAAATGCCATAAGCGCACGATCTATTCTAGCAGTAATTTAAGTCAAATCGATCAAAATGCCATACGCGTACGATTTTAGATATAAGCAATAATTGAGTGTTCATGGTCATAAGAAAATAAACCCATTTTTCAGTCTCCTTGCCTGCATGGCATATGCGGATATCCAAATCCACGATTATTCATCATCCCCATTAATAACGAAAAGATGGCACCCTCAACTTCATCCATATTATGACGCCCAAAACGGTGACCATAGGAAAAAATTTACCACCATCAAATCCTTTATATCCTACCCTGCAGCATGAGGCCCAACAAGCTATTGAGATGTTGGAACTCATTGAACACATCCGAAATACTAAAACCCGAAGATCCCTAGATTTTCTCGGTACATAGCGGGAAGCCCCATCAATATTATAAATTCTAACTTGGGAGAGTTGATGACCTCAATATTATAAATGAAACACCAAGTAAATAAAATTACTGAAATTACTAATAGTTTGTTAAAAGCTATAAAAAAGAAAAATGTCATAACAAATGAGGTAGCAGTAAGCCTCCAAAATAAGCTAAGATTAATTAAAAAAGAAATTGTAAATGTTAAGTACGCCATACAATGGGCAAGAATTGGAATTGTAAGCCCAATAATATTAAATAAATTAGAAATTGGTTTAGCTATAGGAGAAATGAATAAGGAACATATGCCTTTTGATTCTGCCGAAGAGGAAATAGAACTAGCTGAAGTAAGTGTACTTAGAAATATTTCATCAATTTTATACATTGTTAAAATACCATTAATCACCATGGATATATACGAAAATTTAATAATAAAAGCTGTTATAAGGAATAATGTTATAATTGACCTAAAGTATAATAATGTTCTAAAAAATAAAAACCGTATATTCGGCATAACAAATAATTGTAGAAAATATAAAAAATAGGCATATGTAAACAAAATGAGTTAATAGATTTAAGTAATGATTCTTGTATACCTAAGTTAATAAAAAGCCTCAACTCTTCGCGTCACTTCATCAACTGCCACCACATTCCAAAGGACGAGCTTGTTGCGCCCGGAGTGCTTTTCCTAAACAACTAAAAAGGCAATATTACCACAAGCAACGACATAAGATACATGAATGGGACCTACATTGTAAATTTAAAAAATGAGACCATTGTAGTCAATGGGAGAACATATAGGAATTTCGAAGCACCCCCTTTAAGGATAATGCCAGCAATAGCACAACCAAATCCAATAGAAGAGAGCCTGACTAAACTTCTGTCATTAGACGCTCTCAGTGAGCTACACATAAACAATATCATCGAAATCCAGTCATTCCAAACAGAAAGGGTGATAAACCGCTTTTCTTCAGGACTTATCCTTATAGTAATCATTGTCCTGATGGTTAGTTTTGGCAAATATTGCTATAAAAGGCAAAAAATAAATAAGCCGTTAAAACAGCCATCGGAAACTATTTTAAAACCAGAAATTCATTCTCTCACGCTGATACAAAGTATACAGATACAAATAATGCAATTCTATACACGCAATCGCCAAAAATGCTGACTCTATGTTTACACAAGATGCCTAAACGCACATTCGCCAAAATTTCTCACTGCATGTCTGGATACCAGATATCTTGAATCGAGGCCATATTTTCTGAGCTGCGGCGCAACAACAAATATTCACCAAGCAATGACGCGACAGCGAAGATCACGGTATATAATTAAGTATCTTTCCAAATTGTAATTCAGTTCTATTTTTGACATTAAATAAAAATCACACGGCTTTCTGCCGTAGAAAAAAATATTTTTTTTAATAATTTAGTTCGGTCTAAATTAACTTATACATTTTACAAAAATAATAAACTTGGTCTTAAAGACAACAAATTAATATAATAGCAAGTAAGGAAGGCAAAGTTCGGGTGTAACCGAACATTAAATACTCAGCTGAGAGCTTTGGAGACAAAATAAGCGAAAATCACCATGTAGCAAAATGAAGCTAGGGTAACCCTGGAATGTGTTTGTGTGACATGGGCATCAATGGTATTAAAGAGTATTTTAAGTAAGAGTGGGCCATAGTTCTATAGGAGGACGCCTTTTCGAGATATCGCCTTAAAGGTGGACCAGGGGTGACTCTAGAATGTGTTTGTATGATATGGGTATCAAATGAAAGATGTTAATAAGTAATAAAATGAGATATCGCCATAAAGGTGGACCAGGGGTAACTCTATATTATGGGTATCAAATTAAAGGTATTAATGGGTTTTAAAAGGGAGTTGCCCTTAGTTGTATATGTGAAGGTGTTTTCGAGATATCGACCAAAATATGGAGCAGCGTGACCCAGAAAATCATCTGTCGGGTACCGCTAATTTATTTATATATATATGTATATTAAAAGAAAAAATTAAAGAATTGAGAAACAGGAAATAAATATTGTAGTTGAAAAAACATTTTTTTTTGAAACGCTACATTGATAGCAATTAAAGAATTTTTTTTGAGTAAATTGGAATGCCAGGTAAATATTGGGAACACCCCATTAAAGGGGAGGATAAAGTAATTGTAGATGAAGGAAAAGTAGATTTTGAAAAAAATCTGCAATGGTTAAAATCATATTGGAAGAAAATAAGAATGCAGAGGGAACCTACAATAGAAGATGTAAAAAATCCTACAACAAGGGAAGAAGAAACCATCAGAATGATGCGAATGGTTTTTCCAAATGAAAAATAAATCCATTTTTTAATTCGAAACAACTAAAAGTAGAAACTTACAGAAGGAAAATTTTAAATAACTAATTTAGGAATGAAAACAAAATAAAACAAAAATTACAAATTTTAGAATTAAATCATACTACTAAGCCATATATAGGTAAATAAATAAATAAAAATTTAATACAAATTTTCTTTATTTATTTTTAAAACATGGCGTGGTGGAAAACCATATTAAATGGTATCCTAATAGATATTGCAGGATACGAAGTAGGTCAGAAAAGTTCTGAAGCATCAGAAAATAAAATGGTTAAATACGAACCACCAGCCGACGTAGACACAAAAAACACCCCAAACATTCCAGATGTTGGACTAGGCAATGATTTGCGTGGTCGGGCTATTAGTCATTACAATAGCCACTATAATCAGAAAATACTTGAAATTTTAGTATAGGCAATTGAATAACGTGCAACAGCGCGTCTAAATTTTTTTTTCTGTACCCAAATTTCCAAACTCAAAGCTGAGGAAGAGCAATCAATAATTCTAGTAAATCTCAAATAGTAAATCTAAAAATGTCACAATCGACAGTAAAGGCAGCCCTGCCTAAAGCGAACAGCAAATCAAAAATTTGCATGATTCCTTTGAATGCTCCTGACACGAAGCAAAAGCAAATTCTAGGACAGTGGAAGTAGGCAAAAACAAAGCAAAAAAAATAGTAATAATACTAAAAAAACAGCCAATAAGAACAAAAGAAAAATGAAGAAAAAGTCACAAAGAGAACCTATAAAAAATATATGTGAAGCGCTATATAAATTTGCAACAAAAGGCTAATCGCGCTCATTTTCATCTTAGGATAGAAAAATGTTAGCGTAGAAAAATTTTCAAGCAACCTGATTGTTGAGGAAGTTATTGACTTAGGACATTATTCGACCAGGCTGAAATTAGCCGGCAATCTAGGACTTGAAAATAAGGAAAAACACAGTTTTCCTGAGGGACAAATTGGTGAAAAATTAATTGAATATTTACTGCAGTAGGGGAATTTATAAAATAATAATTGGCACCCAAGTTCTCTAAGATCAATCAATTGCACTAACCAAAGAGGTTGTGCATATGACAAATCCCGGTTAAGAATAAAAATAATTCTTTATAAAAAGTCATGACGAGTCTGTCTTGGTGGCCGCCGCAGAAATCGCATGACGTAAAATGCCAAAAATATATTGCTGGAAAATACAAAAAAAAAGAGATACAAAAATGTTTGTATCCACTGTACCTCCCGCCTACCCATTAGTCGAACTAATACTACTAATATAAACTACCTTGCTCTTCCGTCAATCACAGCTCCAAAATTCCTGCACAATTAGCTACAGATTTTTGTTATACACTAAATTCAATAAAACCCTAACAAAATAAAATAGCAACGAAAATCGTTATTTAATAGAAATAATTAAAGTTAGAAATATAATAATAGAGAAATAGATATAAGTTCGCCCTGTTTCAGTTAGGAAAACCTAGTTTTTTAGAGAGGTCATAATTTTAGGAAAAATATTTTTATTTAGCCACAGGTAGAATAGAAAATAGTAATAGGAAAAATTTTTTAGAGTTGAATATAGTAATAGAAAATATTTTTACTTCAACCCACACATATAATCCATAAGAATAGGTTTAAACCGGTATAGAACATATTACATGGCACAGTATAGAAAATTTGCTAGTAACCCAAATGATTTGAAAAAAAAACCAAAACAATCACACTATAGACATTCCAATTTGCTTGTCATTAAAAATGTAAACAATCAAAAACAAAACACGCAAACATAAAGTTATGTTGGCATCAAGTTACAGTTACTGCATAACAATTTGTAAACACATGCCGATATTTAAGGGAGTCGACGCTCTCAAGGGTCGGCTGTTGCAAAAAAAAAAAATTACTCATCATAGTAAATACACAAAAAAAAAATAGCAAAAGTCAGCTTATCAAATGCAAACGAATAAAAAGAAAAAAAAGAAAACATATATACTCATAATATAAAGTTACCACTATGACATAACCAATAATTACAATTAAATTAAAAAAAAATCACTTTTGGTAACACCAAGCAAGTCGATTGGGCTATTCAACGTAAAATGAAACAACACGGCACACTTATCACAGTGACATTAGAGTGACCGTCTATAATTAAGCATAAAATTATATACGCTCACTTAAAAGGCTGATGGTGTATTATCGCTGGAATTCACCTCACTTCAAACACGCTTAACATTACAAATATACGTTCATTGACCCAGATAACTACCATGAGTTCATTTGCGTTTGCCAAGCCGACCAATGTATGAACGCGTCATACCAAACTGCTCAAGCTGGAATCATATTGACAATATGTAGGTCAATATAATAATTTGCTGACAAATCATTCCTCACTATTGAGTCATGCACCTCTAGTATGTAAATATTAATGTAAGTATGTATGTATGTATAGGCTAAGAACTTTTGTATAAATAGTAATCAATTTCGTCAATAAAAAAGAATCAGAGATTGCTATCCAAGCGTTCGTCACATAATCATTTTTAACGTTCTTTACATGGCGATTCTGCCAGGAACGTTAGCTAGTTATGTATTGGTTGTAGTTTTTATTAATGGGTAAGTTGAAGGTACAGTGGATGCAAAAAAATGTTCGTATCTGTGGATTTTCTTTTCATATTTTTCATATTTTCCCTGCTTTCCAGCAATTTATTTTTTTTTATCTTATTTGTCATTCGGGTTCTGCGGCGGCCACCAAGACAGAATCTTCATGACTTTTATGAAGAATTTATTTTTATTTTTCCGGGATTGTCACATGCACAACCTCTTGGGTTAGTGCAATTATTTGATCTTTGGGAACTTTGGTACCGATTATTATTTTATAAATTCGCCTACTGCAGTAAATATTCAATTAATTTTTCACCAATTTGTCCCTCAGGACAACTGTGTTTTTGCTTATAAATTTCATGTCATTATTTTTGTTGGTCAATAACTTCCTCAACAATCTGATTGCTTGATAATTTTTCTACGCTAACATTTTTCTATCCTAAGATGAAAATGAGCGTGACTAGTCTTTTGTTGCAAATTTATATAGCGCTTCACATATATTTTTATAGGTTCTCTTTGTGACTTTTTCTTCATTTTTCTTTTGTTCTTATTGGCTGGTTTTTTAGTATTATTATTTCTTTTTATACTCAGTTGAGCAGAGCTCACAGAGTATATTAACTTTGATTGGATAACGGTTGGTTGTACAGGTATAAAGGAATCGAGTTAGATATAGACTTCCATACATCAAAATCATCAGTATCGAAAAAAAATTCGATTGAGCCATGTCCGTCCGTCCGTCCGTCTGTCCGTTAACACGATAACTTGAGTAAATTTTGAGTTATCTTGATGAAATTTGGTATATAGGTTCCTGGGTACTCATCTCATATCGCTATTTAAAATGAACGATATCGGAAAATAACCACGCCCACTTTTTCGATATCGAAAATTTCGAAAAATCGAAAAAGGGCGATAATTCATTACCAAATACGGATTAAGCGATGAAACTTGGTAGGTGAGTTGAACTTTTGACGCAGAATGGAAAACTAGTAAAATTTTGGACAATGGGCGTGGAACCGCCCACTTTTAAAAGAAGGTAATTTAGAAGTTTTGCAAGCTGTAATTTGGCAGTCGTTGAAGATATCATGATGAAATTTGCCAGGAACGTTACTCTTATTACTATATGTCTGCTTAATAAAACTTAGAAAAATCGGAGAACGACCACGCCCACTTTTTAAAAAAAAATTTTTTTAATTCAAATTTTAAAAGAAAAGTTAATATCTTTACAGTATATAAGTAAATTATGTCAACATTCAACTCAAGTAATGTTATGTTGCAACAAAATACAAAAATAAAAGAAAATTTCAAAATGGGCGTGGCTCCGCCCTTTTTCATTTAATTTGTCTAGGATACTTTTAATCCCATAAGTCGAACAAAAATTTACCAATCCTTGTGAAATTTGGTAGAGTCTTAGATTCTAGGACGGTAACTGTTTTCTGTGAAAAAGGGCGAAATTGGTTTGAAGCCACGCCCAGTTTTTATACACAGTCGACCGTCTGTCCTTCCGCTCGGCCGTTAACACGACAACTTGAGCAAAAATCGACATATCTTTACTAAACTCAGTTCACGTACTTATCTGAACTCACTTCTTATTAGTGTAGAAAATGGCCGAAATCCGACTATGACCACGCCCACTTTTTCGATATCGAAAATTACGAAAAATGAAAAAAATGCTATAATTTATATACCAAATACGAAAAAAGGGATGAACCGTGGTAATTGTATTGGTCTATTGATGCAAAATATAACTTTAGAAAAAAACTTGGTAAAATGGGTGTGACACCTACCATATTAAGTAGAAGAAAATGAAAAAGTTTTGCAGGGCGAAATCAAAAGCCCTTGGAATCTTGGAAGGAATACTGTTCGTGGTATTACATATATAAATAAATTAGCGGTACCCGACAGATGATGTTCTGCATCACCCTGGTCCACATTTTGGTCGATATCTCGAAAACGCCTTCACATATACAACTAACGGCCACTCCGTTTTAAAACCCTCATTAATACCTTTAATTTGATACCCATATCGTACAAACACATTCTAGAGTCACCCCTGGTCCACCTTCATGGCGATATCTCGAAAAGGCGTCCACATATAGAACTAAGGCCCACTTTTTTTTCAAATACTCATTAACACCTTTCATTTGATACCCATATCGTACAAAAAAATTCTAGAGTCACCCCTGGCTCACCTTTATGGCGGTATCTCGAAAAGGCATCCACCTATAGAACTAAGGCCCACTCGCTTTTAAAATACTCATTAACACCTTTCATTTGATACCCATATCGTACAAACAAATTCTAGAGTCACCCCTGGTCCACCTTTATGGCGATATCTTGAAAAGGCGTCCACCTATAGAACTAAGGCCCACGCCCTTTTAAAATACTCATTAACACCTTTCATTTGATACCCATATTGTACAAACGCATTCTAGAGTCAACCCTGGTCCACGTTTATGCCGATATCCCGAAAAGGCGTCCACCCATAGAACTAAGGCCCACTCCCTTTTAAAACACTTATTAACACCTTTCGTTTGATACCCATATTGTACAAACGCATTCTAGAGTCAAACCTGGTCCACTTTTATAACGATATACCGAAAAGGCGTCCACCTATAGAACTAATGCCCACTCCCTTTTAAAATACTCAACACCTTTCACCTTGATACCCATATCGTACAAACATATTCTAGAGTCACCCCTGGTGCACCTTTATGGCGATATCTCGAAAAGGCGTCCACCCATAGAACTAAGGCCCATGCCCTTTTAAAATACTCATTAACACCTTTCATTTGATACCCATATTGTTCAAACAAATTCTAAAGTCACCCCTGGCCCACCTTTATGGCGATATCTCGAAAAGGCGTCCACCTATAGAACTAAGGCCCACGTCCTTTTAAAATACTCATTAACACCTTTCATTTGATACCTATATTGTACAAACGGATTCTAGAGTCAACCCTGGTCCACGTTTATGGCGGTATCCCGAAAAGGCGTCCACTAATAGAACTAAGGCCCACTCCCTTTTAAAACACTTATTAACACCTTTCGTTTGATACCCATATTGTACAAACGCATTCTAGAGTCAAACCTGGTCCACTTTTATAACGATATGCCGAAAAGGCGTCCACCTATAGAACTAAGGCCCACTCTCTTTTAAAATACTCATTAACACCTTTCATTTGATACCCATATCGTACAAACAAATTCTAGAGTCAACCCTGATCCGCCTTCATGGCGATATCCCTAAATGTCCACCTATAGAACTATGGCCCACTCCCTCATAAAATACTCTTTAATACCTTTCATTTGATACACATGT
The DNA here is from genome assembly GCF_040869045.1 of Eurosta solidaginis. NCBI lineage: Eukaryota > Metazoa > Arthropoda > Insecta > Diptera > Tephritidae > Eurosta > Eurosta solidaginis. The sequence goes on along the minus strand of NC_090322.1, from coordinate 103,457,701 downwards.
CATACAAACACATTCCAGAATTACCCTCGGTTCATTTTCCTACATGGTTATTTTCCCTTATGTTGTCACCATAGCTCTCAACTGAGTATGTAATGTTCGGTTACACCCGAACTTAACCTTCCTTACTTGTGTTGCTTCGTTTTTGCCTATTTCCACTGTCCTAGAATTTCGTATTGCTTCGTGACCATCTTTGTCAGGAGCATTCAAAGGAATCATGCAAATTTTTGATTTGATGTTCGCTTTAGGCAGTGCTGCCTTTACTGTCGATTATGACATTTTTAGATTTACTATTTGAGATTTACTTGAATTGTTTATATCTTTTCCTCAGCTCTGAGTTTGGAAATTTGGGTAGAGAAAAAAAATTTTAGGCGCGCTGTTGAACATTATTCAATTGCCTATACTTAAATTTTAGGTATTTTCTGATTATAGTGGCTATTGTAATGACTAATAGCCCGACCACGCAAATCATTACATCTGGAATATTTGGCGTGTTTTTTGTGTCTACCTCGGCTGGTGGTTCGTATTTAACCATTTTATTTTCTGATGCTTCAGAACTTTCCTTTCCTATTTCGTAGCCAGCTATGGATATCATAATGCCTTGGGCTATTTTTGTCCACCAAGACATTTCGATTGAAAGAGAAAATTTAAGGGAAAATAAAAATGTATTGCTGATTCTTGGGAAAAAAAATTTGCTAATTTAAGCTTTAATTTTAATCTTTATTCAAACATTCCATTTTACTCTTGACCTTCTTTAATTTTTAATAAATTTACCTTATTTAATTAATAGATATTTTAACAATTTATTTCTAAAATTTTAATTTTTGTTTCGCTTTAGAATTTTTTCATTTCTAATTTAGATATTTAAAATTTTTCCTTAAAAAAATTTTCTAATTTTTTCAAATTAATATTTAAGTACAAGTTAATTTAGACTGCACTAAATTGTTTTAAAAAAAAATATTTTTTTCCACGGCAGGAAGCCGTATGTTTTTTATTTAATGTCAAAATTAGAACTGAATTACAATTTGGAAATATGCTTAATTATATACCCTGATCTTCGCTGTCGCGTCACTGCTTGGTGAATATTCGTTGTTGCGCCGCAGCTCAGAAAATATGGCCTTGATTCAAGATATCTGGTGTCCAGACATGCAGTCAGCAGTTTTGGCGATTGCGCGTTAAGGCATCTTGTGTAGACATGCCGTCAGCACTTTTGGCGATTGCGCGTTTAGAATTGCAATATTTGCATCTGGATACTTTGTATCAGCGTGAGAGAATGAATTTCTGGTTCTTAAATGTTTGCTATGTTAACTCCTCCCTCCTTAAAAACGCTTGTCCCCAAGCGTCTGAAAAATTTGAAACGCTCTTGTTGAGGGTGTGGGAACTTCTGACATAGCCTCTTCTTCTTGATCTGCCTGTCCAGTAGTTTCCGATGGCTGTTTTAACGGCTTACTTGTTTTGTGCCTTTTATAGCAATATTTGCCAAAACTAACCATCAGGACAATAATTAATATAAGGGTAAGCCCTGAAGAAAATCGGTTTATTACTCTTTCTGTTTGGAGTGATTGGATTTCAATGGTATTGTTTATGTGTAGCTCACTGAGCGCTTCTAATGACAGAAGTTTAGTCAGGCTCTCTTCTATTGGATTTGGTTGTGCTATCGCTGGCAATATCCTTAAAGGGGATGCTTCGAAATTCCTATATGTTCTCCCATTGACTACAATTGTCTCATTCTTAAAATTTATGATGTAGGTCCCATTCATGTATCTCACGTCGCTGCTTGTGGTAATATTGCCGTTGTAGTTGTTTAGGAAAAGCATTCCGGGCGCAACAAGCTCGTCCCTTGGGATGTGGTGGCAGTTGATGAAGTGACACGAAGAGTTGAGGCTTTTTATTAACTTAGGTATACAAGAATCATTACTTAAATCTATTAACTCATTTTGCTTACATATGCTTATTTTTTTATACTTTCTACAATAATTTGTTATGCCGAATATACGGTCTTTATTTTTTATGACATTATTATATTTTAGGTCAATTATAATATTATTCCTTATAACAACTTTAATTATTAAATTTTCAAATATATCCATGGTGGTTAACGGTATTTTAACAATATATAAAATTGATGAAATATTTCTAAGTACACTTACTTCAGCTAGTTCTAATGCCTCCTCGGCAGTATCAAATGGCATATGTTCTTTATTCATTTCTCCTATATCTAAACCAATTTCCAATTTATTTAATATTATTGGGCTTACAATTCCAATTCTTGCCCATTGTATGGCGTACTTAACATTTACGATTTCTTCTTTGATTAATCTTAGCTTATTTTGGAGGCTTACTGCAACCTCATTTGTTATGACATTTTTCTTTTTTATAGCATTTAACAAACTATTAGTAATTTCAGTAATTTTATTTACTTGGTGTTTCAACACATTATTTATAATAATTTGTTTATTATTGTTTATAATCAATATTGAGATCATCATGGTCGGGGCTTCCCGCTATGTACTTCCAAGCGGTACCGAGAAAATCTAGGGATCTTCGGGTTTTAGTATTTCGGATGGGTTCAATGAGTTCCAACATCTCAATAGCTTGTTGGGCCTCATGCTGCAGGTTAGGATATAAAGGATTCGATGGTGGTAAATTTTTTCCTATGGTCACCGTTATATTTTCCAAAAGGTTTCTGTATGTTTGGGTGTTAATAATGTGGATGAAGTTGAGGGTGCCATCTTTGATTTTTGAGAGGCCGTTATCTATAGTTATTAAGTGGGATGATGAATAATCGTGGATTTGGATATCCGCATGTGCCATGCAGGCAAGGAGACTGAAAAAGGGTTTATATTTTTTAATGACCATGAACACTCAATTATTGCTTATATCTAAAATCGTACGCCTCTGGCATATAGCTCGACTTGACTTAAATTATTGCTAGAATAGATCGCGAGCCTATGGCATTTTTCTCGATTTGACTTAAATTTAAGAAGATTAATTGTATTGAACTTAAACTTCTCTATATTAAATATTTATCATTATTATTATTAGTAATTATGTTTCTTTGGTCATATAAGACCCGCATAATCAGAGCATTCCTTAAACCTTCCTGTACTATCCTTTTTATTATTATTATAATTTGTATTTTTTATTTTTATTCCTTTAACTGATTAATTTTTAGAAGACAAAAACTTCCTTCTTCTTTCTTCTTTTGTTTCTTTGCTTTTTGAAAAGTTTGTTTACTCTTTTTTAATTTTTTATTTATTTTTTTTTTTATTGGGCCTTAATATGGCTTTTATGCACCGACTTGCCCGACTGAGTCGTAATTGTATTTCCCTTGTCCTCAAGTACCATTTCCTTCCTGTAACGGGGTGACAATTTATTTCCTATTCGCTTGTTTAATTTTACATAAACAACGTTATTGGCACTGTATGTACTGAAATCTGTTCTTTTCTTATCGTGGACCTCTAAATCCCTTCCTTGTTTAATTTTCAAGTTTTGTATGATTTCCTCTTTGTCCAGGTCGACTGGGTGCGGTCCAACTGTCCGTCCAAAAAATAATTCTATAGGCTTTCGTTTAGTAGTGGAATGAATTGAGAAATTGTATTTGTATAGGGATCTATCAAGGAGATCGCGGAAATCGGAGTGAACATTTTCTGCTTTGGTACATCGCAATAACTCCGACAAGGTGGAGTGGAATCGCTCTATCTGTCCGTTCACTGTGCTTTTATATGGTGGGGTTCTGAATATTTCTATTCCAAATCGATTTTGCAGCATGAAGGTTATGGGAGCCGAATTCAGTGATTTTTCATTATATATCACAATGTTTTCGGGAAATCCAAATATCTCCAACAAATCTCTTAAAGGGGTTTTTATATCTTCGGATGATCTGGACTTTACAATCTTTGCTTGGGCGTATTTTGAGAATTTGTCTATTGCTGTTAACACTATTTTATTGCTGGTATAATACAGGTCTACGTGAACAATATGTCCTGGGTAATTGGGGATTGGAGTGGCTTTTAGAATGGGGTTCACTGGGTGTCGCTCGTACTTATTTTCAAGGCAAATCCTACACTGCTTCGCAATTTTTTTTTATTTTCGCGTTCATCTGGGGAAAATAGCATCTCTCCAAAAGTTGAGCTTTATTTTCTGTTGGGTTGCGATGAGCTCTGTTGTGTTCGCAGATAATTTCTCTTTCCTGTTCAGACTCGGTAAGGATATCCTCCACAAAATTTCGCGTGTAGCGCACCCTGTATCTACTGAAGTGGGTTTGGTAAATGGTTTGGATTCTTCCTAATATACTGTCTTCTGTCTTTATGCAATTTGTAACCGAGGGATTCAAATATGTTTTTAATAAAGCAATAATACTATCTTCCGTGAATTCTCTCTCCACCACAGTGTGCCTATGATAGGTTGGGAAAATTATTTGAAACTGGTATGAGGAGGTTTCACCTATGGAAATGAAAAGGTGGTTCTTGAATGCGTTGATGGGTGCGTCTGTATAGGGTATCAACGTTTGAACTGAGCTGTCGTCGCTATGATGGGTTGCTGTTAGGGAATTTATCTGTTCTTGTTGCGCTGGTCTAGATAGTCCATCCGCAACTACGTTCATTTTGCCAGGTTTGTAATTCAATTCGTAATCATATTCCTCAAGTATAGCTTTCCAGCGTTTCATTTTATTGTTGTTATTTTTGTTGCTTAGAGCATAAGTTAAGGGCTGGTGGTCTGTGAAAATTTTGACTTTTGCCGAACCGTAAAGATAGTTACGCAGAGATTTCAATGCCCATATAATGGCAAGCATTTCCTTCTCGTTGGCTGCGTAATTTTCTTGTTTTTGAAAGGGTCCTGAATATGAATGTGATGGGTCTGTCTTCCTGCGACAGGACTGCGCCTATTGCGTAATTGGAGGCATCGGTTGTCAACTCAAAGCCTGTGCTCAAGTTGGGGTAGGTCAGCATTACTTCTTCTGAGACAAGAACATTTTTAAGTTTCGTAAACGCCACCATTGCGTCCTCATCAAGTGTAATCTGTTTTTTTGCCGATTGATTTTTGGACACGCGTCCCTCCTCCCCTCTTAAAAGGGCTGTAAGGGGTTTAGCTAGCTTCGCATAATCTTTAACGAAGTGCCGGTAATAACCCGACAGACCCAAAAAGGATCTGAGCTCCTTGAGGTTCCGTGGAACTGGGAAATTTTGAATAGCCTCTATTTTTGAAGGATTTGTTTTGATTCCTTCTGACGTTACAATGAATCCCAGAAATTCGACCTCCTTTTGAAAGAACTTGCACTTATCCAGTTGTACCTTCATGTTCGCATCTTCGAGTGTGCCGAAAATACTCTTTAGATGAGCTGTGTGATCCGCGTCAGTTTTGCTGAATATTATGATGTCATCTATGTAAACGTAGCAGCAATGTCCTATGTAGTCTCGTAAAATGTCGTCCAGCGTTCTCTGGAAAATTGAAGGGGCATTCTTTAAGCCAAATGGTAGCCTGGTGAACTCATACTTCCCGTTATTTATGGAGAAAGCGGTCTTTTCTATATCTGAATTTTTTAAAGGAATTTGATGAAAGCCGCTCTTCAGGTCAATGACCGAGAAAAGTTTATTGCTCCCCAGTTGGGAAAGGACCTCGTTAATTTCGGGAATAGGGTAACGGTCTGCTATTGTTACAGAGTTCAACTTCCGATAATCTATAACTAGTCTGTATTGTTTGTTGCCCAGGGAATCTGGTTTTTTATCCACTATCCAGACAGGCGAATTATAGGGTGATCGTGATGGCCTTATGATGCCGTCCTCCAGGAGTTTATTAATTTGTCTTTCGACCTCTGATTTTAGGAACATTGGGTATGGATAACTTCGCGAGTAGACAGGGTTGTCGGTCGTCGTCCTAATTTCTGCCTCCACTACAGTGGTATATGTCAGTTTTTCATCGGGTTCTGCGAAAAGTTTTGAGTGCTGGTTACAGAGATCATGAAGCCCTCCCCTTTGTTCTTCTGTTAGGTGCTCAGTTTTTATTTCCAAATTATTTACCGATTTTGATAACAATTGCTTTATTCTGATTTTTTTACCATTTTTAATAATCATGTAATCCCTAGAGGTATGAATTACCGCATTCAATTGTTTGAGGCTGTCATTCCCAATGATGCCGTGGAATGACACCAATGAAGGCAAAACGAAAAACTTAAGGCGTTCCTCGTTCAAACTGAAAAGATTCAAAAATATATGATGCGATACTCTTACTTTACCTCCGACAGAGTTCGCGTAAAAAATGTTTTCGTTTGGTAAGGGGTATTTCGCCAATGAAGGCTGTATGTAGTTTTTATTGGAGCCAGTGTCTATAAGGAATTTTAATACCTCTCCATTGCCGGTTTTGCACTGGATGTAGGGCAATGTCGAGTGCGTCAGCCTAAAAAATGAACGTCGCAAAACTCTTCGCCTTCTTTTTCGCTGTCATGTGCGTACCGCGAATAATCCTGATAGTAGTCTTCCCAGGATTGTGTTTCTTCTGCGTTCAGTTCGTCAGTTTCGCGTCCGTATGTACCTACTTCGTATTGCTGTGCTTCGGATACGGCAGCGTCAGGTGATGGTTCTATGTGCTCTATCCTTTGAAGTTTAGGAGCAGCATTTCTATTGAATTGCCCTGTGTTCGCCGGGGGTGGTCGTTTCGACGCCACGTTGCTGTATCCTGGCCTGTTCATGTAATTGATATTTCTTGTTCGCATCGATTGGTCCACGTCCATAGGTGTGGGTGGTTTTGGTTGTAATGGCCTTGGCGGTGGATTACCGTAATGCATGGGTCCTTGGGTATTCGGTGTATTTGCGAACTGTAGATATGGGCGTTGATATTGTTGGTATTGAGGTTGCTGATACTGTTGTTGCTGGTGGTATTGAGGTGGCTGTGGAAATCGGGTAAATGGAGATACTGATTGGGGGAAATGTGCAAGGTGCGGGTAAAATGGTTGATTGGGTTGTTTCCTCGGTGGAAGTGCAGGCTTTTGTTGGTATGTGCCAAATGATGCTGCAGGTAGCATTGGTCTTCTGGGTAAATTGTACTGGCTGTTAGCGTGAGCAGCTCTAAAGTTCCGGTTTTCCAGCTTAATGCATAAATGCAAGGCTTCGGGCAAATCAGACGGCTCCTTCATACCGAGGAGTCTGGATAGGTCACCCGATAGTCCTCGCACAAAGGTATCTATTGCCTTGTCACGGTATGTACGCGTGAGGACACGCATGGCCTCCCCGCCAACATCCATGCAGGATACTTTGTTGAGTATAAGCGAAAGGTGGGAATACACCTCTGCGTAGAACTCCTGTACCGATTTCCTGCCTTGGACCAAACAAGTCATCTGGTACTCCAGGGTGCTTAAGTCCCGCTTGTCAGCATAGTGTGCTGTGAGGCACTGGGAAATTGCTTTCCAATTTAAGGGGGTGTTGTAGGATTCGAGTGCAGCGTCTGCACTGCCTACAATCTTGTTGCGAATCACGCTTAGAATGCCAAAGAACTTAGGTGAACCTATACTTGGTTCATAAATCTTCAGGATTCGCTCTACACTTTTTTTCCAGCTACTGAATTCTGCTGGGTTGCCACCGAACTCGCGCAGGGATCTCACGACTTCGGGCACTTTGTCCATGTCTGAGAGGTTACTTCGAAATTGTTCGTCAATTAGTTGGTCCGTTAAGGGTTGTTGTGTGGGATGAAGTACGCTCCTAACTATGTTATTCTCGTCCGTCACCAGAATTTCAGTTAATAGATCCTTAATAAGGTTCCTAAACTCAGGGGAGGCATCTACCGATTGGGGAATGCCAGCTGGTTGCAGCTGAGGTTGTGGTTGTACTGGTGCCCCTGCTGGAGGTGCACCTGCATTACCCAACAAAGGTGGTCGTAGCACATTATTTTGCGCCATTTTTGCTCTAAGATATTAATATGTTTTCCTTTAACAATCTCTGGAGGGTCCCTTTTTGAGGTGAATCGCAGAGTTGGATTTGTGTTATTTTTATTTGCCTATTTAATTTATGAGCTGTACGAGCTCTTTGTTATTCAGTGCAATTAGGGAGAAAAAAAACTCTGAAATGCAAATGTTAATAACCTATTTGCAATATCTCCTTAAAACTCTTAATTTTATACAAGTAAAAATACCTATTTTCCTTTTTTTTTTTTTAAATAATTTCACTTAAATATTCTTACGATAAGACAGCAAGCATGGATTTTCGATTTATTCTCTTTTCCTTCCGGGTACTAAAGATCGGCTATTCCAATTGAATTACACTCGCTTGCTGCCCCTTCCTCAAGCGTGGGTAAGGGGGTGAGTTCTTGGTCCTTTGTCCGATGGTAACGGCGAGCCTTTTTGGATCGACTTTTGCACTTTTTATTTCGCGACTAGACCCTTTGACGTTGGGCGCCAGTTAATTTAGACTGCACTAAATTGTTTTAAAAAAAATATTTTTTTCTACGGCAGGAAGCCGTATGTTTTTTATTTAATGTCAAAATTAGAACTGAATTACAATTTGGAAATATGCTTAATTATATACCCTGATCTTCGCTGTCGCGTCACTGCTTGGTGAATATTCGTTGTTGCGCCGCAGCTCAGAAAATATGGCCTTGATTCAAGATATCTGGTGTCCAGACATGCAGTCAGCAGTTTTGGCGATTGCGCGTTAAGGCATCTTGTGTAGACATGCCGTCAGCCCTTTTGGCGATTGCGCGTTTAGAATTGCAATATTTGCATCTGGATACTTTGTATCAGCGTGAGAGAATGAATTTCTGGTTCTTAAATGTTTGCTATGTTAACTTACACTTTCATTTTCTTTTGTTTAATTAATTTTAAGAAATAATTAACCTTTTTCTTTAAATTTTAGAAATGTAGTTTTTTTTTTCAATTTACAAAATATTTTAAAAATTTATTTGTATGCCATTTTGCTGAATCATTTTTCCTTATATAATTAACATTATAGCTATTATATAAAATTTGTTTCTAAAATTTTTGATTTTCTTAAAAAAATTTTTTACCTTGAATCGCTTATGGTTTTATTTGGTCAGTCATTCTTATTCCATCTCGCTTATGCTTTTATTTGGTCAGTCATCCTTATTGCCGATCAGAATGTTGTTTAATTTTCTTTGCCGTTAACTTCGATTTTAATTTGCTCAAATCCTCATTACTGATGCTGGTAACAATTTTCTGGAAGTCCTCTTTGTAGCGCAAAATGTCGTCTTCCTTTGTATCCTGTTCGGTTCAGGATTAATTAATTTTTATCTTTAGTTTGGCACGACCTTTAGTCTTGTCTTTAAAATTCTTGGCAGTCAGCGAACTGTTTGTTGAGATGGCAGGATCTCTGTTCAGCAAGATTTAGCGAATTTTGCTTATGAGCAAATTTTCAGCTAATTGAAGATCAGGCTGGCAGGATCGCCATGTAAAAAACGTTAAAAATGATTGTTTTACAAACGCTTGGATAACAATTTCTGATTCTTGTTTATTGACGAAATTGATTACTATTTATACAAAAGTTCTTAGCCTAAACATATATACATACTTACATTAATATTTACATACTAGAGGTGCATGACTCAATAGTGAGGAATGGTTTGTCAGCAAATTATTATATTGACCTACATATTGTCAATATGATTCCTGCTTGAGCAGTTTGGTATGACGCGTTAATACATTGGGCGACTTGGAAAATGCGAATGAACTCATGGTAGTTATCTGGGTCAATGGACGTATATTTGTAATGAAGTGAGGTGAATTCCACGCGATACTACACCACGAACAGTATTCCTGCCATGATTCCAAGGGCTTTTGATTTCGCTCTGCATAACTTTTTCATTTTCTTCTAATTAATATTTTACAAAGATTTTTCTGAAGTTATATATTGCGTCAAAAACGAATCCAATCATCATGTTTCATCCCTTTTTTCTTACTTGGTATAGAATTATGGCATTTTTTTCATTTTTCGATATCGAAAAAGTGGGCGTGGTCATAGTTGGATTTCACCAATTTTTAATACCAAGATAAAGTGAGTTCAGAAAAGTACGTGAACTAGGTTTAGTATAGATATATCGATTTTTACTCAAGTTATCGTGTTAACGGCCGAGCGGAAGGACAGACGGTCGACTGTGTACAAAAAGTAGTTTCAACTGATTTCGTCCATTTTCACAGAAAACAGTTATCGTCGTAGAAACTATGCCCTTACAAATTTCACCATGATTTGGAAATTTTGTTCGACTTATGGCATTAAAAGTATTCTAGAAAAATTAAATGAAGAAAGGCGGAGCCACACCCATTTTGGAACTTTCTTTTATTTTTGTATTTTGTTGCACCATATCATTACTTGAGTTGAATGTTGACATAATTTACTTATATACTGTAAAGATATTCAATTTTTTGTTAAAATTTGACTTAAAATTTTTTTTTTTTAAAGTGGGCGTGTTCGTCATCGGATTTTGCTAATTTTTATTTTGCACACAAACAGTAATAGGAGTAACGTTCCTTCCAAATTTCATCATGATATCTCTAACGACTGAAACTACAGCTTGCAAAATTTTAAATATCCTTCTTTTGAAAGTGGGCGGTGGTATGCCCATTGTCCAAAATTTTACTAGTTTTATATTCTGTGTCATAAGGTTAACCCACCTACCAAGTTTCATTGATTTATCCGTCTTTGGTAATGAAGTATCGCCCTTTTTCGGTTTTTCGAAATTTTCGATATCGAAAAAGTGGTAGTGGTTATAGTCCGATTTCGTTCATTTTAAATAGCGATCTGAGATAAGTGCCCAGGAACTTACGTACCAAATTTCATTAAGATACCTCAAAATTTACTCAAGTTATCATGTTTACGGACAGACGGACGGACGGGCATGGCTAAATGAATTTCTTTTTTCGCCCAGATCATTTTGATATATAGAAGTCTATATCCATCTCGATTTGTTTTGAGTTCTATTATAATTTATTGCATAGCGGCAATTTGATATCGACAGTGGTGAGTTTATTTATGCCGTTTTTGTTTGTTTACATTAGTTTACATTTGTTTTTTAATATGCTGACTTTTGTTATTTACATTTTTTCTTATTATGCTATTTTGTGTTTTTTTTTGTGTATTTTTGTATATTTATTATTATGAGTATTGTTTCGCATCAAGTGTTACCTATTGAAATTCGTTTTACACATCAGAATTTTAAGCGTGTCGACTCACATAAATCCGCTTATGTTTATAAATTATTCCTTAACGTTTATGAGGTAACGGTAACTTGATTCCAAAATGAATTTGTATGTTTATGTAGGGGTTTTTTTTTTTTGTATGAATTTGTTTACATTTTGTAGTGTGTGCATATTGACCTTGTTTTTTGTTTTCTCTTTTTTTCGTATTTGTTATATGCTGACTTTCGAATGACGAGTAAAGTGGAATGCTTTTGTTGAAACGGTTTTTTTCTTTTTTTAAATTATGCTAGTTAATAGCAGATATTTTGTTTTGGTTTGATCCTATTCTTATGGACCATTAATTCTTTATTTTGCACATAGGTTAAGGTAAAAATATTTTTCCTAGAATTATGAACTCTCTAAAAAGCGAGGTTTTCCTTAAATTGACCGGGGCTAATAAATTTATAATTATTTCTTTGATGTTTAGCTAAGTTAGAGTAAAAATTATCTTTCCTATTCATACTTTCTATTCTAACGGGGGGTTGAAGTACAGATATCTTTCCTAAGATTATAACCTCTCTAAAAACGAAGTTTCCTGACTTAAACAGGCCATACTTATATCCATTTCTTTATTATGATATTTCTAATTTTAGTTATTTCTATTAAATAACACTTTTCATTGTTATTTCATTTGGGTTTTATTAAACTTAGTACATAAAAAAATCTGTAGCTAATTATACTGAAATTTATAATATGCAATATGTAGCTAATTATGCAGAAATTTAGGAGCTGTGGTTGACGGAAGAGCAAGGTACTTTATATTAGTAGTAGTAGTTCAGATAGTGAGCGGAAGGAAGGTAAAGTGGATGCAAAAATTCTTCCATCTTTTAGTTTATTTTTCTTATTTTTCCAGCAATATCTTTTTGATCTTATATGTCATGCGATTTCTGCGGCGGCCACCAAGACAGAATTGTCATGATATTAACGAAGAATTATTTTTATTTTTACCGGGATTGTCACATGCACAACCTCTTGGGTTTGTGCAATTGTTTGTTCTTAGAGAACTTGGGTACCTACTTTGATTATTTTAAATTTGCCTACTCGAGTAAAATTATAATTTCTCACCAATTTGTCCCTCAGGACAACTGTGTTTTCCTTATAAATTTCAAGTCTTGGATTGCCGGCATTTTTTGTATTCCTGGTCGAATATTGTCCTAAGTCAATAACTTCCTCAACAATCTGGTTGCTTGAAATTTTTCTACGCTATACTTTTCTATCCTAAGATGAAAACGAGCGCGACATTTCTTTTTGTTACAAATTTATATAGCGCTTTGTATATTTGTATATGTTCTCTTTGTAACTTTTTCTTCATTTCTTGCTGTTGTTGTGGGCTGGTTTTAAAATTTTTGTAATTTGCATATATCCACTGACACGAATTTTATCAGGGCTGTGTTTTAAATCTTGTTCCTTGGCAGCCTTTAAAGATGTTATTTTGATAATTTGGGCGGGGCTAGTCTTGCTGCCTTTACTGTCGATTGCGACATTTTGTAGTTTATTATTTTTGGGTTATACTTCGATTATTTATTGCTCTTCCTCAGCTTTGAGTTTTGGGTAGAAGGGAAAAAAAAATTTTAGACGCGCTGTTGCACGTTATTCAATTGCCTGTATTTAAATTTCATATAGTTTTTTAGTATAGCGGATATTGCAATGATTAATAACCCAATCGAGCATATTAGAGCGCCTAGCCAAATGTCTGTGATGTGTGGATTGGTTTTTGTGTCTACTTGGTTTTGTGGTTCGTATTTTACAATTTTATTCTCTGCGGTTTCCGAGTTTCCTTTACCTATTTCGTAGCCAGCTATGGCTATTTTAATGCCTTGGGCTACTTTTTCCCACCAAGACATTTTGAAACTTCTGTAATTACTTTCCTGTTTCAGTAAATAAGGGTTAAATTCCAATAAAATTTCTTTGATGATTTTTTTCTTATTCCAAATACTCTATGTTATTAATTATTTGTGTATTATAAAAATTGTTATTCTAAAAATTTTTTTTTTTAATTTCTTAGAAATATTTTAATTTAGGTTAAAATTTTTAATATTTCCAAAATTTTGTAATTTAATAGCTTAGTATATTTTTTTAAACTAATTTTACAAAAATATCTAAAACTGAATTCCTAGGCGTTTTTATTTTTATTTATTCATAAGTAAAATTTTCTCTGAGCTATTATGATTTTAACTATTGATCCCTATCAGGGAAAGCCATGCTGATCATCCTAGCTATTTCTTCTTGTGTGGTTGTAGGGTTTACTACATCTTCTAGGGTTGGTTCCCTAGTCATTCCTATTATAGTCCAGAGCTTCTTTAATGCATTTAGTTCTTTTTGTAGGTCCCTAGTTTTTAAGGTGTTCTCATCCCACCATTGGAGGGGGAATTTCGAGAAGTCCCTTTGCATTTTAATTTAGTCTATTAGTATTAACTTAAATAGTGAAATGGTTGTGGCGTTTTTTTAATTTCAATAGTAAAAATTTGTAATAGTAGAAATTTAATTAAATCTTTTTTTCAAAACATTCTCGCAATTAAAGGAGTTGTATGAGGTCTAAGCATTCCAATTAAAAAAATTTTAATAAATTATTTAAAAATTGTATTCTTCTCACTAAGCATTCCAATTTACTAGTTTATTTTTTAATTGATTTTTAATATTTAATTAAATCCTTCTCTTTTTTTTCAATTAAACTAGTCCTACTGTAAAAATGTTAAGTGTTGATTCTAATTTAATGAAGATAAAAAAAAATTCCTAAGCAAAAACAAAGTTTTTGCTCATGGTGTAGCGTCCCTAAGGCCGCTCAATTGATTCTAAGACTTAATCTTAATTTTATATACTTAATTGCATCTAGTTATGTTGTAATTTTCTTCATCCAAAACGGAAATCTTTGTGGTTTTGTTGCCAATCTGAGATGTTGATGTGGTATTCCACTTCCCTATGCGGTTTGGTGAAGAAGTTGTTTGTCCATCTCCATTACCATTTCTATTCCACTCCTTATGCGGTTTGATGAAAAAGTTGTTTATCCATCTCCATTACCATTTCAAATTGTTCATTGGTTATCTTCGATGTGCTTGTCAAATAAACGATTTAGTTTTAGGAAATCCGACTCTATATGATTTTATGATCGTGATCAATGCCTGCAAACATCCATTTAATGTAATTTCAATTTTTTTTCTGGTCAGCTTAGATCTTTTTAGAATTGCTTGTTCAGCAACTTTATGCATCAAAGATTGAACTGGAAGGATCGCCATGTAATATTTAAGAAAATGAAAACATTTCCGCTGAAGTGTAGCGCAAAGTAGTCATTGAGTTTATTAGAGAAATATCTTTCTTTTTATACAAAATTATCTATTTTATACATACGAATTTACACTAACACTAATACACTACATTCTTCTGAGTCAGCATATTAGTTCGACCTAATTTTAGAAATTTGTAACTGTAGAAATATTTTGGCAGACACATTGACAAATTGTCATTGACGCTAGGTCACGCTATTAACGAATTGGTCAATGCGCCAGTTAAATGTAACCGGATATAGGTATTGCTGTCGGCATTAGTATGTGATGTTGAACTCCCGCTGCGTTGGGGAAACGTAATGTATTTAGGTCGATATTATAATGTGAATGCAATATGACTGTGTGTGGTCTGCATAGAAAGTGCATTGGCGCAGGAGAACATGATGCATAATGCTACAAACGTATTGACATAAGGGGGCAGGGAGATAATAATGATTGGCGCACTCAATTGACGATGGTAAAGAGTAAAAAAAAGAAACCGTAGAAAACGAGTTATTAATAGAATCTTGTAAAGTGCATTGATGGCCTGATTTGCTAAACGTCAAGCCTACAATGTGTGGATCGCTGATAATAAACCGTCATGTGTTTTGAAATAGTCGGCTATACGGTCTATAAATTTTGTTTTTTCTAATTTACTCGTTTTCTATGTATAATAGTTTATTATTGTTGGAATATACAAAATAAAATGCAACTCTACAACCAAATTGCATATTGTCAATTACCTTTTCGCCCATTATTATATACCGCTATGTTGTTTGTATATCCATACTAATATACCTTGTTCTTTTTCCCAATGTAATAAAGTCTAAGTTGAGTATGTGCATTTAAGCTTAACACACGTGTTTTTCCTTACGGCTCTAATTTTGATCCTCGAAAGTTCTCTAACAAAGGTTATGGGCCCAGAGTGCCTATTTGGAATTCACGCTTGAAATTTATAAGTGCTGGTTTATTTTGTTTTTCCGGAAAATATAAAAACAATGCCGAGCTCGCTAAACAATATAGAAAAGCTAAACGCTGAAAACTACGCGACGTGGGCTGTGCAAGTGAAATGTTTATTGGTTACATTAGACTTATGGCATGTGATCTTGATTAATGTTCCCGAGGAACCGCTTGCCAAATTGGCGTGGAATACGGCCGATCAAAAGGCTCTCGCCACATTAATATTATGCATAAAACCAAGTGAACTCATTCATGTTAAAAATTGCACCACGGCAAAAGGTGCATGGGTTGTGTTAAGCAATGTGTACAGGGGAAAAAGTGCCTGTAGGAAAGTGACATTATTTAAGAAACTGCTTCAGCACAAATTTAAAGTAAGTGAAAAATATTCAACGCAGTTAAATGCATTCACGTCTTTAGTTGATGAACTAAAGTATGTTAACGTAATATTGCCAGAAGAGCTGTTGACAGTAATTTTGTTAAGTAGCCTTCCCGATGAGCTTGAAGGCTTTGTCGTAGCAATGGAAAGCCGGGACAGTTTGCCAACTTTATCTTCTTTGACCTCTAAAGTCCTTGAAGAAGAAATACGTCAAGGTCAAAGAGTGCAAACTGTCTTTGCTGCAAATTCGCAAAATCGTGGGAAGAGAAATGAACAGCACAAAAACAAAGACTATGGTAGCTCACGAAGTAATAGTTATAACAACAATACTTTTTCGAAGAACGTTACTTGCTATCGTTGTGGTAAGAGAGGGCATATAAGAGCGCAATGTAAAGCAAATAAAGAAGTTAGTGACTCAGCAAATGCATTTGGCGCTGCAGAGATTGTGCAGGTAGTGAGAAATGGATTTTAGATAGTGGTGCGTCCTCCCACATGTCTACAAAAGCAGATTGATTTGATTCGCTCAAGCAACAAAAACAAAAGATCATTTTGGCGTCGGGGGAATGCGTGTTTGCTGAATCCGTCGGTACTGTGAATGTTAAATCACCATTTGGAAGTGCCTCTCTATTAAATGTACTCTATGTTCCAAGTTTGCATTCCAATTTTATTTCAATTGGAAAAATTACGGAGGCTGGAAACACTGTTGAATTTTCTAAAGGAAAAGCAGTAGTTAAGAATAAAAGAAACAAAACTATATTTTGTGCGTTCTTTGAATATGGCGTGTTTTCGGTTAACATTAAACCGAGTGTTCCTAATGAAAAAGTTTACGGGTTGATAGACGAAGAAAATCATTGTTTACTATATAGTTTGGCAGCTTAAGTAGAGGTAATGTTGCGAATAGAGTGGAAGGCAGTGGACTAGGCAGTCGAATGTCATATAATGAAGGAATGGTGTTCGGAGTTTTTTCAAAGTTAAAAAAAAAATGATAAAAGCTTTAATATAAATAAAACTATTGTTTTAATAACAACAAACACGCCATATATATTCTGTATACATAAATTTGTAAGGATTATCTCACTTTAAAATTTGAATTAAATAATCTAAAGTTTTTTTTATGAAACTGAGTCGAGAACTGTGCGTGTGAATGTGCGAATTTTCACCGATCAGCTGTTAGTTGCGCTACTTGGTAAAATTTACAATGAAGAAAATACTCGAAAATGGCAGCATAGGCTAGGCCATTTAAACACAGATGATTTAAGGAAGCTATCCAACAAAAATATGGTGCATGGACTTAGTTTAAATGTGCAAAACAAAATTAGTTGTTTCACTTGTGCTACTTGCAAAATAAAAAGTAAAGCATATGAAACTCATTCGAATGTAGCTAAGAAAAATGTGTTTGAGTTGGTTCATACTGACTTATGTGGCCCAATGTCCATTAAATCAGTTGGTGGTGCGTCATATTTTATGACGTTTATTAATGACTATACCCGGTATACTCATACATATTTTTTAAAACAGAAGTCAGATGCCTTTAGTGCATTTAGAAATTTTACTGCGATGGCGGAGAAGCAGACAGGCCGCAAACTTAAAATGCTCCGAAGTGATAATGGGAAGGAATATATAAATTCCCAATTCAAAGAATATATTTCCCAGAATGGAATTCTTCATAAAACGTCCCTTGCTTATTGTCCACAGCAGAATGGTGTGCCGGAGAGAGCAAATCTAATATTGGTGGAAATGGCGCGATGTTTTTTGGAGTCATCTGGTTTGGCGCAAAATTTATGGCCCGCAGCTGTCAATACAGCAACGTACATACGTAATAAGTGTCCAACTAAATCATTGGAGGAGCAGACACCATATGAAAAATGGTTTAAAAAGAGACCATCTCTGTCGCACTTACGAATTTTTGGCTGCGATGCTGTAGTATTACAAAAGGGTCCACATAAGGGTGGACAATTTCCGCCAAAAGGAATTAAATTGAAGTTTGTGGGTTATGATAATTTAACCAAAGGGTATAGACTCTACGATATTAGTAAAAGGTCAATTGTAATATCAAGAGATGTGCTATTTTTTTAAAATTCTTTTGAAAAGATATATAGCGACGACCCTGAAAGCGATGATGTATTTGTTCACGATGCTTTCAATAAGTGCAACAACAACAGCAGCGAAGAACGAGAAAATAAAGAAGTGCAAATGCAAAGTATACCTGAGCCAATATGTAGTACGTGCGCAGTAGAAAACGAAGAAACGTCATCAGATGAGGAGAGCATAGTGGAAGCTGGAAAGAGAAAAAGAGGGAGACCGAAACTGCTTAGAACAGGTGCCGTGGGAAGACCAAGAAAAGTTTTTATCGAAGAGCCAAATCTTAATTTATTGAATTCAATCATCGAATCGCCAAACACCGTAACTGAAGCATTGCGTTCCAATGACAGTGATCATTGGAAAGCTGCAATGCAGAAAGAATATGATACCTTACTCAAGAATGGCACCTGGAAACTCGTTGATAGGCCAAAAAACAGTAACATTATCGGATGTAAGTGGGTGTTTGCTTTAAAGAAAAAGTCAGACGGTTCAGTGGATAAATATAAAGCCCGCTTGGTGGCACACGGATGTTCACAAAAGTACAATGTGGACTACAACGAGACACTTGCTCCAGTAGTTAGACATTCGACGATTCGGTTGTTGTTGGCGTTGGCAGCACAGCATAAACTTCTTGTCAATCATGTTGATATCGTTTCGGCATATTTGAAAAGTGAGTTGAAAGAAGAGGTTCAGCCACAACATTTCGAAAGTAAACAGTTTCCAAACAAAGTTTGCAAGTTAGTCAAATCGCTATATGGGCTTAAATAAGCTGGACGTGAGTGGAGGTTCAAAGTTTCTGATATTTTGGCAAAAATGGGATTTCAAAGGTGCAAAGCTGATAGTTGCGTGTATGTTAATCGAAAAAACGGTGCTTTATCTTTTATTGCACTGTACGTTGACGATATGTTGATTGCGTGTGAAGACCAAGAACAAATGAATAACATTATACAATGTTTAAACGACCATGTTGAGGCAGTAGACAATGGTCCGATTTCATTTTATTTGGGTATCGGAATAAGCAGAAATCATGGTTCAACTATATACAGGTTGGCTCATCTGTAAAGCAACAAAATAGGTCTGTTCAAATTGTCAAAATCTGTGTATTGGTGTTTGTGCGAATGGTATGGAATGGAAACATAAAACTTAGCAGTTTTTGTATGTGTAAGTAAAATGTTGCCAATGTGTTGGTTTCATTTTGAGTTTGCCATCTCCTTTTGACAATCCCTTCGACCATGCAATGACATAAATAAAATCAGCTGATGAGATGAGCCAACCTGTACATAATTGAACCATGGCAGAAATGATACAAGAGGCGCAATATCAATTCATCAACAAAGTTATGTTGACGAACTTCAGAAGCGTTGGGGTATGGAAAACTGCAAACCAGCTGCGACACCCTGGGCTAGCGGTACTGTTTTGGAAAAATATACCAAAAGTTGCAATAATCTTGACACAAAGAGGTATCAAAGTTTAATTGGAGCCCCTATGTATCTGGCGGTGATATCACGTCCAGATATCAGTCATGTAGTATCGAAACTATCGCAGTATAGCAGTCATCCTCACGAAGAACATTTTCGTGCCGCTAAATATGTGCTGAGATATCTTAAAAAACATCCAGCAGGTGATATTGTTTATGTAGCTAACGAACAAAATTTGGTTTGTTTCACAGATGCTGATTGGGGCTGAGAGCTTAGTGACAGGAAATCCTATACCGGATATGTTCTATTTATGTCTGGTTGGGCTGTCGCTTGGGAGTCTAGAAAACAGCCAGTAGGTACGTTAAGTACGATGGAAGCGGAGTATATCGCTCTTTGTCAAGGAACGAAGGAGGTAATCTTTCACAGGACATTGTTAAAAGAAATGGGGTTTAATAACTATGCAAACGAACCAACAATAATGCTATGCGATAGCCAGAGCGCGCAGTTTCTAGTGAAGAACCCATCAGTCCATAAAAAGAGCAAGCATATCGATATTCGCTTTCATTATATAAGAGATATGTTTAATGATAAAGAAATTGATGTAAAATATGTAGAGTCAAATTGTAATGCAGCAGATGTTTTAACAAAAATGTTAACGAAATCTAGACATTTAATTTCATGTCGTTTGTTAAAGATTCAAATGTAAATTTTCTAAAATCAAAATTGCATTTGGGTTGAGCGGAAGATTGTTGGAATATACTAAAATAAAATGCATTTCTACAACCCAATTGCATATTGTCAATTACCTTCTCTCCCATTATTATATACCGCTATGTTTTTTGTATATCCATACTAATATACCTTGTTCTTTTTACCAATGTAATAAAGTCTAAGTTGATTATGTGCATTTAAGCTTAACACACGTGCTTTTCCTTACGGCTCTAATTTTGATCCTCGAAACTTCTCTAGCAATTATAATATAACTCGTAAAATATACATTTTACAAAAATAATAAACTTGGTCTTGAAGACAACAAATTATTATAATAATTAATTATTTACAGACCAGTAAAACCAAACATAACAAATTCTTTTTATTTTACAGAAAATTGTAGACGTGTAAAAAAAATGGGTAATAGTAAATTTTCACATCAAAAGTAAATAAACAGAAAATGTAAACATAAACAAAGTTTGACAATCTATCACCATCTTCGAATGAAAACACATGTGAAATGCAACACTGGCGCTTTTACCTGTTAATTCGACCATGTTTCGGCCATTGTGAATCAAACTAAGTGCACAAATCACACACACAAGAATACGCATTGCACATGTAAACAAAAGATCAGCTGTTTTTTATGGGCAATTCATACGTCATCCGTTTCCTTTAGTTCTTGTTTTTTTCTCTTTCTTCATTCGCTCAATCAGTCAACTGTGACGTAGATGCCCAGAACGAAGAAAGTTTGAACTCGTAAATGCGCAATCTGGGTAGGTTATTTGAGATCGTGTCGTGGCAATGATCGGCTTCCCTACAAGGATACTGACTATCATATGACTATCATCTGATTGTCAGCAATGTCAACCTAACAATCAGCGCCTCATACAAACTTTCTATCACAAACTTAAGGGAACTTGCGCAAATTTGATGTAAACAACTGTGTACGTGTGAGTTTTCGTCTCCTTCTTATACACCAACATGGCCTACTGATTAAGTATATAGCCGTACTGCTCACTCTCATTCATTTTCCTGGATCAGTGCTGACACTCTAACTATCAAAAAGTGTCATAAATGATAGTTTACTGTAGATATCAGGTTTGACTGTTATACTATCATAAATGACCATTGTTATATTCCGCCAAAAATGAAACAATGCTTTTTGCTTTTTATTTACTTTATTTCATTACGTTTTTAATTTTGTACGTGATAAAAGCATACGTGTTTCTTATTTGTTTAAAATAAATAGTTTTATAAGAATTCGAGTTCAGAATGTTCAATTTAAATTCAGAAAACAACAAAACAACAGAAGAGCGCTTTCCTCATTTTTTAATATTATTTGCGATTTTTTCTTTTGGCATGGAGCTTTGAAATGCTCTCTTTTTCATTTTTTAAACTTATTTTTTATATGGTTTTCGTCGGTTGAAAATGGCGGAATTTAAAAAAATAACAAAACAACCGTGATAATCATTTGATTGTCATATGACAGTCAGTAGTGACAGCATGATTAAATCGGATAAACTGTTCTCGCATACATAAAATTCCGTTGAGAATTATGTATCTGTCTCACATGCATAATGGTATCTGCTGTATGTTCTTTTGTTCTGTACCAGGTGTCCGAAGCTTTCCCAGTTTTAGTCCTTTTTCATGATTATAGGCTGCCGTTCGGTACATGCGGACATGCGTGAGCGAACAAAGGAACATACATAAATTTGAGTATCAATGTTTACGTCATCGCAGGATCAGCATTGTCAATTACAAGTGTGAGTGTATTAGTAAAACTATCAGCGTTTCTTGTAGGGTTATGGTGGTCCGCAAACGCATGGCAAAGGAGTATTGTCAAAGAGGATAAATACAATAAGAGCCGTCAATCGTTATTTTGTGGCGAGTATCTCGCTGGAAATTGAAAAAATTGATGCCGAATGTTTTCTGAGAGGGACATTTTTAATTGTCTCGCATTTATCGATGCCGTGTAGGCCCCTTGTGCAACTGTGATTTTTGGAAAGAGAATTAAATAAATTAATTAAATACAGGCGAAAAATAAACACAAATACCCCACGAAAATGTATATAAGATATTTATAAACATCTCGCCCAAAAAATAAGTAGCGACTACCTCTCAGTATACATCGAATAAATGCCAAATAACGAGTGACGGCTCTTTTTGTATTTATCCTCTTTGGTATTGTTAGAGTATTCCAACATGAAAAAATGGAATACGTAATTCAAACATTTTTGCAGGGTAGTCGTTGTGCTCTCGCTCATGGTCAGCGTTGACAGATTGACGACGCCGTCGTCATTTTGACGTTTTCAACTAGAATGACGCTTGGACGATTTTGTAATGAAAAACGACGATTTAATATAAATATTTAAATATTAAAGATTTGTTTTAAATATTCAAACACCAAGAAAGTAGATATATTTAAAATTGACAAGCTTTATTGAACATTGTATACCTTATACTAAAAATATGCTAGCTTTTGCGGCAGATGGAGCCAATAACATGACCGGCTTGAAGCATTCGGTCGCACGAATTTTTGAAAAAGAAATTCCTAACTGTATTGCTTTTAAATGTATATGTGACCTGGAATCATGAAAGGGACCTATTGTGGAAAAATATTTTGAGTGATTCTTATAGAAAATTTAACGCTCTTTCCAATGGAACAATCCGCAGTTTTTCTCTCTTTCTTAGTTTTTCACAAATCGCATTTAAAGCCAAATCGGACCACAAATACGATTTTTTGAAATATTGCGATCCATGCGCCACCTATGGGAGATTTTTTTCTTATTATTGCATTGTCTTCGGGTTCTGAACTACATCCCAAGTTTCAAGCTTGTAGCTTATCGGGAAGTTACTTAAATTTTAATTACAAAATTCGTTCACAACGGCCGGCCGCTACACAAAAACTATAAACACGTTTTACTCGAAAACTTGTTTTCGCACAATAGGTCCCGTTCATGATTCCAGGTCATATATGTCATTCTTTGGCACTTTGCTCTTCGTATGCCTGCTTAAAGCTACCCAGCAATGTAGAAACATTGGTGCGCAATGTGTATAACTGTATAAATGATAACTTGGGTGATATGAATGAAATTTATCTCGCCATCCTGAAGTATATCCTTCAAAATATTAATAAAGTTAATAATATTTTTCAGAATGAGGGCCCTCAAGTATAATATGTATTCAGATAAGAAGACTATTTAAGCATATTGTATAATTTGGTAAAGCCGGAATATATACATTAGACAACATAGAAATTATATATTGTTACGGTCCACTTGGGAGATATACCCTTGGAACGTACCAGTTGGCTAGTGATGAAGGTAGGATTCACCCTCACTCATGTCTGCCTGGGATGGTTAAAACACATTTTGTGTAGGAAATTTCCCAATAACGGCACCCAACATTGCGTACCTATGCAAGATGACAGCTGACTTGTAGTCTTATTACGATAGGGCACTTCACCTTTCAGCGCAGTACGATTTTGACATTAGTCCATCGGTTCACAAAAACAAAGTATATGGAACGTTTAATGATGGCTGAAGGAATGTCATAGCGACTACCACCTTGTATGGTTCCACCATGGCAACCACAGTTAAATCATGCGATTTAACGGCGCCGTTCCACTGCGCAGTCGCAGTAATGGTGGAATTTTGTTTTAACGAATGACGCCGTGAGAAGTCCACTCTACCACCGCCGACAGCACAACACGGATCGCCATTACCACCCTCAAACGTACTCCCCAACCTCGCATGAACATCATCAGCGCGCCGCATCGTGCAACAACAGAATAGTGACAACAAAAAGGCAGAGGCCCATCTAAAAGGCATCCTGCAACCACAATAGTGTCAATAAAAAGGCAGAGGCCCATTTAAAGGCCTCCTGCACACCCAACAGTGTCAACAAAAAGGTAGAAGCCCATCTAAACGGCCTTCTGCAACCAAAACAGTGTCAATCAAAAGGCAGAGGCCCATCTAAACGGCCTGCTGCAACCACAAGTGTCAAATAAAAGGCAGAGGCTCACCTAAACGCCCTCTTGCACCACCAATAGTGACAAATAAAAAGCAGAGGCCCATCTAAAAGACCTCCTGCAACCACAACAGTGTCAATAAAAAGGCAGAGGCCCATCTAAACGGCCTCCTGCAAAGCCAACAGTGTCAATAAAAAGGAAGAGGCCCATCTAAAAGGCCTCCTGCAACCACAACAGTGTCAATAAAAAGGCAGAGGCCCATCCAAAAGACCTCTTGCAAACCCAACAATGTCAATAAAAAGGCAGAGGTCCATCTAAAAGGCCTCCTGCAACCACAACAGTGTCAATAAAAAGGCAGAGGCACATCTAAACGGCCTCCTGCACACCCAACAGTGTCAACAAAAAGGCAGAGGCCCATCTAAACAACCTCCTGCAAATACAACAGTGTCAATAAAAAGGCAGAGGCCCATCTAAACGGCCTCCTGCAACCACAACAGTGTCAAATAAAAGGCAGAGGCCCACCTAAACGGCCTCCTGCACCACCAATAGTGACAAATAAAAGGCAGAGGCCCACTGTTAAAGCCTGCATTATCATCCCTAAACCTCACCTGGAGAGGTCGCTGGTGGAAACTCGCGTTTCTTTTCCTTTTTTGGACTTTGCTCTACTAAAAACGGTTCCGTTAAATGGCATCTGTTCCTTAGGGCCTATAAAAGGGACGAACAGCTATAGGCTCTCCCTTATTCTTTTACCAGCGACCACCAGTTGAGTGTTTTACCATACCATTCATTTTGCCATTATTTTGTAATTTACATGTATTTTAAATAACGGCCTGTGCGACAGGCTAGCATATATATATATATACATATATACCTACATCGTTACATAGTTAATTTGCATCTTTCATTCATTGTTGGACAGCTAGGTACAGCTGGTAAGTTTCGCATTATCCCGAGTTTCAAGAACCGGCTCCCCATAGGTTCCCCGTTTCCGGAATTCACGAGGAATTCCGGCCTAATCTATCCCCGCGCGAACACCCACCTTAATGGCCTCCTGCACCACCAACAGTGACAAATAAAAGGCAGAGGCCCATCTAAAAGGCCTCCTGCAACCACAACAGAGTCAACAAAAAGGCAGAGGGCCACCTAAATGGCCTCCTGCAGCATCGGCGGTGACAACTAAAAGGGAGAGGCCCACCTAAATGGTCTCCTGCACCATCAACAGTGACAAATAAAAGGCAGAGGCCCACCTAAACGGCCTCCTGCAGCATCGGCAGTGACAACTAAAAGGCAGAGGCCCATCTATACGGCCTCCTGCACCATCAACAGTGACAAATATAAGGCAGAGGCCCACCTAAACGGCCTCCTGCACCATCAACATTGACAAATAAAAGGCAGAGGCCCACCTAAACGGCCTCCTGCACCATCAACAGTGACAAATAAAAGGCAGAGGCCCATCTAAACGGCCTCCTGCAGCATCGGCAGTGACAACTAAAAGGCAGAGGCCCATCTAAACGGCCTCCTGCAGCATCGGCAGTGACAACTAAAAGGCAGAGGCCCACCTAAACGGCCTCCTGCACCATCAACATTGACAAATAAAAGGCAGAGGCCCACCTAAACGGCCTCCTGCACCATCAACAGTGACAAATAAAAGGCAGAGGCCCACCTAAACGGCCTCCTGCAACATCGGCAGTGACAACTAAAAGGCAGAGGCCCACCTAAACGGCCTCCTGCACCATCAACATTGACAAATAAAAGGCAGAGGCCCACTTAACGGCCTCCTGCACCATCAACAGTGACAAATAAAAGGCAGAGGCCCACCTAAACGGCCTCCTGCAACATCGGCAGTGACAACTAAAAGGCAGAGGCCCACCTAAACGGCCTCCTGCACCATCAACATTGACAAATAAAAGGCAGAGGCCCACCTATACGGC
This sequence comes from Eurosta solidaginis, assembly GCF_040869045.1. Taxonomy (NCBI): domain Eukaryota; kingdom Metazoa; phylum Arthropoda; class Insecta; order Diptera; family Tephritidae; genus Eurosta; species Eurosta solidaginis. The sequence continues at coordinate 103,431,814 of NC_090322.1, read as the reverse complement.
CTCCTGCACCATCAACAGTGACAAATAAAAGGCAGAGGCCCACCTAAACGGCCTCCTGCAACATCGGCAGTGACAACTAAAAGGCAGAGGCCCATCTAAACGGCCTCCTGCACCACCAATAGTGACAAATAAAAGGCAGAGGCCCACTGTTAAAGCCTGCATTATCATCCCTAAACCTCACCTGGAGAGGTCGCTGGTGGAAACTCGCGTTTCTTTTCCTTTTTTGGACTTTGCTCTACTAAAAACGGTTCCGTTAAATGGCATCAGTTCCTTAGGGCCTAAAAAAGGGACGAACAGCTATAGGCTCTCCCTTATTCTTTTACCAGCCACCACCAGGTGAGTGTTTTACCATACCATTTATTTTGCCATTATTTTGTGATTTACATATATTTTGAATAAAGGCCTGTACGACAGGCTAGCATATATATATATACATATATACCTACATCGTTACATAGTTAATTTGCATCTTTCATTTGTTGTTGGACAGCTAGGTACAGCTGGTAAGTTTCGCATTATCCCGAGTTTAAAGAACCGGCTCCCCATTAATTGTACTAGTACCTTTAATTGCATCAGCGTCATCATTCACTCCTGCATAGCAACCCAAATGGAAACAGGCAAATTCCATCAAATGCCAGTCCCTCACTCCAAACTAATACGACTCAATCATCTCAGGTCCCAACGACCTCAGGGAATGTAAACGCGTTATACGCGGCGAATTTTAAAAATATTATTTTAGGAACTGCCATGGTACACGTATGTCATAATGGAGTAGCATATGAAGCCAGAGCTCTTCTGGATTCGGGTTCAGAAGGGACCTTTATCACGGAGCGCCTTCAGAGATGCATCCAATTTCCAACACGCGCTGCAAACACCAAGGTAAGTGGCATCAATGCCACGTCCGCTGCAAACGTGCGTAAAGTAGCACTGTTCATTTTAGGACCACCTGTCGACCCCCAGTTCTAAATCGAGGCAAGAGGCCTCATTCTCCCCCAACTGACAGGTAGTCTTCCCCAGTTTTCTGTCGACCAAGCCTATCTTGGTCAACTCCCCCCGATGCAGTTGGCCGACGTCAACTTTTACAAAAGTCAGCGGGTCGACATGATTATCGGTGCTGACTTGTACCCCGCGGTAATAAAAGGGTGTGTAAAGAAGGATGTCATAGGCTCCTTGTTAGCTCAAGAAACAGTGTTTGGCTGGATCCTAACTGGCCCAGCCCCGCTCCCCCTCCAAACTAGTCCAGAGTCTTGCGTCTCCCTCTAAACGGAATTTTCCAGCGCCCAGTTAACGCGGTTTTGGGAATTAGAGCAAGTTCCGAACAAAAAGTCCGTTACCCCCGAGGAACAATTTTGCGAAAACCACTATGTAAGGACAACGATCAGGAATAATGAAGGACGGTACATGGTAGCATTACCATTTCGACGTGAGTTCCCTGACGCATCAATATTGGACATTCGCGAAGCAGCACAGTGCAACAGTTCATCCGGAACGAAAGCGCTATGTGTCGAAAACCGGAGTTAAAGGACGAGTACCATAGGGTGCTGCGGAGTACATCATGCTGGGGCATATGAGTCCAGTGAAGCCCACGGAGGGCAGGACCTCCTCAATTTCCTATTACCTACCTCACCATGTCATCAAACCGGACAGTACAAGCGCGTGGTCTTCAACGCTTCCAGTCCCACGTCGAATGGAGTTAGTCTGAATGATGTTCTCTACCCTGGGCCAGTTCTACAAGCCGACCTTACTGCCCTATTATTAAAATAGCGCTTTTTTAAGTATGTGTTTAATGCAGACATCGAGAAGATGTATAGGCAGATCCTGTTACACCCCAAAGACACCCAGTCTCACAGGATAATTTTTCGGGAGTCCCAGAACGATGAGCTGGTAGACTACGAACTCCATACAGTGACTTTTGAAGTAAACTGTGCCCCGTACTTAGCTATCAGGACTCCCCTCCAGTTAGCTGACGATACCAGGGTTCGTTTCCCTTTAGCTTACAGGATATTGAAGCAGCATATGTACGTCGACGACGTTCTCGCGGGTGTCCATGGCTGCGAGACAGCACTACAAGCTCGTGACGAGCTCATAGAAGCGCTCAAAGGAGCTGAATTCCCCCTTCGGAAATGGACGTCAAATTCGAAAGATACCTTGGCAGCGTTACCAAAGGAGCACCTGCTAAAGGAGGAGTTCCTGGAAATTGATGACCTTAGCGAAGCCAGGATGTTATTTATACGGTGGAATGCGGTACACGATGTGTTCCATTTTCGCGTCCAGGAAATCCCTACAAAACCAAATTACACCAAACGTGAGGTTTTGTCTTATGTTGCCAAATTATTTGACCCCGCAGGATGGTTAGGACCCATAGTAGTAGAAACCAAAATCTTGATGCAAGACATATGGCTTACGAAGATTGATTGGGATGATAGCCTTCCTCCAGACCCTCACCGGCGATGGGAAACTTTTCTAAAAAATTATACCCACATTTCAGAAATTAAAATTCCACGGTGGATTCATTTCACACCGTGACATGAAATCGAGTTCCACGGTTTTTGCGATGCCTCGAAAAGGCATATGCAGCCGCCCTGTATGTTAGGTAAAACCGTCTCTTTACCACGGTTTGAATTATGTGGAGCATTGTTTATGGCCGAACTTATCCATGCTTTGCTCCCCCAATTCGACGTCACGCAACCGACCATCTAGAAATGGGCGGACTCAACCATCGTGCTCTCTTGGTTGAAGAAGCCACCGTGCTGCTGGGCACCCTTCGTGGCGAATCGGGTCGCAAAAATTGATGAGCTCGTCGGAGTGGAGGGATGGAATCATGTGGAATCTGGCGATAATCCAGCGGACCTGTGCAATCGCGGTGTGACTCCGCAAGAGTTGGCGGACAGCACGCTCTGGTGGCAAGGCCCAAGATGGCTGAAGGCGCCCCCATCGGAGTGGCCAAGCAAAACAGATGCTTTGCTTATGGAAACGGACCTAGAACAACGAGCTGTCCGAGCTCATACCACCAGCGCTCAAGAACTTCCGGATATTCTGGAGCGATTTTCGAAATTCTCTAGAGCCCTCAGAGTCATCGCACTGATCTTCCAGTTCTACCGCAACACGCATCCTGTGCATAAGTTAACCCCCCGCAAGGGCACCCCAGATATCTCACCAGAAGAAATTAAGATGGTAAAAGCCCTGCTTGTTCGTTTAATGCAGAAACGATGCTACGCTGAAGAGTATCGGATGCTAGCTTCAACTGATGCCGTGAGCTCAAAGAGTTCCATCCGCAACCTCAACCCCTTCCTCGATGCGGACGGAATAATGCGCGTGGGAGGAAGATTGGAGCTGTCGACGATACCCTACAACGAACGTTGTCCAATTATTCTCCCATACGACTGCGCGTTTTCGCGGCTTGTAGTCAAATATCACCATTTGATTTCCCTACACGGGGGAAATCAACTAATGCTACGACTTTTGCGATCAGGATATTGGATCGTGAAGCTAAAAAATTTTATAAAAAATATAATAAACAATTGCAAAGTTTGTCTCATCTACAGGAACAGAACTCGTGAGCAGTTGATGGCAGCACTACCGCCAGAACAAACGGAGCTCTCCCGACCCTTCACTAATACCGGAACCGATTTCACTGGTCCGTTCGACATCAAAATTGTTACGGGCAGGGCATGCCTATTAACGAAGGGTTATGTCTGCGTGTTTGTTTGCTTTGCTACGAAAGCAATACACTTAGAGGCAACAAGCGATCTATCGACAGCCACATTTCTGGCTGCATTTGAGCGGTTCATATGTCGGCGAGGCTGTCCCCACCAGGTGTATTCGGACAATGGGACGAACTTTGTAGGAGCAAACAAGGCATTAAGGCAAGACTTTCGGAATTTCATGACTGAAGCTGCTCGGCAGACCACTATGTCATATGCCCATCAAGAAATCCACTGGCATTTTATCCCACCAGGAGCACCCCACATGGGAGAACTATGGGAAGCAGGGGTGAAGAGTTTCAAAACCCATTTCCCCAAAATTTCAACTACCATGCGATTCAAAATGGAGGAATTATCCACTCTACTGGCTAAAATAGAAGCCTGTCTGAACTCGAGACCGAACAGTCCGATGTCTGACAACCCCGCTGCATTGAACCCCTCACACCTGGACACTTTCTGATTGGAAGCCCCATACTCGCGAATGCAGAACCAGAGGTTCAAGGAACATTGATGTCAATCGTCAACCGACGGCAAAAGCTCAAAGCTATTCATTAAGGATTCTGCCAACGATGGAAGAGAGAGTTCTTGAAGGAGCTACATAAGAGGGTTAAGTGGCAACACCCCCCACGACATCTTGAGGTTAACTATCTAGTGATTATCAAAGAGGATAATTTACCCGGTAATGAATGGCGACTTGGTAGAGTGGTGAAGGTTTTCCCAGGCCAAGTTAATCGAGTACGGGTGGTAGAAATACGCACAGCCCGTGGTGTGATTACACGGCCAATAGTTAAATTAGTCCTACTACCTATCGAAACCCCTAACTAACCAATTCTCTCTTTTCAGCTTTCTTTTCTCTTCTTTCTTTTTTCTACTTTCAGATAAAAGTGGTTCAAACCAAAATGGTCCGAGCCAATACTAAAAATACCCATCGATGCTCTTTATGTCAGCACAACCACAGACTTCTGTTCTGTCGCCAACTGCGCCGTATGAAACCTGAGGAGAGACTACGCGCCGTCCTCCTCCACCGCCACTGTTCCAACTGCCTGTCACCGCGCCATGTAACGCGCAATTGTCCGTCAACAGGGCGATGTGACCGATGCCATGAGCAGCATCAAAGCCTTCTCCACCTATGGGAGACACCACGGCGAGAGGATGACTTGCCACAGGGCCTTGACGAGGTGGAAAATCGGCCAAGTCAGCGACCGCGACCATACCGGGCTCGAGAGCTGTCGGAGTCAAGTGAAGAAATACTGGAGATTGATGCCAGCGATGAAGACCTCCAGCATATAAATGCTCTTGTGCCAGTCACCGCCGAAACACCGGTACTCAGACCACCCCTGTCGGGTATACGGTCCATAGTTTCTCGGCCGCCTCCTTCGCCCCACCAGCGTCAAGCACAGCGACACCAACGAATGCGCGTCGCATAACAAGGTCCACCCCGAGGGCTAAGAGACGCTCGAGAGCGAATTCAATGGTCTGCCAGAAACGCTACGAGGTTTTCTGCTTATGCCTACGGTGGTAACCAAAGTAATGCCAAGGGGGCGAACTCATGCAGTACGCGCGCTCCTCGACCTTGGACAACCCATATCCACCATATCTCGGGGCCTTGCACAACAACTCCATCTGCTGCCACGGAATGAAAGGGAACACGGCGGCCTTACCTTGAAGGGTCTGAATGAGAGGGTGCAAATCCAGACAAAGGTCCTTGGGAGCCTCGTAAGGAGCGTCCCTGAGCGTACTATTGATGCGCGTGTCGCCGATGATTTCGACAACCTGTGCCTGGCAAACCCCTCATTCTACCGCTCAAGCGCAGTGTCTGATTCTGGGGGTAGACGCGTGTGGAGCCATACTCCGTCCTGGACTTAGGCCTGCGACCCCGACGCAACCGGCTGCTCAGAACACCGTTTTTGGATGGGTCATATTCGGAGTAACCCCATACTGAGCTGGCAAGCAAAAACTTTTAGCGTTAAGGAAAATGAATTTATAATGTAGTTTATACGTAATTGAATTTATAATGAAGTTTGTATATTAATATTGAATTTATAATGAAGTGATGCTGCAAGGCGGGCGGCATGTTAAAGCCTGCATTATCATCCCTAAACCTCACCTGGAGAGGTCGGTGGTGGAAACTCGCTGCAAGCACTCAATGCGTTTCTTTTCCTTTTTTGACTTTGCTCTACTAAAAACGGTTCCGTTAAATGGCATCAGTTCCTTAGGGCCTATAAAAGGGACGAACAGCTATAGGCTCTCCCTTATTCTTTTACCAGCGACCACCAGTTGAGTGTTTTACCATACCATTCATTTTGCCATTATTTTGTAATTTACATGTATTTTGAATAAAGGCCTTTGCGACAGGCTAGCATATATATATATACATATATACCTACATCGTTACATAGTTAATTTGCATCTTTCATTCATTGTTGGACAGCTAGGTACAGCTGGTAAGTTTCGCATTATCCCGAGTTTCAAGAACCGGCTCCCCATAGGTTCCCCGTTTCCGGAATTCACGAGGAATCCCGGCCTAATCTATCCCCGGGCGAACACCCACCTTAATGGCCTCCTGCACCACCAACAGTGACAAATAAAAGGCAGAGGCCCATCTAAAAGGCCTCCTGCAACCACAACAGAGTCAACAAAAAGGCAGAGGGCCACCTAAATGGCCTCCTGCAGCATCGGCGGTGACAACTAAAAGGGAGAGGCCCACCTAAATGGTCTCCTGCACCATCAACAGTGACAAATAAAAGGCAGAGGCCCACCTAAACGGCCTCCTGCAGCATCGGCAGTGACAACTAAAAGGCAGAGGCCCATCTATACGGCCTTCTGCACCATCAACAGTGACAAATATAAGGCAGAGGCCCACCTAAACGGCCTCCTGCACCATCAACATTGACAAATAAAAGGCAGAGGCCCACCTAAACGGCCTCCTGCACCATCAACAGTGACAAATAAAAGGCAGAGGCCCACCTAAACGGCCTCCTGCAGCATCGGCAGTGACAACTAAAAGGCAGAGGCCCATCTAAACGGCCTCCTGCAGCATCGGCAGTGACAACTAAAAGGCAGAGGCCCACCTAAACGGCCTCCTGCACCATCAACATTGACAAATAAAAGGCAGAGGCCCACCTAAACGGCCTCCTGCACCATCAACAGTGACAAATAAAAGGCAGAGGCCCACCTAAACGGCCTCCTGCAACATCGGCAGTGAACTAAAAGGCAGAGGCCCATCTAAACGGCCTCCTGCACCATCAACAGTGACAAATATAAGGCAGAGACCCACCTAAACGGCCTCCTGCAGCATCGGCGGTGATATCATAAGGCAGAGGCCCACCTAAACGGCCTCCTGTGGGGTGTCTCCCATAGGTGGAAAAGGCTGTGATGCTGCTCACGGCATCGGTCACATCGCCCAGTTGACGGACAATTGCGCGTTACATGGCGCGGTGAGAGGCAGTTGGAACAATGGCGGTGGAGGAGGACGGCGCGTAGTCTCTCCTCAGGTTCCATACGGCGCAGTTGGCGACAGAACAGAAGTCTGTGGTTGTGCTGACATAAGGAGCATCGATGGGTATTTTTAGTATTGGCTCGGACCATTTTGGTTTGAACCACTTTTATCTGAAAGTAGAAAAAGAAGGAAGAAAAAATAAAGCTGAAAAGAGAGAATTGGTTACTTAGGGGTTTCGATAGGTAGTAGGACTAATTTAACTATTGGCCGTGTAATCACACCACGGGCTGTGCGTATTTCTACCACCCGTACTCGATTAACTTGGCCTGGGAAAACCTTCACCACTCTACCAAGTCGCCATTCATTAGCGGGTAAATTATCCTCTTTGATAATCACTAGATAGTTAACCTCAAGATTTCGTTGGGGGTGTTGCCACTTAACCCTCTTATGTAGCTCCTTCAAGTACTCTCCCTTCCATCGTTGGCAGAATCCTTGATGAATAGCTTTGAGCTTTTGCCATCGGTTGACGATTGACATCAGTGTTCCTTGAACCTCTGGTTCTGCATTCGCGAGTATGGGGCTTCCAATCAGAAAGTGTCCAGGTGTGAGGGGTTCAATGCAGCGGGGTTGTCAGACATCGGACTGATCGGTCTCGAGTTCAGACAGGCTTCTATTTTAGCCAGTAGAGTGGATAATTCCTTCATTGTGAATCGCATGGTAGTTGAAATTTTGCGGAAATGGGTTTTGAAACTCTTCACCCCTGCTTCCCATAGTCGTCCCATGTGGGGTGCTCCTGGTGGGATAAAATGCCAGTGGATTTTTTGATGGGCATATGACATAGTGGTATACCGAGCAGCTTCAGTCATGAAATTCCGAAAGCCTTGCCTTAATGCCTTGATTGCTCGTACAAAGTTTGTCCCATTGTCCGAATACACCTGGTGGGGACAGCCTCGCCGAGATATGAACCGCGCAAATGCAGCGAGAAATGTGGCTGTCCATAGATCGCTTGTTGCGTCTAAGTGTATTGCTTTCGTAGCAAAGCAAACAAACACGCAGACATAACCCTTCGTTAATAGGCATGCCCTGCCCGTAACATTTTTGATGTCGAACGGACCAGTGAAATCGATTCCGGTATTAGTGAAGGGTCGGGAGTGCTCCGTTCGTTCTGGCGGTAGAGCTGCCATCAACTGCTTCTAGATTTTCGTCAATACAGAAACTATGAGAATTATTTAAACTTTCATGAAGACTTTTATTTGAACTTCTAATTTTTTTTGCAAATTGATTTGAAACTATGAGAATTAATTAAACTTTCATGAAGACTTTTATTTGAACTTCTAATTTTTTTTGCAAATTGATCTGAAAGCATAGTAAAATAAAATAAAATATAGTAAGATAATGAAGTGATAGTATTATTAAGATAAAATAACATAAAACACAATAAAATCAACTAAAGGTTCAACCACCTATGAACTAAAATAAAATAAAATGAAATAAACTAAAATAAGATAGAATAAAATAAAATAAGATAAGATAAAATAAAATGAGATAAACTAAAATATGATAAACAAAAATAAAATAAAATAAACTAAGATAAAATAAAATAAACTGTAATAAAATAAAATAAACTAAAATACAACAATTCTTTTTAATATACTCTTCTGCCCCCTTTATTAATTATAACGAGGATTATTAACTATACTTACCAATAAGCTTACAACTAAAATCTACAGCTAAAAGCGTACAATAGGAATTTATGAATTTGCGGTTACCCATATTCTCTGTTTCGCTAGTAGAGTAGATGGAAAATTGAAATGAATTTTGTATCCTTGTTTTTTTTTTTAATGTATCTTAAATAAATTGTACTATAAATGGGAATGCTGACGTCTCTCTTTATTTAGAAGGCACTAGGTAACTCAGGTAAGCGGTCACGGAAATATAGGTGCGTCGGTGGCCATGTTGATACTACCGACTGTTTTGTTTTTATGTATAATTTTCTATAATCGGGTTTCCATTCAAAATAATTGGAAAAACGCCTTTATTATTTTATTGCCGACGTTTCGACCGTTTATTGTGGTCTTCTTCGTCAGGTTTTTCTTTATATATATGTGTTTTGAAATAAAACATAGTCACTTTAATGATCAATTAAGGAAACGGAAATTATTTTACAATTTAAAATTACTATTTTCAATAGACTACCCACAATTTATATTTCAAACTCTAATTTGTATGGCCATGGCTTTGAGGGTGGGATCAGCACCGGGCGTCGCAACAACACCCGCGGCGCCCCCTATGTATTTTCTTCCTTTTCCCCCTTTTTATCTTTTTTTGGATTTTGAACGTTTGGGTAACCGGTCAACTCCGGTTCGATTAAGCTTGTTTTTTTTTTTGCGGTTACATTTTTTTTTTTTTGAATTTCAGATTTTTTTTTTTTCTCCTTTTTCAAGAAAATCGTCGATAATATAGCGTGAAGGGGGGTAATTTCTGACCTTTTTCTTTAACCCCTAACTGCCTTACGTTTTGCTTTAAACAGAAGTTTTTTTTATAACACCAATGCTCAAGTAGCAATTTACTCAATTTTGCTAAATTTACAAATCGATTTTCTTTTAAACCTACAAATATGATTTTTTTATTACCCGGTCTGGGCATTTTGGCGGTCGGGGACATCTCGCCAGTATTCTCCCCGAGCAAAGACTTCATAGGGCGTTCACACGCGTTCTCACAGAGAACCGTGAACAACCTGGCAGTCCAAAACTTGGGTTGGACTAGCCTTACGGAGTTTGGACGAGTTCTCCTTTATCAAAATGTCTTCACACATATATTTTTTTGGCTTTTCTGTGGGGGCGATAATCACTAGAACCATACGGAGTTTTGACGAGTTCTCAATAACAAATGTCTAATTGCCGCAAAGCTTTTTTAAACTAAGAACCAAAATTAATTCACTATTTGACTAAACTTTTTTTTGATGGACCTTTGTTGCCCGGCTAGCTTCGCGGCAGAACTTTGAGACTCTTATCTTAGGGGTGAGTCGTGCCCCACATTACTTGGCATCATAGGTTCCTGGGATTGGCTTCCCACAGGTGAACCGGTTTCCTGTTCGCTTCATCGTCTGGTCTTCCAATCGAAGCAGGTTTGTTATGGTCCACTTGGGAGATTCACGCTTGGAACGTACCAGTTGGCTAGTGATAGGGAAAAAGGTAGGATTCACCCTCACTCATGTCTGCCTGGGGTGGTTAAAACAAATTGTTGTTAATTTCGCACAGGCGGCATCGCGAAAGAATCCAATAGTGTAGGAAAATTCCCAATAACGGCACTCACCATTGCGTAACTATGCAAGGTGACAGCTGACTTGTAGTTTTATTACGATTTGGCACTTCACCTTTCAGCGCAGTACGATTATGACATTAGTCCATCGGTTCACAAAAACAAAGTATATGGAACTTTTAATGCCGGCTGCAGGAATGTCGCAGCGACTACCAGCATGTATGGTTCCACCATGGCAACCACAGTTAAATCACGTGATTTAAAGACGCCGTTCCACTGCGCAGTCGCAGTAATGGTGGAATTTTGTTTTAACGAATGACGGCGTGAGGCGCCATTTGTAGAAATCATTCGCGAAATTGCAATCGTTGGCGGCGGTATATTCCGCCAAGTGAATTTTTCATTATGAGTGGTAGTGAAAAAAAAACAAAAAAAAAATAAGTAGGTTTTTTTTTGTTGTTAAAATTAAACCCAATAAATTGCTCTACCACCGCCCGAGCGCCAATACCACCTTCAAACGTACACCCCAACCTCGTATGAACATCATCAGCCCGCCGCACCGTGCAACAACAGAATAGTGAAAACAAAAAGGCAGAGGCCCATCTAAAAGGCCTCCTGCAACCACAAGAGTGTCAATAAAAAGACAGAGGCCATATAAAAGGCCTCCTGCAAACCCATCAGTGTCAATAAAAAGGCAGAGGCCCATCTAAAAGGCCTCCTGCATCCACAACAGTGTCAATAAAAAGGCAGTGGCCCATCTAAACGGCCTCCTGTACACCCAACAGTGTCAACAAAGAGGCACAGGCCCATCTAAAAGGCCTCCTGCAAACCCATCAGTGTCAATAAAAAGGCAGAGGCACATCTAAAAGGCCTCCTGCATCCACAACAGTGTCAATAAAAAGGCAGTGGCCCATCTAAACGGCCTCCTGTACACCCAACTGTGTCAACAAAGAGGCACAGACCCATCTAAAAGGCCTCCTGCAAACCCATCAGTGTCAATAAAAAGGCAGAGGCCCATCTAAAAGGCCTCCTGCATCCACAACAGTGTCAATAAAAAGGCAGTGGCCCATCTAAACGGCCTCCTGTACACCCAACAGTGTCAACAAAGAGGCACAGGCCCATCTAAAAGGCCTCCTGCAAACTCATCAGTGTCAATAAAAAGGCAGAGGCACATCTAAAAGGCCTCCTGCATCCACAACAGTGTCAATAAAAAGGCAGAGGCCCATCTAAACGGCCTCCTGCAACAACAGCAGTGTCAATAAAAAGGCATAGGCCCATCTAAACGGCCTCCGGCACAACCAACAGTGTCAACAAAAAGGCAGAGGCCCATCTATACGGCCACCTGCACCCTCAACAGTGTCAATCAAAAGGCAGAGGCCCATCTAAACGGCCTCCTGCAACCACATAAGTGTCAAATAAAAGGCAGAGGCTCACCTAAACGCCCTCCTGCACCACCAATAGTGACAAATAAAAGGCAGAGTCCCATCTAAAAGGCCTCCTACAAACCCAACAGTGTCAATAAAAAGGCAGAGGCCCATCTAAACGGCCTCCTGCAAACACAACAGTGTCAATAAAAAGGAAGAGGCCCATCTAAAAGGCCTCCGGCAACCACAACAGTGTCAAATAAAAGGCAGAGGCCAATCTAAAAGGCCTCCTGCAGCCACAACAATGTCAACAAAAAGGCAGACGCCCACCTAAATGGCTTCCTGCAGCATCGGCGGTGACAACTAAAGAGCAGAGGCCCACCTAAACGGTCTCCTACACCATCAACAGTGACAAATAAAAGGCAGAGTCCCACCTAAATGGCCTCCTGCAGCATCGGCAGTGACAATTAAAGGCAGAGGCCCTCCTAAACGGCTTCCTGCAGTATTGGCAGTGACAACTAAAAGGCAGAGGCCCACCTAAACGGCCTCATGCACCATCAACAGTGACAAATAAGAGGCAGAGGCCCACTTAACGGCCTCCTGCAGCATCGACAGTGACAACTAAAAGGCAGAGGCACACCTAAACGGCCTCCTGCACCATATACAGTGACAAATAAAAGGCAGAGGCCCACCTAAACGGCCTCCTGCAGCATCGGCAGTGACAACTAAAAGGCAGAGGCCCACCTAAACGGCCTCCTGCAGCATCGGTAGTGACAACTAATAGGCAGAGGCCCAGCTAAACGGCCTCCTGCACCATCAGCAGTGACAAATAAAAGGCAGAGGCCCACCTAAATGGCCTCCTGCACACACAACGGTATCAACAAACATCTAAACGGCCTCCTGCAACTACAACAGTGTCAATAAAAAGGCAGAGGCCCATCTAAATGGCCTCCTCCAACCACAAAAGTGTCAAATAAAAGGCAGAAGGCCATCTAAACGGCCTCCTGCATACACAACAGTGTCAACAAAAAGGCAGAGGCCCATCTAAACGGCCTCCTGCTACTACAACAGTGTCAATAAAAAGGCAGAGGCCCATCTAAACGGCCTCCTGTAACCACAAAAGTGTCAAATAAAAAGAAGAGGGCCACCTGAGTGGCCTCCTACACCACCAATAGTGACAAATAAAAGACAAAGGCCCATGTAAAAGGCCTCCTGCAAACCGAACAGTGTCAATAGGCAGAGGCCCATCTAAAAGGCTTCCTGCAACCACAAGAGTGTCAATAAAAAGACAGAGGCCATACAAAAGGCCTCCTGCAAACCCATCAGTGTCAATAAAAAGGCAGAGGCCCATCTAAAAGGCCTCCTGCATCCACAACAGTGTCAATAAAAAGGCAGTGGCCCATCTAAACGGCCTCCTGTATACCCAACAGTGTCAACAAAGAGGCACAGGCCCATCTAAAAGGCCTCCTGCAAACCCATCAGTGTCAATAAAAAGGCAGAGGCCCATCTAAAAGGCCTCCTGCATCCACAAAAGTGTCAATAAAAAGGCAGTGGCCCATCTAAACGGCCTCCTGTACACCCAACAATGTCAACAAAGAGGCAGAGACACATCTAAACGGCCACCTGCAACAACAGAAGTGTCAATAAAAAGGCAGAGGCCCATCTAAACGGCCTCCTGCAACCACAACAGTGTCAAATAAAAGGCAGATGCCCACCTAAACGGCCTCCTGCACCACCAATAGTGACAAATAAAAGGTAGAGGCCCACCTAAATGGCCTCCTGCACCACCAACAGTGACAAATAAAAGGCAGAGGCCAATCTAAAAGGCCTCCTGCAGCCACAACAATGTCAACAAAAAGGCAGACGCCCACCTAAATGGCCTCCTGCAGCATCGGCGGTGACAACTAAAAAGCAGAGGCCCACCTAAACGGTCTCCTGCACCATCAACAGTGACAAATAAAAGGCAGAGTCCCACCTAAATGGCCTCCTGCAGCATCGGCAGTGACAACTAAAAGGCAAAGGCCCTCCTAAACGGCTTCCTGCAGTATTGGCAATGACAACTAAAAGGCAGAGGCCCACATAAACGGCCTCATGCACCATCAACAGTGACAAATAAGAGGCAGAGGCCCACTTAACGGCCTCCTGCAGCATCGGCAGTGACAACTAAAAGGCAGAGGCACACCTAAACGGCCTCCTGCACCATATACAGTGACAAATAAAAGGCAGAGGCCCACCTAAACGGCCTCCTGCAGCATCGGCAGTGACAACTAAAAGGCAGAGGCCCACCTAAACGGCCTCCTGCAGCATCGGTAGTGACAACTAAAAGGCAGAGGCCCACCTAAACGGCCTCCTGCACCATCAGCAGTGACAAATAAAAGGCAGAGGCCCACCTAAATGGCCTCCTGCACACACAACCGTATCAACAAATAGGCAGAGGCCCATCTAAACGGCCTCCTGCAACTACAACAGTGTCAATAAAAAGGCAGAGGCCCATCTAAATGGCCTCCTGCAACCACAAAAGTGACAAATAAAAGGCACCACCTAAACGGCCTCCTGCACCTACAACAGTGACAAATAAAAGGCAGAGGCCCATCTATAACGCCTCCTGCAACCACAACAGTGTCAACAAAAAGGCAGAGGCCAACCAAAACGACGTCCTGCAGCATCGGCAGTGACAACTAAAAGGCAGAGGCCCACCTAAACGGCCTCCTGCACCATCAACAGTGACAAATAAAAGGCAAAGGCCCATGTAAAAGGCCTCCTGCAAACCCAACAGTGTCAATAAAAAGGCATAGGCCCATTTAAAAGGCCTCCTGTAACCACAACAGTGTCAATAAAAAGGCAGGGGCCCATCTAAACGGTCTCGTGCACCATCAACAGTGTCAATAAAAAGGCAGAGGGCCATCTAAACGGCCTCCTGCAGCCACAAATGTGTCAAATAAAAGGCAGCGGGCCACATAAACGGCCTCCTGCATCATCAACAGTGACAAATAAAATACAGAGGCCCATCTAAACGGCCTCCTGCAGCATCGGCAGTGACAACTAAAAGGCAGAGGCCCACCTAAACGGCCTCCTGCACCATCAACAGTGACAAATAAAAGGCAGAGGCCCATCTAAACGGCCTCCTGCAGCATCCGCAGTGACAACTAAAAGGCAGAGGCCCACCTAAACGGCCTCCTGCAGCAGCGGCAGTGACAAATAAAAGGCAGAGGCCCACCTAAACGGCCACCTGCACCATCAACAGTAACAAATAAAAGGCAGAGGCCCACCTAAACGGCCTCCTGCAGCATCGGCAGTGACAACTAAAGGACAGAGGCCCACCTAAACGGCCCCTGCACCATCAACAGTGAAAAATAAAAGCAGAGGCCCACCTAAACGGCCTCCTGCAGCATCGGCAGTGACATCATAAGGCAGAGGCCCAACTAAACGGCCTCCTGCGGCACCATCCATCTACACGCACCAGCTACAACAACAACAGTAGGGGCGCCGAATATAGGCCTGCTGCAACACCACCACCCTTAATGACAACACCAGCAGGGCCGCTGAACATAGGCCTGCTGCAACAGCACCAGCTACAACAACATCTAATGGGTGAGTTCGTTCCGTGATACGGAATTGTAAGATCGTTAGTCACATGTGTCTAAGGCTAGATAAATATACAACAAAACAACGAAGAAATTTGTAAATATTGTAATACATTGCGCCAAATTTTTTTTTAATCGTTTGGATCAATCCATTATATGAATTTCTATAATGATAATTAATTTTTTTTGGTACATATAATGAATGATTCCATGTATGTATATAAAATGTATGTACGTACATTAAGTCGCGTAGATTTGGCTTTGCACATCTGTGAATATATTTTTATTTTTATTTTTATTTAAACCTTTAAATCACATACCTATAAGATATATGTATTTATATTAGTAATCTGCATATAATATTAATATTATAATACCTGTGGGAGATTTTCTTACCACTGTTCAATTTAGTGTTCTTGCCTGACGAAACACTTAGGGAGATAATTTTCCGGTAAATAAAAAAGTCGGTTTAATATTGATAACCTTAACTTTAATTACTTAAAAGTTTTCTTTAAAGGAAAATTAGCGCGTGTTCTACAGCTTGAGTACAAAAATCGTATGATCAAAAAATGTTCAGTTTTGCTAACTGTAAGCTTACAAAAACAATGTACATTGTAGAAAGAGAATGTCAAAATATAATAATGTAATATTTATACAGAAGTTTTCACAGGGTGCCCCACAGTACTCCGCCACCAGACGAAAGCTACCTGTATCGTTGAGGAAGATTAATCTGGCGACCAGTGCGGGTGGTTTTCGTCGGAACGCTGTACAGGTTGTCCTTTTTCAGAATTAATTGACGTTTCGATGTTTTCTTGTGGCTGCTGATTGGTTTCAGAGTGAGTTGGCGGTTCTATATGTTTTTGCGGCGTTTGGTTTATCTCAGGATGAGCTGGCGTTTCGAGATCGGTGTTTGTTAAAAAAGCAGGTTTAAGTCGATCAATGCTAATATTGCTAGGGTGGCCTTTGATGATGACCGTAAAGTATTTTGGATGTTTGCGTGTAACAGCATAAGGACCATCGTAAGGATGTGTCAACAAAGGGTGTATGGAGTCATTTCTGACGAAAACGTGTGTTGAGCTCAGCAGTTTCGGTGAAACGAACGTTGCTGGTGGCGAATGATATGCGGTTTCCGTTGGCCTTAGCTTTTCCATAGCTTGGCGAAATTTGGAACCGATTCGCTGGTCGGCACGGGTAATTTGGTCGTTTGAAAAAATTCGCCTGGAATTCTGAGCGTCGTTCCATATACGAGTTCTGCTGGCGATGCACCAATATCGGGTTTATATGCTACTCTGAGGCCGAGTAAGATCGTTGGAAGAAAATGTGTCCATTTGTCAGGGTCGTGACAGAGGATGGCAGTTTTAAACGTTCTATGCCAACGTTCTATGAGACCATTGGATTGGGGGTGATACGGCGTAGTACGAAGATGATTGGCCCCGATTGTAGAAACCAGTTCTTTGAAAACGGCTGACTCAAACTGTCTACCTCGGTCAGATGTGATGCGTTCTGGTACACCAAATCTGGAGATCCAATGTGTAGTCAATGCTTTAGCGATAGTTTCGGCTGTCATATCTGGGATTGGTATCGCTTCTGGCCATCTCGTGTAGCGGTCTATTACGGTGAGACAGTATCGCTGCCCGTCGCATAGCGGAAAAGGTCCAACGATGTCGATATTTATGTGCGAAAATCTATTTTGTAGCAATGCGTATTTCTCAGGTGATGATTTCGTATGTCGCTGCACCTTCGACCGTTGACAAGTTTCACAACTACTAACAAAATTTGTTACATCCCTTTTGATACCTTTCCAAACAAATCTAGACGTCATTAGCTTGGTTGTGGTGCGAACGCCGGGGTGCGATAGGCTGTGGATTTTCGTAAGTATTTGCGTTCTGAATTTTTTCGGAATATACGGGCGCACACGCGATGTGCTAGTGTCGCAAATCAGCTTCACATTCGTATCTGGAAGTATGAAAGGCTTTAAAATAAGTGAGGTTTTTGAATTTGTACCTAGTTGCAAAAGGCGTTGGAGTTCATCTTCGCTGCTCCTCTGCTACGCTTTTGTAGTCGATGGTGCCGTGAACTGATTGGATTCGCGAGAAGGCATCTGCTGCAATGTTGGCTTCGCTCTTTATATGCCGAATATCGGTAGTGAATTGCGCGATGTAATCAAGCTGTCGGGCTCGGCGTGGAGCGGTTTTTTCTAGCTTTTGGGCAAAGGCGTACGTAAGTGGACGATGATCAGTGAGAATGTGACATCTTCTTCCTTCTATCATATATCGAAAATGTAAAACTGCCTGGTACATGGCAGTCAGCTCTCGGTCATAAGTAGAGTATTTGCACTGAGGTGGCGTCAATTTTTTTGAATAGAAAGCAAGAGGTTGATATTCACTGTTTACAATTTGATGCAACGCGGCACCGACTGCGAAATCCGAGGCGTCGATGTGCAAAGACAATTCGGCATCGTGGGATGGATGAAACAGCAGAGTTGCGTTTGCAAGCTCCTCTTTGCAACGTTGGAAAGCGGATTCAGCCTCTGATGTCCATGCAAGCAGCGTGTGGTCATTCTTCTTATTGCCTGAAATAAGGCTCTGTAAATATTTTTGATAGTCGAAGGCATGTGGCAAAAATTTTCTGTAAAAATTTAGCATGGCAATAAAGCGCTTCAGATGTTTGGCCACTGCTGGTTTGGGGAACTCTAACAACGACGATACTTTTTCTGGCAAGGGTTTAATGCCTTGGGCATCGACAAGATGGCCCAGAAATTTGATCTCAGCTTTACCAAATTCGCATTTAGAAAAGTTAATAGAGAGGTTGTTTTTGCATAAGCGTTGAAAGACTAAACGCAGATGCTGCCGGTGTTGCTCGATTGATTCGGACGCAACACATATGTCGTCAATGTAGGGAAATACGAAGTTAAGACCTCGTAAGACTTCGTCTATAAGGCGCTGAAATGTTTGTGCAGCGTTGCACAAACCAAAAGTCATGAACTGGAATTCGAACAATCCGAATGGAGTCGTGATTGCTGTTTTCGGAATATCATCAGGGTAAATTGGCACCTGATGGAATGCTTTTTGCAGGTCTATTTTAGAAAAAATTTGCTTACCTCGCAAAATGTTGGTAAAATCTGTCAGATAGGGCAATGGGTATCGATCCGGGAGTGTATGTGCGTTAAGCGCCCTGTAGTCGCCGCACGGCCTCCACGTACCATCACTCTTTTTCACCATATGTAGCGGACTTGACCAGTTGCTCCTAGATGGGCGACAAATACCCGTCTTTAATAAAAATTCAAATTCTGCTTTAGCAGCTTCTAGCTTGTCGGGCGAGAGGCGACGTGGTCTCGAAAATACTGGTTGTCCTGATGTCTCGATGCGATGAAACACTGTCGATGTTGTTTTGGATCCAAGCGGTGCTAACTTTGTGATGGACGGGAACTCTGATAAAATATTTGCGAATTCATTTCCTCCTATGAATGTTTTTACTAATGCTGCGGTGCACTTGTTCGATTCTCCTAGTGATGTCGAAAGAGATGTTAACTTATCTATAAGTTTGTTTCGTCGCATATCGATAAGCAGATCATAAAATTTTATGAAATCGGCACCGATGATGGGTTGTGTGACGTCTGCGACTAGGAATGACCACACAAAATCGCGGCGAAGGCCTAGGTATAATCTAATTCGTTTTTCCCCTAGTACTTTTATAGCAGCACCGTTTGCTGCATACAATTTTGTGGCGGTTGGACGAATATCATATGACAATGTTGTTAGTGGGAGAATGGAAACGTCTGCTCCCGTATCGATGAGAAAAATTGTACTCGTTGTTCTATCTCTTACCTGTAGGCGAAAAACTTGGCGTTCGGTGACAGAACTTTCGCTACATTTCGTCACCTGCTTTTCAAGTCAATCTTTAGCATCTGTTGTTATTGTTTGAACTGATCGTTGTCGGCGTCGGCAGGGACTGCGGCACTTGCGAGCATTAGTGCCATACTTCTGATGATACTAACATTCGGCATTGGCTGATGATGTACTTCTGTTTCTAGTTTGTTGCGGCCGGCCCGTGCTTTTCGAGTTGTTGTACTTTGTCGGTGTTGATCGAGTTTGTGAGCGAGAGCGTGATTTCGAGCTGAGTCTCTCAACTCGCTTGGATAAGTCTTCTATTGCTGTACGAAGTTGATTTAATTCAGCTGCATCGGTTCGTACCTGCGCTACTTGTTGGGGAGCAACGGCATCAATTATTGAATCGGCTATCTTCGTGAATTCTGCTGCTGTGCCAGACGATGCAGCGATAACCGGCTGGGCAAAGGCTGGTAAACGTTTTGTCCAAAGTCCTTTAAGAGCAGCGTCGCCCAGGGTAGTGCCTGCCACTCGTTTCATCTCGAAATACAGCTCCGAAGGCTTTCTATCACCTAGTGGCAGTTCCGATAGTAGCCTATTGAAACGTCTCTGCTCACTATCGGCGAAATGCTCAATGATTTTTGTCTTGACATATTCAAATTTGTCGCTCTGTGGCATGTCGGCGATGACTTGGGCCAATTGGCTAACCACAGTGGGGTCCAGTGCTGCAAAAACGGTTGCTGCTTTTTGTTTGTCTGAGGTGATTCCAGAGGCTGTAAACCAAAAATCCATAGACGTAAACCACGCCTCTATGTTGGAACTAGACATTGCAGGGACAGGCAGCCGGGCGTAGATAACTGCGGCCTGCCTCTCATTTGGTTGCGTTTCTGCCGCATTTTGATTTTGTTGTTGTGGAAAGTTCGTCGGTGGTGAAGATATGCCGCGGTCGGAAGGCATTTTCGGTAATGCTAGACTTCTAAAAAAACGCGTGTTTCTTACAACGGAACTTGCGGCTGTACTCCGTTAGGGCACACTAGAGTGTACGTGTGTTGTAAATCAGGATCACGTCGGGGTCACCAGTGTGGGAGATTTTCTTACCACTGTTCAATTTAGTGTTCTTGCCTGACGAAACACTTAGGGAGATAATTTTCCGGTAAATAAAAAAGTCGGTTTAATATTGATAACCTTAACTTTAATTACTTAAAAGTTTTCTTTAAAGGAAAATTAGCGCGTGTTCTACAGCTTGAGTACAAAAATCGTATGATCAAAAAATGTTCAGTTTTGCTAACTGTAAGCTTACAAAAACAATGTACATTGTAGAAAGAGAATGTCAAAATATAATAATGTAATATTTATACAGAAGTTTTCACAGGGTGCCCCACATACCTATTAATTGCGTTTGGGGGGAAAATTTTTTTTCCGGTATTCTAATATCCGGTTTTGATTCATACGTATACTGTCAAGGTTCATGTGGCTTAACAAATTCTCCGAGTTTGCTAGTTAGGGAATTTTATGTGCACCTCAACTTGCCTGAGTTGCTGACGAAGTCAACTAATATTCGAAATTATTAAAGAGAATTCTCCGCCGGGTTGCGTTCCAGATTTTCGTCAATACAGAAACTATGAGAATTTATTAAACTTTCGTGAAGACTTTTATTTGAACTTCTAATTTTTTTTTGCTAATTGATCTGAAAGCATAGTAAAATATAATAAAATATAATAAGATAATGAAGCGATAGTACTATTAAGATAAAATAACATAAACTACAATAAAATCAACTAAAGGTTCAATCACCTATGAACTAAAATAAAATAAAATGAAATAAACTAAAATAAGATAAAATAAAACAAAATAAAATAAAATGAGATAAACTAAAATAAGATAAACAAAATTAAAATAAAGTAAACTAAGATAAAGTAAACTATAATAAAATAAAATAAACTAAAATACAACAACTCTTTTTAATATACTCTTCCGCCCCCTTTATTAATTATAACTAGGATTATTATCTATACTTACCAATAAGCTTACAACTAAAATCTAGAGCTAAAAGCGTTCAATAAGAATTTATAACTTTGCGGTTACCCATATTCTCTTTTTCGCTAGTAGAGTAGCTGGAAAATTTAAATGAACTTTGTAACCTTGTTTTTTTTTAATGTATCTTAAATAAATTGTACTATAAATGGGAATGCTGACGTCTCCCTTTATTTAGAAGGCACTAGGTAACTTAGGTAAGTGGCCACCGAAATATAGGTGCGTCGGTGTCCATGGTTTTGAGGGTGGAATCAGCACCGGGCTGCGCCAAAACACCCGCGGCGCCCCCTATGTATATTCGGCCCTTTCTTCCTTTTCCTCCTTTTTAGCTTTTTTTTTTGGATTTTGAACGTTTGGGTAACTGGTCAACTCCGGTTCGATTAAGCTGTTTTTTTTTTGCGGTTTAATTTTTTTTTTTGAATTTCAAATGTTGAAAGTTTTAACGGTCTGTCCGTGGCATCCGGTTCGGACGGATGTTGTTTTAGTCCATTTGAGCGTTTTGAATTAGTTCTGCGCTTTTTGTCAGTTTTTTTAAACGCATGATATGACCTTTTTTCTGTTTATGGCGCAGGACAGTAAGGTTGGCAAGATCCCAGCCCAGCCGACATGAATAGCCACTGTGCACCACAATATCATGCCGACTGCCTTCCTTGCTGATCCATTGTAGATGCGTTTCCATAACAAGATTATAAAAACATTTCAAATATATTGCAGTGACCAGTTTTATATAGGAGTTTATGCGATGAATAAGCTTATACCCTGCAAAAACGCTCCACGTCATTTGACTAGTCATTTGACCGTCATTGTGCAGTCACGGCCCATGTTAAATTTTAGTCACGTTTGCACTAGCGAGAGTAGATTTTTTTCACATTTCGTACCTATTTATGTGATTGTGCATTCCGCTACCACTTATAGGATGTGGGCATAGTACTGTGCTGCTAACACACGTCACAATGCTCGTCAAATGGCGGTCATATTCTCCGTCATTTCACTCTACATTTTTGAGTCATTTGAAAATCAATTTTACTGCGGTTTTACCATTTATATAACCGCGATATAACATGAATTTTACCTGCAGATTTACTTTACCTGGAGCAGCCATATGAATAAAATATGAACCAAAAAAACTGAATTTTCAATATTTATTATTTTCATTATTATTATATATCTACATGAAATTGGAACTTATATTAATACAGTTTATAAAAAAAGAAGTAAGTACTTCAATAATAAATAAACTCGCTTAATTGGTTTTTGTTTTCCAATTGAAATCTTTTCTAAGCGAGCAGAAAATAATTTTAAGCTTTTGAAAAAACTCAAATTATTTGAATCAATTTACTCAACAACAGATTCGATTTACTCTTTTTTTCAGATCAAGAATATTCAAAGGTGTCGTGGAATCCGATTGCTGTCGTAATTGAATTTTAAAGTAATAAAGTAAAGTAAAATATGAATTTAAAAATAGCCGTGTTTTTTAACACGCGCGTATACGTTTCGTTTGCGCGTGTAAAAAACGCCTATCTACGCTTAGATAATGCTTAGGAGACCCATCTAGCGACTGTGGTTAAACAACTAGCTACAGCAACAGGGTGTACCGAAAAGCGGAGACGCAACGCTCTGATGGCCATAGGGTATAACATATAGCTGAATCAGTTGCGATGAATTGTGGACACACATAGAATACATAGAATTAGTGTAGAGGGTGAAACAAAGACACATATTTCAGTTACATCTGAGTATAATGCGTATTGAAATTTAGTAGGACAAAATTTATGCGCAGCAATTTCAGAGGTGTATTTATAGTTTGTCTCTTATCAGTTAATATAAAGTTTAAGCGTAAACGGATATTCGCGTGTTAAAAAACACGGCTAATGTAGGACTAGTAATTGAGTCAGACTTATTATTGTTCTAAATCCAATCATTCAAGCAATAATTCCGCAACCCTAGCAGGAAAGTAAGAATTTTATTAATAAATAAACTCGCCTTATTGGTTTTTATTTTCCAATTGAAATCTTTTCCAAGCGAACAGAAAATAATTTTAAGCTTCAGAAAAAACTCCAATTACTTAAATAATCTACAACTTAAAGCTTAGTAGAATTCAGATTAGGTTTACTGTTTTTTCAGATCAAGAATATTCAAAGGTGTCGTGGAATCCGATTGCTGTCGTAATGGATGAACTTAAAAATGTACGAATTGCAATTGAGTCAGACTTATTATTGGTCTAAATCTAATCATTCAAGCAATAATTCTGCAACCCTTAGCAGTATTGATTGGTTTCAAATCTAATTCCGACAGCAATCGTATCACGACATCCCTTATTATATATGCACATGAAATTGCAACTTAAATTAATACAGTTGATATAAAGAAAAGTAAGTACTTTAATAATAACATAAACTCTCTTAATTGGTTTTTGTTTTCCAATTGAAATATTTTCATGTGCAAGCACATCGCTAACCTGTGTTGGCAAAATATATGATTATACTGTCTTCGACAGATAGTTGGACGAGCCGCTACTCGGCGAAAAAGAGATGACCGTTGTGTTGTTGTTGCCGCGACCGATCACAAATTGTCATCAATATCCTCTAACGGGAGTCCAAGGAAACTTGCCGTTTCAACACTGGTGGACCATAAGGAAAGGGGTGTTAGAGGCGTTGGTTCCACATTACAATTAAAGAGATGGTTGGTGTCATGTGGGGACACATTGCAAGCGGGGCATACATTTTGTATGTCGGGGTTGATTCTGGATAGGTAAGAGTTTAACCTGTTACAGTATCCAGAACGAAGTTGAGCAAGACGCTGCAAAAATCGTTGGATCATGTGGTCCACTGGAGTACTTACCATTATCATTATACTCCACTGTAATGCAGCAATGGACCAACTATGTTTCTACACAAGCACATTGTAAGCCGATCATTGCTCGTTTTTAACGATTGTAATCACTACACGATGTTTATTGGACTGTGGGTACTCCATGGATTACTCTGATGTAATGCGGAGCTGGAGTATATGGTCCAGACCTAGGACATCGCAATGTTAATTGGACCATATTTTTTGTATGAATTGTGGTTAATTTTGGAGTACTCGGTTGGTACATAGCGAGTACTCCATACATGCATGCATGGAGTAAAGAAAATGAGCCTTATTTACCATCCAATACCGAAATAGAACTGTAGAGGAAGAAACATTTTATAAAATTTAATAAAATCAAAAAATGATAGTTGTGCTAAAATAGGGTAACGTATTGTATGTTAAAGTTTAGCGAAGTCTCAGCGGCTTTGTCCTGGTGAAAATTGAGTTTGAATAGGTTTTATTCTTTATTCTTAGAAACATGTACGAAGGTACCTGGTAAGATATTAAAAATCCTCAACGCTTTTTTTGCTATAACTTAAAAAAACTCATATTCAAACTTCTGCTTAACTTCTACATATCAATAGCTACCTTTACCACCAGGAGTCACTATTGCTTCTACGCCTATGCTATTGTTTCCTACATCGATGAGCTTTGTAATAAAATAAACAGCTATCTCCCCAATCTCTCCAGTTTTGTCGCCTCGCAAAACCTGATATTGTCACCGACCATATCATCGGTGACCTTATTTAAAACATGACCGCGCCAAATGTCGACCATATGGCATTACCCTACCGACTGTCTTACACCCTAAAATTGTGGGTGTGACTTTCGATCAGGATCTACATCTTGGAGAGCATGCACTAGCAATTGTAACGAAAATCGTCGTTGGTGTGAGGGCTTAGCCGATCTCCATAGCGCCCGACTATGAGGAGGAGCTGTTTAGGACTGGCATCTACGCCGTTTCGCCTCATAGGAGGGCGGCGGGATGTCGGTGACCAAGAACTGCCAACCCCCTAATCCAGGGTGTTATGCGGACCGTGCCTATTGGACGATTTGTAGCCAGGGGATAAATTCGGCTGTATTCGAACGGAGCCTTCCTGATACCGGACCACCTCGGGAAGTATTGATGGCCTTACCACAGTAAGGGGCGCTGCTGTGACTGACGGTTCTTTCCCCGTATATAATACTGGACCGCTGAGCCCGCTTTGTCGGGCTGGTGGTCGTACGACGAAGATGGACGACTCTTTACCTAATTTTCATAAGGACGATGATAAGAAGGGACTGAGCCGCAAGCCAAGGACGACAAATACGCATTAAGCGGTGCGTCGAACTCGGGGAGCTGATTCAATGAACTCCGTGTTGGAGAAGCACACAAATGAAAAAGGAGTAGAAGAGTGGAGAAGGGTACGGAGCAAAGAGCACTCTCGAAGTACCGTGCAGTAGTAAGAATTGTACAACGCTTGGGAGCAGTGGTGGACCCAACAGAAGAGGAGATCGAGCGCTTGGCATGGGCTCATGAGGCGGTAGAAGTAGGTCGAAGGCAGTTCAGAAAGTTTAATGCGAGAAACCCTCGGTTCTGCAACCGGTATGAGGAGGAAGAAGCGTCGAATGGCAGAATGAAAAGGCAACGTTCGGCGGAAGCCGACAAGGCTGCTTTCAAGAGGTAAAAGGGCCCAGTCCCAGAGCCGCGACGCAGGGCAGTCCCATAGACAAGGCAAGTTGGCCCAAAGCTGTAAGACAGATGGGCCCCAATAGCGAGGTAGCAACTACCTCGAAGGCTGCGAGTCAGAGGGAAGTTCCAACTATGGAAGTAGGAGATAAGCCAAAGGGAGATAACGCTAAGACTCCGACTTTCTCGGAGGTGCTAAAGGGAGCTAAGACTCCGGCTTTCCCGGAGGTGCCAAAGGGAAATAACACTAAGACGCCGGCTTTTCCCGAGAAGATGAGTGATGTGGCAAAGCAGTCACTGACTGTGGCGCTGGTTGATCGTAGCAGTCCTTTCGAACAGATAACTAGTGAAAGGTGGAGATCTGTAGAAAAGGAGCTTATTAGCTTAATGCTTAAGATGATGCGGGAATAACCAAGTAAGCTCCTTCCAACCTTTGATTCGGGGGATGGTATAATGGTATGAAGATGATAGCGTGCGACAACATCGCGAGCTTGTGGTGGCTGGAGGAAGTGGTTCCAAACCTCCAAAGGCAGGGCACGAACGCGCGTTTTGAGATGGTGGATAAAGCGCAAATCCCCAAGGTACCAAAAGTTAAGGTATAGATACCATGCGTGATGAAGTCAGAGGATACACTGCGACTTTTGCAGAATCAGAATCCGAACATTCCGACACAGGATTGGAAGGTACTTACTGTATCTCGGCCTACGGAGGAAGGTCAGTTATACATCTTCCAAATAAACAAGCAGGCGGAGGATATATTGTACGCGCAGCTTGGAAAAATGTCCTTAGGTACACGCAAAATTTATATGCGACTCAGGACGTTGGCGAAGTCGAAAAGGACCTCAAAAGCCTAAGGGAAAAAAGACAGGTGGAGGTAGCCCACGTCACCCCGAATGTGTTAGAAGGGGACCAACAGCCAGATGGTGCTGTGAGTCGCACAGAGGAACACCCGGCACAACAGGTACAAGAGGCTGAAGGGGGCTTCGAACACTCTAAACCAAAAGGGCTAGGGGAGGACGACGACGTCACGATGAAGGTGCTGGAGGGGGACAAAAAAAAATTTTAGTTAAACGGTTTTATTGAAAACAATACTTACATGAAATAATAAAAATACAAAAAGCTAGAAAATAATTAGGTAGGTCCTAGGTACTAATCATCACACTCCTTATCAAAATATGGCGTTGATCAGACAATTAAATAAAAGCGTTGGGCGCGTGAAATTTCTAAAAATGTGAGGCGTAGCATAACCTGATTAAGGTTCAGTTGGTTTTACTTATGACTATCAATAGAAATATGACGCGTCCAACGCTTTTATTTAATTGTCTGATCAACGCCCTAGATTGATAAGGAGTGTGATGACTAGTACCTAGGACCTACCTATTTATTTTCTAGCTTTTCGTATTTTTATTATTTCATGTAAGTATTGTTTTCAATAAAACCGTTTAACTTAAAATTTTTTTTTTAATTATTTTATTTTCAAGTTTTTAGTCTTTATTTAATTGCCTATAATTTCTCATTCTATTTAGTTCATTTAGTGACTCATTGTTACAAGGACTCTTTCCTTTGTAACAACCTAAGTCCCCAATACACAATCCTTCCAAAGACTTTACTCGACTCTGCGCCACGTATGCTTGTCCCTCCTCCAACTCCAAAATATTTTGATGCCACTTCTACTGGACTGAATGCAATATTTGTTCCAAATATGAGCCAAAACGGGCATCATAGGTCGCTTTCTATTGATGTATGTATTATGTGTTCCAAATATGGACCAAATCAAATCGGACCACAAATACGATTTTTGTGAATATCTCGATCCTTGCGCCACCTAGCGGCGATTTTTTTGATAGGTCGCTTTCTATTCTTGTATGTATTATGTGTTCCATATATGAGCCAAAGCGGACAACAAATACGATTTTTGTGAATATCTCGATCCATGCGCCACCTAGCGGCGATTTTTTTCACAGGTCGATTTCTATTCTTGCATGTAATATGTATTCCAAATATGAGCCAAATCGGACCACAAATGCGATTTTTGTGAATATCTCGATCCATGCGCCACCTAGCGGCGATTTTTTTCTTATTATTGCATTGTCATCGGGTTCTGAACTATATTCCAAGTTTCAAGCTTGTAGCTTATCGGGAAGTTACTTAAATTTCAATTACAAGATTCGTTCACAACGGCCGTGCATGCGGACGTGCAGCCTGTCAACTCAAGCTAAATAAAACCTTTTAAAAAGCCCTGGAATATAAGGAATATGCTCTAGAAGTCTTCTTAAGCATTGCCGGGGCTTTCTAAATGGGCGATTATTTATGGTCTTAATTACGTTAAAGTACATCCAGCCTTACCCAGATGGATCGACTGCATGTTAAACTGCAGTAAGATTACATCGCAATGGGGATTGTACGCGGCCACGAAATTAGTGGACAGTGCTATCACCTCTGCTGTGGTCATTAACCAACTGCTTAGGGGATTCTACGAGGGACCAGAAAAACTTACGGTTTACGCAGATGACGTTGCATATGGTCTTGTTTACAAAGAGGTACAAGGTCCCTAATTGGACCAGGCCTAAGTTAGGAGGGGCGACCCTACGGGAGAAACCTTGCACAAAATATCTAGGAATGATCCTAGACAGTAAGCTGTCATGGAAGCTCAACGTAGAGGAGAGGGTGAGGAAGGCTTCAACGGCACTTTATGCATGTAAAAGAATGCAAAAGAACCGGCATATACGATCAGAAGGAACTCGATGGCAATGCCTCAAAACTAACAACCAAAAGCAATAATTATCATTTCACTGACACAAATTTTATAGTTTTTTTCGGGATTTGGACACAATGTTGTTGTTGTTTTTGTAGGGATAAGGTTGCTCCCAGAAGGCTTTGGGGAGTGTTATCGATGTGATGGTCCTTTAGCCGGATACAGATCTGGTACGCTCCGGTAACACAGCACCATTAAAGTGCTAGCCCGACCATCTCGGGAACCATTTATGTGGCCACATTAAACCTCCAGGCCATCCCCCCTACCCACCCACCCACCCCCCAGGTCCTCGTCTGTTAGTGAAACAGGATTCGCCGCGGATAGGTGAGGTTGGCAATTGGGTTTGGAGAAGCTATATATTGCGCTGGCAACCTGAAGGGGTGCGCTACACAGCCCCTTGAATCTGGTATTTTAGTCGCCTCTTACGACAGGTATACCTACCGCGGGTGAATTCTGACCCCTAACCCGCTGGGGGGTATTTGGACACAATATTTTCATTATATTACTTAACAATTTAAAGGCTTCATTCTGTATTGCGAACGATAGCTCAGACGAACGATTCGCCTCCAAACGATTTCGTCTAGCAGTGGTATTCTCTATCACTTTCGTTCGGTCTTTACCTTTCTAACTAACAGGAAGGCAAAAGTTATTGTCAAGTGATAAGTTGCCATTGTTTAACAAAGTGCAAATACACTAGCGATTCGTCTCTGATCCGCACTGAAAGTTCGTTTCGTAATAGAGAATGAGGCCCTAAGATTAGACATTTTTTTCAATTTGTATTTTGACTTACCAGCAACAACAGAATAATGTTTAATTGTACGCCGCACAAGCATTATAGCATCATGTAACGAAGCTCAGTTTCTTCCAAAAATTGTTCAACACTGCCACGTAAAATCAATGTACTTGTTCTAGCATTAACGCAACCTTTAAATAATTATAAACTATAAAAATGAAATTAATGTCAAACCTTGGAAAATGTTGAAACGTTCACCACCAACCTGACGTTCTTCAAAGTAATCACATTGACCCAAAACACTTGAATTAATATCATTAGCTGTAGTCATAACAGCACCACCACAAGCTTTCAATCTACGTTTCCAATCTTCTTCTGGTACATGAACAGCACAGAACATATCACGATCTGCAAAATACTGTGAAGCAAAATCACCAATTGGTAATTTAGAAAACACAACATTGGCGCCTTACTTAGCTAGTTTATTCTACAGAATACGCCATTCAGCATCAACAATTTTCTGATACTCTTGGACATTGGAGGACATTGCTGTGGCAGATCATTTTTCCAATAAAGCACTTTGTTGCTCCTTTGATTGGCGCTTCGACATGTACAGCCATGTCATATTTTAGCATGCATAATTATATTGCTTTACGTATAGCTTTAATGATGATACGTGCATGCACGCCTTCCTCAACATCTGGCTTAACTTATTTTTAGATTTCACATGCTTAAAATACTACTGAAGTGGTGCCATCGCCGACCTGATAAGAGAACCATTTTTATTCTACACATTCTAATATAACAAAAAACTTACCTCAGCATTTTGAAATTTGGCGATGTGTACTAGAGTTTTACGACTGGATTCACAATATCAAATAGTTTCATAATGGTTGCCCCATCATTTGAAATTGTAGCCTTACCACTGGAATCAACAATATGGTTGTCCATACTGCGTGGACCCAATGTAGTGCGTACAGCGTCCACAATTGAATGCGAGGCATTTATGTTGGATATGAGTTGAGGTTTACCTTGAGAGCAATCGGTACCCAAACATTTTTTACACAAAAACTCATGTACCCAATACAAGTTCAGGACGTTCATATTTATCGACACGCTGTCCGGTGTGGCCCAAATGTTGGAAATATTCAGTTGGCTCTGCTGAGAAAGAATATGAACACAAGTAAAAGTTGTTTTTAATAAATCAGCTGTTGCAGGTATGCAATACAAAGACGACCTGCAAAGAAGAAAGATCAATGTAATTGCCAAACAAAACATTAATTTCTATTATCGATACCTAACGTAACGTGGCGAGGAGTTACCCTGATCTTCTACCACATATTTTGTGGTCACCAATGGTGGTAATAAACCCTGTTCATTAGTAATAAAAGCACCACCAGCGCTATTTTGATTTTCAATGATAACGCTTATCGGATTTGGCATCTGATCGGGATCTAAACGGCGTTGGGCTTGATCATACTGTTGCGGCTGTTGATATTTACCAGTAACAGGTGCAGGTGGTTGCTAAAGAAAATAACACAAAAATAATCATCAGCAAATTTGTAAATTATTAGTTGTATTAGCATACATTATAACCAGGACGTCCGGACGTGCCCGGGTATTGGGGGTTGACCCGGCTTGGGTGGTTGACTGAGCATTGGCGTCTGTCCAGGTTGTGTTGGTGGCATCATAAAAGCCATCAACAACAAGTGCCAAGAATATATCCGGGGCATACCTGCCGACCAAAATGATTCAAGGCGTTGTGATTGCCAACCTCACCTACCCGTGGCGAATCCTGTACCTAATAATTTGGTGTGAACAATTGGTGCCAGTTAACCCTCTGAAATAATCGGCGCAATTGTACGCCATTGTATTGGCATTAATTTGGCAAAATGCAAAAACTTTTCATCCTCCTGCCGTGACCATTCTGTCTTCTTTATGCTAGGATCAAGCCATTCGTACCAGCGTGCCTTACTTTGCTTGGCAGATTTGCGGTGCAGCAGTGATGCAATACGTGACCACTGGTTTTTGCCATATTTCGTTACAGCTGCTTTGAGGATTTCATCATGAAAGTTATCAATTTAGTTAATAAACGGCCAAGAGTAACCAGTTGCGTCAAATGCTTACCTCAGAGTTTCTCCACACACCACCTTTTATCATAATTCGTGGCATGGTGCCATATAATTGTGAACTCTTTCGATGAGCACAAAAATCAAATCAAAAATTTTTCTCGAAATAAACAGCAAAAATCATTGTATATTAAAGACTTTGGGAAAATTTTAGGGTAATAGTGCAGTTTACGGTACCCGAAATTTGGGCCAAAATTTACGACTGAGGTATCAAAAGACGTGTATTCACGTCTGGATCAAGAATCCGAAAGCGGAAGTTAACTTTTTTTACCCGTTCAAAAGATATTAACGAAAAACCGAAAAAAGACCCCGGGTCACTCCGAAACCGGGGGTGGGATCCATAGTATTTTTGCGCAGAACACCTTTCTGCGCTTATAAAAAATAACCCTGGGGTACGCCATGCCAAGTCCGGGTGTGTGGTATAACCGTGGCTACCGCCATGGTGATGCACAATTTTTTTTGCGGGTATAAACACAACAACAACCACATTAAAATCGCCAACTTCAATTGCAAATATCTCCGGACAGAGATAAAATTTTTCTTTTCCGCCTTCGGATTATTGTTCTCGAGATTAATACGCGGCTTTTGATAAGTCACTCGAAACTTGGCCCAACTTTAGGGTGGGTACCGTAAAGTGCACTACTACCAATTTTAGAATAGCACCCCCCGAGTTCGGGGTAAAACTTGGTATGTGAAAGAGGGAGTTCTCCCGATCACAAGTATATATATTTTAAAGGCGCAAACTTATAATTTAAAAGTTATTTGTTGTTAAAATTTGCAAATTTAGCAAATTTCTATAGCACTTTAAATTACAATTTACACATCTTTCAAAACCTTAATCCACATACATATCTATATAAATTGGCAACGATAAACTTAAATTGCATTTTTGTATATTTCACATTTAATTTTTGCATTGCTTTTACTTATTATACATGTTTTTATTAAATCAATCGCGCTTTTGTAGCAACATGCACATATATATATATATATATATATTTTATTACAAAGCTGTGCTGCCACACATATATACGTATACACATATAAAATTTGTATAGAAATTTGCAAACTTTAACACCAAATAACTTTTAAATTATAAGTTTGCGCACTTTAAAATATATATATTTTGGATCTGGAGAGCTCCCTCTTAATTTTAAATCTTTCCGGAGATATTCCACTTAAAACCCTCAAAACTAAAAAAATTTTCCACCACCAAATGTTTTGCTGTCTCTACTGAATTATAAATGGCGGTTTTTTTGCACGCAAAATGACGTATTTTGCTAACCCTATAAAAATAATAGGTGCGAGAGAGCACGATACATTGTGGGAAAGCTCAATTTGTCAACATGCTATTTTTCATTCCAAATCGTCACCCCACGTCACAATGCTCGTCAATTGGCGGTCATTTTTCCGTCATTTCACTCTACATTTTCGAGCCATTTGACAATCAATTTTACTGCGGTTTTACCATTTATATAACCGCCATATATAATTTTACCTGCAGATTTACTTTACCTGGAGCAGCCATATGAATAAAATATGAACCAAAAAAATTGAATTTTCAATATTTATTATTTTCAATATTATTATATATGTACATGAAATTGGAACTTATATTAATCCAGTTCATATAAAACAGAAGAACTTTAATAATAAATAAACTCGCTTAATTGGTTTTTGTTTTCCGATCTCTTCTAAGCGAGCAAAAAAATAATATTAAGCTTTAGACAAAACTCCAATTATTTGAATAATCTACAACTTAAAGTTTAGTAGAAATTCAGATCAAGAATATTCAAAGGTGTCGTGGATCCGACTGCTGTCGTAATTGATGAACTTAAAAATGTTCGACTAGTAATTGAGTCAGACTTATTATTGTTCTAAATCTAATCATTCAAGCAATAATTCTGCAACCCATAGCAGGAGTATTGATTGGTTTCAAATCTAATTCCAACAGCAATCGTACCACGACATACTTTATTATATATGCACATGAAATTGTAACTTAAATTAATACAGTTCATATAAAGAAAAGTAAGCACTTTAATAATAACATAAACCCTCTTAATTGGTTTTTGTTTTCCAATTGAAATATTTTCTAAGCGAGCAGAAAATAATTTTAAGCTTTAGAAAAAACTCCAATTATTTGAATAATCTACAACTGAAAGCTTAGTAGAAATTCAGATTAGGTTTACTCTTTTTTCAGATCAAGAATATTCAGAGTTGTCGTAGAATCCGATTGCTGTCGTAATTGATGAATTTAAAAATGTACGACTTGTAATTAAGTCAGACTTATTATTGTTCTAAATCTATTTATACATGTAAATCTTATTATACATGTTTTTATTAAATCAATCGCGCTTTTGTAGCAACATGCACATATATATATATATATATATATTTTATTACAAAGCTGTGCTGCCACACATATATACGTATACACATATAAAATTTGTATAGAAATTTGCAAACTTTAACACCAAATAACTTTTAAATTATAAGTTTGCGCACTTTAAAATATATATATTTTGGATCTGGAGAGCTCCCTCTTAATTTTAAATCTTTCCGGAGATATTCCACTTAAAACCCTCAAAACTAAAAAAATTTTCCACCACCAAATGTTTTGCTGTCTCTACTGAATTATAAATGGCGGTTTTTTTGCACGCAAAATGACGTATTTTGCTAACCCTATAAAAATAATAGGTGCGAGAGAGCACGATACATTGTGGGAAAGCTCAATTTGTCAACATGCTATTTTTCATTCCAAATCGTCACCCCACGTCACAATGCTCGTCAATTGGCGGTCATTTTTCCGTCATTTCACTCTACATTTTCGAGCCATTTGACAATCAATTTTACTGCGGTTTTACCATTTATATAACCGCCATATATAATTTTACCTGCAGATTTACTTTACCTGGAGCAGCCATATGAATAAAATATGAACCAAAAAAATTGAATTTTCAATATTTATTATTTTCAATATTATTATATATGTACATGAAATTGGAACTTATATTAATCCAGTTCATATAAAACAGAAGAACTTTAATAATAAATAAACTCGCTTAATTGGTTTTTGTTTTCCGATCTCTTCTAAGCGAGCAAAAAAATAATATTAAGCTTTAGACAAAACTCCAATTATTTGAATAATCTACAACTTAAAGTTTAGTAGAAATTCAGATCAAGAATATTCAAAGGTGTCGTGGATCCGACTGCTGTCGTAATTGATGAACTTAAAAATGTTCGACTAGTAATTGAGTCAGACTTATTATTGTTCTAAATCTAATCATTCAAGCAATAATTCTGCAACCCATAGCAGGAGTATTGATTGGTTTCAAATCTAATTCCAACAGCAATCGTACCACGACATACTTTATTATATATGCACATGAAATTGTAACTTAAATTAATACAGTTCATATAAAGAAAAGTAAGCACTTTAATAATAACATAAACCCTCTTAATTGGTTTTTGTTTTCCAATTGAAATATTTTCTAAGCGAGCAGAAAATAATTTTAAGCTTTAGAAAAAACTCCAATTATTTGAATAATCTACAACTGAAAGCTTAGTAGAAATTCAGATTAGGTTTACTCTTTTTTCAGATCAAGAATATTCAGAGTTGTCGTAGAATCCGATTGCTGTCGTAATTGATGAATTTAAAAATGTACGACTTGTAATTAAGTCAGACTTATTATTGTTCTAAATCTAATTATTCAAGCAATAATTCTACAACCCTTAGCAGGAGTATTGATTGGTTTCAAATCTAATTCCAACAGCAATCGTACCACGACATACTTTATTATATATGCACATGAAATTGTAACTTAAATTAATACAGTTCATATAAAGAAAAGTAAGTACTTTAATAATAACATAAACTCTCTTAATTGGTTTTTGTTTTCCAATTGAAATCTTTTCTAAGCGAGCAGAATATAATTTTAAGCTTTAGAAAAAACTCCAATTATTTGAATAATCTACAACTGAAAGCTTAGTAGAAATTCAGATTAGGTTTACTCTTTTTTCAGATCAAGAATATTCAGAGGTGTCGTAGAATCCGATTGCTGTCGTAATTGATGAATTTAAAAATGTACGACTTGTAATTAAGTCAGACTTATTATTGTTCTAAATCTAATTATTCAAGCAATAATTCTACAACCCTTAGCAGGAGTAATGATTGGTTTCAAATCTAATTCCGACAGCAATCGTATCACATCCCTTATTATATATGTACGTGATATTGCAACTTAAATTAATACTGTTGATATAAAGAAAAGTAAATACTTTAATAATAAATAAACTCTCTTAATTGGTTTTTGTTTTCCAATTGAAATCTTTTCCTGTGCAAGCACATTGCTAACCTGTGTTGGCAAAAGATATGATTATACTGTCTTCGATAGATAGTCGGACGAGCCGTTACTCGGCGAAGTAGATATGACCGTTGTGTCGGTGGCAGCTGTTACAACAGCAGTTTCTAACTTTACACCATCCGTACAGTGTGATGAATGCTTCACTGCCTTTTCCAATTGCTTGGCGCCAGCAATTTTTGCTGTTTGTAAAGCTTTAGCTGTAATGCAAATATATAGATGGGTTAAAGTGGTTTTCGTATGTTATTCAACAACTCACCCTATACCATCATCACAGCCTCCTCATCGATTTTGAATATGTGTACTGTTTCAGTATTCAGACCCAGTTCGTTTGATGCAATATTTTCGATTTGATGTATATGTATACTATCCGTTAGGCAGACAATTAGGTGCGTTCGATTCATTCATATACTGTGGGTATTTGAGCCGTAGACGCAATTGATATATTGTAACATTTGCAAACAGTTGGGTTTCTCTGCTGTCACCATCACCACTAGAGAGCTATTGAAGAAACGCTCGACCAAGATATGTTGCGATTTACACTCATAGATTTTTTCCACCTTGTCAGTTATTGATGGAGAAATTGCGAAAGCCATATTTACCATCCAATACGGAAATGGAACTGTGGAGGAAGAAACATTTTATAAAATTTAATAAAATCAATAAATGATAGTTGTGTTAAAATGGGGTAAAGTATCGTATGTTAAAGTATAGCGAAGTTTGAATAGGTCTCATTCTTCATTCTTAGAAACATGTACGAAGGTACCTCGTAAGATATTAAAAATCCTCAACGCCTTTTTGCAATAACTTAAAAAAATCTCATATTCATCAAATTTCTGTTTTACTTCTACATATCAATAGCTACCTTTACCACCAGAAGGAGTCACTATTGCTTCTACACCTATGCTATTGTTTCCTACACCGATGAGCTTTGTAATAAAATAAACAGCTATCTCCCCAATCTCTCCAGTTTTGTCGCATTGCGAAACCTGATATTGTAACCAACCAAATCATCGGTGATATTATTTAAAACATGGCCGCGCCAAATGTCGATCATATGACATTACCCTACCGATTGTCTTACACCTTAAAATTTTGGGTGTGACTTTCATCAGGATCTACATTTTGGTGAGCACGCAGCCGCAATTGTTCCGAGAATTCAGAGCCGTACCAAAATCCTCAAATCCCTCTCTGGCAGTACCTGGGGAAAGGATAAAGAAACGCTCATGACTACACACAAAGCAATTAGCCAGCCGATTAAGTGCTATGCGTCACCCATATGGTCGCCAAGCCTAAAAATTACCCACTGGAAGAAGCTACAGGCCTGCCAAAATACTGCTATCAGAATTGCCACGGGCTGTCTTCTTATGTCCCCAGAAAACCATCTGCATAATGAGGCGCGAATACTCCCCATCAGGGAGAGAAATGAGATGCTGACCAACAGTTCCTGTTGAATACCCAGAAACCTGAGCATCCCAACAGACATCTGATTGGTCAACCAGCACCGGCTAGGGGCCTAAGGAGTTATCTCCGTAAGCATTTTGAGGAAATACGGCTCCTGAGAACCCAGCCGTATGAAGCGAAAAAACACAAGCAGGTCCTTGGTGAACTCCATAAACAAGCGTCGGACCTTTATGCTAGGAATTGCCCGGTGAATCCAGTACTCAAAGAAAAGTATCCAAACCTCGTGGAAGAGGAACGCATACTCCCCAGAGAAAAGCGAGTCACTCTAGCTCAACTTCGTTCTGGATACTGTAACAGGTTACACTCTTACCTATCCAGAATCATCCCCGTCATACAAAATGTATGCCCCGCTTGCAATGTGTTCCCACATGGCACCAACCATCTCTTTAATTGTAATGTGGAACCAACGCCTCTAACACCCCTTTCATTATGATCCCCCCTGTCGAAACAGCAAGTTTCCTTGGACTCCCGTTAGAGGATATTGATGATAATTTCTGATCGGTCGCACCTATTGGATGGGGCGAAGCACTGCTACAATAACAACGTGTGAAAGATAGTTGCATCATTCGTTTGTTGCTCCCTGTTGCTTTGCTTATATTTTTTTTCTCAATTTTAAACAAATTCGCAACAATAACTAAACTTTTAATTTGTTAACAAAAATAGAAATGCGCAACAAAATTTCATTTGGCAAATCAGCTGACTTCGAAGATTCGAAATTCCTATTCCCCAATTATTGTTCTCTCTAGGAGAAAAGAATTGGAGGAATTTTTCTGCGATGCTATTAAGGCAACCTTTGACCTCGTGTAATTTTTTTTTTAGCTCGAATAGGATAGATGGGGAATTTTAATTTTAATATTTTTATGGTAAACTAGAGGTCCTCACTAAAATTTGGCTTTGTAGTAATTTTTGTTATTTTAATTGTCTAAATTAGCCGTTCTAATATTAAAATCGCCACTCTCAATACAAATCAAAAAACAAGTATGAAAAAGTTGTTAACGTTACATTGCTTATGGATTCATTTTAAGAGTGCATTAAAAGAAAAAAGTTTTGTTAAGCACATTTTTAAAAAGGAAAGGAAAGGTCGGTAAAAATGAGACTTACCATATATTCATATCGGCTGCTGAGTGGAATATCACCAAATCTCGGCTGCCGTTCCAAAAACTTCCTTTCTCAGAATTCGTTTGAAGAGCGCCCTATCTTAGAATTTGTTTCATAAACACTCCATCTATTGTCAAAATGTGTTGTATTTGAGCTCAGATCGGTCATTTTTGATGCCAAATCTGAGTTAGGGCATTCTTCAACCGAATTCTGTGATAGGGCTTTTCTAATATACGGGGTTATTCAAATATTTTCTGAGAAAGGTGCTTT
Source organism: Eurosta solidaginis (assembly GCF_040869045.1). Classification (NCBI taxonomy): domain Eukaryota; kingdom Metazoa; phylum Arthropoda; class Insecta; order Diptera; family Tephritidae; genus Eurosta; species Eurosta solidaginis. The sequence continues at coordinate 103,393,269 of NC_090322.1, read as the reverse complement.
TCGAAACGGCACCCGAGACCGGGTGATATTGTTGAGCAGTGCTTCGCCCCACCTAACTGCTACAACAACAACCGGGTGATATTCCAATCAGCAGGCGATATGGATATAAGGTTTCATTTAGTTGTCCCATTTTTACTGAGCTTTTGTTTTTGTGCCTTTCGTTTTACGGATATGTTTAGATATAAGTTTTTTTTATTAACTTTTAAAATAAATCCATTTTTAACTGCCGGCCGTTCAAACTCTGAACCCTATTGTATATTCTTACGATTTCAATGAGAATGATTTCCCACACTCTGAGCACGAGTATGGTCGCTCGCCGGTATGCATACGTATATGGCGCTTTAGCTTAGATGAAGTTGTAAAATCTGTGAATTAACGATCAGTAAAATGAATATCATTTATAATCACAGTCTTATAAACCTTTACCCTTGTTGCAGAAATTGCATGTATATTTTCGTTTGGGTTTTGGCGGCTGCTGAATTTTAGTGGCCAAATTTTGCTTTAATTTAGCCTCCTCCTCCTTTAAGGCTGTCATATTTCGCTCCCCCGCGTTTCTGGATCTTCGTCTTTGTGCGTAGTTAAATGCGTACGTAACTCCGTAAAGTGAGGAAAAGTTGATGGGAAAAACTCACATCTATGAATATTTTTGACCAGATGTGTACGTAAATGCGACAGCACTGGATCGCTTACAGCAAAGGTGCATTCGCAGTATTCGCATAGATAAAGCTTTTTTTTTAAAAGCTTGTTGTCGCTGAAGTTTCACTGCCTTTTTGAGCGTTTTGAAAGCTTATGTGTGATGATGCATCATCACCACCCAAAGAACTATTAGACTGATCTTCGCAATTTTCCTCTAGTATAGTAGATGGTCTGAGAAGTCTCACCATTTTCAAAGGTGAAGTTTGTAAAGTGGTATCGCCCACAATTGTGGAGTCCCACATTTTAGATGGAGCTTCAATATCTTCTAGTAGTGTTACATCAATACTTTTTAAAGGAGTTTCATTATCCAATTGATGCTGCTCCTGTACGCATAAGTCATGCAATAGACGTTGCAGTGATTGTGCTTCTTCATCTATTTCTTGTAGTTCTAAGATTATATTATTAAATTTATACCACGTAATCTTATCAACTTTCAATATGTTGTATATTCACTTACCTTGTTTACAAGGGATTTTAAAATAGTTTCCATCGGCGCTGCGCTTTTTAGCATCTTCTTTAACCATATCCTTTTTCTCGCTATGTATGTACTTAAATAGTGTGCTGTTAGGATCGGATGCTGTTTTATCACACATTTTTTCGCCTCGCGAAACCTGGCATTATCACCGACTAAATCTTCCGCGACCTTATTTACAACATGGACGTCCCAAATGTCGACCATTTTGAACATCCACGTCGATGGCTCTACGCTACCGACTGTCCTACACCCCAAAATCTTGGGTGTGACGTTTGATCAGGATCTACATTTTGGTGAGCACGCAGCCGCAATTGTTCCGAGAATTCAGAGCCGTAACAAAATCCTCAAATCCCTTGCTGGCAGTACCTGGGGAAAAGATAAAGAAACGCTCATGACTACATACAAAGCAATTAGCCAGCCGATTACGTGCTACGCGTCACCCATATGGTCGCCAAGCCTAAAAATTACCCACTGGAAGAAGCTACAGGCCTGCCAAAATACTGCTCTCAGAATTGCCACGGGCTGTCTTCTTATGTCCCCAGAACACCATCTACATAATGAGGCGAGAATACTCCCCATCAGGGAAAGAAACGAGATGCTGACCAAACAGTTCCTGTTGAATACCCAGAAACCTGGGCATCCCAACAGACATCTGATTGACGAGCCAGCACCGCCTAGGGGCTTAAGGAGTCATCTCCGTAAGCATTATGAGGAAATACGGCATCTGAGAACACAGCCGTATGAAGCGAAAAAACACAAGCAGGTCCTTGGTGAACTCCACAAACAGGCGTCGGACCTTTATGCCGGGAATTGCCCGGTGAACCCAGTACTCAAAGTAAAGTATCCAAAACTTGCGGAAGAGGAACGAATACTCCCCAGGGAAACGCGTGTCACTCTGGCTCAACTTCGTTCTGGATACTGTAACAGGTTAAACTCTTACCTATCCAGAATCAACCCCGACATACAAAATGTATGCCCCGCTTGCAATGTGTCCCCACATGACACCAACCATCTGTTTAATTGTAATGTGGAACCAACGCCTCTAACACCCCTTTCCCTATGGTCCACCCCTGTTGAAACAGCAAGTTTCCTTGGACTCCCGTTAGAGGATATTGATGACAGTTTGTGATCGGTCGCGTCTGTTAGGTGGGGCGAAGCACTGCTACAACAACAACAACAACAACACATTTTTTCCAGAGCCATAAAACTTTCATCAGACGTACGTTGCTGTTGGCATTCAAATATAATAGTTTCGTCACAAGATGCCTTAGTTGAAAAATTATAAGGAATCCTCTTTATAGTGTTTGCATTGTTGGATTTATTTTCATCCTCCATTTCAAATAGTTTGTTCATTGCATTTCCGCTAACAGCAACGTTACTTTCGTGTTGATCCACATTCGCTACATGAGGAGCTGCGCGTGCTTCTAGCAAAGTTTGTAGATCCTCCTCTAAATCCAAGCTAAAGCGTTGGCAAGATACCGGCTCTTTAGCAGGCGTTGTAGCCTTTCTAAATGTGTTCGTGAATCGAGAAAAAAATGTTGAAGATATTGTTTGTATTAATTTTTAATAATAGGTATATATTACCATGCTAAAGTGATTTATCTTTTTAAAAGTAAAGTAATAAAGTTCTACAAGCTAGTAGCTACTTTTTAGTCAAAGATTTGGAAAAATTACAAATTCTTATATAGTAAGCCAATTTACTCTACAGTATTTAAAACATCCATCTCCATGCTCACTCGAATGGCTCATCATAAACAAGCATGCAATTTTAATGATATATTTATAAGCATTTACCGTTGCATGACAAGTAATTTCTTGACTTTTGCACGCCAAGCTTTATTTGCTTGAAATTTTTCCAATCCAGACATTTGTATTCAGGAAAATTGAAAAAGAGCAACAAATATCCAAGTTATATTTTGTTGAACCACAGCAGACAAGGCGCGGTAATCTTCCAGGGTTTTCGTTACGAAATATCTTTTCCAGATAAGCTTATACCACTTGAGCACGCTACGTTGTGTTATTATTTTATCCAATAATTTCTTAATGGTTGCCCCATCATTTGAAATTGTGGCCTTACCACTGGAATCAACAATATGCTTGTCCATATTACGTGAACCCAATGTAGTGCGTACAGCGCCCACAATTGAATGCGAGGTATTGATGTTGGATATGATGAATATTTTTTACATAAAAACTCATGTACCCAATACAAGTTCAGGCATACCGCCGATAACACACCTTTTAAACGACGTTGTGTCCAAATCACTTAGCGGTTTTTCTTCTATGATTTGTAGCAATTCCTCAACAAACGTTGGATCATGTATGGGATGCGACCAAAGTGGACCGCCCATCTATATTTGAGAATATAAGAAACAATTTGGTGTGAACAATTGGTGCCAGTTAACCCTCTGAAAAAGCGACTGACGCGCCTTTTTGAACGGACATAACCGTTTAAACGGTTAAGCACCAATTAAGTAAGAAGGAAAAAATTTGATTTATTCGAGTTTAAATACTTAAGTGGGATAGTTGAAACTTACATGATGTTTATCACCGCAATGCGCACAATTTGTATTAACATTTGGTCCAGTTGGTATACCGAATTTTTCTTCCGCATTGCCTTTATCTGAGATCTTGCTTTTTACAATACCTTTTGCCTGTAGCGTATAGGTATCACAACCAGTGCATTGAAATACTATTCATTGTTTGCTGTGTTCATAATATAAAGATATGGTAAGTAATTGGATTGTGGTAAAAGGCCAAAATGCTGTATACCAACCTCATGCTATATTTACACTTCGCTTGACTACTATGCATACGCACAAATACGCGTATATAAAAATTGGCAGAAATGCTCAAAAGTGGCTCAATATATTTCCATAACGATTAGAGTGCGTTTCAATGCAATGCAATAGTATACGCAATCCCATCTCATGGCAGCATTTCATACGCAAAGGCACAGAACTATATTTGGCATTGCAGGCTTCAGGCGTATTGCCTGCCAGCACAGCCATATCATTCGCAGTTACAAGTAATGAACCCCCACTCGTCAGTGATTGTATAGCGCCATCCAGAAAGCGATTCGGACAACCATAAGGATCTAGGTCTATAACATCGAAACGCTTCTCATATGAAGTTGAAAGGTACATGAGAGTCCTATTGCGAATTTTATTATTTATTATTACAGTTAAATCACTAGCTATTGATTTGTATATCAAACCTACATTGCATCCCCTTCGCTTGGCACAATTAAATGTTCCACTCCATTGTGTCGCATATTTACGCTAATGGAATCTACTGCCACCTTAGATAGATCATTTGCAACAATTTCACGCACGCCTGCTACTTCTTTTGCATAACTTATGCTACGTAAACTTGTTGCAGCAAGCGCTTCCAATATTCGCAGTCCATCGTCGTATTTTACACCACCAACCGTGTATGGTTTCTTGTCATTAGCATTGCTTGCTTTCTTTTGTATTTTGTGGATTTTTATGCGCCGCCGCTTCCCGCTCTCTTATCAACCGCTTTGAGTATACATTAAGTACTGAAATACTTAAATCACGATTAAATTCATGTACTGGATTGTAGAATACGGCCCCGCCGGCAATAATTTCTGTAGTGCTTTCTTTGATCACACGTTCGGGTGCTTTGTCGTTCGTAGCGATCTGTTAATTCATAAAATTTAGGGCGATTTTGTTAATAACGCGAAACATATATTTACCTTATTTTCAGATATTTCCTCAACTTCCATTTTGGCTTTAAACTGCTGTGCATCCAAGTTTTTGTTATCAGCTGTTCGGTGGTGGCATACGCTGGCTGCTGCTTTCGTTGAACAGTGAATCTTGGAAACTGTTTCAACAGAGGAAATATTTAAGCAATAAAGATGCACAACACTGTTTTTTTATAAATCAAAGATGATAGCCAGCCTTGGGAGGTTGTTGCTGCTGCTATCGTGGCCTTGCATTACCCGGTTGCTGTTGTGGTATATACCTTGGTATAACTGGATGTGGCGTCATTGCCCCACCTGGTCCAGTTGATGCGGACCACGAACAACAACCACCACGACCTACACTGTTTGGGTTCACTTTGCTGCTGCAAACACACCTCCGTCACAATAATTAATGGAGACCATGGAGGGGTATCTCATCAAGAGAGGCTATTTTATTGCACACATAGCCGTTTTTTACACCGAATTTTCTAATCTTTTTTTTTCAATTTTGGATAATAAATGTTAATTGTAACAAGAATTTTTTTCTTGTATGTATGTGGAAATCAAAATTTACTATTCTGCATTAGAATTGCTCACGATTATTTATACCATGCTATTATATATTTCACTTTCTTTCTTTATAAACATGCACACATTGATATGAGTTTTTTTTGCTAAAACACACTTTAGTAGACCAAAAAATATTAAAGAATGCGTATATTAATTTCTGCAAAATGTAAATCACACAAATTGAAAAAATTTTCCACTTTTCTGCAGAATTAGAAATGGCGGATTTTTCGCACGCAAAAATGACGTATTTTGCTATCCCTTTGAAAATAATAGGTGCGAGAGAGCACGATACATTGTGGGAAAGCATTGCACAATTTTTCATTCCAAATCGTCACCCCTGTCAAAAATTCGTGTGGCTGTGTGCGTTTTTGGTCACACGATTTTTGCAGGGAAGCTTATGCATTATGAGTTGTTATGAATCCACACTCGATAAGTTTTCTTCATTTAAATACCGAACACTGGCAAGAGTATTTCGTCTCCTTCTGTTATTTCGTTTGCTGTCATTACAATTTTTGTTCTCAATGTTCTAAAATATTCATGTCAACTCACCACACTTTGCGTTTCTCCTTCGTACGAGCTCAATTGCTTACTGTAAAAGTAGTTGAATGCCATTGGTGTCGCAACAAGTTAAGAAGGAGGACGTGAACTGCGGTGAGTATTTCAGAAAATGTGCCTAATATTCAACGTTGTATTGATTTATGTATTTCTTCAGAAATAAACGTATGGGAAATCATTAACTAAACAAATTTGAACGTTTCCCGTTGATTTCAATAGTCCACTTTTTAGCTGCGACGCCACATTTTTACTTCGCAGCGCATTCACTGTCAAAGAATTTGTATTGGAATGCAGCTGCAGCCAGCAGCCATTTTGTTAAACACAGTCGCAGCCAGCGACAAATGTTAAAGTAAACGTGAAGTAGCCAACAGATTTGCATAGCAAACGCATTCGCAGCCAGCGAAGATAATTTGGGTGCCAAACGCAGTCGCAGCCAGCGAAGTAATCTGTGTGCCAAGCCCAGTCGCAGCCAGCGACGTTAACTTGCATAGCGAACGCAGTCGAAGCCAGCGACGATAATTTGTGTGCCAAACGCAGTCGCAGCCAGCGAAGATAATTGGCATAGCAAACGCAGTCGCAGCCAGCGACGATAATTTGCATAGCAAAAGCATTCGCAGCCAGCGAAGATAATTTGTGAGCCAAACGTAGTCGCCGCCAGCGACAAAACTTTATTAACACCACCGCATCGAGTGTTGTGTTAAAATTTGCGGCCGCCAATATTGTACATTTCGTTAACGCCAACGCAGCCAGCGTATGGTCAAGCATTTGTCGACGCCGTAACATAGAACATCAAATTCTCGTACATACATGAAATTACGACTGTTGGGAACCGCGCAGTCAGCTTTCAAAGCAGATGTCATTATTACATTGGCATAAGAAGTGACACATTTCTCGTTGGACAAGAGGCAAACCTTTGACTACAAATGTTACTTAGTATTTTATTAGTTGTTTATTTTTTACGATCGTTTTCTTAAGTCTTAACGAAATAGCCTTGCCAGTGAAATATTGCGGTAAGGTATGCATCGAACTCCTCCGAGAAGAAGCCCCCGCCTAGCTAACGAAAATATAACACCAATAACATCTGTATCCTCGAGTATGGATAACAATAGTCAAACAACGAATTTGCTTAAGAGTGCCTCATCAACTCCTAGTACATCCGGAGCTACCAAGACAGCCCATCCGATAACCGCCACGTTGGTTAACACCACCACTACAGCAGTAACTACCGAAGCAAACCGCACCAACAGCAACACCGCCGTCACTACAGATCAACAGAGGTCAGTCAGTGTACTCACTCCAATCACCACACATACCGCCGGGTTAGGAAATATGGAAAATCAACGGGTGAGTTTTCTATTAGAAAAATTATATTCTTTGGAAACCCAACTGCGGGATACTCAAGCCCAACTAAGGGAAAGTAATAACCAGCGCGCAACATATGAAGAAAGTCTGCGCCTTAGCGGCTACTCTGCTATGCCGACGTCGAACGCCACTGTCGGCAGAGCTCAGAGCAGCGACGTCGCAGTCTTCTTAGAAGCGCAAAACGGTACACCTAGCAATATCGCTGTTCCAGAATTTTCTGTCGGTAACATGCAAAACAGCGTAAGTCCATATTTTTCACACGGGAATGTCTTTGCCAATACTCATAGCCTTCCCCCCACAAGTGCACGTGCACCTACTTCGCAATATGCAAATAGTTTTGTAGCTAAGTCGTCTGGTCAGACCATAACGACATCAGCGTACCCAAATTCACATGTAAATGGACTCCCGCCAAAGCAACTGCCGAACATGTCGAATAGTTACTCAGCGCCACGAAAAGTTCAAGACCTGCCAGAATTTAGTGGCTGACCCGAGGACTGGCCATTGTTTTCAAACGTTTTTTACCAATCCACTGCAGTTTATGGTTACACAAATCTGGAAAACAACCAACGTTTGTTAAAAAGCCTGAAAGGTGAAGCTAGAGAGGTAGTTAAATCTTTGCTCATACACCCGGACAACGTCGGCGCCATGATGGATCAACTAAAGATTCGGTTTGGGCGGCCGGAATTGTTAATTCGAAGTCAACTTCGTCAGGTTAGAGAAATCCCTCCAATCTCCGAAGCAGCCATCGATAAGTTAATACCTTTTGCGTCGAAAACAAAAAACCTCGCTATATTCTTGCAGTCAGTTAATGGATATCAGCACCTTGCAAATCCTTCTCTACTAGACGAATTAATCGGCAAGCTTCCAATGAGCAAAAAGATGGATTGGGCAAAATATGCTTCTACAATAAAGCCTTACGCAACCATAGCCGATTTTAGCAATTGGCTAACCGAAGTCGCCAATTTAGTTTGTACGTTGCAAGACTGTGAGGGGCGTCGTAGTAGAGTGGTCTTTCATGCTGTTGAAAACAATAACAAAGTAAACGTCAAAGTAGAAAAGGATAGGCTCAAATGTACTGCCACTTGTGCTATCTGCCGGGGCCAGCATAAGGTTCATACGTGTAAGAAGTTTTTAGAAAGCAATGTAGCAAATAGATGGGCAGAGGTTAAACGTCATCATCTATGCTTTTCTTGTTTGAAGAACGGTCATTCAGCTCGCGAATGTCGTAATCGCGTAATGTGCGCTGCAAATGGATGCCAAAGATGGCACAACAAATTACTGCATGAATTCGATCAGAACTCTAGGTCCACGGAACCAGGTAAGCGCGTTGAAGGTGAGTCTAACCCCATTCAACCCGTATTAAATTGTACGCTGACACTAAGTAAGCCTGATACGGTATTGTTCCGTGTAGTCGCGGTAACTTTATATAGCCAAGATAAACATTATAATACTTATGCGATGCTTGACGAAGGTTCGTCTATTACTATGGTAGACAAGGGAATAGTCGATGAATTAGGTGTAGGCGGAAAGCAATGCGAACTTAATGTACAATGGTGTTACGGTCTGCTGCTGCGGTCTACGGCCATGATCCCCTTGGGAGCATGTTCACGCGAACACACCTAGCGATGTGGTGAAAGGGGCGATAGAAAGAAAAATATCGAAAAGAAGGGAACAGACAGCGCGGCCATCACGAGAGAAAAAAAAAAAGAAAAGAAACCAGCACGTTTTTATCAGTTGCGGAAAAAAGAAAAAGAAGCCAGCACGTTTTTGATCTGTTGCGGAAAAAAGAAAAATTTGGTTGGAAGATCCTAACCTTATTTTTTGAAGTTGGAAAATTTTTGGTTGCCACTAGCGTTGGGATCGGTTGTGGGCAGGCGGCTATAATTGGTGAGATTAGCTTGCACAACCAAGGTAATACAAGCGAATGAGCAATGTGGAAATAACTATGGGCGTAGATGGTTGCATCGAGGTTGAAAAAACAAAACCATATCTAAACGTGAAACTGCCATCAGCTCAACGCACCTAAATTCCTTACGCCAAAAGTGCTAATAGTTTCGTCGAAAGATGAATTTAAATGCACTAAGGCTGGAGAGCAGCAACCAGAACAGGAAATTCTAAATACTGTACATGCGCTCAATTTGAGAATATTAAACAACGTGAATTTGGGTGGTGTAAGAAAATTTGCGAAAGTCGAGAGGCAACAACAACAATAGAAAGAAAAAAAAAGGGTTTTCCACCACACTTAAAAATCGGGAACCTCAAGCGCCACCAACAGCATCACTACCGCGCGTTAAGGCCGCATGCTACCACAAAGCACCAACAACTGCCACTCAAGCACTGGCGCGCTACCACCACAAGCGCAAAATTCACGCTCTATCACCGCAAAAGGGCGCTACCCCCTTCGACCGCGCCAACCACGAGCGCAACTACCACGGGACTCCGCCAAATACACGCGCAACCACCACCAGACTTACAGAAGCCACCAGTTACAACAACAACAGCAGGGCCGCAATTACAGTGCTGCAACAATAGCGCCGACAACTACCAGATTCGACAACAACTACAGCCCTGCAGCAACAACGGCGCAAACACCTCACCAGCAACAACAAGAACAACGACATCATCAGGAAGCACGCCGGCAGAAGCCCACACTACAGCCTCTTACCGGCTAACTAAGTACCAGCATACCGGGTGAGTCGCTGCCAACGTAGTTAGAAACTAGTTATTTAGTTATGTAACAAAATTACAAATTAAGCATTAATCGCATATAATGACGCATATACATGAGTCGACATAAAGAGCGCCAAAGCGGCAATATTTGTATAAAAAAAAAAAAAAGAAAACGCATAAACAAAACATAGCAAAAAGTTTTTCAGATAACGAATCGAACAATGTTTTAGTATGCGCCTATGTACATATGTGTATATATTTTATGAAGTATTGATACTCAGCTAAAACAAGCACTATTACAAAGAATCATACATACAAATATGTACCTGTAAGGGACTTTTAAAGGATTTATAAAACCAACAAAGGAAAACATAACTACCAATTACATAATGATGAAATTAATTGATGTACGTTGCATATACTCAAAAAAAAAAAAAAAAGCATATGCACACACATACATACTTGTACATAAATGTTGCATTGATATGTAAGAATGTTCATGCAAATTAAAACAAGTGAAGACATTAAATAACGCATACAAATAACAGAATGTTGGCCCAATTATTTTCATTTTTTTTATATACATATTAAATATACATTCATTTAACTTGCTGCTGCATTCTTAGCACTATGCACGATCAAAAAGAAAAACGCAACAGAAGCCAAAATAAAGCTACATGTATTTGAGTATAGATAGCTGAAAAATGTGCATACAAAGTATGCAGTTGCAAATAGGAAACTTCAAATTTTATTAGCAATAACATTTTCTCTTTTAAATAATCAAAGACATAACTAATGAAAGGTGAAGTGTATGACCCACAGAACCAAATCAATAAGAAAAAAAAAGGGGTCATAAGTATTAGTTTAAATTAGTTATGTGCTTGTTTGTTCATATCTAGGTATGCATACAAATGTACTATGTACCTATGTCTGAATTTCTTTTTATATACCATACCTTATATCTAACCAAGATAATTGACCGACATTTGAGCGTTCGCATTGTTTTTGGAGCGGGATTTAATTAGGGATTGCGATAAACTTGAATGTGAGTAGGCCTGCTGCACAAATTTCATTTTTACATCCGAACCCCCTCCACGTATTTATATTTTTTTTTTCTTTTCCAAGTTACGTATGTACGTATATGAAGAGGAATTCATAGTACAACTAAGCCTTGTTGCATCCTAATGCCACAGTTATTCTAAGCCTGAAATTTGAATAAACAATACTACTAAGAAACATTTAATAGTACGTACCACCAAATAAGAATTTGGAAATTTTTCCTTGTTAATTTATTTATTCATGATTATATATATATATACAATTTTCATTTTGCCTAATACCACCCGTACTATATATTATTTTTTTTGTTGTTGTTAATGTAGTTAATAGCGAAACAAAAAGGAAGATGAATTATAAATAAATTTTGTAATTGAAATGGGAATGCTGGCATTCAATTTTATTTAGGAGGCACTTAGGGCCAACAGGTAAGGGGCCACCGGAATTTTAGGTGCGACGGTGGCCATGGTTATTTGAGGGTGGGACTAAGCACCGGGCGTCGCAACAACACCCGCGGCGCCCCTCTGTATATTCGGCCCTTTTTGTTTATTTCCCTCCTTTTATTTAACTTTTTCAGCGGTTTTTTTTTTGAATTTGGTTTTCAGCGTTAGTAACCGGCATGTCCGGTTCGGTAGTATTTTTTGCGTCAGTTTTTTTTGAATTTGAATTTAAATTTTTGAATGTCAACGGTCTGTCCGTGACATCCGGTTCGGCCGGATGTTGTTTTCTTTTGAATATATAAGCGTTTTGAGTCGGTCTCTGCGCTTCTGTCAGGTTTTTTTGATTTTGACAGCTTTCAGTTTTGATAGGCATGATAGGAACTTTTTTTCTGTTTATGGCGCAGGAACAGTAAGGTTGGCAAGGACCCGCCCCAGCCGACAATGACTAGCCACTGTGCACCAACATATCATGCCGACCGCCTTCCTTACTGCTTCCACTGTAAATGCGTAACCATAACAATGGTTTGGGGAAAGAACCACGCAAGAGATTGCCAGTTTGGTCGAGTTAAAAATTAGCGGTAAGGGTATGAGTAAGAGGCATAAATTACGCCACATTTATGCCGTTTCGAATCTCAACTTGCCAACTCAAAGCCTTAGGGCTTGCGAAGTCGCAAAAATTAAAGAAAGTTTTCACATCGAGCCTCAGTCTTATAACAATGCAACGCCTAAAATATTAATAGGGTTAGACAATTGCCATTTAGGACTATCTTTTGGAACCATAGAACTTAGCCACAGCGGTCCTTTTGCAGCAAACACGAAATTAGGATGGGTCGTATTTGGGCAAACCAGCCAAAGTAATCTGCCAAGAGCAAAGTGTATGCACGTAAGCCAAGTTCACGATGATAATCTACACGAAATGATGCATCGATATTTCGATATTGAAAACTTCGGAGTCAGAGTGGCACCGCCCGTGAAAGGTGAGGAAGACACACGAGCCGAGAATATTTTGAAGACCACAGTTAAGCGAGTAGGAGGTAGATACCAAGCGGGCCTGCTGTGGAAGAGCGACTGTGTTCAGTTGCCGGATAGCTATGTAATGGCTAAAATAAGGTTGTGTGGGATCGAGCGAATAATGAAAAAAGACGCAAATTTTGCCGACGCTTACAAAGGCGTTATGCAGAAGTACATAGACAGCGATTACGTTCGGAAGCTGACACCCGCCGAGATCAACTTGCCTCACCCGAAGGTATGGTACCTCCCTCACTTCGCAGTCGTAAACCTTAACAAGCCAGGAAAGTTACGTCTAGTGTTCGATGCAGCGGCAGCCGTTGAGGGAGTGTCGCTGAATTCTTATTTGCTAAAAGGGCCACAAGATTACCAGCTGATGGCGAATGTTTTACTTAGTTTTCGAATGGGCGCCGTCGCAGTCTGTGGTGACATTAAAGAAATGTTCCACCAAGTTTTAGTGCAGCCAGAAGATAGACACGCGCAGAGATTTCTGTGGAGGATGGATGACAGATATGAGCCCCACGTTTACGAGATGCAGGTCATGACCTTTGGTGCCGCCTGCTCGCCTTGTATAGCAGAGTACGTAAAAACCTTAAATGCATTACAACACAAAGAAACTTTCCCTCGCGCCGTGGAAGCTATAATTAAGCACCATTATGTTGACGATTTTGTTGACAGTTTCCAGTCAGTTGAGGAAGCGATTCGTGTTGCCAAGCAGGTGCGCGACATCAATAGAGCAGGGGGGTTTCAAATGCGTGGTTTTATTTCAAATTCGTCTAATGTGGCTAACTCACTCCGGGAAAAGGGTGATAGCGCTGAAGAGAACTTCCACTTTGGCGGATCAAATATAGTAGCGACGAAAGTCTTAGGTATGTTCTGGCAGCCGCAAGATGATGCTTTCAGGTATGAACTCAGGTTTCCGCGTGTGAAAAAAGATGTAATCGAGGGAAGTCGATCGCCGACAAAGAGAGAGCTGCTCAGTTACGTCATGTCAATTTTTGATCCTTTAGGATTCTTGTGCCACCTCACGGTTGGGGCGAAGCTGCTACTACGCGAAGTCTGGCGCCGAAAAATTTGAGTGGGATACGTCGATTCCTGCTGATATGAACACATGGTGGGAAATCTGGAAAGCCAATGTAAATAAAGCCACTCAGGTACAAATTGGGCGTCATTACTTTCCTGAATATGACTCGAAGCAGCTACAACTCCACGTATTTGTGGATGCCAGTGAGGAGGCAAATGCCGCTGTGTGCTACTGGCGATTCACGACAAGCGAAGGCATACGAACCGCCTTAATATGTGCCAAAACGAAGTGCGCGCCCATGAAAACAACATCGATACCAAGGCTTGAGTTACAAGCAGCAGTGCTTGGGATGCGTATGGCGCAGATGGTAATTCAGGAACATAAAGTTTTAGTTCACTCGAGCATTTTTTGGAGCGACTCTTCAACGGTGATCAGCTGGATCAAGTCTTCACAACGTCGATATAAGCCATTCGTAGCGCATCGAGTGGCAGAGATTCTTGCCACGACGGAGCCCCAAGATTGGCGATGGATCTCAACTCTGGACAATGTTGCGGACGACGCTACACGCCGTGCTCAAGACATCGACTTAGCCACCACATCGCGATGGTTTACAGGACCTGCGTTTTTAAAACAAGCAGAACGTTTTTGGCCGCAAGATGTTGGTGATCGCACCGATCCTGTTGCAATGTCCGAAGCCGTTGGGGCCGCCTCCCTGCTCGTAGCTACCAACTCGGACCTCATCGACTTCAGTCGTTTTTCGTCGTATATGCGTTTAAAAAGAACAACTGCGTGGGTTCTAAGATTTATCAAGCGTGTGCGCCATCAATCGGATCCAAAGGAACAATTCGGTTTAACCAGTTCGGAGTTAAATTCAGCTGAGAAGCTACTATGTCGCCAGGCTCAAGCTGCCTTTTACTCCTCAGAGATACGCCACCTAAAGGAAAAGCAGATGGCGCCTACTGATAGTACGATTCGAAGCCTATCGCCGATTTTGGATAGCGACGGGGTTATGCGTGTAGGTGGGAGAATCGAAGCTGCAAGTTGTTTATCCTTCGAGGCGGTTCATCAGATTATCCTGCCTGCGAAGCATGCAATTACCACGCTTGTTATCCGCGATTACCACCAGCGTATGAAACATCAAAATATTGAAGCTACGATCGGAGATATAAGGCAAAACTTCTGGATCATCCAGCTAAGGCGGTAGTTGCGAAAGGTGATAGCGAGTTGCCAGGTATGTAAGTTGGAGCGTGCTAAACCGTTTACGCCAATAATGGGTCAGCTTCCCGTGGATCGATTGACGCCGTTTGTCCGTCCATTTACTTACACTGGACTTGACTATTTTGGGCCGCTAACAGTTACCATTGGGCGGCGGACAGAAAAGCGGTGGATAGCACTTTTCACCTGCTTAACCATTCGCGCCGTACATCTAGAAGTGGCGCATGACTTGACGACGGATTCGTGCATTTTGGCTATTCGAAATTTCATCAATCGTCGAGGAGTACCTGTAAGAATTCGGAGCGATAACGGAAAGAACTTTGCGGGTGTCGACCAGATAGCTCGGCGTTTCGGCGAGGTTTTCGACTGTGAGAAGGTGCAGAGTGAACTATCAAGCAGAGGGGTTGAGTGGATTTTTAACTGCCCAAGTAACCCGTCCGAAGGAGGTATTTGGGAACGGATGGTCAAATGCGTTAAGCGAGCATTGTATCATATGTTAAAAGAAATGTCGCCTCGGGAGCATACCTTACAAAGCGCCATTATAGAGGCTGAAAATATTGTCAACTCCCGTCCGTTAACGCACGTAGCAACATCAGCTGACCAGGATGAGCCGCTTACGCCTAACCACTTCCTGTTGGGTACAGCTAATACCGCGAACACTCTGCGGCTAACTGAGCCGGAAGAAAAAACATGGACATTACGAAAACAGTGGCAAATAGCGCGGCAATTACGGCAGCGTTTTTGGAAACGATGGATACTTGAGTATTTACCCACATTAACCAGGCGCGTCAAATGGTGTGCTCGAACAAAACCGTTGACGGAGGGCGACCTCGCCTTCATTTGCGATGCTGGTATGCCGCGACGTCAGTGGTGCCGTGGAGTAGTGGAACGAGTGTATAAAGGCGTCGATGGTGAAATAAGGCGAGCTGACATCAGAACGAAAGCAGGCCTTCTTCGTCGTCCGACATCCAAACTAGCCGTGCTTGACGTCGAAAATGGTGAAACATAGTGATTCACGGGGTGGGGGATGTTATGAATCCACACTCGATAAGTTTTCTTCATTTAAATACCGAACACTGGCAAGAGTATTTCGTCTCCTTCTGTTATTTCGTTTGCTGTCATTACATTTTTGTTCTCAATGTTCTAAAATATTCATGTCAACTCACCACACTTTGCGTTTCTCCTTCGTACGAGCTCAATTGCTTACTGTAAAAGTAGTTGAATGCCATTGGTGTCGCAACAAGTTAAGAAGGAGGACGTGAACTGCGGTGAGTATTTCAGAAAATGTGCCTAATATTCAACGTTGTATTGATTTATGTATTTCTTCAGAAATAAACGTATGGGAAATCATTAACTAAACAAATTTGAACGTTTCCCGTTGATTTCAATAGTCCACTTTTTAGCTGCGACGCCACATGAGTAGATTGTACGTATTTTAAGGCGGTGACACAATGACATTTTTCATATAGATGCGTTTAACACAAGCTTATGCATTCCAATAACATCGCCACAATCAACCAAGATGTTGCGTTTGTAAATATGAAGGAACTTCAGACTTGGCAATTGAAGTTTATTACGCCTTGCCCATTCACATACAAAATTTCGGGAAGCACTGTTGTAAACATTCTGCCTATACAACAAAAATACTTGCTAACATATTTTGTGTCGTATTCGATTGTTACATTGCAGCTTTTAATTGTGAAAAATGTTAGAAAATTTACCAACGAGTGGGAAAAATAATTTCACTTGCAAAGTTTGCCAACACCCTTAGCCAAAGCAAATGTCAATTTCTTCTTATGATTTGCTTGGAGCAAAATTGGGGAGTTTGCTACTTTTCAATATCAGATGGCGCTAGTGTCGCTCATTTTATCATTCTCCATAAAAATACATGCAATCTACTCATAATGCATAAGCATATGTTAAACTCATCCATATGAAAATATGCTTATGTGTCGGGGCTTTTATGGAGAATGGTAGAATGAGGGACACTGGCGCCATCTGATATTGAAATGTAGCCAACTCCCCAATTTTGTTCCAAGCAAATCATAAGAAGAAGAATTTGACATTTGCTTTGGCTAAGGGTGTTGGCACATTTTGCAATTGAAATTATTTTTCCCACTTTTTGGTAAATTTTCTAACATTTTTCACAATTAAAAACTGCAATATAACAATGGAATACGACACAAAATATGTCAGTAAGTATTTTTGTTGTATAGGGAGAATGTTTACAACAGCGCTTCGCGAAATTTTGTATGTGAGCGGGCTCGGCGTAATAAACTTCAATTGCCAAGTCTGAAGTTTCTTCATATTTACAAACGCAACATCTTGGTTGATTGTGGCGATGTTATTGGAATGCATAAGCTTGTGTTAAACGCATCTATATGAAAAATATCATTGTATCGCTGCCTTTATCGCCTCTAACATTTCCGAGCAAGAAGAAATCAAATTTAAACAACATTGTATTATTTTTTATATTGAACTGTGTGATCATTAGAAAGCGTTTTTATTTAAAAAAAAATATGGCAACTTAAGTTTCATGGATCCCAAAGAAGTTGCTGGAAAAAAATTGATTCTTTGCATTAGGTCTTACAACATTTGTCGCACACAATCGATCAGAAAATTGTGCAGGATATTGATAGCAAGTATAGGGAATTGAAGTTTTCAGAACTTAAGACATATTTTGAAGGTATTTCTAAGGTTCCACCAGAAGTTTTTTGGAAAACTATTTCTACTATCAAAAGAGCTGTCTCTACATACGCTTTTTCTAATTTATGTGCAATCGTTGCAGATCTAATGTGCTTGCCACACTCTTCAGCTAAAATAAATTTAAACAAAACAAAAATCCGAAACCCTCTGGAGACTGATTATTTAAAATAGAATAACTTTTCCTGTTATAATATTGAACCGCAAATAAATATGCTAAACAAAAAATTTAAGCGAAAATGTATAACTAAGAAACTAAAATGATATAGGAGTTTATGTGAGGTTCGATTCGAGCTCTAAGAAAAAAAAAGAAAAATAATTGTTAAACTTGCTGAAAACAGGTACCTTTTCGCTTTCAAAGTTAATATTGTTGATTGAAATCCGGCGATCTCATTTCAGTTTCCGGTGAATACAATCGTACGTCCCCTTGTAATAACCCAACTTTGTCCTAGCTCAACTTTGGTTGACGATTTTTGACGATTTTTTGGAGGTGTCTGACGACTTAAAAAAAAATATATATGGCAAGGCTGCTCATGGTATACATATATGATCCATGGTGGAATTATAGAAGGTGGCGCATTGCGCATGTAAACGTTAGTTCAGCTGTTTTTTATGGGCAATTATTACGTAATTTTCCTTTAGCTCTTGTTTTTTTCTCTTTTTCTTCCATTCAGCAATTTTGAACTCTTGAATGTGCAGTCTGGGTTAGTATTTGTGCATATGACCGCTTAAGGGAGAATTAATGGTGACATAACCATAAAGCCATTACCAGATTAAACAGCTGATCACACCTACTTATGGTATGGCACCATTAATCGATTACACTGATTTCCAGAAGGAAGGTTTGATCAGCTGTTTTATCTGGTTATGGCTTTATGTTTACAAAGGCCCCAGTACTGATACTTAGCATAGACTTGACTTGGCTTGAGAACTGTCACTTACAGTTCTGTTAAATTAACATTGCATGTTACTGATTACTCAAAACTTAGCAACACTTAACTTGGCTTAGAAGTCTGTTGAATTTTGATTTTCTATGTAAGTTCTAAGTGAGGTTTACATTTTGAGATGCCATTTGTTTGTTTCCATTTCATTCTGAAATTTTGTCATACAAATTGACATTTATTGATTATGATGCCAGATTGTATGCGCTAAGTGGAGTATAATCAAGGCTAAGTTGCCAAGTTTTCGCCAAGTCAAGTCAAGTCTATGCTATTTATCAGTAATGGGGCCTTTAGTCACCATTAAATCGCCCCTTAGCAGGTGCTAGGCTCACGCCCATCCCTGCTCATACGGCTGTGGACCCTACAAGAATACTGACTATCATATGACTATCATCTGATTGTCAGCAATGTCAACCTAACGATCAGCGCCTCATACAAACTTTCTATCACAAACTTAAGGGGACTTGCGCAAATGTGATGTAAACAACTGTGTACGTGTGAGTTTTTGTCTCTTTCTTATACACCAACATGGCCTACTGGTTAAGTATATAGCCGTACTGCTCACTCTCATTCATTTTCCTGGATCAGTGCTGACACTCTAACTATCAAAAAGTGTCATAAATGATAGTTTACTGTAGATATCAGGTTTGACTGTTATACTATCATAAATGACCATTGTTATATTCCGCCAAAAATGAAACAATGCTTTTTGCTTTTTTTTAACTTTATTTCATTACGATTTAATTTTGTACGTGATAAGAGCATACGTGTATCTTATTTGTTTAAAATAAATAGTTTTATAAGAATTCGAGTTCAGAATGTTCAATTTAAATTCAGAAAATAACAAAACAACAGAAGAGCGCTTTCCTCATGCGGAAACACGTTTAAAAATGAATCACCACTAACCACTATTATTTTTCGCGTATCAATTTTTTGAGTGCGCCCCACACATTCCGACAGCTTTTGGTATTTTTTAATATTATTTTACATTTTTTTTTCTTTTAGCATGGAGCTTTGAAATGCTCTCTTTTTCATTTTTTAGACTTATTTTTTATATGGTTTTCGTCGGTTGAAAATGGCGAAATTTAAAAAATAAGAAAACAACCATGATAATTATTTGATTGTCATATGACAGTCAGTAGTGACAACATGATTAAATCGGATAAACTGTTCTCGCATACATAAAATTCCGTTGAGAATTATGTATCTGTCTCACATGCATAATGGTATCTGCTGTATGTTCTTTTGTTCTGTACCAGGTGTCCGAAGCTTTCCCAGTTTGAGTTCTTTTTCATGATTATAGGCTGTCTTTGGGTACATGCGGACATGCGTGAGCGAACAAAGGAACATACATAAATTTGAGTATCAATGTTTACATCATCGGAGGATCAGCATTGTCAGTTACAAGTGTGAGTGTATTAGTAAAACTATCAGCGTTTCTTGTAGGGGAGTGTATCTGCCCTACAAGAATACTGACTATCATATGACTATCATCTGATTGTCAGCAATGTCAACCTAACGATCAGCGCCTCATACAAACTTTCTGTCACAAACTTAAAGGGACTTGCGCAAATGTGATGTAAACAACTGTGTACGTGTGAGTTTTTGTCTCCTTCTTATACACCAACATGGCCTACTGATTAAGTGTATAGCCGTACTGTTCACTCTCATTCCTTTTTCTGGATCAGTGCTGACACTCTAACTATCAAAAAGTGTCATAAATGATAGTTTACTGTAGATATCAGGTTTGACTGTTATACTATCATAAATGACCATTGTTATATTCCACCAAAAATGAAACAATGCTTTTTGCTTTTTATTTACTTTGTTTCATTACGTTTTTAATTTTATACGTGATAAAAGCATACGTGTTTCTTATTTGTTTAAAATAAATAGTTTTATAAGATTCAAGTTCAGAATGTTGAATTTAAATTCAGAAAATAACAAAACAACAGAAGAGCGCTTTCCTCATGCGGAAACATTTAAAAATGAATCACCACTAACCACTATTATTTTTCGCGTACCAATTTTTTGAGTGCGCCCCATACATTCCGACAGCTTTTGGTATTTTTTAATATTATTTTCGATTTTTTTCTTTTAGCATGGATCTTTGAAATGCTCTCTTTTTCATTTTTTAAGCTTATTTTTTATATGGTTTTCGCCGGTTGAAAATGGCAGAATTTAAAAAATAGCAAAACAACCGTGATAATCTTTTGATTGTCATATGACAGTCAGTAGTGACAACATGATTAAATCGGAAAAACTGTTCTCGCATACATAAAATTCCGTTGTGAATTATGTATCTGTCTCCCATGCATAATGGTATCTGCTGTATGTTCTTTTGTTCTGTACCAGGTGTCCGAAGCTTTCCAAGTTTGAGTCCTTTATCATGATTATAGGCTGTCGTTGGGAACATGAGGACATGCGTGAGCGAACAAAGGAACATACATAAACTTGAGTATCAATGTTTACCCTGCAAAAACGCTCCACGTCATTTTACTAGTCATTTTACGGTCATTGTGACTTTCTGCAGCGGTTATATTCATAGTCATGTTTGCATGGGCGTGATGAACCTTTGTGACGAAATTTTCCGTTTCGTTCCTATTAATGTGATCGTGCATTCCGCTCCCACTTATAGGATGTGAGCATAGCACTGTGCTGCTCACACACGTCACAATGCTCGTCAATTGGCGGTCATTTTTCCGTCATTTCACTCTACATTTTCGAGCAATTTGCCAATCAATTTTACTGCGGTTTTACCATTTATATAACCGCCATATAACGTGAATTTTACCTGCAGATTTACTTTACCTGGAACAGCCATATGAATAAAATATGAACCAATGAATTTTCAGTATTTATTATTTTCAATATTATTATATATGTACATGAAATTGGAACTTATATTAATCCAGTTCATATAAAACAGAAGAACTTTAATAATAAATAAACTCGCTTAATTGGTTTTTGTTTTCCAATCTCTTCTAAGCGAGCAATAAAATAATATTAAGCTTTAGACAAAACTCCAATTATTTGAATAATCTACAACTTAAGGCTTAGTAGAAATTCAGATCAAGAATATTCAAAGGTGTCGTGGATCCGATTGCTGTCGTAATTGATGAACTTAAAAATGTACGACTAGTAATTGAGTCAGACTTATTATTGTTCTAAATCTAATCATTCAAGCAATAATTCTGCAACCCATAGCAGGAGTATTGATTGGTTTCAAATCTAATTCCAACAGCAATCGTACCGCGACATACTTTATTATATATGCACATGAAATTGTAACTTAAATTAATACAGTTCATATAAAGAAAAGTAAGTACTTTAATAATAACATAAACTCTCTTAATTGGTTTTTGTTTTCCAATTGAAATCTTTTCTAAGCGGACAGAAAATAATTTTAAGCTTTAGAAAAAACTCAATTATTTGAATAATCTACAACTGAAAGCTTAGTAGAAATTCAGATTAGGTTTACTCTTTTTTCAGATCAAGAATATTCAAAGGTGTCGTAGAATCCGATTGCTATCGTAATTGATGAATTTAAAAATGTACGACTTGTAATTAAATCAGACTTATTATTGTTCTAAGTCTAATTATTCAAGCAATAATTCTACAACCCTTAGCAGGAGTATTGATTGGTTTCAAATCTAATTCCGACAGCAATCGTATCACATCCCTTATTATATATGTACGTGATATTGCAACTTAAATTAATACTGTTGATATAAAGAAAAGTAAATACTTTAATAATAAATAAACTCTCTTAATTGGTTTTTGTTTTCCAATTGAAATATTTTCCTGTGCAAGCACATCGCTAACCTGTGTTGGCAAAAGATATGATTATACTGTCTTCGATAGATAGTTGGACGAGCCGTTACTCGGCGAAGTAGATATGACCGTTGTGTCGGTGGCAGCTGTTACAACAGCAGTTTCTAACTTTACACCATCCGTACAGTGTGATGAATGCTTCACTGCCTTTTCCAATTGCTTGGCGCCAGCAATTTTTGCTGTTTGTAAAGCTTTAGCTGTAATCCAAATATATAGATGGGTTAAAGTGGTTTTCGTATGTTATTCAACAACTCACCCTATACCATCATCACAGCCTCCTCATCGATTTTGAATATGTGTACTGTTTCAGTATTCAGACCCAGTTCGTTTGATGCAATATTTTCGATTTGATGAATATGTATACTATCCGTTAGGCAGACAATTAGGTGCGTTCGATTCATTCATATACTGTGGGTATTTGAGCCGTAGACGCAATTGATATATTGTAACATTTGTAAACAGTTGGGTTTCTCTGCTGTCACCATCACCACTAGAGAGCTATTGAAGAAACTACACTCATAGATTTTTTCCACCTTGTCAGTTATTGATGGAGAAAATGCGAAAGCCATATTTACCATCCAATACGGAAATGGAACTGTGGAGGAAGAAACATTTTATAAAATTTAATAAAATCAATAAATGATAGTTGTGTTAAAATGGGGTAAAGTATCGTATGTTGAAGTATAGCGAAGTTTGAATAGGTCTCATTTTTCATTCTTAGAAACATGTACGAAGGTACCTCGTAAGATATTAAAAATCCTCAACGCTTTTTTGCAATAACTTAAAAAAAACTCGTATTCATCAAATTTCTGTTTTACTTCTACATATCAATAGCTACCTTTACCACCAGAAGGAGTCACTATTGCTTCTACACCTATGCTATTGTTTCCTACACCGATGAGCTTTGTAATAAAATAAACAGCTATCTCCCCAATCTCTCCAGTTTTGTCGCCTTGCGAAACCTGATTTTGTAACCAACCAAATCATCGGTGATCTTATTTAAAACATGGCCGCGCCAAATGTCGACCATATGACATTACCCTACCGACTGTCTTACACCTTAAACTTTTGGGTGTGACTTTCATCAGGATCTACATTTTAGTGAGCACGCAGCCGCAATTGTTCCGAGAATTCAGAGCCGTACCAAAATCCTCAAATCTCTCGCTGGCAGTACCTGGGGAAAGGATAAAGAAACGCTCATGACTACACACAAAGCAATTAGCCAGCCGATTAAGTGCTATGCGTCACCCATATGGTCGCCAAGCCTAAAAATTACCCACTGGAAGAAGCTACAGGCCTGCCAAAATACTGCTATCAGAATTGCCACGGGCTGTCTTCTTATGTCCCCAGAACACCATCTGCTTAATGAGGCGCGAATACTCCCCATCAGGGAGAGAAATGAGATGCTGACCAAACAGTTCCTGTTGAATACCCAGAAACCTGAGCATCCCAACAGACATCTGATTGGTCAACCAGCACCGCCTAGGGGCCTAAGGAGTTATCTCCGTAAGCATTTTGAGGAAATACGGCTCCTGAGAACCCAGCCGTATGAAGCGAAAAAACACAAGCAGGTCCTTGGTGAACTCCAAAAACAAGCGTCGGACCTTTATGCTAGGAATTGCCCGGTGAATCCAGTACTCAAAGAAAAGTATCCAAACCTCGCGGAAGAGGAACGCATACTCTCCAGAGAAAAGCGAGTCACTCTAGCTCAACTTCGTTCTGGATACTGTAACAGGTTACACTCTTACCTATCCAGAATCAACCCCGACATACAAAATGTATGCCCCGCTTGCAATGTGTCCCCACATGGCACCAACCATCTCTTTAATTGTAATGTGGAACCAACGCCTCTAACACCCCTTTCATTATGATCCCCCTGTCGAAACAGCAAGTTTCCTTGGACTCTCGTTAGAGGATATTGATGATAATTTCTGATCGGTCGCACCTATTGGATGGGGCGAAGCACTGCTACAATAACAACGTGTGAAAGATGGTTGCATCATTCGTTTGTTGCTCCCCGTTGCTTTGCTTATATTTTTTTTTCTCAATTTTAAATAAATTCGCAACAATAACTAAACTTTTAATTTGTTAACAAAAATAGAAATGCGCAACAAAATTTCAATTGGCAAATCAGCTGACTTCGAAGATTCGAAATTCCTATTCCCCAATTATTGTTCTCTCTAGGAGAAAAGAATTGGAGGAATTTTTCTGCGGTGCTATTAAGGCAATGACCTTTGACCTCGAGTAATTTTTTTTTAGCTCGAATAGGATAGATGGGGACTTTTAATTTTAATATTTTTATGGTAAACTAGAGGTCCTCACTAAAATTTGACTTTGTAGTAATTTTTGTTATTTTAATTGTCTAAATTAACCGTTCTAATATTAAAATCGCCACTCTCAATACAAATCAAAAAACAAGTATGAAAAAGTTGTTAACGTTACATTGCTTATGGATTCATTTTAAGAGTGCATTAAAAGAAAAAAGTTTTGTTAAGCACATTTTTAAAAAGGAAAGGAAAGGTCGGTAAAAATGAGACTTACCATATATTCATATCGGCTGCTGAGTGGAATATCACCAAATCTCGGCTGCCGTTCCAAAAACTTCCTTTCTCAGAATTCGTTTGAAGAACGCCCTATCTTAGAATTTGTTTCATAAACACTTCAGCTATTGTCAAAATGTGTTGTATTTGAGCTCAGATCGGTCATTTTTGAAGCCAAATCTGAGTTAGGGCATTCTTCAACCGAATTCTGTGATAGGGCTTTTCTAATATACGGGGTTATTCAAATATTTTCTGAGAAAGGTGCTTTTCGAAACGGCACCCGAGACCGGGTGATATTGTTGAGCAGTGCTTCGCCCCACCTAACTGCTACAACAACAACCGGGTGATATTCCAATCAGCAGGCGATATGGATATAAGGTTTCATTTAGTTGTCCCATTTTTACTGAGCTTTTGTTTTTGTGCCTTTCATTTTACGGATATGTTTAGATATAAGTTTTTTTATTAACTTTTAAAATAAGTCCATTTTTAACTGCCGGCCGTTCAAACTCTGAACCCTATTGTATATTCTTACGATTTCAATGAGAATGATTTCCCACACTCTGAGCACGAGTATGGTCGCTCGCCGGTATGCATACGTATATGGCGCTTTAGCTTAGATGAAGTTGTAAAATCTGTGAATTAACGATAAGTAAAATGAATATCATTTACAATCACAGTCTTATAAACCTTTACCCTTGTTGCAGAAATTGCACGTCTATTTTCGTTTGGGTTTTGGCGGCTGCTGATTTTAGTGGCCAAATTTTGCTTTAATTTAGCCTCCTCCTCCTTTAAGGCTGTCATATTTCGCTCCCGCGTTTCTGGATCTTCGTCTTTGTGCGTAGTTAAATGCGTACGTAACTCCGTAAAGTGATGGGCAAAACTCACATCTATGAATATTTTTGCCCAGATGTGTACGTAAATGCGACAGCACTGGATCGCTTACAGCAAAGGTGCATTCGCAGTATTCGCATTTGTATGGTTTTCCACCGGTATGAGTACGTATATGACGGCGTAGATTTAGAGTGTAGGTAAAGCTTTTTTTTAAAAGCTTGTTGTCGCTGAAGTTTCACTGCCTTTTTGAGCGCTTTGAAAGCTTATGTGTGATGATGCATCATCACCACCCAAAGAACTATTAGACTGATCTTCGCAATTTTTCTCTAGTATAGTAGATGGTCTGAGAAGTCTCACCATTTTCAAAGGTGAAGTTTGTAAAGTGGTATCGCCCACTATTGTGGAGTCCCACATTTTAGATGGCGCTTCAATATGTTGTTGTTGTTGTTGTTGTAGCGATACGGTTGCTCCCCGAAGGTTTAGGGAGTGATCGATGTGATGGTCCTTTGCCGTTTACAGATCCGGTACGCTCCGGTAACACAGCATCATTAAGGTGCTGGCCCGACCATCTCGGGAACGATTTATATGGCCACATTAAACCTTCAGGCCAATCCGGTATTTTAGTCGCCTCTTACGACAGGCATACCTACCGCGGGTATATTCTAACCCCTTGACCCGCTGGGGGGGGGGGGCGCTTCAATATCTTCTAGTAGTGTTACATCAATACTTTTTAAAGGAGTTTCATTATCCAATTGATGCTGCTCCTGTAGGCATAATTCATGCAATAGACGTTGCAGTGATTGTGCTTCTTCATCTATTTCTTGTAGTTCTAATATTATATTATTAAATTTATACCATATTATATTATTAAATCTTATCAACTTTCAATACGTTGTATATTCACTTACCTTGTTTACAAGGGATTTTAAAATAGTTTCCATCGGCGCTGCGCTTTTTAGCATCTTCTTTAACCATATCCTTGTTCTCGCTATGTATGTAATTAAATAGTGTGCTGTTAGGATCGGATGCTGTTTTATCACACAATATAGTTTCGTCACAAGATGCCTTAGTTGAAAAATTATAAGGAATCCTATTTATAGTGTTTGCATTGTTGGATTTATTTTCATCCTCCATTTCAAATAGTTTGTTCATTGCATTTCCGCTAACAGCAACGTTACTTTCGTGTTGATCCACATTCGCTACATGAGGAGCTGCGCGTGCTTCTAGCAAAGTTTGTAGATCCTCCTCTAAATCCAAGCTAAAGCGTTGACAAGATGCCGGCTCTTTAGCAGGCGTTTTAGCCTTTCTAAATGTGTTCGTGAATCGAGAAAAAAATGTTGAAGATATTGTTTGTATTAATTTTTAATAATAGGTTATATTACCATGCTAAAGTGATTTATCTTTTTAAAAGTAAAGTAATAAAGTTCTACAAGCTAGTAGCTACTTTTTAGTCAAAGATTTGGAAAAATTTCAAATTCTTATATATTAAGCAATTTTACTTCTTGACTTTTGCACGCCGATATTTATTTGCTTGAAATTTTTCCAATCCAGACATTTGTATTCAGGAAAATTGAAAAAGAGCAACAAATATCCAAGTTATATTTTGTTGAACCACAGCAGACAAGGCGCGGTAATCTTCCAGGGTTTTCGTTACGAAATATCTTTTCCAGATAAGCTTATACCACTTGAGCACGCTACGTTGTGTTATTATTTTATCCAATAGTTTCTTAATGGTTGCCCCATCATTTGAAATTGTGGCCTTACCACTGGAATCAAAAATATGCTTGTCCATATTACGTGAACCCAATGTAGAGCGTACAGCGTCCACAATTGAATGCGAGGTATTGATGTTGGATATGATGAATATTTTTTACATAAAAACTCATGTACCCAATACAAGTTCAGGCATACCGCCGATAACACACCTTTTAAACGACGTTGTGTCCAAATCACTTAGCGGTTTTTCTTGTATGATTTGTAGAAATTCTTCAACAAACGTTGGATCATGTATGGGATGCGACCAAAGTGGACCGCCCATCTATATTTGGGAATATAAGAAACAATTTGGTGTGAACAATTGGTG
Organism: Eurosta solidaginis; assembly: GCF_040869045.1. Classification (NCBI taxonomy): domain Eukaryota; kingdom Metazoa; phylum Arthropoda; class Insecta; order Diptera; family Tephritidae; genus Eurosta; species Eurosta solidaginis. The sequence goes on along the minus strand of NC_090322.1, from coordinate 103,365,560 downwards.
CCAGTTAACCCTCTGAAAAGGCGACTGACGCGCCTTTTTGAACGGACATAACCGTTTAAACGGTTAAGCACCAATTAAGTAAGAAGGAAAAAATTTGATTTATTCGAGTTTAAATACTTAAGTGAGATAGCTGAAACTTACATGATGTTTATCACCGCAATGCGCACAATTTGAATTAACTTTTGGTCCTGTTGGTATACCGAATTTTTCTTCCGCATTGCCTTTATCTGAGATCTTGCTTTTTACAATACCCATAGGCTGTAGCGTATAGGTATCACAACCAGTGCATTGAAATACCATTAATTGTTTGCTGTGTTCATAATATAAAGATATGGTAAGTAATTGGATTGTGGTAAAAGGCCAAAATGCTGTATACCAACCTCATGCTATATTTACACTTCGCTTGACTACTATGCATACGCACAAATACGCGTATATAAAAATTGGCAGAAATGCTCAAAAGTGGCTCAATATATTTTCCATAACGATTAGAGTGCGTTTCAATGCAATGCAATAGTATACGCAATCCCATCTCATGGAAGCATTTCATACGCAAAGGCACAGAACTATATTTGGCATTGCAGGCTTCAGGCGTATTGCCTGCCAGCACAGCCATATCATTCGCAGTTACAAGTAATGAACCCCCACTCGTCAGTGATTGTATAGCGCCATCCAGAAAGCGATTCGGACAACCATAAGGATCTAGGTCTATAATATCGAAACGCTTCTCATATGAAGTTGAAAGGTACATGAGAGTCCTATTGCGAATTTTATTATTGATTATTACAGTTAAATCACTAGCTATTGATTCGTATATCAAACCTATATTGCATCCCCTTCGCTTGGCACAATTAAATGTTCCACTCCATTGTGTCGCATATTTACGCTAATGGAATCTACTGCCACCTTAGATAGATCATTTGCAGCAATTTCACGCACGCCTGCTACTTCTTTTGCATAACTTATGCTACGTAAACTTGTTGTAGCAAGCGCTTCCAATATTCGCAGTCCATCGTCGTATTTTACACCACCAACCGTGTATGGTTTCTTGTCATTAGCATTGCTTGCTTTCTTTTGTATTTTGTGGATTTTTATGCGCCGCCGCTTCCCGCTCTCTTATCAACCGCTTTGAGTATACATTAAGTACTGAAATACTTAAATCACGATTAAATTCGTGTACTGGATTGTAGAATACGGCCCCGCCGGCAATAATTTCTGTAGTGCTTTCTTTGATCACACGTTCGGGTGCTTTGTCGTTCGTAGCGATCTGTTAATTCATAAAATTTAGGGCGATTTTGTTAATAACGCGAAACATATATTTACCTTATTTTCAGATATTTCCTCAACTTCCATTTTGGCTTTAAACTGCTGTGCATCCAAGTTTTTGTTATCAGCTGTTCGGTGGTGGCATACGCTGGCTGCTGCTTTCGTTGAACAGTGAATCGTGGAAACTGTTTCAACAGAGGAAATATTTAAGCAATAAAGATGCACAACACTGTTTTTTTATAAATCAACGATGACAGCCAGCCTTGGGAGGTTGTTGCTGCTGCTATCGTGGCCTTGCATTACCCGGTTGCTGTTGTGGTATATACCTTGGTATAACTGGATGTGACGTCATTGCCCCACCTGGTCCAGTTGATGCGGACCACGAACAACAACCACCACGACCTACACTGTTTGGGTTCACTTTGCTGTTGCAAACACACCTCCGTCACAATAATTAATGGAGACCATGGAGGGGTATCTCAACAAGAGAGGCTATTTTATTGCACACATAGCCGTTTTTTTACACCGAAGTTTCTAATCTTTTTTTTTCAATTTTGGATAATAAATCTTAATGGTAACAAGAATTTTTTTCTTGTATGTATGTGGAAATCAAAATTTACTATTCTGCATTAGAATTGCTCACGATTATTTATACTATGCTATTACATATTTCACTTTCTTTCTTTATAAACATGCACACATTGATATGAGTTTTTTTTTGCTAAAACACACTTTAGTAGACCAAAAAATATTAAAGAATGCGTATATTAATTTCTGTAAAATGTAAATCACACAAATTGAAAAAATTTTCCACTTTTCTGCAGAATTAGAAATGGCGGATTTTTCGCACGCAAAAATGACGTATTTTGCTATCCCTTTGAAAATAATAGGTGCGAGAGAGCACGATACATTGTGGGAAAGCAAAATTTGTCAGCATGCTATTTCATTTGCACAATTTTTCATTCCAAATCGTCACCCCTGTCAAAAATTCGTGTGGCTGTGTGCGTTTTTGGTCACACGATTTTTGCAGGGTACGTCATCGCAGGATCAGCATTGTCAACTACAAGTGTGAGTGTATTAGTACAACTAACAGCGTTTCTTGTAGGGTGCTGAAGCCTTTAGTGCAATCGGTTTGACAAAAAGCAAAGCACTTCGATTACAAGCCAACCTAATAAAACCGCACTGCGTTTTCTTAGCGCACGCAAACAACCGGCGTTTTTTGCCCTAACCCAAATAAGCATGTGTGCAAACGTCAAATCTAAATGTCACGCAAAACAAAAATTGGAAATCGAGTTTGGTTTTCACGCAGCAAATTCAATTTGAGTTGCTCTCATACAAGTTGCATGTGCATGAGTCATTTTTGACAGAAAATGACTTGCGTGCGTTTATATTAGGTTGGCTTGTTAGTGTGGGGAAAAAAGGCATGATGGGTTCTTTGTATACGTTAAGTAAATGTTAATGTTTCCTGCCCGTCGGGAAAGGTCGCATATAACTTTGTTTTTTTTTTGTTTTAATTTTTGCCAAAAGATACATTTTGGAGTTACGAGTATTGAGACGTGAGTAATCGATTTTTATTAAAGGAGTGGCCAAAAAGTATATAGGTTACTATAGTTGGAGATAAGCTTTAAAACAGAAAATCAAACATTTTCGTGTAAGTATGATTGTGTTAAAATTATTGCAAAAAATGTTTGTTGCTGACATTTATTTCATCGGAGACGCACTTTGCAATAACTTTCATTGTTCCGTGTTGCTTTCAAGGCTATGAATTTCTTGTATTGGCATATCATATAGCTTGAAATATATCTATGATGTTTTGGTTGAAATCTTTATGTTTGTTTACCCAAACTTCGAATAACGCATATAATTTGAATATTTGCTTTCACAACATATGTATCACACTTAAACCAAAATCGGTCACAACTTCACGGATACTAAATGTTCAGGAAGTAAGAAGAAAACTTTAGTAATGTTCTACAAGTCGGCGCACTACCCTAATTTTTAAATATTAAATTTAAAAAGTCGAATTAAAAATTGAGTAATTCTATACGACAGCATGACACTGCTAATACGCGTCCATAAATATCAAGAGAGGTCAAAATCCGAAACCGGAAAAGAAAAATTTTATCAGACCAATTCTAACTAAATATTCTCGCGGATTTTTTATTCCCGCCGAAAAATTCCTCCAATTCTTTTCTCCTAGGGAGAAGAATAATTGGGGAATGGCAATTTCGAATTTTCGAAGTCAGTTGTTTTGTCAATTGAAATATCGTTGCGCGTTTCTTATTTTGTTAAAAAAATTTTAAAGTTTAATTATTGTTGTCAATTTGTTTGAAATTAAGAAATAAGGTATAAACAATGCACATTATTGCAATTCATGTGGTATTCACTGAAATGAGTAATGAATTGGTGCCACAGCAACATCAACAGAGGAGCATAAGGAGACCGGCGGGATAACACAAATCCGCCGGAGTTGCCTGCATTCATTCTGCAAAGCAATTTTCTGGCGGCCAAGTCGAGTTGAGTTCGCCTTTCGCCATATGCCAAAATCTATTTAAGCCCTTTTAAAAAATCCTTGCGCAATTTCTGGATGGCTGCATCAAATATGCGAAGAGCTCTTCCGTTGCTTATGATGTATTTTTCGACTTAAAATAAAGAATATTGTGGTTGTTGTTGTTGTTGTTGTTGTTGTTGTTGTTGTTGTTGTAGCAGTGCTTCGCCCCACCTAACAGACGCGACCGATCACAAACTGTCATCAATATCCTCTAACGGGAGTCCAAGGAAACTTGCTGTTTCAACAGGGGTGGACCATAGGGAAAGGGGTGTTAGAGGCGTTGGTTCCACATTACAATTAAACAGATGGTTGGTGTCATGTGGGGACACATTGCAAGCGGGGCATACATTTTGTATGTCGGGGTTGATTCTGGATAGGTAAGAGTTTAACCTGTTACAGTATCCAGAACGAAGTTGAGCCAGAGTGACACGCGTTTCCCTGGGGAGTATGCGTTCCTCTTCCGCAAGTTTTGGATACTTTACTTTGAGTACTGGGTTCACCGGGCAATTCCCGGCATAAAGGTCCGACGCCTGTTTGTGGAGTTCACCAAGGACCTGCTTGTGTTTTTTCGCTTCATACGGCTGTGTTCTCAGATGCCGTATTTCCTCAAAATGCTTACGGAGATGACTCCTTAAGCCCCTAGGCGGTGCTGGCTCGTCAATCAGATGTCTGTTGGGATGCCCAGGTTTCTGGGTATTCAACAGGAACTGTTTGGTCAGCATCTCGTTTCTTTCCCTGATGGGGAGTATTCTCCCCTCATTATGTAGATGGTGTTCTGGGGACATAAGAAGACAGCCCGTGGCAATTCTGAGAGCAGTATTTTGGCAGGCCTGTAGCTTCTTCCAGTGGGTAATTTTTAGGCTTGGCGACCATATGGGTGACGCGTAGCACGTAATCGGCTGGCTAATTGCTTTGTATGTAGTCATGAGCGTTTCTTTATCTTTTCCCCAGGTACTGCCAGCAAGGGATTTGAGGATTTTGTTACGGCTCTGAATTCTCGGAACAATTGCGGCTGCGTGCTCACCAAAATGTAGATCCTGATCAAACGTCACACCCAAGATTTTGGGTTGTAGGACAGTCGGTAGCGTAGAGCCATCGACGTGGATGTTCAAAATGGTCGACATTTGGGACGTCCATGTTGTAAATAAGGTCGCGGAAGATTTAGTCGGTGATAATGCCAGGTTTCGCGAGGCGAAAAAACTGGAGAGATCAGGGAGGTAGCCGTTTATTTTGTTGCATAGCTCATCGATCTGTGGGCCTGGGCCTGTGGCCATTACTGTGCAGTCATCGGCGTAGGAAACGATTGTGACTCCTTCCGGTGGTGAAGGTAGCTTAGATATGTAGAAATTAAACAAAAGTGGGGATAGGACACCACCCTGTGGCACCCCTTGCTTAATTCTCCTTGGCTTTGATGTTTCGTTTCTAAATAGCACCGATGCCTGCCGACCACCCAGATAATTTGCGGTCCACCTTTTAAGACATGGGAGAAGGGTAGACCCTTCCAGGTCTTGCAGTAACGAGCCATGGTTGACCGTATCAAAAGCTTTTGATAGGTCTAGCGCTACGAGTACTGTTCTATGGTGGGGGTTTTGATTTAAACCGCAATTTATCTGGGTGCTAATGGCATTTAGCGCGGAGGTAGTGCTATGGAGTTTTCTGAAGCCATGCTGATGGGAGGCTAGTTGCAAATTTGCTTGGAAATAAGGGAGCAAAATGGCTTCGAGCGTCTTTGCTACTGGCGATAGGAGAGATATCGGACGATACGACTCTCCTATGTTAGCTGGTTTACCAGGCTTTAGTAGCGGGACCACCTTGGCCATTCTCCATTTCTCGGGTATGACAAAGGTGGAAAGGGACAGGTTGAAGACCTGCGCTAAATATTTGAAACCCTCTTTCCCTAGGCTTTTAAGCATCGGCATGGCTATGCCGTCTGGGCCCACTGCTTTGGATGGTTTAGCGCGACCAATTGTGGTTGTTGTTGTTGTTGTTGTATTAACAGTGAGAATATTGTGGTAGAATGTAAATACATATTTTAGCACAAATTTGTACAAATAAGTGTTCTTCCTTAAAATAACCAATTTCCTTTAACTATTTTGATGCATTCCCTTTAATTTAACTAGTGAAAAAACTCCTATGAAATGGCAGAGAAATCTCCCTCACATTCATAATCAGACCAATTCTAAATATTCTCGCGGATTTTTTTATTCCCGCGGAAAAATTCTTCCAATTCTGTTCTGCTAGGGAGAATAATAATTGGGGAATAGGAATTTCGAAGTCAGCTGTTTTGTCAATTGAAATTTCGTGGACATTTCTTCTTTTGTTTAAAAAATTTAAAAGTTTAATCATTGTTGCAAATTTGTTGGAAATTAAGAAGTAAAATATAAACAATGCACAGTATTTATTGCATTTCATGTGGTATTCACTGAAATGAGTAATGAATTGATGGCACAGCAACATCAACAGCGGAACATACGAAGAAGACGGCCGCATAATACAAATCGGCTGGAGTTGCCTGCTTTCATTCAGCAATCAATTTTCTGGCGGCCAAGTTGAGTTGAATTCGTCCTTCGTCATATGCCAAAATCTATTTAAGCCTTATTAAAAAATCCTTGCCCAATTTCTGGATGGCTGCATCAAATATGTATACCAAGAGCTCTACCGTTGCTTATGATATACTTTTCGACTTAAAATAAAGAATATTGTGGTTGTAGTTGTTGTTGTATTAACAGTGAGAATATTTTGGTAGAATGTAAATACATATTTTAGCACACATTTGACAAATAAGTGCTCCTTCTTAAAAGAACCAATTTCCTTTAACTATTTTGATGCATTCCCTTTAAATTAACAAGTGAAAAAACTCCTATGAAATGGCAGAGAAATCTCCGTCTCCCTCACATTCATAATACCTACTTTTCTCCCATAACCGGTTTCCGCTTTTTCGAACATTGTTCAGAATAGGAGGAAAGGGAGAAGTGAAAAAACTCACAAGGAATTTGTATTTAGAATACGAGGAATCCGAGAAGGGAAAAAACTCGCACGGAATTTTGGTTTAGAATTGGGATGAATACCTTCTTTTCTCCCATAACCGGTTTCCGCTTTTTCGAACATTGTTCAGAATAGGAGGAAAGCGAGAAGTGAAAAAACTCACAAGGAATTTTTATTTAGACGAGGAATGGGAGAAGGGAAAAAACTCGCACGGAATTTTCGTTTAGAATTGGGCTGTATATGTATGTCCGGAGATATTTGCAGTTGAAGTTGGCGATTTTCATTTGGTGGTGTAATGCTAACATTGTGAACATAAGTGTTTTGCGCGGATATAGTTTTGGTCTCCAAACCGGTGTTGGACCCACCCAGGGTAATTTTTTATAAGCGCGGCCGAAGGCCTCCAATGCAGAAAAGTGTTCTGAGCAAAAATACTGTGGATCCCATCCCCCGTTTTAGTAAAGTATTTGGGGTATTGTGGTATAAGCGGTAATCATGGTGGAATAACCTGGAGAAGAAGCCTTGAATTTTCTCGCTCTAAATTCTTTGTTCTGTCATTCGGCTATCTGAACAATTTTCATCAATGTTGTCCCCGAAAAAGTGTTGTTTTTTTTGCATTGTTTAGGAGGAAAATATGCTACTTTTAGTACTTTTTTCACATACAGTAGTAGGTGAATGCCGATGGACCTTTACTGGATTTAATTACAGAGATTCAGCATTTGGGTATCTTTGGTGTTGGCTTCCATAAGTAAGGCTGTGCTAAACTATTACTTTCATATTGTTGATGTTTCCATTATATATTGTAACGAATTTAGTGCAATTCCGCTTATTTGCAACCTACTATCGTTCGCATCGCTAAACTGTTGAATAAATAACTCTAATATTCAATAATGCAAAATGGCCTTTATTAAAGTACTTCCCAATAACACTGATACTTCACAACCAATAGCTTACTTAAATCAAACTGATTACTGATTACTCAGCTTTAACTCCTTTTATACTCTGTGATGTCTCGTTCGCATACTTCTAGGCGTTTATATCTTCTAGAATTTACGACTTGTTTACCAGCTATAAACTCATCAGCTATAATTACAGATGCACGATGTTTATAAATTGTACCGAAAATCCAGAGCCGTAATAAAATCCTCAAATCCCTTGCTGGCAGTACTTGGGGAAAAGACAAAGAAACGCTCAATACCACATACAAAGCAATTGGCTAGCCGATTGCATGCTACGCGTCCCCTATATGGTCGACAAGCCTAAAAATTACCCACTGGAATAAGCTACAGGCCTGCCAAAATACTGCTCTCAGAACCGCCACGGGCTGTCTTCTTATGTCCCCAGAACACTATCTCCATAAAGAGGCGAGAAAACTCCATCAGAGATAGAAATGAGATGCTAGCCAAACAGTTCCTGTTGAATACCCAGAAACCTGGGCATCCCAACAGCCATCTGATTGATGAGCCAACACCGCCTAGGGACTTAAGGAGTCATCTCCGTAAGCATTTTGAGGAAATACGGCACCTGAGAACTCAGCCGTATGAAGCAAAAAACACAAGCAGGTCCTTGGTGAACTCCAAAAACAGGCGTCGGCGAGCGTTACAGAAAAACGCACTTTCATAAACTTTAAAAAAGGAAAGTGGGAGGAATACAAATCTTTTACAGACAACCTCTTTGCTGCCCTCCCTATCCCGACTGATGCCCGCCAAGGGGAGCGTGCTTTCCGCAAGGTCATTGAATCCGCCTCGGCACGTTTCATTCCCGCCGGGGGAATTCCCGAAATTCGGCCCACTTCCCGGCGGAGGCCGCAAATTTAGCGAGAGAACGTGACCTTATAAGACAGCTCGACCCAGGCGACCCCAAATATGGGATATAAACCAACGCATCAGATTGCTTGTGTGTGAATACAAGCGGACAAAATGGGAGGAGCACCTAAGAGGTTGTAACCTCTCTGCTGGTGTGGGTAAACTTTGGTCCACCGTAAAGTCCCTATCGAATCCGTCTAAGCACAAAGACAAAGTTTCCATCGCCGTTGGCGATAAAGTGCTGTCGGATGCGAAAAAATGCGCGAACGCTTTCTGCCAACAATATATAATGCATTCTACGGTCGACGAAGATAGACGGAGGGCCAACAGACACGCACATAAACACAAATTCAGCGCGTCACCAAACACCATCACCGCTAAAGAGGTTGAGGACGCCATTGGTCACGCTAAACCATCCAAAGCAGTGGGCCCAGACGGCATAGCCATGCCGATGCTTAAAAGCCTAGAGAAAGAGGGTTCCAAATATTTAGCGCATGTCTTCAACCTGTCTCTTTCTTCCTTTGTCATACCCGAAAAATGGAAAATGGCCAAGGTGGTCCCGCTACTAAAGCCTGGGAAATCAGCTAACATAGCAGAGTTGTTGTTGTTGTTGTAGCAGTGCTTCGCCCCACCTAACAGACGCGACCGATCACAAACTGTCATCAATATCCTCTAACGGGAGTCCAAGGAAACTTGCTGTTTCAACAGGGGTGGACCATAGGGAAAGGGGTGTTAGAGGCGTTGGTTCCACATTACAATTAAAGAGATGGTTGGTGTCATGTGGGGACACATTGCAAGCGGGGCATACATTTTGTATGTCGGGGTTGATTCTGGATAGGTAAGAGTTTAACCTGTTACAGTATCCAGAACGAAGTTGAGCCAGAGTGACACGCGTTTCCCTGGGGAGTATGCGTTCCTCTTCCGCAAGTTTTGGATACTTTACTTTGAGTACTGGGTTCACCGGGCAATTCCCGGCATAAAGGTCCGACGCCTGTTTGTGGAGTTCACCAAGGACCTGCTTGTGTTTTTTCGCTTCATACGGCTGTGTTCTCAGATGCCGTATTTCCTCAAAATGCTTACAGAGATGACTCCTTAAGCCCCTAGGCGGTGCTGGCTCGTCAATCAGATGTCTGTTGGGATGCCCAGGTTTCTGGGTATTCAACAGGAACTGTTTGGTCAGCATCTCGTTTCTTTCCCTGATGGGGAGTATTCTCGCCTCATTATGTAGATGGTGTTCTGGGGACATAAGAAGACAGCCCGTGGCAATTCTGAGAGCAGTATTTTGGCAGGCCTGTAGCTTCTTCCAGTGGGTAATTTTTAGGCTTGGCGACCATATGGGTGACGCGTAGCACGTAATCGGCTGGCTAATTGCTTTGTATGTAGTCATGAGCGTTTCTTTATCTTTTCCCCAGGTACTGTGCCAGCAAGGGATTTGAGGATTTTGTTACGGCTCTGAATTCTCGGAACAATTGCGGCTGCGTGCTCACCAAAATGTAGGTCCTGATCAAACGTCACACCCAAGATTTTGGGGTGTAGGACAGTCGGTAGCGTAGAGCCATCGACGTGGATGTTCAAAATGGTCGACATTTGGGACGTCCATGTTGTAAATAAGGTCGCGGAAGATTTAGTCGGTGATAATGCCAGGTTTCGCGAGGCGAAAAAACTGGAGAGATCAGGGAGGTAGCCGTTTATTTTGTTGCATAGCTCATCGATCTGTGGGCCTGGGCCTGTGGCCATTACTGTGCAGTCATCGGCGTAGGAAACGATTGTGACTCCTTCCGGTGGTGAAGGTAGCTTAGATATGTAGAAATTGAACAAAAGTGGGGATAGGGCACCACCCTGTGGCACCCCTTGTTTAATTCTCCTTGGCTTTGATGTTTCGTTTCTAAATAGCACCGATGCCTGCCGACCGCCCAGATAATTTGCGGTCCACCTTTTAAGACATGGGGGAAGGGTAGACCCTTCCAGGTCTTGCAGTAACGAGCCATGGTTGACCGTATCAAAAGCTTTTGATAGGTCTAGCGCTACGAGTACTGTTCTATGGTGGGGGTTTTGATTTAAACCGCAATTTATCTGGGTGCTAATGGCATTTAGCGCGGAGGTAGTGCTATGGAGTTTTCTGAAGCCATGCTGATGGGAGGCTAGTTGCAAATTTGCTTGGAAATAAGGGAGCAAAATGGCTTCGAGCGTCTTTGCTACTGGCGATAAGAGAGATATCGGACGATACGACTCTCCTATGTTAGCTGGTTTACCATGCTTTAGTAGCGGGACCACCTTGGCCATTCTCCATTTCTCGGGTATGACAAAGGTGGAAAGAGACAGGTTGAAGACCTGCGCTAAATATTTGAAACCCTCTTTCCCTATGCTTTTAAGCATCGGAATGGCTATGCCGTCTGGGCCCACTGCTTTGGATGGTTTAGCGCAACCAATGGCGTCCTCAACCTCTTTAGCGGTGATGGTGATTGGTGACGCGCTGAATTTGTGTTTATGTGCGTGTCTGTTGGCCCTCCGTCTAACTTTGTCGACCGTGGAATGCATTATATATTGTCGGCAGAAAGCGCTCGCGCATTTTTTCGCATCCGACAGCACTTGGTCGCCAAAGGCGATGGAAACTTTGTCTTTGTGCTTGGTCGGATTCGATAGGGACTTTACGGTGGACCAAAGTTTACCCACACCGGTAGAGAGGTTACAACCTCTTAGGTGCTCCTCCCATTTCGCCCGCTTGTGTTCATCCACAAGCAATCTGATGCGTTGGTTTATATCCCTTATTTGGGGGTCGCCTGGATCAAGCTGCCTTATAAGGTCACGTTCTCTCGCTAAGTTTGCGGCCTCCGCCGGGAAGTGGGGCCGGATTTCGGGAATTCTCCCGGCGGGAATGAAACGTGCCGAGGCGGATTCAATGACCTTGCGGAAGGCACGCTCCCCTTGGCGGGCATCAGTCGGGATAGGGAGGGCAGCAAAGAGGTTGTCTGTAAAGGATTTATATTCTTCCCACTTTCCTTTTTTAAAGTTTATGAAAGTGCGTTTTTCGGTGACGATGAAGTCGGCGGTACGCTCGAGCGAAACAAGTATAGGCAGGTGGTCGGATGCCAATGATACCATCGGCTGCCAGTTGACGCAGTTTACGAGTTCTGCGCTCACGATTGAGATATCTGGCGAACTGTGACAGCTTCCTACCATACGTGTGGGGGCGTCTGCGTTTATTGTGCAGAACGTCGTTTCTTCTATTTGATCCGCCAACATCTCGCCCCTACTGTCCGCCCGCAAATTTGAGTGCCATAGATCATGATGGGCATTGAAGTCACCTAAAATAATGCGATTGTTTCCAGTGAGTAAGGCTCTGATATTAGGGCGGTATCCACCGGGACAACAGGTGGCAGGGGGGATGTAGATGTTGATGATTTCTAGGTTTGCATCGCCTGACCGGACAGATAGACCTTGACGTTCTAAGACGTTGTCCCTGCGGTCGATGCCAGGATCATATATGTGATATTGCACAGAGTGGTGTATTATAAACGCGAGGCCGCCTCCATTTCCGCTCTCGCGATCTTTTCTGTGGACATTATACCCAGAGCAGGTCTGCAATGCAGATCGTGCTGTGAGTTTAGTCTCTGGAATCGCAGCAATGCGGATGTTGTGCCGCTTCATGAAATTGACTATCTCCGTAATCTTCCCAGTTAGTCCATTACAGTTTAACTGCAGAATTCTGAAGTGCATGAGGGGGGACGTCGCCACTCTGGGGGTAAGTGACGGGTGACTACGCCTGGGTTGAGGAAGGCCAGGACGCAATTGCTGTTGTGGCCCTGGGACTGGGCGTCCTTGGGCAAGCATTGGGGTACCCGGATGATTTGGGTTTGCGACCTGGCAACATGGCGCGATGAAACCCGTCGAGGGGTTGCCGTCGCGGAGACCAGGACATCTAGGAAAGTGGCACCACCCAAGGCAGGAGCTGCATTGGGCGGATGTCGCAAACATATATATTCTGTGCTGGCAAACGGTGCAAACGGAGGTAGGGACTAAGAGTCTGGTTCCCTGACCTACACGATTGCTGCCGGAAAAGAAGGGGGGAGAAGACGGGGGCAGGGGCTGTTGCTCAGCATTGCTTCCGACTCTACTACGAAGATTGTAGTTATGAGTGGTAGCAGCTGTTTGAGTTGTTGGCGCCGTAAGGCGCGAGCAGCAGCGGGTACTTGTTGTGGCTTGCTGAGCAGCGGGGCTGCTGGAAGGTAATGGGGGGGCGCTTAGACGTAGACTACGGGGCGCCCTTGGGCGTGAACTGCAAGGAGCCACAAAAGATTTATAAAAGTTACGTGGACGTCGGGTTTTGGGATCAAGCTCAGAACAACCTGTCCGATGCAACCATCCCTTACACGAGACACACTGAACAGAGTATGACCGTCCTAAAAAGATTCTTTTCCGGCAGATGCAGCAAAACCATTTCTCAGGACCGGGGTCAGGAGACGGACCCGGATTGGATTCGATACCTTCCCGGAGCAAGAGAATATGGAGCAGTCCTGCTGCAAGGAGCTGCTGGGAGGATGACAATTTGTGGGAGGGACGAAACAAATTAAATGGGGTTACACTGAAATGACAGTCCTTGGTCGGGAAAGATCCCGAGTCGCTCCGGTACATAGAACCGACTGCCTTGGGAAGCGTATCAGAGTCGTATCGTCTGATATCTCTGTCGATAAGTAGCAAAGACGCTTGAAGCCATTTTGCTCTCCTACTTCCAAGCAAGTTTGCAGCTAGCCTGTCATCAGCATGGCTTCAGAAAACTCCATAGCACCACCACCGCGCTAAATGCCATCAGCACCCAGATAAATTGCGGTTTAAATCAAAACCCCCACAACAGTACTCGTAGCGCTAGACCTATCAAAAGCTTTTGATACGGTCAACCATGGCACGTTACTGCAAGACTTGGAAGGGTCTACCCTTCTCCCATGTCTTAAAAGGTGGACTGCAAATTATCTGGGTGGTCGGCAGGCATCGGTGCAATTTAGAAACGATCAAAACCAAGAAGAATTAAACAAGGGGTGCCACAGGGTGGTGTCCTATCCCCACTTTTGTTTAATTTATACATATCTAAGCTACCTTCACCACCAGAAGGAGTCACTATCGTTTCATACGCCGATGACTGCACAATAATCTATTTATCTATTTATTTATTTATTTAGTCTAGTAACAAATGTTAAGTACAAACACATGACAAAATTACAGAAACCAGCTTATATTAAGCTATGGAAAACACTAGCAAAAAGAATTTATATTATTACAGATTACGTAATTTTTTTAGTTTAAGTTGAAAAGCGTATTTTGAGTCGGAGAAATCAATATCCAAAACACTTGAGAAGCAATTAATTTCTGATAGGGCTCTGTTTATAGGCGCTTTTGAGTTATAAAAAGTTCTAGTCAGCCCTATGAAAAAGATTTCAAAGTGGCGGAGGTTTCTACAGGGAGTATTTAAGCATAGTTATCAAGAAGCAACGCGCAGTCAATTTTGCCCGTGAAAAGATCGAAAATGAACAACGAGGCCAAAAGAATTCTTCGATTGGTTAGGGATAGTAAGGATATTAGTTGGTATCGATACCCATAAGACGGGATCGGTTCAGAGAATCGTAACGAAATAAGCGCGAAGCGCATAAAGATTTTTTGAACCCGCTCTCGGCGGTTGATGTGAACTGACCACAGGCACAGGCCCACAGATCGACGAGCTCTGCAACAGAATAAACGGCTACCTCCCTGATCTCTCCAGTTTTTTCGCCGCGCGAAACCTGGCATCACCGTTTAAATCTTCCGCGACCTTATTTACAACATGGACGTCCCAAATGTCGACCATTTTGAACATCCACGTCGATGGCACTGCGCTACCGACTGTCCTACACCCCAAAATCTTGGGTGTGACGTTTGATCAGGAGCTACATTTTGGTGAGCACGCAGCCACAATTGTTCCGAAAATCCAGAGCCGTAATAAAATCCTCAAATCCCTTGCTGGCAGTACCTGGGGAAAAAATAAAGAAACGCTCATTACTACATACAAAGCAATTGGCCAGCCGTTTACGTTCTACGCGTCACCCATATGGTCGCCAAGCCTAAAAATTACCCACTGCAAGAAGCTACAGACCTGTCAAAATACTGCTCCCAGAATCGCCACGGGCTGTCTTCTTGTGTCCCCAGAACACCATCTGCATAATGAGGCGAGAATACTCCCCATCAAGGAGAGAAATGAGATGCTAACCAAACAGTTCCTGTTCAATTCCCAGAAACCTGGGCATCTAAACAGACATCTGATTGATGAGCCAACACCGCCTAGGGGCTTAAGGAGTCATCTCCGTAAGCATTTTGAGGAAATACGGCACCTGAGAACCCAGCCGTATGAAACGAAAAAACACAAGCAGGTCCTTGGTGAACTCCACAAACAGGCGTCGGACCTTTATGCCGGGAATTGCCCGGTGAATACAGTACTCAAAGGAAAGTATCCAAAACTCGCGGAAGAGGAACGCATACTCCCCAGGGAAACGCGTGTCACTCTTGCTCAACTTCGTTCTGGATACTGTAACAGGTTAAACTCTTACCTATCCAGAATCAACCCCGACATACAAAATGTATGCCCCGCTTCCAATGTGTCCCTACATGACACCAACTGTTAGCGCGCAACAAATCGGTACGCCCTTAAGTACCTAAAGTTACAAATTTATTCTACTTCAAAATGCAACCTTGTGGCTGTATGTCAAGTAAATCGCCTACACGAGTTCAACTGACGTTAAGGCATTGCATTGGAGCCTTTGCTTTTCCTTTTCTTTTCGTTGTCGGCGTTGAACAAGGAGGACAAGCAGCACAAGTATTTTAGCGACCACGCTTATAATTAGAATTACAATCATATAATTGCAATATAAGTTAACAATTTCCTTTGTACAGAATTACACCTGAATTAAATGAATTTTACAAGGTAATACAGCTTAAAATACGTGTTTTTTTCCACCCGCCAACATTCTAAAATACTTGTGGTAAACGACAACCGAAAGCACGTTGTGGAAAATATATTGTTGGGAATTTCTACGCATCCACCATTTTGCCATGAATGACTTGCAAAATTCCGAAGTTGCCCTTGTTAGTGATGCACCCCCGCTTATTGGTGCATTCAGCAGTAATTCGCAATCGCACGTTACGGGGGGCAATTTATCAATTGGAACAACTGCTACCACAATACCAGCGAGTGTGCCCGGAATATTTTCCACGAATAGTGCTTACCAAATGTCACCATACACATCGCTACATGCCGGGCTCGGAGGCCTGGGTGTACCCATAAATCAACAGCCATATTATACTAGCACACATATGATGCATAACGAATATCTTTATAATGGTCTACCCTCTTATATTGGTAAACCTCACCTAAACTCAACGTTTGCTCACCCATCTGGGTGCGTGTACGGTCAGAGCCGTCACGGACCAAATAGTACCATTTACACATCCATTCAAGGGGGTAACGACCAACATGCATCGCAATCGCCAATCGATACATCACAGGCTAACGTAGGCACTGCACATATAGGAACATATGGCGCTGCCGCACCATATCAACCTGTCTCACCAGTGCATGGCTGATCCGGGTACCCACATGGAGGTTTAGCGCCCGTCCGCGACAGCACGTGGGGTGGTCTATACACGCAGCCTCGGTACAATCTCGACGTAAGCCTGACACCATCGCAAGCGGCAGCACGACACGTGCTTAGTAAAGATCTGCCACCCTTCTCTGGAAAACCAGAGGAGTGGCCACTCTTCATCACGAACTACGAGCAATCAACTGAGCGTTGTAGGTTTACCGAACAGGAAAATCTAATTCGACTTCAAAAGTTACTACGCGGGGCGGCACTAGAAGCTGTGAGAGGGAAACTAATGACGCCCTCCACCGTTCACCTTGCCATTCATACATTGCGCATGCTTTTCGGGCGACCCGATGTAATCCACGATACACTCCAGCGAAAGTTGAGACAAATGCCAACAGTAAAAACTGAACGGTTGCACACTTTAATCGATCTCGCTCTGGCCGTTCAAAATTATAGGGCAACGATGCAGGCGTTGGGTCTTAGCGACTATCTCAATGATCCAATGTTGATAAATGAGTTGCTGGTCAAACTTCCAGGGGATATGAAACTAAATTGGGGTCGCCGTCGAATGATCACAGCTCGCGTCGACATTATAGCATTTGACGATTGGTTTTTCGGCCTAGCATCGTGCGCCAGCAAAGTGACACCACTTAGTTCTTCCACTTATACGATTGGGGAAGAAAAGGCGGGACGAAGGGGCAACAAAGAAAGAGTCCTCATTCACGACAGTAACTGTAAAGGGCATGATAGAACAAAACCTCCCTGTCATCTGTGCGGCAACGACCGTAATCTCTCCGAGTGTCAAAACTTCAAGGCAAAGAGCAGAAATGAACGTTGGCAGGTGGTGAAGGACAAAAAACTATGCATCCGTTACTTCGAAACGCATTTGCTTCGGCGCTGTGCATCCAAGAAAGAGTGCGGAGTTGACGGTTGTAGAATGGCCCACTATTACATAGTCGATCATCTGCGGCTTACAACAGCAAGGTGAGCAATAATGACGGGCCCACAATGCTATTCCATCAGTGTAAATTCAAAAGAGCAATCTTCCGCTACATTCCGGTGACTCTTAATGGACCGAAATCAACTTTAGAGACGCTTGCCCTGATTGATGAAGGAGCATCATGCACACTGATGGACAATAGTTTGGCCGAGCACTTGGGGCTTGACGGTCCCAGCGAAGAACTTTATTTCAGATGGACAGGCGATATCACTCAACAAGAGGCTAATTCGAAGTTTGTAGGCTGCGAAATATCTGGCAGAGGAGAAAACTCAACACGATACCGTATGCGTAACGTGCGCACCATCACTAATCTAGAGCTACCGCAACAATCCCTAAACGCTGAAGAGCTGGCAGAGCACCATCACTTGAGACCACTGCCTATTGTACCATACACTAATTGCAGAGCACGTTTGTTGATAGGTTTGGATAACACAAAGCTCTCCATTCCGATAGAGGTACACGAAGTCGAGGGTGATGATCTAGTAGCTGCGCGTTGCAAGTTAGGCTGGTCGGTATATGGCCATAAAAATTCCGATCATCCATTAGAGGAAAGCTTGTTGCACGTATGCCCCTGTACGCGAGATAATCAAGTGGACAGCTTGATGAGAACATATTTTTCCATAGAATCGATAGGTACCAGTCCCACCGTCAAACCGCTCAGGCCAAAGGCAGACGAACGAGCATATACCATAATGCAGAATACAGTCAAATATAAACCATACGAAAAGAAGTGGGAGACTGGCCTCTTATGGAGATACGACATAATTGATTTACCCGACTCCTTCCAAATGGCTTATCATCGACTTCAATGTCTTGAAAGAAAGATGGAAAAGTGCGCCGAGTTGAAAGAATTCGTCATTGGGAAAATGAATCACTACATCGACAAGGGGTACGCTCGAAAGCTTTCCGCCGACGAAGTCACTAAAGAAGGTAAGTCCTGGTTCATACCAATGTTCACCGTCATGAATGTTAACAAAAATAAGAGACGAATCGTATAGGATGCGGCGGCCAAGGTGCAAAATACAAGCCTGAACGACGTATTGCTTACAGGCCATGAAATCTTACAATCGATAGTGGGTGTTTTAATGCAGTTTCGCGAACGACCGGTGGCTATATGCGGGGACATCCGTGAAATGTTCCACCAAATACAGACCAGGTGGCGCAACAGTTTCTTTGGAGGGATGGCGATACCAGCCGGCGACCTGATGTATTGACTATGACCGTGATGACGTTTGGAGCGTCTTGCTCCCCATCTTTAGCCAACTACATAAAGGATAAAAATGCGCAACGTTTCGAGAAGGAGCTTCCTCAAGCAGTCGCAGCAATCGTTCAAAACACATTTGTGGACGATTGGCTGCATAGCGTAGACGACGAAGATGAGATGATTCGCTTAGCTAATGATGTCCGCCACATCCACGGTGAAGGCGGGTTCGAGATGCGGAGTTGGCTGTCAAATTCTGCGCGAGTTGTGCAGGCACTCATGGGAGGATCAGAGTCCATAAACAAGTGCTTTGACGAGTCAAGTTCGGAATTCCAAAAGGTTCTCGGCATGTGGTGGCTGCCGAACAGTGACGAGTTAACCTTCAAACATAATTTCAAGCCGGATGTTTTTGATGAATCAAGCATACCAACGAAGAGGCAAATGCTCCGAGTGGTGATGACGATATTCGATCCCTTGGGTATGCTAGGCTTTTTTGTGATCGAGGCTAAAGCAGTTCTGCAAGATGTTTGGCGGTCAGGGGTGGTCTGGGACGAGCCCGTGCATAACAAAGAACGATCGGCATGGTGGCAGTGGGTGCGTAAGCTGAAATACATTAACGACATCCGAATTCCCCGCTGCTATGTCTTGGCGAGCCGTAGTGACGATAATCAGCTGCATGTTTTTGTAGACGCCGGTGTATCAGCATATGCGGCTGTAGCATTCCTGCGTTCCAACGTAATCGGCGAAGTTCAGTGCAGCCTAGTAGCATCAAAAACCAGAGTCGCCCCATTGAAGCCGCTGTCTGTTCCGAGGCTTGAGCTGATGGCTGCAATTCTTGGGCTTCGGCTCGCTAAATTTATACAACAATCTCTATACATATTAGCCGTCATATCTTCTGGTCCAATTCGAAGGACGTGTTATGCTGGATAAGGTCTGACACCAGAAAGTTCCACCAATTTGTGGCCGTACGCGTCGGCGAAATCTTAGAAGAATCACAAGTCAACGAATGGCGGTGGGTGCCATCAAAGCACAACGTCACGGACGACGCCACTAAGTGGAATCCCAAATTCGACGTTAATAACGCTGACAGATGGTTTACGGGACCGGAGTTTCTGAGACTACCGGACACTTCCTGGCACACATCCGAAATACAACAATCGCAATCCACCCTGGAAACGATACAACAGCACATAGCAGCTGACATCTCGGTTGAAGAGGGTGCATCACCAGATCCCAAAAGATTTAGCAAATGGGAGAAACTACGTTCAGCACAGATGTGCGTTCTCCGTTTTCTTCGATCGACTATAAGAGCTCCGGTCAAAAACCCTATAACTCAGATGCTGCTGTACGATACGACGTGCAAAAGTGCTGAGCTTCTGATATTTCGTATGTGCCAGCGCGAATGTTACAGCGAAGAACTCAATCAACTGAGAACCGGCGTGGTAAGTCGTAAAAGCTCAATTTACAAACTTTCTCCATTCACAGATAAGTACGGTCTGCTACGCGTAAATTTATTTATTTTATTTATTTATTTATTATTACGGTCTTTAAGACCTAGTTTAGGTTAAAATAAGAAATTAAACATAACTACTCATGTCACATTTAGTGACGTACAATATAAAAACAATTTTTCTTTGAACTTACTAATATTTTCACAGTCTTTCAAATCAGAAGGTAACTCATTATACATTTTATACCCTAAATATTCAAGAGACCTTTTGGCGAACTCAGTTCTTATTCCAGGCAGTCTTATATTATTGCAATTTCTTGTTCCATAATTGTGGATTTCATGATTATAATGTATTTTACTACTCAGGTAATTCGGTAACATTCCTAACCTAAGTTGGTGTATAAATTTCAATGTGAAATAACTAACTGACTGTTTAATACTAAGCCAGTTTAATCTATTGAGCATTACAATTTTTGGCGTTCTTGGAGGACATTTTAAAATAAATCGCATTGCCTTGTTTTGCTGTATTTGAAGTTTCTTAATATATATATCATTACTTAATAGCAGAATAGTAGTACAATAAATAAAGTGTGGTTCAATAATTGAACGATATACCAATATTTTATGACTTTGACTGATATGTTTACATGTTCTATACATGAAGCCTATTTTCTGTGCAATTTTCCTTTCCAGATAAGTTACATGCTCTCCAAAATTTAGATTATCATCAATCAAAACTCCTAAATACTTAATTTTGTCTACTCTTTGGATTTCCATGTTTTTTACCTTCAGCGTAATATTATTTAAACTATTGTTACTTATGATATTGGTGTTTTTACAAAATATCATGAACTTAGTTTTTTCGACATTTAATTTCAGTTTTCTAAGGCATAACCATTTGTATAGCGAGTCCAGGTCTTCTTGTACTTTCAGCATGGCACATTCTGCATATTTTTCACTTATGATAAGCAATGCATCATCCGCAAATAGTCGTATTTTACAATATTTTAAGCATCTTTTGATATCATTGATATACAATGTAAACAATATTGGCGCCAAGACCGAGCCTTGTGGTAAACCAATGTTAACATCCACCACTGATGAAACCTCCTTTCCAATTATCGTTCTCTGTTTTCTGTCACCCAAATAACTCCGGAACCATTCCAAAGCCTTTCCTCTTATACCAATTTTAAACATAACGTCCAATAGCTCAGATCTATCGACAGTTTCAAAAGCCCGTTTTAAATCCAAGAAGACAGACACCGTAAATTTTTTGTCCGCCATGTCTTCTTTCCAATCTGCAATTACCATATTCAACGCTGTTTCACAAGAATGGCTCTTCCTGAATCCCGATTGTTCTGGGATAATCACATTGTGCTTCTCTAAGTATGCCACAAGTTGATCCTTCACCACTGTCTCCATAATTTTTTCATCTGTAGGTAACGTGTTAATTGGACGTAGTTCCTCAGGTTTCATTGTATTTTTTACTTTTTCAACAGGTATTATTGTTGAAATTTTCCAGTAACTAGGTACAATACCGCTGTTTAAGGATTCGTTAATTATGTCTTTGTAGAAATTAGCAGTATATGCCATGGCATCTTTAACGACACCCTCCGATAAAAGCTTGTCGCCGCCATATTTGTTTTTAAGTGATTTTGTGATAATAATAATATCGTCCACTACAATGTCAGTAAATTTAAATGTTTCAAATGGATTACTATGATTTGCGCTTATTTCATCCCCATTTACAATTTCTTCGATGCTATCATTAATTTCAACAATACTTTGTATAAAAAAGTTATTTAGGGCATTAGCTATATCATATTCATTTTCCAGGCATTCACCGTTAATTACAATTTTAGTGATATGTTTTTTTAACATCATTAAGCTCGACGAGGTCTTTTAGACACTTCCACATACGTTTCATATCGCCATTGTTATGATTTACTCTATCTTCCATGTATTTCTTTTTTTTATAAATTATGGTTCTTTTATATATTTTCTTAATGACGTTATATTCGTCCCAAAATCCAGTATTTCGAGCAGTTTTATAAGATTCTATTTTTCTTTTATGCAGGTTTGTTAATTCTCGGTCGTACCACTTATTTCTTATCTGTATTTGGGTCCTCTTTATATAAGTCAGTGCTTGCATAGCCACAGTTACAACTTCGTTTAGGGCTTTAGTTTTAGTTTCTACTCCGGAAATTGACATAAAGCTGAAATCGCATGTTCGTAGCAAAGTTAAAAGATTTTCAGCACTATAGTACTCCCAACATGTAACAGTAGCATACCTTCTCATTTTACAAAGCTTTGTTGTTGGCACTTCGAAGTGGATTGTCTCATGGTCAGAAATGCGATGTTCACCTATATTTACTGCTTTAACTTTATCATTGTTACTGAATAGCAAATCAATTCTTGTAGACGAGTACTCTGTTATCCTTGTGTCGAAGTTTATCCTTTGTATCATTGCCATTTGTGCAAATAAACTTGTTAGCTGGTTTGAGTATGTTGACGATACATTTACATTGATATTAAAATCTCCAATTATTAAATTATTATCCGCCTCCTTGAGATGTTCAGTGATGATTTCATTTAGATAAGTAATAAAGGTGGAGTCACTGCTACTTGGTGAGTGATATAGTACACCGATTTTCCATTTTAACGCGCATTTGTTTATTTTTACAATAATGCACCACACATTCATGTTGATAGCTTTATTACAAACTATGCTAAATTGTATATTTTCATTCACATACATGACAACACCGCCAGTGTGCCTACTTTGAGAGTCGCAACGAATGCATTTGTATGTCGGAATACTAAGTTCAGAATCCAAGATATGTTCTGTTGTACACGTTTCCGTACATAACACAATACTTGGTCTTCTTATTTCAATAAGACGTTCCAGCTCGATTTTATTAGCTATGATACTACTAATATTAAGATAAATGCATTCCAAGTTGTATATATTGCTATCTCGATTTAAATAATATTTTGACTTTTGCGCTGCTGTAAGGATTTTCTTTGGTTGCTAATAAACAACTTTCCTTTTCCTTGCATCTAGTTTTTGTTGGTATACGGGACAAGTTCTATCCAGAGTATCATGGTTTTCGTCAAGTCCTAGATTCAGCTCCTTGTTTGCTCGTATGCAGTTAATGCACTTGTTTACTGCATCCTTTATGCATTGTGTATGTTTATGCTCACCCAAGCATTTTGTGCATACTTCCTTTTCCTTGCAGTCAGCCGCTTTGTGATTGAAGCCTTTGCATTTAAAACAACACAATACCTGCACTGCATCATATATTCGGCAACGTTCCCAACCTACATTAAGCCTCTCTCCAGCTAGTACATTTGTGAACGCTTCAACATTCATTTCTATCACAGCATTATAATAGTTTTTCGCGTTCTTTTTCACTTCATATTGCTTAACAATTTTGATGTCCGTTTCACTTAAACAAATGTTTTGTCGTTTAATTCTTTGCACCAGTTCCTCGTCGCTATATTTAAAATTTATACCAGTCACCATGACTGCTGGTTTCACTTTTTTGGGAATCTTAACCTCATAGTTATTTCCCAGATTGTTCTCAATGGCATTTTTTATTTTGTCACGCTCATGGTCATTTTCGCTTTCAACAATAACAACTCCGCTTTGCCTTGCTACTATATTAGTTATTTGCAGCCCTTTAGGATCAACTTTCGAGTTTAGGTCAGTTTTGGTTATTTCTACATTTTGCTTTTTATTCGGCTTGACAATTAGGGGATGATTCTTTCTAATGTCTGGTAACACTTCTTTTTTTTGTCCATCATTTTTTGTTATCGCTGCGTATGACACTTTGGCTTCAACACTATTAACATTTTTCTTTATTTCATTGCACATTTTTTTATTCTCTTTACTTATTTCTTCAATCATTTTCTTATTGTCATCCTTGTTTGTTTTCAACTCATCACAGACCTGCTCGCTGCTTCGCTTGAAGCCTTCAGAAATTTCCCGTATTTTGTTTACTTCTACAACACTCTTTTCGCATGATTCTTGCGCTTTTTGCATTGCCTTAATTCTGTCGCTAAATGCAACTTCCACTGCTTTTAAAACTTGCTTTATTTCTTTTTCATGTTTCTTGAGAGCATTATCAAATTCATTCCTGTACTCAGATAGTTGTTTGCCATTTTTGCTCACTACCATCTGCATGTCTTTTAGAATGTCATCTACGTTATGCACATACTGCACACAATCATTACACATAAATCTAAGCATTTCACATTCGTCTAATTTATTAACACTGTATTGGTCTATGCCAGAGCATTTTGGTGCTAAATGATAATATCTCCCACATACCCCTTCGCAACGAATTTTTGACACTTCTCCACGTATTGTACTTTTGCACTTGTCGCATTTACTCTCCATTTTTTATACAGAATGAATATATGTATATATATGTATCAAACTTTGTAAGTGTATGCGTTTTGCTTTCTTTATTTAGAGTCACTTTCTCGCAAATATATTAAATTTAAAAAATCAAACTTTATTTGGTATAATATTCTTGAAACCAACTTCTGCTTCCGCTTTTTGAGTCTCTGTCTCACACATTATTTATTCTTAAAAAGTATTTGAATATAGTTTTACCATTTTAAAATGCAAAATTCAAGGAGCAGAAATAAACACAACCGTACCGTTTTACCGTTTTTCACCGGACGAATCGACGAAGCAAGGGGAGTGCCATCAGATCTAAAACAGCCGATAATTCTCCCGCGGCATCACAGCGTTACAAATCTCATCGCAGACTTCTACGAGCGCAAATTCCAACACCATCACAACGAGATAGTGGTAAATGAGATGAGGCAGCGATTCTGCCTTCCGGGATTACGTGCATTAGTGAGAGCGGTTGCAAAGGTCTGTCAACAATGTCGGAACCAACGTGCCACGCCAAATCCACCAGAAATGGGCAGACTTCCGGCAGATCGTCTTGCAGCATTTACTCACCCCTTCGCATACACAGGGTTGACTATTTTGGACCCTTCGATGTGATGGCAGGAAGAAGGCATGAGAAACGGTGGGGCGTTGTGTTTACGTGTATGACCATTCGAGCCGTCCACATTGAGCTTGCGCCATCAGTCTCGACTGACTCATTTCTCCTCATTTTGAAATTGTTCATTGCCAGAAGAGGCGTTCCCAGGCGAATTCTATCCGACAACGGGACCAATTTTAGAGGCGCCAGTCGAATACTGGCGGAAGAGATCGAGAAAATATCGTCCGACGCTATTATGCAAAAATATCCTGAAAACGAATGGCCCTTTATACCACCAGCAGCGCCACATATGGGTGGAGCATGGGAGCGCATGGTTCGCTCGGTGAAATCAGTCTTGATGGACATATTACCAAAAAGTGGTTTGCGCGAAGAAGTGCTGAGAGCTGCCCTAGCCGACGGTGAGAGCATCATCAACATGCGACCACTAACGTATATTCCGCTTGACTCACACGAAAGCGAGGCTTTGACGCCAAATCATTTCCTACTTGGCAATTCAAGCGGCATAAGAGAAAAAGATGACATCGACGTAGGTCTTCCTACACAGCTGAACGAAAGCTTTCGCAGTGCCGGCGACTTAGCGGACCGATTTTGAAGAAAATGGCTCCGTGAATACTTACCGGGTCTCACCAGACGCGCAAAATGGTTCGATAACCCCGAAGTACCAATCGCTCCAGATGACATCGTCATAATCGTAGACGAGAACACAAAGCGGAACATATGGGTAAGAGGAAGGGTACTAGATGTCATACGCAGCGCTGACGGGCAAGTCAGGAGTGCAGTGGTCAAAACCTCTAGCAGCTTGGTCACCCGCCCAGTGGTGAAACTTGCGCGCCTCGATCTGAAATCGGTGAACCCCACACCAGAGCATGAAGTTCACGGAAGGGGGAATGTTAACGCGCAACAAATCGGT
Source organism: Eurosta solidaginis (assembly GCF_040869045.1). Taxonomy (NCBI): domain Eukaryota; kingdom Metazoa; phylum Arthropoda; class Insecta; order Diptera; family Tephritidae; genus Eurosta; species Eurosta solidaginis. The sequence goes on along the minus strand of NC_090322.1, from coordinate 103,339,764 downwards.
ACGCCCTTGAGTACCTAAAGTTACAAATTTATTCTACTTCAAAATGCAACCTTGTGGCTGTATGTCAAGTAAATCGCCTACACGAGTTCAACTGACGTTAAGGCATTGCATTGGAGCCTTTGCCTTTTCCTTTTCTTTCGTTCGACCACGCTTATAATAAGAATTACAATCATATAATTGCAATATAAGTTAACAATTTCCTTTGTACAGAATTACACCTGAATTAAATGAATTTTACAAGGTAATACAGCTTAAAATACGTGTTATTTTTCCACCCGCCAACACCAACCATCTCTTTAATTGTAATGTGGCACCATGGCCTCTAACACCCCTTTCATTAGGGTCCACCACTGTTGAAACAGCAAGCTTCCTTGGACACCCGTTAGATGATATTGATGACAATTTATGATCGGTCGCGGCTGTTAGGTGGGGCGAAGCACTGCTACAACCACAACAACAACAGGATTTTATTACGGCTCTGGATTTTCGGAACAATTGCGGCTGCGTGCTCGCCAAAATGTAGATCCTGATCAAACGTCACACTCAAGATTTTGGGGTGTAGGACAGTCGGTAGCGTAGTGCCATCGACGTGGATGTTCAAAATGGTCGACATTTGGGACGTCCAAGTTGTAAATAGGGTCGCGGATGATTTAGTCGGTGATAATGCCAGGTTTCGTGAGGCGAAAAAACTGGAGAGATCAGGGAGGTAGCCGTTTATTCTGTTGCAAAGCTCATCGGTCTTTGGGCCCGGGCCTGGGGCTATTATTGTGCAGTCATCGGCGTAAAAAACGATAGTAACTCCTTCTGGTGGCGAAGGTAGTTTTGATATGTAAAAATTAAACAAAAGTGGGGATAGGACACCACCCTGAGGCACCCCTTGTTTAATTCTCCTTGGCTTTGATATTTCGTTTCTGAATTGCACCGATGCCTGCCAACCACCCAGATAATTTGCGGTCCACCTTTTAAGACATGGGGGAAGGGTAGACCCTTCCAAGTCTTGCAGTAACGTGCCATGGTTAATCGTATCAAAAGCTTTTGATAGGTCTAGCGCTACGAGTACTGTTCTATGGTGGGGCTTCTGATTTAAACCGCAATTTATCTGGGTGCTAATGGCATTTAGCGCGGTGGTGGTGCTATGGAGTTTTCTAAAGCCATGCTGATGACAGGCTAGCTGCAAATTTGCATTGAAGTGGGGGAGCAAAATGGCTTCAAGCGTCTTGGCTACTGGCCATAGGAGAGATATCGGGCGATATGACTCTCCTATGTTAGCTGGTTTCCCAGGCTTTAGTAGCGGGACCACCTTGGCCATTTTTCATTTTTCGGGTATGACAAAGGTGGAAAGAGACAGGTTGAAGACATGTGCTAAATATTTGAAACCCTCTTTCCCTAGGCTTTTAAGCATCGGCATGGCTATGCCGTCTGGGCCCACTGCTTTGGATGGTTTAGCATGACCGATGGCATCCTCAACCTCTTTGGCGGCGATGATAATTGGTGACGTGCTGAACTTATGTTTACGTGCGTGTCTGTTGGCCCTCCGTCTATTTTTGTCGACCGTATAATGCATTATGTATTGTCGGCAGAAAGCGCTCGCGCATTTTTTCGCATCCGACAGCACTTTGTCGCCAAAGGCGATGGAAACTTTGTCATTGTTCCTAGACGGATTCGATAGGGACTTTACAGTGGACCAAAGTCTACCTACACCGGCAGAGAGGTTACAACCGCGTAGGTGCTCCTCCCATATCGCCCGCTTGTGTTCATCCACAAGCAATCTGATGCGTTGGTTTATATCCCTTTTTGGGGGTCGCCGGGATCGAGCTGTCTTATAAGGTCACGTTCTCTCGCTAAACTTGCGGCCTCTGCCGGAAAGTTGGGCCAAATTTCGGGAATTCTACCGGCAGGAATGAAACGAGCCGAGGCGGATTCAATGACCTTGCGGAAAGCACGCTCCCCTTGGCTGGCATCAGTTGGGATAGGGAGGGTAGCAAAGCGATTGTCTGTAAAGGATTTGTATTCGTCCCACTTTCCTTTTTTAAAGTTCATGAAAGTGCGTTTTTCTGCGACAATGAAGTCGGCGAGATGCTCGAGCGAAATAAGTATAGGCAGGTGGTCGGATGCCAATGTTACCATCGGCTGCTAGTTGACGCAGTTTACGAGTTCTGCGCTCACGATCCGGCGAACTGTGACAGCTTCCTACCATACGTGCGGGCGTCTCCGTTTATGGTGCAGAACGTCGTTTCTTCTATTTGATCCGCTAACATCTCACCCCTACTGTCCACCCTCAAGTTTGAATGCCATATATCGTGATGGGCATTGGAATCGCCTAAGATAATGCGATTGTTTCCAGTGAGTACGCCGCTGATATCAGGGCGGTATCCACTGGGGCAACAGGTGACAGGAGGGATGTAGATGATGATTTCTAGATTTGCATCGCCCGACCGGACAGATAATCCTTGACGTTCTAAGACACTGTCCCTGCGGTCGATGTCGATATCAAATACTATATGATATTGCACAGTGTGGTGTATGATAAACGCGAGGCCGCCTCCATTTCCGCTCTCGCGATCTTTTCTGTGGACATTATACCCAGAACAGGTCTGCAATGCAGATCTTGCTGTGAGTTTAACTCTTGAATCGCAGCAATGCGGATGTTGTGCCGCTTCATGAAGTCGACTGGAAGAAGCTACAGGCCTGCCAAAATACTGCTCTCAGAATTGCCACGGGCTGTCTTCTTATGTCCCCAGAACACCATCTGCATAATGAGGCGAGAATACTCCCCATCAGGGAGAGAAATGAGATGCTGACCAAACAGTTCCTGTTGAATACCCAGAAACCTGAGCATCCCAACAGACATCTGATTGGTGAACCAACACCGCCCAGGGGCATAAAGAGTCATCTCCGTAAGCATTATTTATTTATTTATTTATTTACGGTCTTGTAGACCTAAATTAGGTACATGTATGAGATCATTATCTAAATGGTAGTGCTTTGCAATAGTTATATAATAATTTCTTAAATTTATTGATATTTTGACATTGTTTTATTTCACGTGGTAGTTCGTTGTATTCTCTCAATTCGTCGTAGTATATATTGTTCTTGTCGAATTCTGATCGAACAGCTGGCAAACGAAAGTTATTTTTGTTTCTTTGTGATAATCATGAACCTCGTTGTTATATGTTACTCGGTCATTTAAATATTTCGGCAGGTTGCCTAGTTTCATGTTGTGTATAAATTTTAGGGTGTAGTACACTATGAGTTGCTTTACACTTAGCCAATTTAAACTTTCTAACGTTTCATGTATTGGGGTATCGTATCGTTTTCTAAGTATAAACCGCATTGCTTTATTTTGTTTCACCTGTAGCTTTGCAATGTTCGAGACGGCTAACATGAATAAAATCGTAGGGCAGTATATGAAATGAGGTTCTATAATGGACCTATAAACCATAATTTTATAATATTTGCTGACGTGCTTGCATGTTCGGAACATAAATCTAATCTTTTTTTGATATTTTTTCGTCTGTATATTTAAGATGCTCATCGAACTTAAGTTTCTCATCTGTTATAATTCCTAGGTATTTGATTTCATTGACTTTTTGTATGGTACTGCTTGCTATTTTCAAGGCTCTATTATTTTCTTCGGCATGATTTCTTCTCATGATCATCCATTTCGTTTTGTCAATATTTATTTTAAGCTTATTTTGACACAACCAGTTATACCTGTATATAGGAGTCGTTGTTTGCTTATTAGCTTAAAGTCCTTAGATACTAGACGGTCCATTCTGTCACTCACTTTTGTGTTCGACTTAATAAGTGGATTAATTGTCTGTGCCTTCTTGCTTGAGAGAATACTTTTTAATATCCCGCAGAGGAGTTTACGGAATCACGATATTTTGTGGTTGGGCTTTGTTAGAACTAATTACGCAACTAATGCTCCGATTTTTAGATCTTTGAAAGAATTTAATTCGCTTATGAATCCTGGAAATCTTGATTTTTCCTCTACGAAAGATGTATTTAAACAAAGATTAAATGAATTTTCTTTTAGCTAATTAGTTTTTAAGTTAAAATAATAGGGGTTGTTATTTTTTAGATGCTTTTTAACACGCTTTTTTCTTCTTGTAATATGTGTGAAAATTTTTTATATTTTCTAGATTAATATTGAAATAAATATACAGCATTCAAGTCCGCTTGCATTTTAGACATAGCTTCTATCTCCGAAGAACAGCTTATGGTCAATAATGCATCATCAGCGAAGAGCCGTATCTTGCAGTGACTAAGATATTTTTTTATATCGATTATATATACAATGAATAATATTGCAGCTAGAACAGATCCTTGTGGAAGACCTATGTTAATATCGATTTCCGGCGACGTTGCGCTTCTAATTATGGTTTTCTGTTTTCTGCCAGTAAGGTAGCTTTTAAACCACCCCAGTGCTATATTACGTACCCCTATGTTATGTAGTTTCCTCAGTTGGATGACCCTATCGATGGTTTCAAATGCCCTTTTTATGTCCAGGAGGACCGACACGGTTACTAATTTTTTTGACAGGCTTTCTTTCCATTCGGCTATAACCAGGTTTAAAGCGGTTTCACAGGAGTGTTTGGTTCTGAACCCTGATTGTTCACATATGATAATTTCATTTTTATCCAAGTTGGAAGCGAATATGAGGAAAGCAGAGAATGACATTGCTGATCTGCAACAAGTAACACTCATGTCTAAACTCAAACACTCAGATGACGTTGTTGTTGATGCGGTTGTGTTTGGCGTACCATTCTCTGAGGGAGAAAACCTGAAGAGATATTTAATCAGGTATGCATGTGTATCGATTATATGGCACCCCAAGCTCGCGACATTTTCAGAATAAAGAAAACATATGAAAACCTCAACAGTGCCATTATTATTAAATTTCACTCACCGCTTGATCGCAATCGCACTTTACGTGCTTTTGCCGATTACCGGCGGCGAATGAAAACAGCAATATCTCTCTCCGCGCTTGGCTTTGAAGGGAACTTTCATATTTATGAAAGTCTCACTCGAGAAAATAGACGAATACTTCAAGAGGCCATTAAACTAAGGAGGGAGGGTAAACTGTTGGCGGTGAGAACTATCAGAGGAAATGTTCATGTAAGGAAGGATGAAAACGCTGCTATCAAAATTATATGTGAAGGCGACTTTATGCCGTTTCGTTAGTTTACTTATTTGTTTATTGTTATGTCTTAATATTTGTTGTCTTACTATTGTAAAGATTGCAAATCTCAAGTTTTTGTTGTGTTGTTTCACCTATGTTGTTCGTTTTCTTAAAGTTGTTTTTCTTTATGAGTCTGGTTTAAAAAAAAGAGAAGAATAGCGCTGATAATTGTAGAGTTATATATTTTATGCGCCCGCCAGAGTGGGCTCAATGCTGTGCATTTCAATGCGAGCAGCCTTAACTCTGCAAAAATGGACATGGTGAGTCGAAAGCATTACTAAAATCAATATAAATGACATCAATTTCGCTGCTAACCTTAAATCCGTTTAGCGCGTGAGTTGCGAACTCAAGCAAGTTAGTCACAGTAGATTTACCGCCGCAAAAACCATGTTGAGACAACTCGATGGTTGAGGATACTCTTTAAGCTAGTTGCTTTGTGATGATCAATTCAAAGAGTTTGCGAATAGCACCAAGCTTTGCTATTCCTCGGTAATTTAAAACACTGGATCTGTTCCAATTTTTGTGAAGTGGTATTATAAAAGACTCCACTTTCTGGGAAATATCCGTTGCTTTAGGGATGCGTTAAAAAAACATGTAAGAGTTTTACACAGGAATTCAGCACACGTTTTTAGCACAAGAGATGGAATTTCATCAGGTCCGCTGGAATAGAAATTTTTAGGCTTTCCTTAACACGTCCTCCGTATGAATATACGGAACAAATGCTGAATTAAGCGAGGACACTTTGAATGGATAGTTCAATGGCGGGGAGTCATAGGCAGTGGAGTAATTAGATTTAAAGAAGGTGGCAAACATATTGGCAATTTCATTGTCATTATTAGAACTTAGATCGTTAAACTTCATAACTTCCCCAGCGGGTTAGGGGGCCAGAATATACCCGCGGTAGGTATGCCTGTCTTAAGAGGCGATTAAAATATCAGATTCAAGGGGTTGTGTAGTGCAATCCTTTCAGGTAGCCAGCGCAATATATAGCTTTTCCAAACCCAATTGTCAACCTTGGCCGTGACGAATCCTCTTTCATTAACAGTCGAGGCTCTGGCGACCCCGAACTCCTCATGGATCTAGGGGGTTGGAGGGCGGTATGGCCAAGAAGGTCGCATGTGGTCATAACCAGGCATGCTTAACGAACGAAACGATATCATTTCGTTACGATAATCAACGCTAATAAACGAAACGAAGTCATTTCGTTTCGTTTATTAACGTTAAGAACGTCAAATTAACGTTAATTTGACGATCTTAACGTTAATAAACGAAACGAAGTGACTTCGTTTCGTTTATTAACGTTGATTATCGTAACGAAATGATATCGTTTCGTTCGTTAAGCATGCCTGGTCATAACAAATCGTTCCCGAGATGGTCGGGCTTGGTACCGGATCTGCGTCTGGCAAAGGACCATCAACATCGATAAGGCTCCCCAAGGCATTCAGGGAGTGTCCTTATCGCTACAACAACAACAACACGGTTGAAAACCTCTTGATTTTTCTTTTCGAGTTGACGAACGAATAAAACGACTTTCGATTATAAGAAATTGTATGCTTAATCTTTTTTCCGTAATTAGTAACATCTTCTCTGTAGCCTGTTGTAGTTGTGGCGAAGAATAGAATATGCCGCATAGTCACTTCTTGATCCGAATAGTTTGAATCTCTTAAAAGAACGCGTTTGAAGATTTTTAAGATATTGAGTTCTTTAGAGCTCCAAGCAGAATTTGGAATTGTGAAATATTGCATATAAAGCGTTCTTAAAGTGTGCGCAACTCTTTTCAACATCTCCATCGTAGGCGGGCCAAGAAATTTTGGAAATCTCATCAATAAGCACAGACAGATAAGCCTTCCTGAAAAGAAACCGACTAGAACTCACATTCCCAATAATTCTACACTCCGGTACATGAAGATAATCCAAGTATAAAGCCAGAGCCGGATGGTATACATCTTCGGGCTAAACTATTGGATCGCACCGACTCACTGAAAATTCGAGAGTCATCTGAAAAAATTAAGTCTAAGCATTTACCAAAATCATTATGAATCCTGTTCAGTTGATATAGGCCAATATCTGTAAAGGCATTTAGAATGTATCGCGAGATGATGTGGGAACTAGCAAACGATCAGTAAGATTCCAAGACACGAAAGGCAAATTAAAATCACCATCCACGATGACAGAATCAACAGACCTAGCCAAAGAAAATCCCAACCTCACCAGAGAAGCATGTTTATATATATAGAAATATATAATGCTACAAAATATTTGTAAATAGAAGAGAGTTTTACTCTCACACAAAGGAACTCAACATCATTAGAGTCCACCAAATACATTTCCTCCGCAGAGAACCTGGTATGCACGGCAATCAACACGCCACCACCAACTGTTTAGGCGATCTTTCCCGTTGTTGTTGTATTAACAGTGCTTCGATATTTCCTAAAGATTTCATATGAATCCGATAAAATTTCACAATTAAACACCGATGATTTCAGGCATGTCTCAGTAAGAATCTGAACTTCGTAAGTGAAGTCATAACTTTGTACGAAAAGATACACTAGTTTAGTATTAAGACTTCTAACATTCTGATAATGTTTTTTCAAATCTAACTATTCAAATTCATCCGATTCGATGGGGTCAGATTATACATTTAGTTTGTCCGCACCGAATTCGGCATTAGTTCCTTTTATTAGAGGATGTTCTTTGGCATCTGGATAATCTGAAAATATCTTACTCTGCTGGACCTGATCAAATCATTTGTGCTAAAAACTTGTGCACAATACCTATATCGACCTCTAGCTTGTTTGTTTAATGCCTCCCTGAAGCAAGGGATGTTTCCTATGAAGTGGAAAAATTCATTTATAAATCCTTTCTATGAGGGTGGCAGCAGATCTTGTGTCACACATTTCAGAGGAATAGCTAAACTCAATGCCATTTCCAGGCTGTTCGAAGCGGTTGTCACAAAGCAACTAGCGTTTAGTGTATCTTCGGTTATTGACTTATCACAGCACGGCTTTTTTAAAGGAACGTCAGCAGTGTCTAACTTTCTTGAGTTTACGATCCTTGTATCAAATAGCTTTAAATCTAACTGCGAAATTCATGTTATTTCAACAAATTTTAGTAAGGCGTTTGATAAATCTCCCGTTCTCTACTCTTATACAAACTCGACCGGTTAGGCTTTCCTCCTTTACTTCTCTCTTGGGTTTCTTCTTATAAGAATAAACGTAAACAATTCTTTTTAACAACTGTTAGTTCAAATTTATCAATGTAACTTCTGGTCTTCCATAAGGTAGCCATCTTGGACCAGTGTTATTCCTACTGTTCATTAATGACCTACCAAGCGTTTTGAAGCACTGTAAGCCGTTGATGTATGCGGATGACGTGAAACTTATTATGCCTATCCGCTCACCAGAGGATAGATTTTAGCGACCACTTCCAAGTCTTTTTCTTCAGCGGTTTTTCTGTCTGTATTTTTTAACTTTTAATTTATAGGCCAAGTGCAAAACACTCTCAAAAATTCTGATTCTGGCATGCAGCACAGATATTCCAAAGTCCAAAGTTTCAGGATTAACATCATATTTTTTGCTTACATCGTTAAAGTCTTTTGATATGGATTTACAAATAAAGCATTGATTGGTAGACTTAGTGTCCGTTGCAGCATTACAAACCTTGCCATCAATCATAGTCGTCTTGAAAATGTGCTTGTAGGTAAATTTATTTCCATTTATTTCGATTTTGGTAGGAGTCAAATTTTTTACCGATTCTTCCACGTATTTGATTTCTTCTTTGGTCACATCATAGTTTTCTTTCAGAAATTTGAATCTTATCGGCTTACAAAACCGAGGGGATGATGGAGAAAGATTCTCCCAAATAATTGTTTTGTTATTTTTGCGATAATATATTTGTAAAGGGACAAATGAGCTCAAAAATATATTGGCATCCGAGTCGGCAGGATTTTCAAACTTTTGTTTATATCTGACTTGCTGGGAGCCATCGCATCCCCATTTGTTTATAATAATTAAAGTTTTTCTATGCTCTTCGCTAATAGTAACAAGTACATTGAAAGGCGCATAAGAGTTATGTCAATAAGACTTTGCAAAGTGCGTTCTGCATACAGACTCGTCACTTTTATGAGTTGTTCAGGCGGATAGCATTTTTTTGGCATCTAATAATTTGTCGTAGCATGGATAAAGTGACTTATTTGTCTCGCGTATGATTTCGTATTGCTGTCGTGTAAGGTCGGCCTTTATAAACATCGCCAACGCTTCTTAAGGCATTAATATGTTGGGTTTACCGAGCTCACTTGATGACTTGTAGGCATTTTTGTACTTCTGTGCTATTGTTGGTGATTTTGTGATTTCCTTAAGGATTTTGGATTTGTTTCGAAGTCCATTAGCTCTCAAAGTTGACTGAGCAGCATGAATTAAAATGGAATCGTCTACGGCCGAGCGAATCACTTCAGTTTGGCGACGCTTGCTTCTCTCACTTGACTCTATAAATGATCTTGCAGGGCGGCCGGGGCGATTTTGGTCTTGGATAGGGATTTCAAATGTCCCATTAAGCCATGACTGGTTTAGTTTTATGAATCTGCCTTCTTTTCTATGTGCTTCAGACCATTTTTGCCTCATGGTAATTAATATTTACCTTTAGTTGTTTTATATTTTCCTCTGTGTCACCATAAGACGAAAGCAGGTAATTTTCCAAATAGGCCAATTTTTCATCCATTGTTGATAATTTCTGGCTTTGCATTTTTCCGTAGAGAAATTGACGGGTAACAAATTTTTTTCCAGATGAACCAGGAGAATCTTCGATAAAAATGAAAAAAAAAAAAATGTGTTTGGACATTTTTTTAATGTATCTTTTTTTACCCCAGCCGCACCTGTCCGCAGCTGATTTTCATCAGAACCATAAGAAAAGACTACCCACTATTCAAATGCATAACAATTTTGAGGCGATCGGAGGCGATTATATAACTAAAATGCTTTTGAACTAAAAAATGGACAATATTTTTTCAAGAAAACGCAATATTCTTAAAAGCTTTTAAATGGTGGGTCTTTTATTATGCTAGGTTGACGATTTCTTCAATAAATATTGATATTTACCTGAAGCACTCGAATCCATGTTGTTTACTGTTAAAATACAATTCTGTGTACAACGTACATATTCATGCAACCCTGAACTTTGTCTGTTCTTTTTTCGCTTTGTATCCATTTTAATATATTCGGATTCTCAATTTGAACTGCAAAAGAATAAAACGCATAATTTGTAAGCATTAACTTGTCTGTGCTTGATTTTTTCACTTGGACATACACAAGTAAGATAATAAAATTCCAACAGGTTATGGGCCCAGGTGCAAATTCCTGTGGTTCAAGTGAAAAATAAAATAGTTTAATTCTTTTACGCAAAACGCGAAAATGAGTTCATCACTTTTTAACATTGAGAAGTTGCATGAGTCCAACTACGACTCCTGGAGTATACAGCTGAAAAGTGTGTTGGTACACCAAGAGCTATGGTCAATAACGTCAGGTGAAGAAAAATGTCCAAATGGGGATTCAAACGAAAAGAAAGTGATGGAGTGGAAAGTCAAAGATGAGAAGGCGACGGCAACTATAATGCTGAGTATAACAACCATGCAGATAGCTCATGTGAAGAATTGCAAGGCGTCAAGTGAGGCATGGAATACTCTTCGTGAGATTCATAGGCCAAAAGGACCGGTACGTAAGGTGACTTTGTTTAAGCAGCTCCTTGGTATGCGTATGAGCGATGGCGAGTGCATTCAACAGTATGTCTGTAAATTCACTGCGGTGGCAGAAAAGCTTGAGGAAATTGGGGTAAGTCTCCAAGACGAATTTTTCGTCATTATGCTACTAGCAAGCTTGCCAAAATCTTTTGAGAATCTGGTTGTCGCATTGGAGTCTCGCGATGAATTACCCAAAATTAATTCAATAAAAATAAAATTGATAGAAGAAGGCGAACGACGTAAATCTTGTGGTGCGGAAAAACCCGAAAGTAGCGTACAAAAACTCACACGTACAATACAATGGTGACAACTACAAAAGCAATGGACTATTTGCGGCGGTTAACAAACTTGTGTTACATACTGATGCTTGGTGTATCGATAGCGGCGCATCTTCCCACTTATGCAGTGTCCGCAACAAATTCTGCGAATTCGATGAGTATGAAGAAGAGATCATACTTGCTGGCAACAACAAAATGGTAGCGACTGGGAAAGGTGTTGTGCGTTTAAAAACGAACATGTTCGACGTCACATTGGTTGAAGTATTGTTTGTACCAGGACTGCAATGTAATTTTATATCTGTTTCGAAGGCAGTTAACAGTGGATATAAAGTTGAATTTACAAAAAACAATGCAATGATTAAAAATAAGCACGGAGCTATGATTTTGAGTGCTAATAAGGTATGTGATCTGTTTCTTTTTGAGCCCAATAAAAAGAAATTGTTTTTTGCATGCAAATCTGATGACGAGGCAATGAAATGGCATTCAAGATACGGTCATCTGAATTTTGCTAGCTTGCGTCAGCTGATCAACAACAATATGGTTCGTGGAATGAAAGTGAATATACAAACGGACGTAAATTGTACTTTGTGCTTGACCATTAAATGTGCACAGCGGCCATACAGTAAGTCAGACTCGTTACTGCAAGACCTGGAAGGGTCCACCCTTCCCCCATGTCTTAAAAGGTGGACCGCAAATTATCTGGGTGGTCGGCAGGCATCGGTGCAATTCAGAAACGAAACATCAAAACAAAGGAGAATTAAACAAGGGGTGCCACAGGGTGGTGTCCTATCCCCGCTTTTGTTTAATTTCTACATATCTAAGCTACCTTCACCACCGGAAGGAGTCACAATCGTTTCCTACGCCGATGACTGCACAATAATGGCCACAGGCCCAGGCCCAAAGATCGATGAGCTATGCAATAAAATAAACGGCTATCTCCCTGATCTCTCCAGTTTTTTCGCCTCGCGAAACCTGGCATTGTCACCGACTAAATCTTCCGCGACCTTATTTACAACATGGACGCCCCAAATGTCGACCATATTGAACATCCACGTCGATGGCACTACGCTTCCGACTGTCCTACACCCCAAAATCTTGGGTGTGACGTTTGATCAGGATCTACATTTTGGTGCGCACGCAACCGCAATTGTTCCAAGAATTCAGAGCCGTAATAAAATCCTCAAATCCCTTGCTGGCAGTACCTGGGGAAAAGATAAAGAAACGCTCTTGACCACATACAAAGCAATTAGCCAGCCGATTACGTGCTACGCGTCATCCATATGGTCGCCAAGCCTAAAAACCACCCACTGGAAGAAACTACAGGCCTGCCAAAATACTGCTCTCAGAATCGCCACGGGCTGTCTTCTTATGTCCCCAGAACACCATCTGCATAATGAGGCGAGAATACTCCCCATCAGGGAGAGAAATGAGATACTGACCAAACAGTTTCTGTTGAATACCCAGAAACCTGGGCATCCCAACAGACATCTGATTGACGAACCAGCACCGCCTAGGGGCCTAAGGAGTCATCTCCGTAAGCATTTTGAGGAAATACGGCACCTGAGAACCCAGCCGTATGAAGCGGAAAAACACAAGCAGGTCCTTGGTGAACTCCATAGACAGGCGTCGGACCTTTATGTCGGGAATTGCCCGGTGAATCCAGTACTTGAAGAAAAATATCCAGAACTCGCAGAAGAGGAACGCATACTCCCCAGGGAAACGCGTGTCACTCTTGCTCAACTTCGTTCTGGATACTGTAACAGGTTAAACTCTTACCTATCCAGAATCAACCCCGACATACAAAATGTATGCCCTGCTTGCAATGTGTCCCCACATGACACCAACCATCTCTTTAATTGTAATGTGGAACCAACGCCTCTAACACCCCTTTCCTTATGGTCCACCCCTGTTGAAACGGCAAGTTTCCTTGGACTCCCGTTAGAGGATATTGATGACAATTTGTGATCGGTCGCGGCTATTTAGGTGGGGCGAGCATTGCTACAACAACAACAACAACAGTAAGTCAGATAGCAGGGCAACAGATATTTTGGAATTGTACTAACGTTTATTGATGATAAAACGCGATTTGTATTTGTATATTTTTTACAACGCAAAGGCGAAGTATTTGATAAATTTAAGGAGTTTAAGCAAATGGTTGAGTGCCAAACCCAAAAAAGAATAAAAAAGCTTCGCAGTGATAATGGCACGGAATTTGTAAACAATGCGTTTGATAAGTTTCTTAAGGACCACGGTATTGTGCGACAATTGACAGTGCCCTATACACCGCAGCAAAACGGCGTAGCGGAGAGACTAAATCGCACATTAATTGAGATGGCAAGGTGTATGATTGTAAGCTCTGGTGTAGATGAATCTTTGTGGGCTGAGGCTGTTAATACGGCGGCATATTTAAGAAACCGTGCACCAACAAAAGCATTGAATGATATGGCACCATACGAAGCGTGGCATGGTTATAAGCCAGTAGTAGGGCATTTGCTTATATTTGGATCACGCGCGATAGCGTTAGATAAGACACAAAAAGATAAATTTAAACCAATAGGCAAGGAGTATATCATGGTTGGTTACTCCGATGCGTCAAAAGCGTACAGATTATATGACAAACAAACACAGCGATTGATAGTGAGTAGGGACGTCTACTTTATTGAGTCGACATCAGCTGAACAAAATAAACAGTTGAATGTTAAGGTTGCAGAAAGTGTGCAAGAAAAAGGAATCGCATTTGATATGAACATTTTTGACAACGAAGTGCAACAAAAATATACAAATTTAGATACAACACTGATCGAAAACAGAGAAGTGATGCTGAATAAACCAGAAAAGAGTGACGATGAATTTGAGTCAGCTGACGAAGCGCCAGCAGATGATGTTAGTTTAAAGAAGTCTCGTGGCAGGCCACGATTAGTTCGTAGTGAGGTACCTGGGTCTACCTGGTCCAGGCAGCAATGTAATTACTTAAATTTAGTAAACGTCGATGACATAAAGGTACCAGAGTCTGTAGAGCAAGCATTATCAAGTAAATATGCTAATAACTGGTATGAGGCCATGCAAGACGAGTATAATTCTTTATTAAAAAATGAAACGTGGCAACTTACAGCACTTCCTAAAGGGCAAAAGGCTGTAAAGTGCAAATGGGTATATGCGATTAAGAGAGATACGAATGGTAACGTGGAACGTTTCAAAGCTAGGTTAGTCGCAAAAGGGTGCTCACAGGTATATGGCGTGAACTACGACGAAACATTTTCACCCGTCGTTAGGTATAGCACCATACGAATGATTTTTGCGATAGCAGCAGAATATGGATTACATCTCCATCAAATGGATGTGTCCACCGCATATTTAAATAGTGAGTTAGGCGATAACATTGTACTGGCGTACGTGCCTGAGAAAAAAAAAAACATATTCGTCATAATGATTATTCCGAAAAAAACCACACAACTTACGATAGGGTATATATCATTTTCCCCTTGTCAATTAACCCAATTTGTACTAAAAGTTGTGTCATTCCGAACACTTCCTTCAATGACATTCATGAAACAGCTGATTTGCCAGCCTTCAAAAATTGCCCACTTGAGTTTCCGGAAAAACTTCTTTTTTTTCTTTTTTGGGAACGAACGTGTAAGGAGGTAAGACCAGCAGAGACACGCCAACATAATCATGAGTTCAAAACCACGTTTAATGGTATAACCAAACGATATAAATATATATTGACGCGGTTATATAAATATTATTTAAAGTAGTAAATAAAAAGTGTGCGCTTCAAATATTTTAATCGGCAACGCGTGTTAAATCTCTGCTGGCTACCAGGCTGCAACCACCATCCAGATTTTAACTAGCTGCTACCACCATCAAGACTCGGAAACCACCAGGAGGAGGCCGATCCTCTGCGAATCAGCATCATCATCCTACACCTGGAAGCCACAAATCCGTGACACAGATAAATAAACATATTTTCTCTCCCAAATATATTGCTTTTTATCCTAATTGAATTTTACTGCTCCCAAAGTAAAATATTTTTAACTTTGCCGTGCCAATAAATGTTATGTTAAATTAAACATGCACCAAAGTAAAAATAACTTAACATTATATATACGTGTGTGTAAACACGTGCACACACTAAGCTAATTGCGATAAAAGGTGTTAACATTTTATATTCCGAAGGAAATTATACATTAATTTAAAGAGGAGAAAAAGAAAAATCTTAAATCGCGCTAAATATTACATAGGAATTTGCTTTCTTATCTAAAGAAAACCAAAGGGTAATTTAGTAAAGAGTTACCCCTTTTAACTTATTGTTAACCTAACTTAATTAGGTCAATGAAAATAAAATCTAATTAGAACGATAATACTTGTTAAATAATGATTAAAATAAGAGTGTCATTTTGGCATTTCTGAGGGCCAAAATAATCATTAGTCTCCCTCAACAAGAGTTGGTTTTCTCCTTTTAGTTTTATCTTAAAGTCTCGATTTCAATGCACACCTACATTTTACATATTTATACACATGCATGCTGTCACGTGATTTAGGAGATCATCACATTTAGTGATCCCTCCCTTACTATTCTTCTGCTTTTCAATTGAAATTCTTGTCGATTTGTTTCATTTCATTTCTTACAATAACTAAAAACATGAATACTTATTAGGGTGGATAGGAAAATAAATAACATATGCATATATGAAACAAACATAAACCTAAGATTTCAGCGCACACAGCAAGGAGGCCTCTTCGCTACGTGGGACTACTTTATTGACACCAATGTAAGTCATATTGAATTATTATTCTTCACTAATTATAAAAACAATTTTTTTTTCATCCATATGTACCTATATACGTGTGTATATACACAAGTGCGGTTGTACCCGCGGAATTAGTGTACTTAAATTTCTTTTACGTTTGGTTTACTATCCAGATCTTCTCTTCTAAGTGATCATACATACGATGATACGTACATATGGAGGAGCTTAGTTTGTTGAGCTACATACATACACAACTATGCAAAGATTATGAACGAACTGGAATTCATTCATAATATAAAGAATTTCATTTTTTTTTTGATTCACTCAAACTTTCTGCCAACATTGTTTTTATTTGAGAACCAAACGTGGTAGACTCTGTTCTCCCACTCTTCCCTAGTTCTTGGTTTGCTCCTTTCCTGTTTCTTTGCGAAAACCAATGCATGTGTATGTAGGTATGTAATTAGAACATGAAAATTACATACTTTAAGAATATAGGGCAATGACCAAATACGATACCAGCTGTTGAGGTAGGTTAGTTATTGTCTTTTTGTATAAGACCCATCAAAAAAATGTGTTAGTAGTTAAGTGATAGAAGCATATGTGAAATTTGAAAGTTGAGTTTCTTCTCTTAGAATCCTAAGTACCATAAGCACATAATTATGTCTTGAATGTAAATAAATATAGTTTTTATAATGGATTGCTAAAATAATTAGTTTGGTCTGATCGAAGGAAGTGGGGGGTGGTCTAATGGGGCCTTATAACCATCTTAAAGGCCAAGGTAGGGTGGGTTTAGAGCAGCCGAAACCTATATATGTGCTGCAAGGTGATAAGGGTTGAACACGTAAGTACGCTTGTAGAAGTAAGATTCAGGTGATAGTTTTCTTTACGTTTAGTGTGCAAGTATAAATATTTCTTGTTAGGACTGTAGAATAGGGAGAAGGTATCTTGGTCCTGTAGCTGTTTGAACTACCCCGCCCCAGGCTGAAGCTCCGGGAACAAGCCAGTGCACACGCGGCAGCTACAGGAGGCATCTCACAAGACCTTCTGAACGATACTCAAACGTTTCATAGCACCCTTTTCACAGGTACCATAACAGAAAATGGCGTCCAAGTGTGGGGCCCGAGAGATTATATAAGTAGCATTCTTTGGCCTGTAGTATTTATTCCCTTTTGGAATACGTTATTGTCCGTCCGGCCATAGTTCTTTGGTGATGTAAGAATCTTTGAGCGAAAAATTTCTTGGAATGCAATCCATGTAGCTTAATGCCTACGGATTTGACCAGCTTTTCATGCAAAGAGGAATTACCAAGGAATTAAATTTTTTCTTATAAATTTTTTTTTGCGTTTATGTGCTCAAGTATTTGCTGGAATTGCAACTCTTTTGGGTTATATGCCTTGGGAATTGACCGCGAATCACCAAGTATGTAGACGATCTTATAAATTATATATCTTTAATTTTCGAAATAAACATTTTCTTCTTGTTAGTTGCATTTTGTTCAATTGTGAGGAATTAAGTTGCAGTATAGCTAAATGCTAACTGGCTTACCGACAGTACCCAACAATTTGTGTAATTTTATAAGCAAGATAAGATTTGATATCCAACTCGTTTGAGTTTTGTTAAGGATTTGAAATATTGTTTACTCCACCTATTTAAATTTGTGGATTATTTCTTTCTCTTGACCCATGCCTTACGATTGCAGCGTACTTACATTAGCCTGATATCACCCAGTTCTGACACCCCTACGACTGGAGAATCAGAACAACATTTTTTGATTATAGATAATTATCAGTTTTTTTGGAAGATTTTTCTATACTTATCATATTTTGATTTTTTTTATGAAATTTGGTTTAATTTTGTGGAACTATTCTATATTGTGACAGACCAATATTAGATATCAATATATTTTTTTGTGTTTTCTTTTGAATCGCCCTAATAATACTAATATTATAAGAATATTATAATATATTTTCTGAACTCGATTTTGCGGCATCCTTTCGAAGGTTGCTAAAACAAAAATACCCTTTTACTCGAGACTAGTTAATATTACGACGGGAAAAAGTCAGTATAGCTAGTTATCCATATTTTTATTTTGTTCATTTTTTTTCAAAATTCTTTTGAAAATGGAGAACGGATGTACGATCTGTAGGACAAGTTTCCATGAAAACGATCAGCTTTTGACAACAGTCTGCTCCCACCGTTTTCACCGAACGTGCTTGTTGACTTGGCTCAAAAAGAAGAGCTCATGTCCCCAATGCAACGCGAATTGCTGTAGCAAGGAATTTACCCAGAAACCAGGCCCGAATACTAGATTGCGTCTAGCTGCCCAGACAGGAAATCCTCCTAACGAGAGACGGAGATTAAACGCGAGTTTCCAACATCGAGAATCGCTAGAGCAAGGAGCAGGTAGTTTACCTGAGCACCAATCGCAAGGAGCAGCGAGTTTACCTCTACTTCAACAGCAAGGTGCAATCAACATCAATGCTGAAGAGGACAACCGAGTCCAAAACATAGTTTCGGCAGTGATATCTGCCAGGCAGGCAACAATTTTTGACGATTTAGAAAATCGCGTTACCCAAATTCTAGAGCAAAAACTCGATGGTGTCATAGCCAACTTAGTAGAGAGACTAAATATAAATGCACAGTCGGCGCAACCTGTTGTAAACAACATCCCGTCACATGTTAATCCACCTCGCACGGTACAACCAAATGTATCAACTCCTTCGTGGCCTATTGATATTCCTCAGTTAGCGTACGATTCTCAGAATCAGAATTTTCATAGAAATATAGACCAAATACGGTTTAGTGATAGTACCAATATTCCAAACTCGGGAAGAATAGCTCAGCTTATATCAAACTGGAATATTAAATTTGATGGTTCCCCTAGTCTTTCAGTTGATAGCTTTATATATAGAATAGAAAGTCAGGTTGTCGATACCTTAGGCGGCAATTTCGGTTTATTATGTGAGCATGTCCAAATCCTATTTGTAAGCGAAGCAAGGGATTGGTATTGGCGATACCGGCGATCTGTTGAGCGTGTCACTTGGCCTTCTCTCTGCCAGGCTTTGCGAACCAACTTTCAACAACACAAAAGTGATTTTGAAATAAAGGAATCAATTCGCAGTAGGAAGCAAGGGCCAAACGAAACATTCGATGACTATCGAAATGCTGTTCTGAAAATTGCAGAATCTTTACAAACTCCCTTGCCTGAACCTGAGCTGGTGGAAATATTGCAACATAATCTGAGACCCCGCGTTCGCCAACAACTCTTATACTTGCCTATCGGTTCAATGGCTGAATTGCGAAGACTTTGTCTTAAAGGTGAAAGCCTTCTGAATGAACTTGCGAAGTGTAGCACCACAGTATCTGCCACCAATCAACGACCACCACAGCGACGTTTTGTGAATGAGTTGATCCCTGAAGAAGATTCAGCAGGAAACATAGAATACGAGATTGATGGAATTTCAACAAATCTAAATAAACCAAAATCTATTTGCTGGAACTGCAAAAATGAAGGACATCGGTATTTCGACTGTCTGGAGGAAAGAAGTATATTTTGTTACGGTTGCGGTGCCAGTAATGTATACAGACCTACATGTAAAAACTGTAACCCGGGAAACGTGAAAGCGGGCGAGGGTTTGAAACAGACCCCTCGCCACGATCAGAAGAACAAATCGTAAATAATAAATCTACATTTGCACCTCAGTCGCAAAGCGAGGATTGTCTAAAAGTACTTGAGAGGAAAAATAATAATAATATTAGCGATGATAATAAACTAACCCCTTTCGTTCATACGATTATACCATATAAAGTTCGCATGCAAAATTATAATGAAATTAGAAGCAAAATATTCAACACTGATTATGCGAAAACAAACTGCCGTTTAGTTCGATCGTCAGCACGTGCAGTAGAATTTTGGAAAAAAGTTAAGGAGAATCGAAAACAGCTTAATAGCACTATCTGTTCTATTGAACAAAAAAAACTTTGATGTGAGGCCTTACGCGAAAATACATATCCTTGGAATAGAATATTTAGCCCTACTCGATAGTGGAGCACAGGTCTCTTGTTTAGGTTCGAATTTAGCTGAAGAGATTAGTACGAAAACTAAACTGCGCAAACATACAACAGCAGTTTGTACAGCCGATGGCAAAATGCAAGTTGTTTATGGCACAGTAGAACTTGACGTCAAATTTGAAGGTAGAAGTGAGAAAATAAAATTTTTTATAATACCTAGCTTGTCTCAAAAAGTTATACTAGGAGTTGACTTTTGGGCCAAGTTCCAAATCGCACCCCACATAGTTGCCGAGATATCACCTTCCCCATGGAAAGAAGAAGAAAACCTTCTTCCCTTAAGTTTTGAGCAAAAACGTCGTCTTCAAAAAGTTAAAAGCCGATTCCCAAACTTCGAGAAAGAAGGCTTGGGAAAAACCTCGTTAATGGAGTATGTTATTGAGCTCCAACCGAACGTCCGTCCGATTAAGCAAAGGTATTTTCCAATCTCTCCTGCAGTGGAAAAGCTTGTCCATGCAGAAATTGATGAGATGCTTAAGTTAGGTGTAATCGAGGAGTCTCCAAATAGTCCATGGTCCAGTCCGATTGTTCTAGTGAAAAAGCCGAATAAAGTCCGTCTGTGTTTAGACTCCAGAAAAGTAAATAGTGTCACAATAAAGGACGCTTATCCCCTCCCACATATAGAAGGTATATTAAGTAGAATACCAAAGGCTAAATTCATTAGTTCCCTTGATCTGCGACGCGCCTTTTGGCAAATTCCCTTAGCAGAAAACTCCAGAGATTACACCTGTTTTACAGTCCCAAATCGTCCGCTTTACCGATACCGCGTGATGCCCTTCGGCCTGTGCAACGCCCCACAAGCTCTCTGTCGCTTGATGGATCGTGTTATTCCTCCCCAGTTAAAGAACCAAGTATTTGTCTACCTAGATGACCTTTTGATAGTGTCGGAAGATTTCGACACACATATGTCCGTTTTGTCCGATGTTGCTCACTGCCTAAGGAAAGCCGGTTTAACAATCAATGTCGAAAAAAGCAAATTTTGTATCAAGGAAGTACGTTATCTTGGTTACATTGTTGGTGATGGCACTCTTAGAACGGATCCCGATAAAATTTCTGCTGTAACAAACTATCCAGTCCCATCTAACATAAAACAGCTAAGACGCTTCCTAGGTATGGCAGGGTGGTATAGACGATTTGTCGATAATTTTGCCACTGTTACCACTCCACTGACCAACTTGTTAAAGAAAAGTAAACACTTCAGCTGGAACGATGTGGCACAATCAGCGTTTGAAAGCCTTAAGCAAAAACTATGTAGTGCCCCAGTCTTGACGAGTCCCAACTATGAAAAACCGTTCATAATACAATGCGATGCCTGTAAGTTTGGTGTTGGTGCTGTTTTATTGCAGAAAAATGACGATGGAGTCGAAGTACCAATTGCCTATTTCTCGCAAAAGCTAAACAAGGCTCAGAGCAACTATAGCGTTACAGAGCTAGAGTGTCTTGCAGCTATGCTTAGCTTGAAGAAGTTTAGAGCCTACGTAGAAGGGCAAGATTTCACCATCGTCACAGATCACGCCAGCTTGCAATGGTTGATGCGCCAGTCAGATCTCTCTAGCCGACTAGCCCGATGGTCACTTAAGCTCCAGAAATATCGATTTACAATTGAGCATAGAAAAGGTTCCCAAAACGTAGTACCCGATAGTTTATCACGGCAGAATTTCGAAGATATTAGTGAGTTACAAGTCCGTCCGTCTATAGATCTCATGTCGTCCGAGTTTTCGTCCGATGAGTACACAAAGTTAATACGTCAAGTTCGTAATAATGAAAGCCAACTACCTGATCTGCAAATAGTAGATGGTCATTTATATAAACGAACTGAACACCCTGACGGAGACCCGTCTCGAGAAGCATTTAACTGGAAATTGTGGATCCCAAAAACTTTAGTCGAGAGAGTTATCCAAGACGCACACTCTCCGCCAAATAAAGGCCACGCAGGCATAGCAAAGACATTGGAGCGTCTACGCGTGAATTTTTATTGGCCAAACATGGTCGCGAATGTAAAAGACTACGTACAAAATTGTGACATTTGTCGTCAAAGCAAAGCGCCTAATGTAATCCTGCGACCTCCAATGTCCACCCAGTATGCTGTTCAACGTCCATTCCAAAAATTGTATATAGATTTACTTGGCCCATATCCACGATCCCGACAAGGCAATATCGGCATTTTAATTGTTCTTGATCATTTAACTAAATTCCCATTACTCAAACCAGTTAGAAATTTTAATACGTCCGGCATTTGTAATTTCATGAGAGAGCAAGTTTTCAGCATCTTCGGAACCCCAGAAATAATCCTTAGTGATAATGGAAAACAGTTTAAATCTTCGCAATTTAATAACTTGCTTAAGGAACGGGGAGTAAAACATGTATATACAGCTTTATACAGCCCTCAAGCTAATGCTAGCGAGCGGGTGAATCGGTCGATACTACAAGGCATCCGAGCGTACTTGAAGGATGATCAGACGCTCTGGGACAAACATCTCCTTGACATAGGTGAAGCGTTAAGAAGTGCTTACCATCAGTCAATAGGATGCTCACCATACTATGCACTGTTTGGTCAACAAATGCTATCCCATAGCGAGGACTATCCTCTTTTGCGAACACTCCAGGTACTAGATGACCAGCAAATAGATAGAACAGACAGGCTTAAACTGATCCGAACGTCTTTAGTTGATAAAATTAGACTGGCGTTTGAAAACTCAGCTAAACGGTATAACCTGCGTAGCTCCACCAAAAACTTTAATGTAGGAGACATGGTTTATAGGCGAAATTTTGCACAAAGTGATGCAGCAAAGAAGTTCTGTGCAAAACTTGCACCAAAATTCATCAAAGCTAAGGTGGTGGCACTAAAAGGAAACTGCATGTATGACCTTGAAGACGATTCGAGTGGAAAACGAGGAATATACCATCGAAAAGACATTTTGGAAGCCAAAAACAACGCACCAACACTCTAGGTGGGGGGGTGTGTACTGGCGTACGTGCCTGAGAAAAAAAAAAACATATTCGTCATAATGATTATTCCGAAAAAAACCACACAACTTACGATAGGGTATATATCATTTTCCCCTTGTCAATTAACCCAATTTGTACTAAAAGTTGTGTCATTCCGAACACTTCCTTCAATGACATTCATGAAACAGCTGATTTGCCAGCCTTCAAAAATTGCCCACTTGAGTTTCCGGAAAAACTTCTTTTTTTTCTTTTTTGGGAACGAACGTGTAAGGAGGTAAGACCAGCAGAGACACGCCAACATAATCATGAGTTCAAAACCACGTTTAATGGTATAACCAAACGATATAAATATATATTGACGCGGTTATATAAATATTATTTAAAGTAGTAAATAAAAAGTGTGCGCTTCAAATATTTTAATCGGCAACGCGTGTTAAATCTCTGCTGGCTACCAGGCTGCAACCACCATCCAGATTTTAACTAGCTGCTACCACCATCAAGACTCGGAAACCACCAGGAGGAGGCCGATCCTCTGCGAATCAGCATCATCATCCTACACCTGGAAGCCACAAATCCGTGACACAGATAAATAAACATATTTTCTCTCCCAAATATATTGCTTTTTATCCTAATTGAATTTTACTGCTCCCAAAGTAAAATATTTTTAACTTTGCCGTGCCAATAAATGTTATGTTAAATTAAACATGCACCAAAGTAAAAATAACTTAACATTATATATACGTGTGTGTAAACACGTGCACACACTAAGCTAATTGCGATAAAAGGTGTTAACATTTTATATTCCGAAGGAAATTATACATTAATTTAAAGAGGAGAAAAAGAAAAATCTTAAATCGCGCTAAATATTACATAGGAATTTGCTTTCTTATCTAAAGAAAACCAAAGGGTAATTTAGTAAAGAGTTACCCCTTTTAACTTATTGTTAACCTAACTTAATTAGGTCAATGAAAATAAAATCTAATTAGAACGATAATACTTGTTAAATAATGATTAAAATAAGAGTGTCATTTTGGCATTTCTGAGGGCCAAAATAATCATTAGTCTCCCTCAACAAGAGTTGGTTTTCTCCTTTTAGTTTTATCTTAAAGTCTCGATTTCAATGCACACCTACATTTTACATATTTATACACATGCATGCTGTCACGTGATTTAGGAGATCATCACATTTAGTGATCCCTCCCTTACTATTCTTCTGCTTTTCAATTGAAATTCTTGTCGATTTGTTTCATTTCATTTCTTACAATAACTAAAAACATGAATACTTATTAGGGTGGATAGGAAAATAAATAACATATGCATATATGAAACAAACATAAACCTAAGATTTCAGCGCACACAGCAAGGAGGCCTCTTCGCTACGTGGGACTACTTTATTGACACCAATGTAAGTCATATTGAATTATTATTCTTCACTAATTATAAAAACAATTTTTTTTTCATCCATATGTACCTATATACGTGTGTATATACACAAGTGCGGTTGTACCCGCGGAATTAGTGTACTTAAATTTCTTTTACGTTTGGTTTACTATCCAGATCTTCTCTTCTAAGTGATCATACATACGATGATACGTACATATGGAGGAGCTTAGTTTGTTGAGCTACATACATACACAACTATGCAAAGATTATGAACGAACTGGAATTCATTCATAATATAAAGAATTTCATTTTTTTTTTGATTCACTCAAACTTTCTGCCAACATTGTTTTTATTTGAGAACCAAACGTGGTAGACTCTGTTCTCCCACTCTTCCCTAGTTCTTGGTTTGCTCCTTTCCTGTTTCTTTGCGAAAACCAATGCATGTGTATGTAGGTATGTAATTAGAACATGAAAATTACATACTTTAAGAATATAGGGCAATGACCAAATACGATACCAGCTGTTGAGGTAGGTTAGTTATTGTCTTTTTGTATAAGACCCATCAAAAAAATGTGTTAGTAGTTAAGTGATAGAAGCATATGTGAAATTTGAAAGTTGAGTTTCTTCTCTTAGAATCCTAAGTACCATAAGCACATAATTATGTCTTGAATGTAAATAAATATAGTTTTTATAATGGATTGCTAAAATAATTAGTTTGGTCTGATCGAAGGAAGTGGGGGGTGGTCTAATGGGGCCTTATAACCATCTTAAAGGCCAAGGTAGGGTGGGTTTAGAGCAGCCGAAACCTATATATGTGCTGCAAGGTGATAAGGGTTGAACACGTAAGTACGCTTGTAGAAGTAAGATTCAGGTGATAGTTTTCTTTACGTTTAGTGTGCAAGTATAAATATTTCTTGTTAGGACTGTAGAATAGGGAGAAGGTATCTTGGTCCTGTAGCTGTTTGAACTACCCCGCCCCAGGCTGAAGCTCCGGGAACAAGCCAGTGCACACGCGGCAGCTACAGGAGGCATCTCACAAGACCTTCTGAACGATACTCAAACGTTTCATAGCACCCTTTTCACAGGTACCATAACAACATATACATGAGTCAGCCGGAAATGTTCGTTAATAAACGGTTCCCTAATCATTGCTTAAAACTGAAAAAGGCCCTGTATGGACTTAAGCAGTCCGGGCGTCAATGGAACTTGAAATTAGATACAATTTTAAAGAAGATTGGTTTCCAACCATGTAAAAGTGCACCATGTGTATACGTAAATCACCAAAATGGGCAAATGAATATTATCGCGGTCTATGTTGACGATTTGCTGATAGCTAGTTCTGACTATAAGCAAATGCATGATATCAAAGCCAGTATAGCAAGGGAAGTAGAGGTAGTCGACAAAGGACCAGTGCAGCATTTTCTAAGTATGGAAGTGAATCGTAATGGTGAAACAGGTTCTATATCCATTGGGCAAAATAATGATCCGCATTCCGAGCATTTAGCAGCAGCTAAAAGAATATTACGATATTTAAATTCAACGCAAGATAAAATGCTAACATATCATCGAACGGGTAAAGATGTGGAATGCTTTGTAGACACGGATTGGGGCGGAGATGGTAGTGATCGTAAATCATATACGGGATATGTGTTTATACTAGCTGGCGGAGTTTTTTC
Organism: Eurosta solidaginis; assembly: GCF_040869045.1. NCBI lineage: Eukaryota > Metazoa > Arthropoda > Insecta > Diptera > Tephritidae > Eurosta > Eurosta solidaginis. The sequence goes on along the minus strand of NC_090322.1, from coordinate 103,313,743 downwards.
TTACGAGTCGAAAAAACCATCAACGGTAGCGCTCAGCAGTACTGAGGCTGAATACATGGCTCTTACATCTGCAGTTAAGGAGGCTGTATTTTTACGACAAATTTTTGGTGAAATGAAGCTCGAGTTCCCTAAGGCAATCGTAGTAAATGGAGATAACCTCAGTGCTATGAATCTTGTGAAGAATCCCGTATACCATGCAAGAAGCAAACACATCGACATTAAATACCATTATATACGAGATATCTATTGACATTGATCTCAAATATTGTTGTAGCAGTGACATGGTTGCTGATATTTTGACTAAGAATTTGCCTAAACCTAGCCATGAGAAATTAATGATGATGCTAGGTTTAAATTAATTGAATGTATATTTTTTATTTAATATGCATGCATATGAACGTTGAGCATATGAACGTTGTTAAAATACAATTCTGTGTACAACGTACATATTCATGCAACCCTGAACTTTGTCTGTTCTTTTTTCGCTTTGTATCCATTTTAATATATTCGGATTCTCAATTTGAACTGCAAAAGAATAAAACGCATAATTTGTAAGCATTAACTTGTCTGTGCTTGATTTTTTCACTTGGACATACAAAAGTAAGATAATAAAAACTAAAACTAAAAATATTGACGTTTAAAAATGGGTTACTTAAAATACGTAAAAAGTAAAAAATCGAAAAAGGTGGGAGAATAATAAGTTTCGACTAGCGGCAGGGGCACCCCGGTTGTCTATAAAAGCCGAGAAGACCGGTTTATTATCGCCCGGTCTATTGTAAACGTAGAGCGATTTTGGATTTTGTATTTGCACCAATTTTAAAATTTTCAATTTTGGCCGCATAAATTCGTAAAATCTACCTATGTGCAGCGGTGGTTTGTTTGACTGGCAAATTTGCTACTTCTATTCCTTTTTACCAACTATATTTATTCAGTGTTGCGCCATCTGGTGCAAATCACTGATAATGCTGGATTTTTTTTGTTTATTGTCAATTACTTTGTTTGACATTCCCAAGTGCTCATGGTTTATTAACAATTGTTTTTGTTTTTATCGGCCTATTGATAAATGATTCAAGGTTCGATTCGAGCTCAAGGCCTGAACAATAATTTTTTTCTAATGATAATTATTGTTATTTTTTAATTTTTCTAAATTTGAAAAATTGTATTTTGTTTTTGGAATAGTAATTAGAAAATTTTTCAGACAACCTGCCATAGCTGCGCAGATAGATCCATTTCGAAGGGTGCTAAGCCTTCATCATCAGTACGCTTTAGGCATGCTGCGCTAACCATTTAGCTATACATCGGTGGTTTGTTTGACTGGCAAATTTGCTACTTCTATTCCTTTTTACCAACTATATTTATTCAGTGTTGCGCCATCTGGTGCAAATCACTGATAATGCTGGATTTTTTTGTTTATTGTCAATTACTTTGTTTGACATTCCCAAGCGCAGCATGCCTAAAGCGTACTGATGATGAAGGCTTAGCACCCTTCGAAATGGATCTATCTGCGCAGCTATGGCAGGTTGTCTGAAAAATTTTCTACTTACTATTCCAAAAACAAAATACAATTTTTCAAATTTAGAAAAATTAAAAAATAGCAATAATTATCATTAGAAAAAAACTATTGTTCAGGCCTTGAGCTCGAATCGAACCTTGAGTCATTGCCCTTTATGCTAATTTATTTCATTTCTTATTTTATTTTATTATATATTCTCTTATTTCAAATTGGTTTATTATTATTTAAATGCAACTTGACTGAATCGGAAAGTTTCACGATGTATATTAAACGAAACAAAAAAACGTCCCAAAAACTTTTTTGATTTTAGGTCAGAGCGGCAACCGGCATCATAGCAGCCGTCTTGCATAAGCAGTATATTACCCACTATCTATATATTAATACGCTAACAAAATTTCCATACAATCAATTGACAGGCTGTTTCGCATACTTAGCATACGTAAAATCATATAAAAGTTATTTGAATCGATTCGTATTGATCAGCCGCAGTGCATAGGCCTATTTTTGTTAACAAATATTACTCTATTTGTTTATAATTAATAGAAAATTTTTTTTGTAAATTCGAACAATTCATACAAATATCGTAATTCACCATCGTGCACAAGCGCGCCATCTTTGGGAACAATTATCTAAGTTTTCTAATGCGAATTTCAAAGACCTAAACCTTTATGCACAAGCGCGCCGTCTTTGGGAACAATTATCTAAGTGTTTAATGTCAATTTCAAATTTTATGTATCCCCGCTAAATTCGAAGGCACAAATGTTTCACTTACATACAAATATGGTTTCCCATTGTTGCCACTTACCTATAATAGCCTCTACCAAAATCCTAAAAAATTGTTCCAAAATAATTTTGACCGGCCCATTTTTTGTGGCAAATTTTACCTACACGTAAATACATAAGTCTTTATTTAACAGATTCTTTGTTTTTTATTTTAGTTGTTCTCAAAAAAACATGAAATCACAAATAATGAGTTAACTTTTGTTGAAACTAACTAATTTATTTATAACAATTAATGGCAAATTTGCTCGAAAATGTTATTGCATTTGCAGATTTAATCCTCATTTTAGATAAAGTACGTCTTATACTGAACAAAAAAGAAAAAGTTTCAAAAATATAACATTACATTTTTTATATTGCCTTTTATGCTAATTACGAAACAAAAAAAACGTCCCAAAAACTTTTTTGATTTTAGGTCAGAGCGGCAACCGGCATCATAGCGGCCGTCTTGCATAGGTAGTATATTACCCACTATATATTTATTATAAGGCTAACTTTGTTGGATTATATATCCATTAATCGGATGCTTAGATCCCAAAACCCTAATTGGTTTATGTCGCTTAAAGTTATGAAATCAATTTTATTTTATTATGATTGCGTGAATAATTTCAATGTTTTTGTTTGTTTTTCCTTTCTTCCTAATTTATTCTGCTTTGTTATATCTTAGTATTATATTGTTCGCAGACGATATTTTATGGTAGATATGGTCATATATATTCATGAAATGGAGTGTTTACAAATTTAGTACAAATTAATTACGTACATAGATCTCAATGGGATCCCAACATTAAATATCCGAATATTAGAATCTTCACATTTCCACAATGATCACATTAAAACCCGGAAAAAAGTATAAGTGTACTTATTGCGTTTTTATATGGAACTGTTTGTTCACTTCACTTAATTTTTCGCAATTTAAGTACTTTATTTTTATTTTTTTTAGTTAAAAATTTTTTTAGTAACTTCTTTCTCATTACATAATTTTTTTATATTTTTCTTTTATTTTTTATGAAGGTATCCTCTATTTTACTCGAAATGTTTGTTTTGTGTCACACTTACATATTAGATATGTATTTATACCAACTTAAACGGGTGGCGTGGTAATTGTTGTTTCTTAATATTTGGTATATGTTTTCGATATTGGCATTGTGAAATTGTTCGTGGCTTATAGATAGAACTTTGTTTACGAAATTTCTCGCTGTGTATAATTTATATTTAAAGGGCTGCGATGAAAGGAAATCCGTCCCGATGAAGAGGGTTTGGCATACCAATCGAATAAAAGAGATCCATTATTTTTGTGGCGCTTCCCAAGGCAGTCGGTTCTATGTACCGGAGCGACTCGGGATTTTTCCCGACCAAGGACTGTCATTTCAGTGTAACCCCATTTAATTTGTTGCGTCCCTCCCACAAATTGTCATCCTCCCAGCAGCTCATTGCAGCGGGACTGCTCCATATTCTCTTGCTCCGGGAAGGTATCGAATCCAATCCGCGTCCGTCTCCTGACCCCGGTCCTGAGAAATGGTTTTGCTGCATCTGCCGGAAAAGAATATTTTTAGGACGGTCATATTCTGTTCTGTCTTGTGTAAGGGATGGTTGCATCGGACAGTTTGTTCTGGGCTTGATCCCAAAACCCGACGTCCACGTAACTTTTATAAATCTTTTGTGGCTCCTTGCTGTTCACGCCCAAGGGCGTCCCGTAGTCGACGCCTAAGCGCCCCCCAAGCCAGGCGTAATCACCCGTCACTTACCCCCAGAGTGGCGACGCACAGTGGCGCCTTTTGAGGCTTTTCTTTGCAAAAATCATAACTTTTGAACCAATGAAGGTATTTTAAATGCAAATGAAAGCTATTATTTGAAGTTTTATTGTGTGAAAGCTCAGAATGTCACAGATGCAGAGTGCTTCAAAAATTTTTTTAGAAAAATGCAAAAACAAAATGTTTTTAGTAAAAAATAAAAAAAATAAAATGAGATTTGTCTTATAATGACGTATTTAAGCATTAAATAAGATAAACTAATGATTTTGATAAGATAGCGTGGCACTGCCCACTTATGATAAAAAGTTGTATCTAAGTAGTCACGTAATCTCTTATAAAACTCAAATGTCCGTTTTTGGTGTCACAATAATAAGGCGCTTCAAAATTCATCGTAAAATTTTATGTTTTTTTTTTTAATTTACAAGCCAATTATGTATTTTATTAATAACTAAAAGTTATTGAAAGTGGTTCAATGAAATTTTATTTGAGCTAAAGATTAAACAGCCAACGAATTTTGGAAAAGGAGAGTTGCACTGCCCATCTATGCTAAAAAGTTTGATCTTAGTAACCGTTTTACCAATGATTTCTATAAAAATTTAATACTCGTTTGAAGGCGCAATGCCTAAGCTTTAAAATAAATTTGATAAACTTTAGAGAAATGCAATAACGAAAAGTATATATTTATAAATTACTAAATTAATTAATTCTTTTATTTGAAATAAAAAATTAACTTGTACATAGATATCTTATTTTTCAATAAAGTAACAAAATTGATTAGCAAATCTCTTTTTCATTGTTGTGATAAGAAGTGAGAAACTTATTTTATCTGAACATACAGCAACTCTGTAGTCTTAGATGCATATTCTCCAAATTTCGGTCCAATTACTGGTTCATGGCAGTTTAAAATATTTAAAATGACTCCCAATCTTTTCACAATATCTCTATCAACTCCTGTTATGCGAGCAGTCATTTCATCGTTTTCAAAAAATCTTCTTGAGGAGTTACCATCATTTGTATTTCCGTATCCATACTTTGGACAGTCAACTCTAAGGCCAATTTCTTTATAGAATGCATCCTGAATTATTTTTTCTTCTCCTGTTTTGTTTCTCCTTACATGTTTTATTGTCGTCGAAAACTTCTCCTTGTTGTGGTAGTGTATAAGCCAACTTCAAAACAAATTCCATACATCTTATCCTAACATGCAAAGGAGATATTCCATACTTATAATTTAGTTCGTCAGTTATTGAATCATCAAGATTTTCAAAGTCCTTTTGGCTCTTCTTACAAATTGGACATTTCATTGTAGATGTCGTATTTGTTATTAAGTTCAAAACTTTTCCATCGACTATTGTTAGAAGAAAATCATGCTTTATTGTTATGACATTCCCCTCTTCAATATCAATTATTGTTGGTTCTAATTTGGCAATTTGATTTTTTATATCAATCACTGTAGCTTTTATGAGTTCCGAAGACTCCTTCTCGTATTTAAATAATATCGGGCGGCACAATATAGTTGATGACGGACGTGGATTTTTCCAATATTCTGAAGCTTCATCTTTTAGTCGTAATGGAACAATAGAAGCCATAAACATATTACTATCTGAAATTGTTTCATCGTCTACATTCATTCTTTGTTTATATGCGCTTTGTCCTGATGATCAATCACAGCCCCACTTAGTTATCAATGCTAGCTCCTTTGGCAGTGATTTCAACTTTTCTTCAGTAAAACTTTGAAGGAGTCGTGTAGATGTATGATCCATTAGGTTTTGTAGTTCAATTTCAGCTGATATCTCGGTTATTTTGGGACTTAGAGGAACTGCTTCTTTCTTGGCTTGAGCAATTTTTTTGTATCCAGATAAAATATCGGCATTACGTTGCAATAATGACTTACGCAATATAATATATTTTTTCTTCGTTAAACCGAGATCTATAAACAGCGCCAAAGCTTCTTCGGGAGTGTATTTCCTAGGTAGCGCATTTGGTGGTAGTGGGAATGCTGTTTTTGATCCTCATCAGTCGCACTGGACTTGCTACCGCAACTGCTTCTGTTATATGAGACTTCACGTTTTCTTCGTCTTTTTCATATTTGATAGCCAGTGCTTCTGAAAGATGAGTCGTGGCCATCGCTTTTGTGGTATCAGACAGCTTCCTTTTCCTTGTGTAGGTAGAACACTCTTCTATGGGTTTTGTTGGTCTCCCTCTAGTTGGATTGGTTGACGTGCTAGGCGTTTCTTCATCCAAAAAAGTTTTGTCAGCTAGCCACTTTTCATGCTTACTTAGAAATTTTAAATTGTTACGATAGACGTCCTTCCATTTTCTTTCTATCATAATGTATTGTAAAGCAATTTTTTCTTCCAGGCCTTCCTTTTCTTTAATGCTTGTTTCACTCGCTAATTCTCTCACAATAGCCTCAACGAAGTCCCGTCTTGACTTTGTAGATTTAAACACCGCAAATATTTTCGAGTTTTCTAGATACATATTAGAATTTGTTTCGAGTGTATCGGACTAAATATTAAACTGTGAACTATATTTAAACATACTATTCACTTTATTTAAGTAAACAGAATACTTAGTTCCTTAATCTCCAAAAGACGAATGATAATGTGCATTGTATGATGGATAGCTCTATATACCTACTCAAATTATTAAACCGAATTTCAGGTATACAATTTGTAACTAAAAACATGTATGTTGTTAACAAGTTCCAATAACAAAAATGACCTTACGGCCGTACTGAATTATATATACCTGCTCAGGCGCGTATTTATGCCCAAGGTTGATTAACTTTATTTGATGTAAAAAGTGAAGTTGCAGCTGGACGCAGGTAGACTTTATGAATTTAGGTATCTGAATATTTCACAAATAACTACTGTTAATTTGACGGAGCACATATTTTAACATTTTTTTTTTCCATCAAAGTTTTAAAAAGGGCCTAAAAATAGGCATTTCGAAAAACAGGTATATCCGCGAACTTTTAACAAAAAAAAAAAAACATTCTTTTTTTGTTTCAATCTTAAATTAAATTATCTTTAATTGCTATACAAGAAAACGACAACCGGCCGCCTTATTTACTCACAAAACTATTTTAAATACAACGAAAAAGAAGAAAAATTTAACATTTTTCCCAATGTTGGAAATTGGTCAACTTTGAGCGCCTCTACCGGGTAAACTATAATTTTCTGTGAAAAAACAGTTGACAATGTTTTAGAACGTCAAGGCCTATCTGTCCGGTCAGGCGATGCAAACCTAGAAATCATCAACATCTACATCCCTCCTGCCACCTGTTGCCCCAGTGGATATCGTCCTAATATCAGCGCCTTACTGGCAACAATCGCACTATCTTAGGCGATTTCAATGCCCATCACGATCTATGGCATTCAAATTTGCGGGCGGACAGTAGGTGTGAGATGTTGGCGGATCAAATAGAAGCAACGACGTTCTGCACAATAAACGGAGACGCCCCCACACGTATGGTAGGAAGCTGTCACAGTTCGCCAGATATCTCAATCGTGAGCGCAGAACTCGTAAACTGCGTCGACTGGCAGCCGATGGTAACATTGGCATCCGACCACCTGCCTATCCCGACTGATGCCCGCCAAGGGGAGAGTGCCTTCCGCAAGGTCATTGAATCCGCCTGGCTCGTTTCATTCCCGCCGGGGGAATTCCCGAAATTCGGCTCCACTTCCCGGCGGAGGCCGCAAACTTAGCGAGAGAACGTGACCTTATAAGACAGCTTGATCCAGGCGACCCCCAAATAAATAAGGAATATAAACCAACGCATCAGATTGCTTGTGGATGAACACAAGCGGGCGAAATGGGAGGAGCACCTAAGAGGTTGTAACCTCTCTACCGGTGTGGGTAAACTTTGGTCCACCGTAAAGTCCCTATCAAATCCGTCTAAGCACAAAGACAAAGTTTCCATCGCCTTTGGCGATAAAGTGCTGTCGGATGCGAAAAAATGCGCGAGCGCTTTCTGCCGACAATATATAATGCATTCTACGGTCGACAAAGATAGACGGAGGGCCAACAGACACGCACATAAACACAAATTCAGCGCGTCACCAATCACCCTCACCGCTAAAGAGGTTGATGACGCCATTGGTCACGCTAAACCATCCAAAGCAGTGGGCCCAGACGGCATAACCATGCCGATGCTTAAAAGTCTAGGGAAAGAGGGTTTCACATATTTAGCGCATGTCTTCAACCTGTCTCTTTCCACCTTTGTCATACCCGAAAAATGGAAAATGGCCAAGGTGGTCCCGCTACTAAAGCCTGGGAAACCAGCTAACATAGGAGAGTCGTATCGTCCGATATCTCTCCTATCGCCAGTAGCAAAGACGCTTGAAGCCATTTTGCTCCCCTATTTCCAAGCAAATTTGCAGCTAGCCTGTCATCAGTATGGCTTCAGAAAACTCCATAGCACTACCACCGCGCTAAATGCCATTAGCACCCAGATAAATTGCGGTTTAAATCAAAACCCCCACCATAGAACAGTACTCTTAGCGCTAGACCTATCAAAAGTTTTTGATACGGTCAACCATGGCACGTTACTGCAAGGCCTGGAAGGGTCTACCCTTCCCCCATGTCTTAAAAGGTGGACCGCAAATTATCTGGGTGGTCGGCAGGCATCGGTGCAATTTAGAAACGAAACATCAAAACCAAGAAGAATTAAACAAGGGGTGCCTCAGGGTGGTGTCCTATCCCCACTTTTGTTTAATTTCTACATATCTAAGCTACCTTCACCACCGGAAAGAGTTACAATCGTTTCCTATGCCGATGACTGCACAATAATGGCCACAGGCCCAGGCCCACAGATCGATGAGCTTTGCAATAGAATAAACGGCTACCTCCCTGATCTCTCCAGTTTTTTCGCCTCGCGAAACCTGGCATTATCACCGACTAAATCTTCCGCGACCTTATTTACAACATGGACGTCCCAAATGTCGACCATTTTGAACATCCACGTCGATGGCACTACGCTACCGACTGTCCTACACCCGAAAATCTTGGGTGTGACGTTTGATCAGGATCTACATTTTGGTGAGCACGCAGCCGCAATTGTTCCGAGAATTCCAGAGCCGTAACAAAATCCTCAAATCCCTCGCTGGCAGTACTTTGGGAAAAGATAAAGAAACGCTCATGACTATATACAAAGCAATTAGCCAGCCGATTACGTGCTACGCGTCACCCATATGGTCGCCAAGCCTAAAAATTACCCACTGGAATAAGCTACAGGCCTGCCAAAATACTGCTCTCAGAATCGCCACGGGCTGTCTTCTTATGTCCCCAGAACACCATCTGCATAATGAGGCGAGAATACTCCCCATCAGGGAGAGAAATGAGATGCTGACCAAACAGTTCCTGTTGAATACCCAGAAACCTGAGCATCCCAACATACATCTGATTGATGAGCCAGCACCGCCTAGGGGCTTAAGGAGTCATCTCCGTAAGCATTTTGAGGAAATACGGCACCTGAGAACCCAGCCGTATGAAGCGAAAAAACACAAGCAGGTCCTTGGTGAACTCCACAAACAGGCGTCGGACCTTTATGCCGGGAATTGCCCGGTGAATACAGTACTCAAAGGAAAGTATCCAAAACTCGCGGAAGAGGAACGCATACTCCCCAGGGAAACGCGTGTCACTCTTGCTCAACTTCGTTCTGGATACTGTAACAGGTTAAACTCTTACCTATCCAGAATCAACCCCGCATACAAAATGTATGCCCCGCTTCCAATGTGTCCCCACATGACACCAACCATCTCTTTAAATGTAATGTGGAACCAACGCCTCTAACACCCCTTTCCTTATGGGCCACCCCTGTTGAAACAGCAAGTTTCCTTGGACTCCCGTTAGAGGATATTGATGACAATTTGTGATCGGTCGCGGCTGTTAGGTGGGGCGAAGCACTGCTACAACAACAACATTATTTTTGTGGATCTTGACGTCAAGAAAGTGGATGCTCTGATTTTGTTCTACTTCCAGGGTGAATTGTAACTTATTGTGGTAGCTGTTGAGCGTATTTAAAATTATTTCCAAACCGTTGCGGGTGACGATTGCCAATATGTCGTCTACATATTTGACCAGAAATTTTATTTTCGTATTGTGTTGTAGCTTTAATGTTGCGAAAGTGTTCTCGAGTAAATCATCCATAATTATATCTGCTATAGAGTATTAGAGGTAGCTCACCATACCAAACTCTGGTTCCATTTGTAGCCTTTAAAGAAGATTTCAATTGCCTATGAAATCGCTCTACAATGCCATTCGCTTGAGGATGATAAGCTGACGTTGTAATAGCTGCCTAATAACTTTGTTAATTCTGTAAACAAGTTTGAAGTAAATTGAGCACCCTGATCAGTAGTTGTTTCTAGATGTACACTAAACCGAGGTATACATTCACGTAAAAATTTATTTGCTTCTGCAGAAAGTTCCCTTAATCCGTATGCTTCTGGCCAACGTGTGAACCTAGCTTTAGATCTTTGAGATCTTTGAAATGTTGCTCTTCACTCTTACTTGCAACTAAATGATCATCAATATACTCGTAAACTAAATCTAATTCACTACAACTTCATTGATGAATCTTTGAAAAGTTTGTGCTGAGTTCCTCAAGCCGAAAGGCATTCGAATTAACTCAAACATGCAAAAAGGAGTAGTAATCGCCGTTTTAAAAATATCTTCTTCTGCCATTGGAATTTGGTGATACGCTCTAACAAGATCTAACTTTGGAAATATCTTTTTATTTCTTAGATTCATATTAAAATCCTGAATATGTGGTAAAGGATAGCGATCAGGAACAGTGACAGTATTAAGTCTTCTAAAATCAACACAGGGGCGCCAATCATTACTCTATTTTTTTGGTACTAAATGAAGTGGTGATGCCACAGAGGAATTTGATGGTCTACATATTCCAGTTTTTACAAGAAAATCAAATTCAGTTTTAGCTACCTTAAATTTGATTGGGTCTAGACGTCTTGGCTTTGAGAAAGGAAGGTTGCTTTCTGTAACAAGTCTATGAACTGTGGTATGTTTAACCGGTTTCAAATAATTTGGCTCAGCTATAAGGGAAGGAAATTCTTTCAACTATTTTGTATATTTATCTTGTACCGAAAAAAATTTGGAGAGAGACATTACAATACACCTTTTCCAGTTTAAGTTCAGAAAATTACAATTCAAGTTCAGAACTTCCAATTTATTGTAATTTTCTGAACTTGAATTGTAATTTTCTGAATTTAAATTGGATTTTCTGAACTTGGATTGGAATTTTCTGAGCTTGAATTGGAAATTATGTACTTGAATTGTAATTTTCTGAACTTTAATTGTAATTTTCTGAACTTGAATTGCGATTTTCTGAACTTGAATTGTAAATTTTTGAACTTAAACTGGAAAAGGTATAGTACGAAATTGTGTTAACTGATAAATGGATCTACTAAACATTTGTTTTTAATATCAATGAGATGTCCATATTTGTATAAAAAATCTGCGCCTATAATCGGTTTCGCTATATCAGTGATCAAAAACACAAAAGGAAATTCTTGCCTTAAACTTAAATTAACATTTTACAAGTTTTTTTTTCGTATGTAAAAATCGTTAAACAATTAGCTGGCCGTTAAGATAATATCTGACGATTTTTTTGTACACGAGAATTTTGAAACTGGAAGTACTGAAATTTCTGACCCACTATCAATTAAAAACTTTAATTTGTTTCCTTTGTGAAATATAAATAAGCGACGAGTTGATACTTCTGAGATTCCGTTATTCGTCGCTGCAACAACGGGATATTTTAGTTTGTTGGATTACCATTTTTCACAAACGCACATGGTTCTTCACATCTCCCAGCTTTTTTTCCGAATTTGTAGTGATATCTACATAACCAGTTAGGATTATCACGAGATTTCGAAAGATATCTAACAGGACTTCTAAAACTATTTCTAGATGTTGAATGTGATCTTGAATAATTCTGACTAATTTCTTTCCTAATTTCACTTAATTCCAAAGATAGTTTTTGAAAATTTTCACAAATCAAAGATGTTGTCTTAACCAAATTAGTAATAATAGAATTTTCTTCTTTTGAATTTTGAGAACTATTTACCAAAGTAATTTCATTTTTGCTGATAACTTCCCAAACGTTATCAGCTAGCTTAGTTAAATCATTTATGTCATTGGAACTTCAGCGTGTTAAAATTACATTCAAATTATTTGGTAATTTTCGCATCCAAAGTTTCTTGGCTGAAATTAGAACCAGAGATCGGTAAAATTCCGAAGGCCTACGATCACCCATTTCAGAATCGGACAATTTTTTATTTAACTTCGCATTCTCGCTTAAGAAATGTCTTTCAATCAACATTTTTTTAATGCAGAATATTTATATATTTCCGGTTGGTCATTATGACTTCCTGAGGTAATGCAGGAATAATATACTCGTATTTAGGTGCTTCTTGAGTATATTTTTTAGTATTGAGCTGCATTTCAGGATGTATGAACCGTGCTTCAGGACAACTTGTCCAAAACTGAGGAAGCTTCACTGTAGTGGAAAAAATGTCGTTATTGTTTTGGTTCGCATATGGATTTATTAGGTAATTTCGCGAAGAAGCACCTTCTAAATCAATAAGCGAATCGTTAATCCGATGTGTTGGTGTAGATGTGTTTCTGTTGTTTGGTGGCGTGCGAAGCATAATTGAAATGGAATGTCAAAAATTTATTTTTAAAATAACCTTCAAAACTCAACGTTATTAAATGCAAAATATTGTTTTAAACCTCCACAAGACTCTCTCTCTACAACTCTTTAAAATGTATTAAACTTTAATTTCATATAAATTTTAATTAATCTATATATATAAAAATGAAATGATGTTCGTTCCTGTCCATGTTTTGGGGCCGATACGAGGCCAATTTTTTTCGCTCTTTTTTCATATTATAGGGATCAAATAGGGGAAGGTTTTTAGCAAAAAAAAAGTTAAAAAATTTCTAGGGTCTTGAGATATAGGTCAAAACGTGGACCCGGATAACCCTACGATGTGTTTGTGTAATATGGGAATCAAATGGAAGCTTCTGATGTGTACTTTAATATGCGGTACTTTTCGTACCCCTGGGTGACTAGGGTCGCGAGATATAGGCCAAAACGTGGACCCAGATACCCCTAGAATGTGTTTATACCAAGTGGGTATCAAATGAAAGCTGTTGATGAGTTCTTTAGCAGAGGGTAATTTTTATACATCACGGTGACTAGGGTCTCGAGATATTGCTCAAAACGTTATCGCTATCGATATCGAATTCGATATCAAAATCGTTGTCGACATTATTACCCGTACCCATTCATACCCTACATTTTACATCTTACATCTAACATCTTAAATTAAATGGAATGTCAAAAATTTATTTTTAAAATAACCTTCAAAACTCAACGTTATTAAATGCAAAATATTATTTTAAACCTCCACAAGACTCTCTACAACTCTTTAAAATGTATTAAATTTTAATTTCAGATAAATTTTAATTAATGTCTATATATATAACAAGTAAGGAAGGCTAAGTTCGGGTGTAACGAACATTACATACTCAGCTGAGAGCTTTGGAGACAAAATAAGGGAAAATCACCACGTAGGAAAATGAACCTAGGGTAACCCTGGAATGTGTTTGTATAACATTGGTATCAAATGGAAGGTATTAAGGAGTATTTTAAAAGGGAATGGGCCATAGGTGGACGAAATTTTGGGATATCGCCATAAAGGTGGGCCAGGGGCGACTCTAGAATGTGTTTTTACGATATGGGTATCAAATGAAAGGTGTTAATGAGTAGTATTTTAAAAGAGAGTGGGCCTTAGTTCTATAGGTGGATACCTTTTCGAGATATCGCCAGGGATGACTCCAGAATGTGTTTGTACGATATGGGTATCAAATGAAAGGTGTTAATGATTATTTAAAAGGGAGTGGGCCTTAGTTCTATAGGTGGACGCCTTTTCGAGATATCGCCATAAATGTGGACCCGGGATGACTCTAGAATGTGTTTGTACGATATGGGTATCAAATGAAAGGTGTTAATGTTTATTTAAAATGGAGTGGGCTTTAGTTCTATAGGTGGACGCCTTTTCGAGATATCGCCATAAAGGTGGACCAGGGATGACTCTACAATGTGTTTGTACGATATGGGTACGCTTCCCAAGGCAGTCGGTTCTATGTACTGGAGCGACTCGGGATTTTCCCCGACCAAGGACTGTCATTTCAGTGTGACCCCATTTAATTTGTTTCGTCCCTCCCACAAATTGTCATCCTCCCAGCAGCTCCTTGCAGCAGGACTGCTCCATACTCTCTTACTCCGGGAAGGCATCGAATCCAATCCGGGTCCGTCTCCTGTGAAATGTTTGAAGGCGAATCCTGCTTATTTTATATCCAGGATTTTCCTCCAGCAAGGTCTTCAGAAGTTTTGCAATTCTTGACCTCCTGGCAGGATCGCCATGAAATGTTTGATTTGGAATAAAAGATGTGAAAGGTTTGGTAGTCAAACATTAATTATTTTTTATTAAATATATTCTTTCCCTTTTATAGTTATTTACTTAACCTATACATTCATAATTATCTTAATACTAATAAACTAAAAATATGTACATTGGTAATGGGTATGCATACATGTAGGTTTGTATACATGCTTTGTATACATGTAGATTTGTATGCAGGCTTGCGTACATGTAGATTTGTATGCCTGTTTGCAACGTCAGCAGATCAATGCGAGTAATTTGGTTAATGCTATGCATACATGTAGGTTTGTATGCATGCTTGCAAAGTCAGCAGATCAATGTGAGTATTTGGTTAATTTCAATTATTGGTTGTATGTAAATAATAAGCAGAATTGATTAGCTGTGAACGGACAAGGGTTTCATATTCGGCATTCCATTGATGTTAGCTAACCGCTGGGTTAGTTCAATAATTTATGTTGTATAATATTGTAATATGGTTATTACTAAAATGTATTTGGCATAGAAGTTCATGATGCGTAATGCCGCAAGTGTATTACATATGTAGGTGGGTATGACGCATAATGCTACACCATCCGCCTTAGAAAAAGAGGGTTATATAATTGTTTTGTGAACAATTGTATAAGACTCTTTGTCGTATTTTCAATGATTTTGATATTTTACTGTAACTTGATATTGTAGTGAAAGATGTTGTTTGCTTTGCTTCTGATTTGCTGACCTTGATATTTTTATTGTTTACATTTTATGCATATCCCTTTTTTTCAAAATTTTAAGTTTAATGATTATTTTACTTATTGTATTTATTGTATATATTTTATAGCCGGATTTTAAATGTGTCGACCCATCTAAAATCCGCTTTTTTTTTTAAATTATTTTCTAATATTTATATGGAAATATGAAGCAGAAAAAAGATTTGTTTTCAATTGCTTAGATACTATTTATTACTGAGTAGATTGGAATATTTATTTTTAGATTATTTCCAAGAGATATCTTAGATGGACTACTAATTCCTTATTTATTGCTTCTATTACTAGTTTCTAAATTATTTTTATAGTTCCTACCATTTTTATCCTACTATTATTTAGTAACTTATGCAAATTATTTTCCTATCGAAAATTTTCTATGTATATAAGTTTTATTATTTATCTACCTAGGGTTAGAGAAAAAAAAATTGCTATTAATATTTTCTAATCTATTGGGGCTAAAGTAGAATACTTTCCTAATATGTAAAAATATGACCTTATGAGACCTAGGTAATAAATGATCGTATTTATTTAATTTTTATTCAAGGAAAAAAGAACTTTTTTTCACTTGACCTTATTTTTTTTCATAATTAGGTAAATCTGTAATAAATTGTATATATAATAGAGGGGGTTGCTGATGGAAGAGCGGGGTAGTTTTATTAATGGATAAGTGGAAGGTACAGTGGGTGCAAAAAAAAATTTTCGTATCTTTAAATTTTTAATAATTTCCCTATTTTCCAGCAATATTTTTGATCTTATTTGTCATGTGATTTCTGCGGCGGCCACCAAGACAGAATCGTCATGACTTTTATGAGGAATTTATTTTTATTTTTATACCGGGATTTGTCACTTTCACAACCTTTTTGGGTTTGTGCAATTGTTTGATCTTAGAGAATTTGGGTACCTACTTTTATTATTTTAAATTTGCCTACTCGAGTAAATATTAAATTATTTTTCACCAATTTATCCCTCAAGACAATTGTGTTTTTCTTAAAAATTTCAAGTCCTGGATTGGCGGCATTTGTACAACGTGTGTACAGCCTGATAAGTAATTGTCCTAGGTCAATTTTATTATCTACAATCAGGTTGCTTGTATTTCTTACGCTACCATTTTAGGAGCGCGACATGTCTTATTGCTGCAAATTTTTTGTACAACAGAATTTTGAAACTGGAAGTACTGAAATTTCTGACCCACTATCAATTAAAAACTTTAATTTGTTTCCTTTGTGAAATATAAATAAGCGACGAGTTGATACTTCTGAGATTCCGTTATTCGTCGCTGCAACAACGGGATATTTTAGTTTGTTGGATTACCATTTTTCACAAACGCACATGGTTCTTCACATCTCCCAGCTTTTTTTCCGAATTTGTAGTGATATCTACATAACCAGTTAGGATTATCACGAGATTTCGAAAGATATCTAACAGGACTTCTAAAACTATTTCTAGATGTTGAATGTGATCTTGAATAATTCTGACTAATTTCTTTCCTAATTTCACTTAATTCCAAAGATAGTTTTTGAAAATTTTCACAAATCAAAGATGTTGTCTTAACCAAATTAGTAATAATAGAATTTTCTTCTTTTGAATTTTGAGAACTATTTACCAAAGTAATTTCATTTTTGCTGATAACTTCCCAAACGTTATCAGCTAGCTTAGTTAAATCATTTATGTCATTGGAACTTCAGCGTGTTAAAATTACATTCAAATTATTTGGTAATTTTCGCATCCAAAGTTTCTTGGCTGAAATTAGAACCAGAGATCGGTAAAATTCCGAAGGCCTACGATCACCCATTTCAGAATCGGACAATTTTTTATTTAACTTCGCATTCTCGCTTAAGAAATGTCTTTCAATCAACATTTTTTTAATGCAGAATATTTATATATTTCCGGTTGGTCATTATGACTTCCTGAGGTAATGCAGGAATAATATACTCGTATTTAGGTGCTTCTTGAGTATATTTTTTAGTATTGAGCTGCATTTCAGGATGTATGAACCGTGCTTCAGGACAACTTGTCCAAAACTGAGGAAGCTTCACTGTAGTGGAAAAAATGTCGTTATTGTTTTGGTTCGCATATGGATTTATTAGGTAATTTCGCGAAGAAGCACCTTCTAAATCAATAAGCGAATCGTTAATCCGATGTGTTGGTGTAGATGTGTTTCTGTTGTTTGGTGGCGTGCGAAGCATAATTGAAATGGAATGTCAAAAATTTATTTTTAAAATAACCTTCAAAACTCAACGTTATTAAATGCAAAATATTGTTTTAAACCTCCACAAGACTCTCTCTCTACAACTCTTTAAAATGTATTAAACTTTAATTTCATATAAATTTTAATTAATCTATATATATAAAAATGAAATGATGTTCGTTCCTGTCCATGTTTTGGGGCCGATACGAGGCCAATTTTTTTCGCTCTTTTTTCATATTATATAGATCAAATAGGGGAAGGTTTTTAGCAAAAAAAAAGTTAAAAAATTTCTAGGGTCTTGAGATATAGGTCAAAACGTGGACCCGGATAACCCTACGATGTGTTTGTGTAATATGGGAATCAAATGGAAGCTTCTGATGTGTACTTTAATATGCGGTACTTTTCGTACCCCTGGGTGACTAGGGTCGCGAGATATAGGCCAAAACGTGGACCCAGATACCCCTAGAATGTGTTTATACCAAGTGGGTATCAAATGAAAGCTGTTGATGAGTTCTTTAGCAGAGGGTAATTTTTATACATCACGGTGACTAGGGTCTCGAGATATTGCTCAAAACGTTATCGCTATCGATATCGAATTCGATATCAAAATCGTTGTCGACATTATTACCCGTACCCATTCATACCCTACATTTTACATCTTACATCTAACATCTTAAATTAAATGGAATGTCAAAAATTTATTTTTAAAATAACCTTCAAAACTCAACGTTATTAAATGCAAAATATTATTTTAAACCTCCACAAGACTCTCTACAACTCTTTAAAATGTATTAAATTTTAATTTCAGATAAATTTTAATTAATGTCTATATATATAACAAGTAAGGAAGGCTAAGTTCGGGTGTAACGAACATTACATACTCAGCTGAGAGCTTTGGAGACAAAATAAGGGAAAATCACCACGTAGGAAAATGAACCTAGGGTAACCCTGGAATGTGTTTGTATAACATTGGTATCAAATGGAAGGTATTAAGGAGTATTTTAAAAGGGAATGGGCCATAGGTGGACGAAATTTTGGGATATCGCCATAAAGGTGGGCCAGGGGCGACTCTAGAATGTGTTTTTACGATATGGGTATCAAATGAAAGGTGTTAATGAGTAGTATTTTAAAAGAGAGTGGGCCTTAGTTCTATAGGTGGATACCTTTTCGAGATATCGCCAGGGATGACTCCAGAATGTGTTTGTACGATATGGGTATCAAATGAAAGGTGTTAATGATTATTTAAAAGGGAGTGGGCCTTAGTTCTATAGGTGGACGCCTTTTCGAGATATCCCCATAAATGTGGACCCGGGATGACTCTAGAATGTGTTTGTACGATATGGGTATCAAATGAAAGGTGTTAATGTTTATTTAAAATGGAGTGGGCTTTAGTTCTATAGGTGGACGCCTTTTCGAGATATCGCCATAAAGGTGGACCAGGGATGACTCTACAATGTGTTTGTACGATATGGGTACGCTTCCCAAGGCAGTCGGTTCTATGTACTGGAGCGACTCGGGATTTTCCCCGACCAAGGACTGTCATTTCAGTGTGACCCCATTTAATTTGTTTCGTCCCTCCCACAAATTGTCATCCTCCCAGCAGCTCCTTGCAGCAGGACTGCTCCATACTCTCTTACTCCGGGAAGGCATCGAATCCAATCCGGGTCCGTCTCCTGTGAAATGTTTGAAGGCGAATCCTGCTTATTTTATATCCAGGATTTTCCTCCAGCAAGGTCTTCAGAAGTTTTGCAATTCTTGACCTCCTGGCAGGATCGCCATGAAATGTTTGATTTGGAATAAAAGATGTGAAAGGTTTGGTAGTCAAACATTAATTATTTTTTATTAAATATATTCTTTCCCTTTTATAGTTATTTACTTAACCTATACATTCATAATTATCTTAATACTAATAAACTAAAAATATGTACATTGGTAATGGGTATGCATACATGTAGGTTTGTATACATGCTTTGTATACATGTAGATTTGTATGCAGGCTTGCGTACATGTAGATTTGTATGCCTGTTTGCAACGTCAGCAGATCAATGCGAGTAATTTGGTTAATGCTATGCATACATGTAGGTTTGTATGCATGCTTGCAAAGTCAGCAGATCAATGTGAGTATTTGGTTAATTTCAATTATTGGTTGTATGTAAATAATAAGCAGAATTGATTAGCTGTGAACGGACAAGGGTTTCATATTCGGCATTCCATTGATGTTAGCTAACCGCTGGGTTAGTTCAATAATTTATGTTGTATAATATTGTAATATGGTTATTACTAAAATGTATTTGGCATAGAAGTTCATGATGCGTAATGCCGCAAGTGTATTACATATGTAGGTGGGTATGACGCATAATGCTACACCATCCGCCTTAGAAAAAGAGGGTTATATAATTGTTTTGTGAACAATTGTATAAGACTCTTTGTCGTATTTTCAATGATTTTGATATTTTACTGTAACTTGATATTGTAGTGAAAGATGTTGTTTGCTTTGCTTCTGATTTGCTGACCTTGATATTTTTATTGTTTACATTTTATGCATATCCCTTTTTTTCAAAATTTTAAGTTTAATGATTATTTTACTTATTGTATTTATTGTATATATTTTATAGCCGGATTTTAAATGTGTCGACCCATCTAAAATCCGCTTTTTTTTTGAAATTATTTTCTAATATTTATATGGAAATATGAAGCAGAAAAAAGATTTGTTTTCAATTGCTTAGATACTATTTATTACTGAGTAGATTGGAATATTTATTTTTAGATTATTTCCAAGAGATATCTTAGATGGACTACTAATTCCTTATTTATTGCTTCTATTACTAGTTTCTAAATTATTTTTATAGTTCCTACCATTTTTATCCTACTATTATTTAGTAACTTATGCAAATTATTTTCCTATCGAAAATTTTCTATGTATATAAGTTTTATTATTTATCTACCTAGGGTTAGAGAAAAAAAAATTGCTATTAATATTTTCTAATCTATTGGGGCTAAAGTAGAATACTTTCCTAATATGTAAAAATATGACCTTATGAGACCTAGGTAATAAATGATCGTATTTATTTAATTTTTATTCAAGGAAAAAAGAACTTTTTTTCACTTGACCTTATTTTTTTTCATAATTAGGTAAATCTGTAATAAATTGTATATATAATAGAGGGGGTTGCTGATGGAAGAGCGGGGTAGTTTTATTAATGGATAAGTGGAAGGTACAGTGGGTGCAAAAAAAAATTTTCGTATCTTTAAATTTTTAATAATTTCCCTATTTTCCAGCAATATTTTTGATCTTATTTGTCATGTGATTTCTGCGGCGGCCACCAAGACAGAATCGTCATGACTTTTATGAGGAATTTATTTTTATTTTTATACCGGGATTTGTCACTTTCACAACCTTTTTGGGTTTGTGCAATTGTTTGATCTTAGAGAATTTGGGTACCTACTTTTATTATTTTAAATTTGCCTACTCGAGTAAATATTAAATTATTTTTCACCAATTTATCCCTCAAGACAATTGTGTTTTTCTTAAAAATTTCAAGTCCTGGATTGGCGGCATTTGTACAACGTGTGTACAGCCTGATAAGTAATTGTCCTAGGTCAATTTTATTATCTACAATCAGGTTGCTTGTATTTCTTACGCTACCATTTTAGGAGCGCGACATGTCTTATTGCTGCAAATTTTTTGTACAACAGAATTTTGAAACTGGAAGTACTGAAATTTCTGACCCACTATCAATTAAAAACTTTAATTTGTTTCCTTTGTCAAATATAAATAAGCGACGAGTTGATACTTCTGAGATTCCGTTATTCGTCGCTGCAACAACGGGATATTTTAGTTTGTTGGATTACCATTTTTCACAAACGCACATGGTTCTTCACATCTCCCAGCTTTTTTTCCGAATTTGTAGTGATATCTACATAACCAGTTAGGATTATCACGAGATTTCGAAAGATATCTAACAGGACTTCTAAAACTATTTCTAGATGTTGAATGTGATCTTGAATAATTCTGACTAATTTCTTTCCTAATTTCACTTAATTCCAAAGATAGTTTTTGAAAATTTTCACAAATCAAAGATGTTGTCTTAACCAAATTAGTAATAATAGAATTTTCTTCTTTTGAATTTTGAGAACTATTTACCAAAGTAATTTCATTTTTGCTGATAACTTCCCAAACGTTATCAGCTAGCTTAGTTAAATCATTTATGTCATTGGAACTTCAGCGTGTTAAAATTACATTCAAATTATTTGGTAATTTTCGCATCCAAAGTTTCTTGGCTGAAATTAGAACCAGAGATCGGTAAAATTCCGAAGGCCTACGATCACCCATTTCAGAATCGGACAATTTTTTATTTAACTTCGCATTCTCGCTTAAGAAATGTCTTTCAATCAACATTTTTTTAATGCAGAATATTTATATATTTCCGGTTGGTCATTATGACTTCCTGAGGTAATGCAGGAATAATATACTCGTATTTAGGTGCTTCTTGAGTATATTTTTTAGTATTGAGCTGCATTTCAGGATGTATGAACCGTGCTTCAGGACAACTTGTCCAAAACTGAGGAAGCTTCACTGTAGTGGAAAAAATGTCGTTATTGTTTTGGTTCGCATATGGATTTATTAGGTAATTTCGCGAAGAAGCACCTTCTAAATCAATAAGCGAATCGTTAATCCGATGTGTTGGTGTAGATGTGTTTCTGTTGTTTGGTGGCGTGCGAAGCATAATTGAAATGGAATGTCAAAAATTTATTTTTAAAATAACCTTCAAAACTCAACGTTATTAAATGCAAAATATTGTTTTAAACCTCCACAAGACTCTCTCTCTACAACTCTTTAAAATGTATTAAACTTTAATTTCATATAAATTTTAATTAATCTATATATATAAAAATGAAATGATGTTCGTTCCTGTCCATGTTTTGGGGCCGATACGAGGCCAATTTTTTTCGCTCTTTTTTCATATTATATAGATCAAATAGGGGAAGGTTTTTAGCAAAAAAAAAGTTAAAAAATTTCTAGGGTCTTGAGATATAGGTCAAAACGTGGACCCGGATAACCCTACGATGTGTTTGTGTAATATGGGAATCAAATGGAAGCTTCTGATGTGTACTTTAATATGCGGTACTTTTCGTACCCCTGGGTGACTAGGGTCGCGAGATATAGGCCAAAACGTGGACCCAGATACCCCTAGAATGTGTTTATACCAAGTGGGTATCAAATGAAAGCTGTTGATGAGTTCTTTAGCAGAGGGTAATTTTTATACATCACGGTGACTAGGGTCTCGAGATATTGCTCAAAACGTTATCGCTATCGATATCGAATTCGATATCAAAATCGTTGTCGACATTATTACCCGTACCCATTCATACCCTACATTTTACATCTTACATCTAACATCTTAAATTAAATGGAATGTCAAAAATTTATTTTTAAAATAACCTTCAAAACTCAACGTTATTAAATGCAAAATATTATTTTAAACCTCCACAAGACTCTCTACAACTCTTTAAAATGTATTAAATTTTAATTTCAGATAAATTTTAATTAATGTCTATATATATAACAAGTAAGGAAGGCTAAGTTCGGGTGTAACGAACATTACATACTCAGCTGAGAGCTTTGGAGACAAAATAAGGGAAAATCACCACGTAGGAAAATGAACCTAGGGTAACCCTGGAATGTGTTTGTATAACATTGGTATCAAATGGAAGGTATTAAGGAGTATTTTAAAAGGGAATGGGCCATAGGTGGACGAAATTTTGGGATATCGCCATAAAGGTGGGCCAGGGGCGACTCTAGAATGTGTTTTTACGATATGGGTATCAAATGAAAGGTGTTAATGAGTAGTATTTTAAAAGAGAGTGGGCCTTAGTTCTATAGGTGGATACCTTTTCGAGATATCGCCAGGGATGACTCCAGAATGTGTTTGTACGATATGGGTATCAAATGAAAGGTGTTAATGATTATTTAAAAGGGAGTGGGCCTTAGTTCTATAGGTGGACGCCTTTTCGAGATATCGCCATAAATGTGGACCCGGGATGACTCTAGAATGTGTTTGTACGATATGGGTATCAAATGAAAGGTGTTAATGTTTATTTAAAATGGAGTGGGCTTTAGTTCTATAGGTGGACGCCTTTTCGAGATATCGCCATAAAGGTGGACCAGGGATGACTCTACAATGTGTTTGTACGATATGGGTACGCTTCCCAAGGCAGTCGGTTCTATGTACTGGAGCGACTCGGGATTTTCCCCGACCAAGGACTGTCATTTCAGTGTGACCCCATTTAATTTGTTTCGTCCCTCCCACAAATTGTCATCCTCCCAGCAGCTCCTTGCAGCAGGACTGCTCCATACTCTCTTACTCCGGGAAGGCATCGAATCCAATCCGGGTCCGTCTCCTGTGAAATGTTTGAAGGCGAATCCTGCTTATTTTATATCCAGGATTTTCCTCCAGCAAGGTCTTCAGAAGTTTTGCAATTCTTGACCTCCTGGCAGGATCGCCATGAAATGTTTGATTTGGAATAAAAGATGTGAAAGGTTTGGTAGTCAAACATTAATTATTTTTTATTAAATATATTCTTTCCCTTTTATAGTTATTTACTTAACCTATACATTCATAATTATCTTAATACTAATAAACTAAAAATATGTACATTGGTAATGGGTATGCATACATGTAGGTTTGTATACATGCTTTGTATACATGTAGATTTGTATGCAGGCTTGCGTACATGTAGATTTGTATGCCTGTTTGCAACGTCAGCAGATCAATGCGAGTAATTTGGTTAATGCTATGCATACATGTAGGTTTGTATGCATGCTTGCAAAGTCAGCAGATCAATGTGAGTATTTGGTTAATTTCAATTATTGGTTGTATGTAAATAATAAGCAGAATTGATTAGCTGTGAACGGACAAGGGTTTCATATTCGGCATTCCATTGATGTTAGCTAACCGCTGGGTTAGTTCAATAATTTATGTTGTATAATATTGTAATATGGTTATTACTAAAATGTATTTGGCATAGAAGTTCATGATGCGTAATGCCGCAAGTGTATTACATATGTAGGTGGGTATGACGCATAATGCTACACCATCCGCCTTAGAAAAAGAGGGTTATATAATTGTTTTGTGAACAATTGTATAAGACTCTTTGTCGTATTTTCAATGATTTTGATATTTTACTGTAACTTGATATTGTAGTGAAAGATGTTGTTTGCTTTGCTTCTGATTTGCTGACCTTGATATTTTTATTGTTTACATTTTATGCATATCCCTTTTTTTCAAAATTTTAAGTTTAATGATTATTTTACTTATTGTATTTATTGTATATATTTTATAGCCGGATTTTAAATGTGTCGACCCATCTAAAATCCGCTTTTTTTTTGAAATTATTTTCTAATATTTATATGGAAATATGAAGCAGAAAAAAGATTTGTTTTCAATTGCTTAGATACTATTTATTACTGAGTAGATTGGAATATTTATTTTTAGATTATTTCCAAGAGATATCTTAGATGGACTACTAATTCCTTATTTATTGCTTCTATTACTAGTTTCTAAATTATTTTTATAGTTCCTACCATTTTTATCCTACTATTATTTAGTAACTTATGCAAATTATTTTCCTATCGAAAATTTTCTATGTATATAAGTTTTATTATTTATCTACCTAGGGTTAGAGAAAAAAAAATTGCTATTAATATTTTCTAATCTATTGGGGCTAAAGTAGAATACTTTCCTAATATGTAAAAATATGACCTTATGAGACCTAGGTAATAAATGATCGTATTTATTTAATTTTTATTCAAGGAAAAAAGAACTTTTTTTCACTTGACCTTATTTTTTTTCATAATTAGGTAAATCTGTAATAAATTGTATATATAATAGAGGGGGTTGCTGATGGAAGAGCGGGGTAGTTTTATTAATGGATAAGTGGAAGGTACAGTGGGTGCAAAAAAAAATTTTCGTATCTTTAAATTTTTAATAATTTCCCTATTTTCCAGCAATATTTTTGATCTTATTTGTCATGTGATTTCTGCGGCGGCCACCAAGACAGAATCGTCATGACTTTTATGAGGAATTTATTTTTATTTTTATACCGGGATTTGTCACTTTCACAACCTTTTTGGGTTTGTGCAATTGTTTGATCTTAGAGAATTTGGGTACCTACTTTTATTATTTTAAATTTGCCTACTCGAGTAAATATTAAATTATTTTTCACCAATTTATCCCTCAAGACAATTGTGTTTTTCTTAAAAATTTCAAGTCCTGGATTGGCGGCATTTGTACAACGTGTGTACAGCCTGATAAGTAATTGTCCTAGGTCAATTTTATTATCTACAATCAGGTTGCTTGTATTTCTTACGCTACCATTTTAGGAGCGCGACATGTCTTATTGCTGCAAATTTTTTGTACAACAGAATTTTGAAACTGGAAGTACTGAAATTTCTGACCCACTATCAATTAAAAACTTTAATTTGTTTCCTTTGTGAAATATAAATAAGCGACGAGTTGATACTTCTGAGATTCCGTTATTCGTCGCTGCAACAACGGGATATTTTAGTTTGTTGGATTACCATTTTTCACAAACGCACATGGTTCTTCACATCTCCCAGCTTTTTTTCCGAATTTGTAGTGATATCTACATAACCAGTTAGGATTATCACGAGATTTCGAAAGATATCTAACAGGACTTCTAAAACTATTTCTAGATGTTGAATGTGATCTTGAATAATTCTGACTAATTTCTTTCCTAATTTCACTTAATTCCAAAGATAGTTTTTGAAAATTTTCACAAATCAAAGATGTTGTCTTAACCAAATTAGTAATAATAGAATTTTCTTCTTTTGAATTTTGAGAACTATTTACCAAAGTAATTTCATTTTTGCTGATAACTTCCCAAACGTTATCAGCTAGCTTAGTTAAATCATTTATGTCATTGGAACTTCAGCGTGTTAAAATTACATTCAAATTATTTGGTAATTTTCGCATCCAAAGTTTCTTGGCTGAAATTAGAACCAGAGATCGGTAAAATTCCGAAGGCCTACGATCACCCATTTCAGAATCGGACAATTTTTTATTTAACTTCGCATTCTCGTTTAAGAAATGTCTTTCAATCAACATTTTTTTAATGCAGAATATTTATATATTTCCGGTTGGTCATTATGACTTCCTGAGGTAATGCAGGAATAATATACTCGTATTTAGGTGCTTCTTGAGTATATTTTTTAGTATTGAGCTGCATTTCAGGATGTATGAACCGTGCTTCAGGACAACTTGTCCAAAACTGAGGAAGCTTCACTGTAGTGGAAAAAATGTCGTTATTGTTTTGGTTCGCATATGGATTTATTAGGTAATTTCGCGAAGAAGCACCTTCTAAATCAATAAGCGAATCGTTAATCCGATGTGTTGGTGTAGATGTGTTTCTGTAGTTTGGTGGCGTGCGAAGCATAATTGAAATGGAATGTCAAAAATTTATTTTTAAAATAACCTTCAAAACTCAACGTTATTAAATGCAAAATATTGTTTTAAACCTCCACAAGACTCTCTCTCTACAACTCTTTAAAATGTATTAAACTTTAATTTCATATAAATTTTAATTAATCTATATATATAAAAATGAAATGATGTTCGTTCCTGTCCATGTTTTGGGGCCGATACGAGGCCAATTTTTTTCGCTCTTTTTTCATATTATATAGATCAAATAGGGGAAGGTTTTTAGCAAAAAAAAAGTTAAAAAATTTCTAGGGTCTTGAGATATAGGTCAAAACGTGGACCCGGATAACCCTACGATGTGTTTGTGTAATATGGGAATCAAATGGAAGCTTCTGATGTGTACTTTAATATGCGGTACTTTTCGTACCCCTGGGTGACTAGGGTCGCGAGATATAGGCCAAAACGTGGACCCAGATACCCCTAGAATGTGTTTATACCAATTGGGTATCAAATGAAAGCTGTTGATGAGTTCTTTAGCAGAGGGTAATTTTTATACATCACGGTGACTAGGGTCTCGAGATATTGCTCAAAACGTTATCGCTATCGATATCGAATTCGATATCAAAATCGTTGTCGACATTATTACCCGTACCCATTCATACCCTACATTTTACATCTTACATCTAACATCTTAAATTAAATGGAATGTCAAAAATTTATTTTTAAAATAACCTTCAAAACTCAACGTTATTAAATGCAAAATATTATTTTAAACCTCCACAAGACTCTCTACAACTCTTTAAAATGTATTAAATTTTAATTTCAAATAAATTTTAATTAATGTCTATATATATAACAAGTAAGGAAGGCTAAGTTCGGGTGTAACGAACATTACATACTCAGCTGAGAGCTTTGGAGACAAAATAAGGGAAAATCACCACGTAGGAAAATGAACCTAGGGTAACCCTGGAATGTGTTTGTATAACATTGGTATCAAATGGAAGGTATTAAGGAGTATTTTAAAAGGGAATGGGCCATAGGTGGACGAAATTTTGGGATATCGCCATAAAGGTGGGCCAGGGGCGACTCTAGAATGTGTTTTTACGATATGGGTATCAAATGAAAGGTGTTAATGAGTAGTATTTTAAAAGAGAGTGGGCCTTAGTTCTATAGGTGGATACCTTTTCGAGATATCGCCAGGGATGACTCCAGAATGTGTTTGTACGATATGGGTATCAAATGAAAGGTGTTAATGATTATTTAAAAGGGAGTGGGCCTTAGTTCTATAGGTGGACGCCTTTTCGAGATATCGCCATAAATGTGGACCCGGGATGACTCTAGAATGTGTTTGTACGATATGGGTATCAAATGAAAGGTGTTAATGTTTATTTAAAATGGAGTGGGCTTTAGTTCTATAGGTGGACGCCTTTTCGAGATATCGCCATAAAGGTGGACCAGGGATGACTCTACAATGTGTTTGTACGATATGGGTACGCTTCCCAAGGCAGTCGGTTCTATGTACTGGAGCGACTCGGGATTTTCCCCGACCAAGGACTGTCATTTCAGTGTGACCCCATTTAATTTGTTTCGTCCCTCCCACAAATTGTCATCCTCCCAGCAGCTCCTTGCAGCAGGACTGCTCCATACTCTCTTACTCCGGGAAGGCATCGAATCCAATCCGGGTCCGTCTCCTGTGAAATGTTTGAAGGCGAATCCTGCTTATTTTATATCCAGGATTTTCCTCCAGCAAGGTCTTCAGAAGTTTTGCAATTCTTGACCTCCTGGCAGGATCGCCATGAAATGTTTGATTTGGAATAAAAGATGTGAAAGGTTTGGTAGTCAAACATTAATTCTTTTTTATTAAATATATTCTTTCCCTTTTATAGTTATTTACTTAACCTATACATTCATAATTATCTTAATACTAATAAACTAAAAATATGTACATTGGTAATGGGTATGCATACATGTAGGTTTGTATACATGCTTTGTATACATGTAGATTTGTATGCAGGCTTGCGTACATGTAGATTTGTATGCCTGTTTGCAACGTCAGCAGATCAATGCGAGTAATTTGGTTAATGCTATGCATACATGTAGGTTTGTATGCATGCTTGCAAAGTCAGCAGATCAATGTGAGTATTTGGTTAATTTCAATTATTGGTTGTATGTAAATAATAAGCAGAATTGATTAGCTGTGAACCGACAAGGGTTTCATATTCGGCATTCCATTGATGTTAGCTAACCGCTGGGTTAGTTCAATAATTTATGTTGTATAATATTGTAATATGGTTATTACTAAAATGTATTTGGCATAGAAGTTCATGATGCGTAATGCCGCAAGTGTATTACATATGTAGGTGGGTATGACGCATAATGCTACACCATCCGCCTTAGAAAAAGAGGGTTATATAATTGTTTTGTGAACAATTGTATAAGACTCTTTGTCGTATTTTCAATGATTTTGATATTTTACTGTAACTTGATATTGTAGTGAAAGATGTTGTTTGCTTTGCTTCTGATTTGCTGACCTTGATATTTTTATTGTTTACATTTTATGCATATCCCTTTTTTTCAAAATTTTAAGTTTAATGATTATTTTACTTATTGTATTTATTGTATATATTTTATAGCCGGATTTTAAATGTGTCGACCCATCTAAAATCCGCTTTTTTTTTGAAATTATTTTCTAATATTTATATGGAAATATGAAGCAGAAAAAAGATTTGTTTTCAATTGCTTAGATACTATTTATTACTGAGTAGATTGGAATATTTATTTTTAGATTATTTCCAAGAGATATCTTAGATGGACTACTAATTCCTTATTTATTGCTTCTATTACTAGTTTCTAAATTATTTTTATAGTTCCTACCATTTTTATCCTACTATTATTTAGTAACTTATGCAAATTATTTTCCTATCGAAAATTTTCTATGTATATAAGTTTTATTATTTATCTACCTAGGGTTAGAGAAAAAAAAATTGCTATTAATATTTTCTAATCTATTGGGGCTAAAGTAGAATACTTTCCTAATATGTAAAAATATGACCTTATGAGACCTAGGTAATAAATGATCGTATTTATTTAATTTTTATTCAAGGAAAAAAGAACTTTTTTTCACTTGACCTTATTTTTTTTCATAATTAGGTAAATCTGTAATAAATTGTATATATAATAGAGGGGGTTGCTGATGGAAGAGCGGGGTAGTTTTATTAATGGATAAGTGGAAGGTACAGTGGGTGCAAAAAAAAATTTTCGTATCTTTAAATTTTTAATAATTTCCCTATTTTCCAGCAATATTTTTGATCTTATTTGTCATGTGATTTCTGCGGCGGCCACCAAGACAGAATCGTCATGACTTTTATGAGGAATTTATTTTTATTTTTATACCGGGATTTGTCACTTTCACAACCTTTTTGGGTTTGTGCAATTGTTTGATCTTAGAGAATTTGGGTACCTACTTTTATTATTTTAAATTTGCCTACTCGAGTAAATATTAAATTATTTTTCACCAATTTATCCCTCAAGACAATTGTGTTTTTCTTAAAAATTTCAAGTCCTGGATTGGCGGCATTTGTACAACGTGTGTACAGCCTGATAAGTAATTGTCCTAGGTCAATTTTATTATCTACAATCAGGTTGCTTGTATTTCTTACGCTACCATTTTAGGAGCGCGACATGTCTTATTGCTGCAAATTTTTTGTACAACAGAATTTTGAAACTGGAAGTACTGAAATTTCTGACCCACTATCAATTAAAAACTTTAATTTGTTTCCTTTGTGAAATATAAATAAGCGACGAGTTGATACTTCTGAGATTCCGTTATTCGTCGCTGCAACAACGGGATATTTTAGTTTGTTGGATTACCATTTTTCACAAACGCACATGGTTCTTCACATCTCCCAGCTTTTTTTCCGAATTTGTAGTGATATCTACATAACCAGTTAGGATTATCACGAGATTTCGAAAGATATCTAACAGGACTTCTAAAACTATTTCTAGATGTTGAATGTGATCTTGAATAATTCTGACTAATTTCTTTCCTAATTTCACTTAATTCCAAAGATAGTTTTTGAAAATTTTCACAAATCAAAGATGTTGTCTTAACCAAATTAGTAATAATAGAATTTTCTTCTTTTGAATTTTGAGAACTATTTACCAAAGTAATTTCATTTTTGCTGATAACTTCCCAAACGTTATCAGCTAGCTTAGTTAAATCATTTATGTCATTGGAACTTCAGCGTGTTAAAATTACATTCAAATTATTTGGTAATTTTCGCATCCAAAGTTTCTTGGCTGAAATTAGAACCAGAGATCGGTAAAATTCCGAAGGCCTACGATCACCCATTTCAGAATCGGACAATTTTTTATTTAACTTCGCATTCTCGCTTAAGAAATGTCTTTCAATCAACATTTTTTTAATGCAGAATATTTATATATTTCCGGTTGGTCATTATGACTTCCTGAGGTAATGCAGGAATAATATACTCGTATTTAGGTGCTTCTTGAGTATATTTTTTAGTATTGAGCTGCCTTTCAGGATGTATGAACCGTGCTTCAGGACAACTTGTCCAAAACTGAGGAAGCTTCACTGTAGTGGAAAAAATGTCGTTATTGTTTTGGTTCGCATATGGATTTATTAGGTAATTTCGCGAAGAAGCACCTTCTAAATCAATAAGCGAATCGTTAATCCGATGTGTTGGTGTAGATGTGTTTCTGTTGTTTGGTGGCGTGCGAAGCATAATTGAAATGGAATGTCAAAAATTTATTTTTAAAATAACCTTCAAAACTCAACGTTATTAAATGCAAAATATTGTTTTAAACCTCCACAAGACTCTCTCTCTACAACTCTTTAAAATGTATTAAACTTTAATTTCATATAAATTTTAATTAATCTATATATATAAAAATGAAATGATGTTCGTTCCTGTCCATGTTTTGGGGCCGATACGAGGCCAATTTTTTTCGCTCTTTTTTCATATTATATAGATCAAATAGGGGAAGGTTTTTAGCAAAAAAAAAGTTAAAAAATTTCTAGGGTCTTGAGATATAGGTCAAAACGTGGACCCGGATAACCCTACGATGTGTTTGTGTAATATGGGAATCAAATGGAAGCTTCTGATGTGTACTTTAATATGCGGTACTTTTCGTACCCCTGGGTGACTAGGGTCGCGAGATATAGGCCAAAACGTGGACCCAGATACCCCTAGAATGTGTTTATACCAAGTGGGTATCAAATGAAAGCTGTTGATGAGTTCTTTAGCAGAGGGTAATTTTTATACATCACGGTGACTAGGGTCTCGAGATATTGCTCAAAACGTTATCGCTATCGATATCGAATTCGATATCAAAATCGTTGTCGACATTATTACCCGTACCCATTCATACCCTACATTTTACATCTTACATCTAACATCTTAAATTAAATGGAATGTCAAAAATTTATTTTTAAAATAACCTTCAAAACTCAACGTTATTAAATGCAAAATATTATTTTAAACCTCCACAAGACTCTCTACAACTCTTTAAAATGTATTAAATTTTAATTTCAAATAAATTTTAATTAATGTCTATATATATAACAAGTAAGGAAGGCTAAGTTCGGGTGTAACGAACATTACATACTCAGCTGAGAGCTTTGGAGACAAAATAAGGGAAAATCACCACGTAGGAAAATGAACCTAGGGTAACCCTGGAATGTGTTTGTATAACATTGGTATCAAATGGAAGGTATTAAGGAGTATTTTAAAAGGGAATGGGCCATAGGTGGACGAAATTTTGGGATATCGCCATAAAGGTGGGCCAGGGGCGACTCTAGAATGTGTTTTTACGATATGGGTATCAAATGAAAGGTGTTAATGAGTAGTATTTTAAAAGAGAGTGGGCCTTAGTTCTATAGGTGGATACCTTTTCGAGATATCGCCAGGGATGACTCCAGAATGTGTTTGTACGATATGGGTATCAAATGAAAGGTGTTAATGATTATTTAAAAGGGAGTGGGCCTTAGTTCTATAGGTGGACGCCTTTTCGAGATATCGCCATAAATGTGGACCCGGGATGACTCTAGAATGTGTTTGTACGATATGGGTATCAAATGAAAGGTGTTAATGTTTATTTAAAATGGAGTGGGCTTTAGTTCTATAGGTGGACGCCTTTTCGAGATATCGCCATAAAGGTGGACCAGGGATGACTCTACAATGTGTTTGTACGATATGGGTACGCTTCCCAAGGCAGTCGGTTCTATGTACTGGAGCGACTCGGGATTTTCCCCGACCAAGGACTGTCATTTCAGTGTGACCCCATTTAATTTGTTTCGTCCCTCCCACAAATTGTCATCCTCCCAGCAGCTCCTTGCAGCAGGACTGCTCCATACTCTCTTACTCCGGGAAGGCATCGAATCCAATCCGGGTCCGTCTCCTGTGAAATGTTTGAAGGCGAATCCTGCTTATTTTATATCCAGGATTTTCCTCCAGCAAGGTCTTCAGAAGTTTTGCAATTCTTGACCTCCTGGCAGGATCGCCATGAAATGTTTGATTTGGAATAAAAGATGTGAAAGGTTTGGTAGTCAAACATTAATTCTTTTTTATTAAATATATTCTTTCCCTTTTATAGTTATTTACTTAACCTATACATTCATAATTATCTTAATACTAATAAACTAAAAATATGTACATTGGTAATGGGTATGCATACATGTAGGTTTGTATACATGCTTTGTATACATGTAGATTTGTATGCAGGCTTGCGTACATGTAGATTTGTATGCCTGTTTGCAACGTCAGCAGATCAATGCGAGTAATTTGGTTAATGCTATGCATACATGTAGGTTTGTATGCATGCTTGCAAAGTCAGCAGATCAATGTGAGTATTTGGTTAATTTCAATTATTGGTTGTATGTAAATAATAAGCAGAATTGATTAGCTGTGAACCGACAAGGGTTTCATATTCGGCATTCCATTGATGTTAGCTAACCGCTGGGTTAGTTCAATAATTTATGTTGTATAATATTGTAATATGGTTATTACTAAAATGTATTTGGCATAGAAGTTCATGATGCGTAATGCCGCAAGTGTATTACATATGTAGGTGGGTATGACGCATAATGCTACACCATCCGCCTTAGAAAAAGAGGGTTATATAATTGTTTTGTGAACAATTGTATAAGACTCTTTGTCGTATTTTCAATGATTTTGATATTTTACTGTAACTTGATATTGTAGTGAAAGATGTTGTTTGCTTTGCTTCTGATTTGCTGACCTTGATATTTTTATTGTTTACATTTTATGCATATCCCTTTTTTTCAAAATTTTAAGTTTAATGATTATTTTACTTATTGTATTTATTGTATATATTTTATAGCCGGATTTTAAATGTGTCGACCCATCTAAAATCCGCTTTTTTTTTGAAATTATTTTCTAATATTTATATGGAAATATGAAGCAGAAAAAAGATTTGTTTTCAATTGCTTAGATACTATTTATTACTGAGTAGATTGGAATATTTATTTTTAGATTATTTCCAAGAGATATCTTAGATGGACTACTAATTCCTTATTTATTGCTTCTATTACTAGTTTCTAAATTATTTTTATAGTTCCTACCATTTTTATCCTACTATTATTTAGTAACTTATGCAAATTATTTTCCTATCGAAAATTTTCTATGTATATAAGTTTTATTATTTATCTACCTAGGGTTAGAGAAAAAAAAATTGCTATTAATATTTTCTAATCTATTGGGGCTAAAGTAGAATACTTTCCTAATATGTAAAAATATGACCTTATGAGACCTAGGTAATAAATGATCGTATTTATTTAATTTTTATTCAAGGAAAAAAGAACTTTTTTTCACTTGACCTTATTTTTTTTCATAATTAGGTAAATCTGTAATAAATTGTATATATAATAGAGGGGGTTGCTGATGGAAGAGCGGGGTAGTTTTATTAATGGATAAGTGGAAGGTACAGTGGGTGCAAAAAAAAATTTTCGTATCTTTAAATTTTTAATAATTTCCCTATTTTCCAGCAATATTTTTGATCTTATTTGTCATGTGATTTCTGCGGCGGCCACCAAGACAGAATCGTCATGACTTTTATGAGGAATTTATTTTTATTTTTATACCGGGATTTGTCACTTTCACAACCTTTTTGGGTTTGTGCAATTGTTTGATCTTAGAGAATTTGGGTACCTACTTTTATTATTTTAAATTTGCCTACTCGAGTAAATATTAAATTATTTTTCACCAATTTATCCCTCAAGACAATTGTGTTTTTCTTAAAAATTTCAAGTCCTGGATTGGCGGCATTTGTACAACGTGTGTACAGCCTGATAAGTAATTGTCCTAGGTCAATTTTATTATCTACAATCAGGTTGCTTGTATTTCTTACGCTACCATTTTAGGAGCGCGACATGTCTTATTGCTGCAAATTTTTTGTACAACAGAATTTTGAAACTGGAAGTACTGAAATTTCTGACCCACTATCAATTAAAAACTTTAATTTGTTTCCTTTGTGAAATATAAATAAGCGACGAGTTGATACTTCTGAGATTCCGTTATTCGTCGCTGCAACAACGGGATATTTTAGTTTGTTGGATTACCATTTTTCACAAACGCACATGGTTCTTCACATCTCCCAGCTTTTTTTCCGAATTTGTAGTGATATCTACATAACCAGTTAGGATTATCACGAGATTTCGAAAGATATCTAACAGGACTTCTAAAACTATTTCTAGATGTTGAATGTGATCTTGAATAATTCTGACTAATTTCTTTCCTAATTTCACTTAATTCCAAAGATAGTTTTTGAAAATTTTCACAAATCAAAGATGTTGTCTTAACCAAATTAGTAATAATAGAATTTTCTTCTTTTGAATTTTGAGAACTATTTACCAAAGTAATTTCATTTTTGCTGATAACTTCCCAAACGTTATCAGCTAGCTTAGTTAAATCATTTATGTCATTGGAACTTCAGCGTGTTAAAATTACATTCAAATTATTTGGTAATTTTCGCATCCAAAGTTTCTTGGCTGAAATTAGAACCAGAGATCGGTAAAATTCCGAAGGCCTACGATCACCCATTTCAGAATCGGACAATTTTTTATTTAACTTCGCATTCTCGCTTAAGAAATGTCTTTCAATCAACATTTTTTTAATGCAGAATATTTATATATTTCCGGTTGGTCATTATGACTTCCTGAGGTAATGCAGGAATAATATACTCGTATTTAGGTGCTTCTTGAGTATATTTTTTAGTATTGAGCTGCATTTCAGGATGTATGAACCGTGCTTCAGGACAACTTGTCCAAAACTGAGGAAGCTTCACTGTAGTGGAAAAAATGTCGTTATTGTTTTGGTTCGCATATGGATTTATTAGGTAATTTCGCGAAGAAGCACCTTCTAAATCAATAAGCGAATCGTTAATCCGATGTGTTGGTGTAGATGTGTTTCTGTTGTTTGGTGGCGTGCGAAGCATAATTGAAATGGAATGTCAAAAATTTATTTTTAAAATAACCTTCAAAACTAAACGTTATTAAATGCAAAATATTGTTTTAAACCTCCACAAGACTCTCTCTCTACAACTCTTTAAAATGTATTAAACTTTAATTTCATATAAATTTTAATTAATCTATATATATAAAAATGAAATGATGTTCGTTCCTGTCCATGTTTTGGGGCCGATACGAGGCCAATTTTTTTCGCTCTTTTTTCATATTATATAGATCAAATAGGGGAAGGTTTTTAGCAAAAAAAAAGTTAAAAAATTTCTAGGGTCTTGAGATATAGGTCAAAACGTGGACCCGGATAACCCTACGATGTGTTTGTGTAATATGGGAATCAAATGGAAGCTTCTGATGTGTACTTTAATATGCGGTACTTTTCGTACCCCTGGATGACTAGGGTCGCGAGATATAGGCCAAAACGTGGACCCAGATACCCCTAGAATGTGTTTATACCAAGTGGGTATCAAATGAAAGCTGTTGATGAGTTCTTTAGCAGAGGGTAATTTTTATACATCACGGTGACTAGGGTCTCGAGATATTGCTCAAAACGTTATCGCTATCGATATCGAATTCGATATCAAAATCGTTGTCGACATTATTACCCGTACCCATTCATACCCTACATTTTACATCTTACATCTAACATCTTAAATTAAATGGAATGTCAAAAATTTATTTTTAAAATAACCTTCAAAACTCAACGTTATTAAATGCAAAATATTATTTTAAACCTCCACAAGACTCTCTACAACTCTTTAAAATGTATTAAATTTTAATTTCAGATAAATTTTAATTAATGTCTATATATATAACAAGTAAGGAAGGCTAAGTTCGGGTGTAACGAACATTACATACTCAGCTGAGAGCTTTGGAGACAAAATAAGGGAAAATCACCACGTAGGAAAATGAACCTAGGGTAACCCTGGAATGTGTTTGTATAACATTGGTATCAAATGGAAGGTATTAAGGAGTATTTTAAAAGGGAATGGGCCATAGGTGGACGAAATTTTGGGATATCGCCATAAAGGTGGGCCAGGGGCGACTCTAGAATGTGTTTTCGGGGTATGTGTTGTTATGGGTATCAAATGAAAGGTGTTAATGAGTAGTATTTTAAAAGAGAGTGGGCCTTAGTTCTATAGGTGGATACCTTTTCGAGATATCGCCAGGGATGACTCCAGAATGTGTTTGTACGATATGGGTATCAAATGAAAGGTGTTAATGATTATTTAAAAGGGAGTGGGCCTTAGTTCTATAGGTGGACGCCTTTTCGAGATATCGCCATAAATGTGGACCCGGGATGACTCTAGAATGTGTTTGTACGATATGGGTATCAAATGAAAGGTGTTAATGTTTATTTAAAATGGAGTGGGCTTTAGTTCTATAGGTGGACGCCTTTTCGAGATATCGCCATAAAGGTGGACCAGGGATGACTCTACAATGTGTTTGTACGATATGGGTACGCTTCCCAAGGCAGTCGGTTCTATGTACTGGAGCGACTCGGGATTTTCCCCGACCAAGGACTGTCATTTCAGTGTGACCCCATTTAATTTGTTTCGTCCCTCCCACAAATTGTCATCCTCCCAGCAGCTCCTTGCAGCAGGACTGCTCCATACTCTCTTACTCCGGGAAGGCATCGAATCCAATCCGGGTCCGTCTCCTGTGAAATGTTTGAAGGCGAATCCTGCTTATTTTATATCCAGGATTTTCCTCCAGCAAGGTCTTCAGAAGTTTTGCAATTCTTGACCTCCTGGCAGGATCGCCATGAAATGTTTGATTTGGAATAAAAGATGTGAAAGGTTTGGTAGTCAAACATTAATTCTTTTTTATTAAATATATTCTTTCCCTTTTATAGTTATTTACTTAACCTATACATTCATAATTATCTTAATACTAATAAACTAAAAATATGTACATTGGTAATGGGTATGCATACATGTAGGTTTGTATACATGCTTTGTATACATGTAGATTTGTATGCAGGCTTGCGTACATGTAGATTTCTATGCCTGTTTGCAACGTCAGCAGATCAATGCGAGTAATTTGGTTAATGCTATGCATACATGTAGGTTTGTATGCATGCTTGCAAAGTCAGCAGATCAATGTGAGTATTTGGTTAATTTCAATTATTGGTTGTATGTAAATAATAAGCAGAATTGATTAGCTGTGAACGGACAAGGGTTTCATATTCGGCATTCCATTGATGTTAGCTAACCGCTGGGTTAGTTCAATAATTTATGTTGTATAATATTGTAATATGGTTATTACTAAAATGTATTTGGCATAGAAGTTCATGATGCGTAATGCCGCAAGTGTATTACATATGTAGGTGGGTATGACGCATAATGCTACACCATCCGCCTTAGAAAAAGAGGGTTATATAATTGTTTTGTGAACAATTGTATAAGACTCTTTGTCGTATTTTCAATGATTTTGATATTTTACTGTAACTTGATATTGTAGTGAAAGATGTTGTTTGCTTTGCTTCTGATTTGCTGACCTTGATATTTTTATTGTTTACATTTTATGCATATCCCTTTTTTTCAAAATTTTAAGTTTAATGATTATTTTACTTATTGTATTTATTGTATATATTTTATAGCCGGATTTTAAATGTGTCGACCCATCTAAAATCCGCTTTTTTTTTGAAATTATTTTCTAATATTTATATGGAAATATGAAGCAGAAAAAAGATTTGTTTTCAATTGCTTAGATACTATTTATTACTGAGTAGATTGGAATATTTATTTTTAGATTATTTCCAAGAGATATCTTAGATGGACTACTAATTCCTTATTTATTGCTTCTATTACTAGTTTCTAAATTATTTTTATAGTTCCTACCATTTTTATCCTACTATTATTTAGTAACTTATGCAAATTATTTTCCTATCGAAAATTTTCTATGTATATAAGTTTTATTATTTATCTACCTAGGGTTAGAGAAAAAAAAATTGCTATTAATATTTTCTAATCTATTGGGGCTAAAGTAGAATACTTTCCTAATATGTAAAAATATGACCTTATGAGACCTAGGTAATAAATGATCGTATTTATTTAATTTTTATTCAAGGAAAAAAGAACTTTTTTTCACTTGACCTTATTTTTTTTCATAATTAGGTAAATCTGTAATAAATTGTATATATAATAGAGGGGGTTGCTGATGGAAGAGCGGGGTAGTTTTATTAATGGATAAGTGGAAGGTACAGTGGGTGCAAAAAAAAATTTTCGTATCTTTAAATTTTTAATAATTTCCCTATTTTCCAGCAATATTTTTGATCTTATTTGTCATGTGATTTCTGCGGCGGCCACCAAGACAGAATCGTCATGACTTTTATGAGGAATTTATTTTTATTTTTATACCGGGATTTGTCACTTTCACAACCTTTTTGGGTTTGTGCAATTGTTTGATCTTAGAGAATTTGGGTACCTACTTTTATTATTTTAAATTTGCCTACTCGAGTAAATATTAAATTATTTTTCACCAATTTATCCCTCAAGACAATTGTGTTTTTCTTAAAAATTTCAAGTCCTGGATTGGCGGCATTTGTACAACGTGTGTACAGCCTGATAAGTAATTGTCCTAGGTCAATTTTATTATCTACAATCAGGTTGCTTGTATTTCTTACGCTACCATTTTAGGAGCGCGACATGTCTTATTGCTGCAAATTTATATAGCGCTTCACTTATATTTTTATAGGTTCTCTTTGTGACTTTTCTTCATTCTTTTCTTTTTGTTGTTATGGGCTGGTTTTTAAAATTTTTCTTGTTCTTAGTTTTTGCCTATTTCCACTGTCCTAGAATTTTATATTGCTTCATGACTATTTTTGTCAGGAGCCATCAAAGGAATTATGCGAATTTTTGATTTGCTGTTCGCTTTAGGCAGGGTTGCCTTTACTGTCGCTTGTGACAATTTTAGGTTTACTATTTGAGATTTATTTGAATTGTTTATCGCTCTTCCTCAGCTTTTTTGGTTTAGGTAATGGGTTGCAAAAACTGGTGTTTCTTAGATACGAGTTGTGGCGGGTTTTACCTGCCTAAATTTGTGCTTCATATAGTTTTTGAGCATCATAGCTATTGTGATGATCAATAGCATGAATACACAACCTATAACTGCTAACCAAACATCTGAGTATTTTCTGTATTTACCTTAGTTGGTGGCTCATACTTGATTATCTTGTTATCTGTTCTTTCAGAGTTTTCTTTACCTACCTCGTAGCCAGCTATGGCTACCATGATGCCTTGGGCTATTTTTGTCCACCAAGACATCTTGAAAGTTCTCTAATTTTAATAAGAAGTTAGATATTTTGTTTTATGACTTTTTATTTTGTGGATATTGTTGATTAAAAATATTTTTAAAAAAAATTTTAATATTCCAAAAAAAATTTTCTTAGTATAGTTTAAATATATTTGGAAATATTCTTATCTATTCGTATTAAACGGGCTTTTAATATATAGATCTGAGGAGTTTCTTTGCATTTTAGTAGTTATGGTTAATTTTTAAACCTTATTAAAATGTTCTATGGGCTTTCTTTAGAGGATAGGTGAACTGTCCGAAGTTGATTGACTATTTTACAGAAGTGTCCTAAACATTTCAATTTACTTAAATTTTTTTTTTATAAAAGTTTAATTTAAGATTTTTAGCATTTTAGCCTTTTTTTTCGAATAAGAAATTTTTAATTTTCCTCCTACTTCTTTTTTCCATAAAAATTTTACTTCAAATTTTAACAAATTAGATCAATTTTTTTTTCAAGTTCAAAAGAAATTGCTCGTACATACTTTTGTTTTAGTTTAAATTTTACATTTTTATTTTATTTTTTTTTTTACAAGTCCTATTTAAAAAAAAAAATTCCTAAGCAAAAACTCTTGTTTTTGCTAATGGTTTAGCGTCCGTAAAAGCCGCCCAATTTGTTTCTAAAATTTTTGTATACTTATATTAATTGCCTCGAGTGGTATGCCTCCGATCTCGCCATGAAATGTTTCTGGTTTCGTTTTGTTGTTAACTTGTACAAATTGAAAGGTGTCCTTCGATCCCGTTGTGTTACCACCAAATATTTTTCAACTTAGTTTGCCAAATCCTTGCCGAAAAACGGCTTTCCTTGATAATAGCCGTGTTTTTTAAACGTGTATATCCGTTTACGCTTAAACTTTATATTGACTGCTAAGCGAGAAACTATAAATACACCTCTGAAATTGCTGCGCATAAATTCTGTCCTACTAAATTTCAATACGCATTATACTCAGATGTAACTGAAATATGTGTCTTTGTTTCACCCTCTACACTAATTCTATGTATTCTATGTGTGTCCACAATTCATCGCAACTGATTCAGCTATATGTTATACCCTATGGCCATCAGAGCGTTGCGTCTCCGCTTTTCGGTACACCCTGTTGCTGTACCTAGTTGTTTAACCACAGCCGCTATATGGGTCTCCTAAGCATTATCTAAGCGAGAATAGGCGTTTTTTTACACGCGCAAACGAAACGTATACGCGCGTGTTAAAAAAAACGGCTAATATCTTAATTCGATGCCATATAGTAGTACCTTTTGTTTACATCCAAGAGTTTAATTGTACTGCAACGGTGCCAATATTAGATTTTTGGGTGCTGCCATAACGACATTAACGGCTGCTTTGTTTAAATGTCCTCTTTTTTCCTTTGTTTAAATAAAAACTTTTTACTTGTTTTACAAATGGTCAGAATCCTGGGCAGTCAGATCCTTTTTACCAGTTGTGCCAATTTTTGATCTGAACTGGCAGGATTCCTCCTCCAGCAAGATCTAGCTAATTTTGCTCAATAGCAAATTTTTCAGCTAATCAAAAATCAAGCTGGCAGGATCGCCAAGAAATGTTTGAAGGCGAATCCTGCTTATTTTATATCCAGGATTTTCCTCCAGCAAGGTCTTCAGCAGTTTTGCTAATTCTTGACCTCTTGGCAGCATCGCCATGAAATGTTTGATTTGAAATAAAAGATGTGAAAGGTTTGGTAGTCAAACATTAATTCTTTTTTATTAAATAAATTCTTTCCCTTTTATAGTTATTTACTTAACTTATACATTCATAATTATCTTAATACTAATAAACTAAAAATATGTACATTGGTAATGGGGTTTGCATACATGTAGGTTTGTATACATGCTTTGTATACATGTAGATTTGTATGCATGCTTGCATAAATGTAGATTTGTATGCCTGCTTGCATACATGTAGATTTGTATGCCTGCTTGTAACGTCAGCAGATCAATGCGAGTAATTTGATTAATGCTATGCATACATGTAGGTTTGTATGCATGCTTGCAAAGTCAGCAGATCAATGTGAGTATTTGGTTAATTCCCATTATTAAATAAAAAAAAATAAATGTAAGGCGCGATAACCTCCGAAGAGATCTAAGGCCGAGCTTCTCTTCCAATTTGCGTCGTGCTCCTCTTGGTTTTTCCCTACAAATTGGCCGGACGGGACCTACATGTTTTATGCCGACTCCAAA
This sequence comes from Eurosta solidaginis, assembly GCF_040869045.1. Classification (NCBI taxonomy): domain Eukaryota; kingdom Metazoa; phylum Arthropoda; class Insecta; order Diptera; family Tephritidae; genus Eurosta; species Eurosta solidaginis. The sequence goes on along the minus strand of NC_090322.1, from coordinate 103,270,874 downwards.
CGGCATCTGCAAGGCAGATGAGTTTTCACTGAGAGCTTTTCATGGCAGAAATACAATCGGAGCGCTTGCCAGACACTGCCGAGGGGCGACCCCGCTTAGAAAAATTTCTTCTAATTGAAAAATCTTATTTCTAAAATTTTTGATGTTGCTTTGCCCGGGAGTTGAACCCAGGGCATACGGTGTGATAGGCGGAGCACGCTACCATCACACCACGGTGGCCGCCAATGTAAATAATAAGCAGAATTTATTAGCTGTGAACGGACAAGGGTTTCATATTCGGCATTTGTTGATTGTTTGCTAACTGTTTTGATGTTAGCTAACCGCTGGGTTAGTTCAATAATTTATGTTGTATAATATTGTAATATGATTATTACTAAAATGTATTTGGCATAGAAGTTCATGATGCGTAATGCCGCAAGTGTATTACATAGGTGGGTATGACGCATAATGCTACACCTGACCCCGGTCCTGAGAAATGGTTTTGCTGCATCTGCCGGGAAACAATCTTTTTAGGACGGTCATACTCTGTTCAGTGTGTCTCGTGCAAGGGATGGTTGCATCGGACAGGTTGTTCTGGGCTTGATCCCAAAACCCGACGTCCACGTAACTTTTATAAATCTTTTGTGGCTCCTCGCTGTTCACGCCCAAGGGCGTCCCGTAGTCTACGCCTAAGCGCCAACAACTCAAACAGCTGATACCACTCATAACTACTACCTTCGTAGTAGAGTTGGTAGCAATGCTGAGCATCAGCCCCTGCCCCCAGCTTTTTTTCCGAATTTGTAGTGATATCTACATAACCAGTTAGGATTATCACGAGATTTCGAACGATATCTAACAGGACTTCTAAAACTATTTCTAGATGTTGAATGTGATCTTGAATAATTCTGACTAATTTCTTTCCTAATTTCACTTAATTCCAAAGATAGTTTTTGAAAATTTTCACAAATCAAAGATGTTGTCTTAACCAAATTATTAATAATAGAATTTTCTTCTTTTGAATTTTGAGAACTATTTACCAAAGTAATTTCATTTTTGCTGATAACTTCCCAAACGTTATCAGCTAGCTTAGTTAAATCATTTATGTCATTGGAACTTCAGCGTGTTAAAATTACATTCAAATTATTTGGTAATTTTCGCATCCAAAGTTTCTTGGCTGAAATTAGAACCAGAGATCGGTAAAATTCCGAAGGCCTACGATCACCCATTTCAGAATAGGACAATTTTTTATTTAACTTCGCATTCTCGCTTAAGAAATGTCTTTCAATCAACATTTTTTTAATGCAGAATATTTATATATTTCCGGTTGGTCATTATGACTTCCTGAGGTAATGCAGGAATAATATACTCGTATTTAGGTGCTTCTTGAGTATATTTTTTAGTATTGAGCTGCATTTCAGGATGTATGAACCGTGCTTCAGGACAACTTGTCCAAAACTGAGGAAGCTTCACTGTAGTGGAAAAAATTTCGTTATTGTTTTGGTTCGCATATGGATTTATTAGGTCATTTCGCGAAGAAGCACCTTTTAATCAATAAGCGAATCGTTAACCCGATGTGTTGGTGTAGATGTGTTTCTGTTGTTTGGTGGCGTGCGAAGCATAATTGAAATGGAATGTCAAAAATTTATTTTTAAAATAACCTTCAAAACTCAACGTTATTAAATGCAAAATATTATTTTAAACCTCCACAAGACTCTCTCTCTACAACTCTTTAAAATGTATTAAACTTTAATTTCAGATAAATTTTAATTAATCTATATATATAAAAATGAAATGATGTTCGTTCCTGTCCATGTTTTGGGGCCGATACGAGGCCAATTTTTTTCGCTCTTTTTTCATATTATAGGGATCAAATAGGGGAAGGTTTTTAGCAAAAAAAAGTTTCTAGGGTCTTGAGATATAGGTCAAAACGTGGACCCGGATAACCCTACGATGTGTTTGTGTAATATGGGAATCAAATGGAAGATTCTGATGTGTACTTTAATATGCGGTACTTTTCGTACCCCTGGGTGACTAGGGTCGCGAGATATAGGCCAAAACGTGGGCCCAGATACCCCTAGAATGTGTTTATACCAAGTGGGTATCAAATGAAAGCTGTTGATGAGTTCTTTAGCAGAGGGTAATTTTTATACATCACGGTGACTAGGGTCTCGAGATATTGCTCAAAACGTTATCGCTATCGATATCGTATTCGATATCAAAATCGTTGTCGACATTATTATGATATGGCTGGTTTTTGATGCCAACCATTTTTCCTTAGAAAAGGGAAATACTCACGCTGCTGGGCATGCAGCTCAATGTGCACACCCGCACCCACACACACAATAAATTTAGTTTCTTTTATGTTTGGTTAGATTTAGTTCGTCTTTATTAAAATAAATTTCATTTGTTCTTGTTTAAGTATTAATTTAATAAACGTTCATTGTTTGTGTTTCACATCACACTTTTGGTTATGATAAATGTTTGTTTTGTTCTTATTTTAGTAAATTTAGTTTAAGACTCTACACTTTAAAATCTTTACTTTAATTTCCTTCACTAGTTAGGTTTTACGACCGAGCACTCCAACATGTCAAAACGAATTCAATTCGGTTCGTTTATCCCCCACGCTCAGCGGCCATCATTTTTCATCGCTGAATCTTATTACCCCTGCTGAGTGCAATTGGCATTGCTTTTCAGCAACAGCTGACGGCGATGCCACTTGCACGCAGGAATGCATTTTGTTACGTGCGTTTTGTTGCGTGCGTTTTGTTGCGTGCGTTTTGTTGCGTCAAGGCGGGTAACGCTGTGCGGTTATACCACCCTTCCTTAGAAAAAGAAGAATCTGACAAGTTGATCAGATTTGTCATATTCTTCTTGTTCTCTGACTTTCAAATTGTTTTGGTTGAATGAATGTATGATATTAGGGTGTTCCTCCCCTTTTTTCTCATTCGTTCAATCAGAACAATTTTTTCCTTTCACATATGAAATTTAGTTAATATTAATTTAATTACTTACATGTAATTTGTTTTCTAATTTCTATTGCACTAAATTAATGTATTATATATTTATTACAAATAATGCGGGCATATTAATTTTTGGTTTTATTTACATGCAAATTGAAAACATTTTTTTTTTTTTTTTTGTATATTAATATTAATATAAATTTTAATTTGATATTTCATGCTTTAATAACAAAGTAATGAAAATTTACAATTAGTTACAAGCTAGTTTGTAAATTTGTATGAGAAAAAATTTTTAATTTACCTTAATGATTCGGTTTTTGTGAACGGTTTTTTCCTTTTTATTTACTTCATCAAAAACCGTAACATTAACTCCATCAATTTTTGTGACTATATATGGTCCTTGGTAAATGCTTTCATGCTTATTTCTAGGTTCTTTTTGTATTACTACCTTATCGTTTATATTAATAGCTAACGGACGCGCCCTCTTATCATAAAGATCCTTATTTTTAACTTTATGTTTATTAATTAAATCTTTTGCTAATTTATGCGTTTTTTGTAGTCTATATTTTACTTCTTTTGCATAACTTTCAACATTGTAAATTGGATCGATTTGTTCCTTTTGAACTTTATTTGGTAAGGTAACATTTCTACCGAATACTAATTCGTATGGAGTGAATCCATTATCAAAAACTGTACTAGGAGTTGTATTATGCAAAAATGTAAAATATTTCAAATAAACGTCCCATTCGGGGAAGTTATCATTTAGAAAAGCTCGTAAATATTCATTAAACACCCGATGATTTCTTTCAATTGTACCTAGGGTTTCATGATGGTAAGCTGTAGAAAAATTATGTTCGATTTTTAGGAGTTTGGTTAATTCAGAGAAAATTTCGTTTTTATATTCGGTTCCTAAATCGGTTTTAATTGATTTCATTATGCCATAAATGAGGATGAAGCTTTCAAAAATGGCTGTTGCAATTGTTTTTGCTGTCTTATCAGGGACTGATATGGTAACAAGGTATTTGCTAAAGTCGCACATAATGGTAACCGCGAACCTATTCCCATTATTCGACTCAGGCAAAGGTCCTATTGTATCTACAACTACGACATCGAAAGGTTTGCAGGGTGTTGGTGTAAGCACTAAATTTTCTTTGGTTTTTGGCTTGACTTTATTCAAAAGGCATTTTTTGCAATTTTTGACGTATGTGGCAATATCACGGGTCATACCTTTCCAATAATATTTCGTACGTATTTTTGCGTAAAGCTTTTTTATTTCCGCAGTGACCTCCTGATATCGGGTCATTGTGGTAAATTTCCATTAATTTAAGTTTCTTGTCGTTGTCTGTAACTGTTTCGACAGGTTCTATTAATAGTATTTTTAAATTTTTTAGAATTGAATTTCCTGTATTTTTAAAATTTGAAATAGAAAAATATTTAAATAACTGATCATCTTTTTGCCATTCTACTTTCTTAACGTTGTGTTTACCAGCTTCTTTTTCAAGCTTCAAAAGTAATTCATCTAATTGCATTATTTTGTTAGTACACACAATATTAAGTAACTCGAGTTTTTTATGTTTTAAATGCGCATATATTTTTAAATTGATTTTATCATTATCGTTGTCATGACATATTTGGCTTTTTATCCTATGGATTTTCTTGGAAAAATTATATGAAAACTTGTCGACTACCTGTAATTTGACATTTTCTTCGTTTACGTCTTCAGCCGATTGTTGTAATTGTTCGTGACGTTTCGTCATAGACCTCGTCTGTGCTGCTAAAATTTGATTATTGGACTTTTTAAGTTCTTGAATTGAAATTCGCGATAATGCGTCTGCACCTACGTTAGATTTTCCTTTAATATATTCAATGGTAAAATTATATTCGGACAATTCCAAACGGATTCTGGAAAGTTTCGACGACGGATCTTTCATATTAAATAGATAAACTAGTGGACGATGATCTGATTTAACTTTGAAGTGAGTGCCATAAATATATGGACGAAATTGCTTTATTGCAAAATATATTGCCAAAAGTTCTAATTCTATTATTGCTTTATTTTGTTCTGATTTGCTAAAGGATTTTGAAGCAAAACAAATTGGCAAGTCGTTACCGTTATGATTTTGACTCAGTATCGCACCACACCCTAACTTTGAAGCATCAACCGTAATTAAAAATTCTTTGGTGAAATCTGGATATTGTAAAAGTTTTGGAGAAATCAGACTTTTTCTTAGTTTTTCGAAAGCTAACTCACATGCCGTATCCCAATTAAATTCAACCTTCTTTCTACTTAAACGATTCAGTGGAGCTGCTAAAGAAGCGAAATTTGGGATAAATCTCCTATAATAATTTGCAAATGCCACGAATCTTCGGACAGCATCTTTATCGCGTGGCTTAGGATACCTTTTAATTGCTTCAATTTTTGAATCGTCTGGTAGCAAACCATTTGCTGAGCATTTATGCCCTAAGAAAGTTACTTCAGGTCTAAGAAAATTACACTTTTTTGGGTTAAGTCGCAAGTTGAACTTCCTACAGGTTTCGAAAACTTTTTTTAGATTATTGAGATGATGTGCTTCGCTACATCCAATTACTATTATATCGTCTACATACATAAAGGCTTGGTTGGGTGAAATACCAGAAAATGCAATTGACATCATTCTTGAAAATGAATTTGGAGCTACGTTTAGACCAAATGGTAAAACCTTCCATCGAAAAGCTCCGCGGTCAGTACTAAAAGATGTTATGTCTCTTGAATCTTTGTGAAGTGGGATTTGGTGAAAACCCGAAAAAAGATCTAATGTAGAAAAGAATTTCGCACGGCCAAGGTTATCTAAAATATCGTCTACACGTGCCAAAGGAAATTTATCGGCAATTAACTTTTTATTTACAGCCCTAAAGTCTACGCACATTCTATACGATTTTTGGCCATTTAGGTCTTTTTTCGGTACCAAAATCAAGGGACTATTATAATTCGAACAACTATTTTCAATCAGATCGTTTTCCAATAATTTATTAACTTGTTTATTGATTTCTTCACGTTGAGAATACGGTAGGCGGTAATTTTTAATGTATACTGGCGTCGTATCGTTTAGTCTTAGTTTTTGTTCATAAAAATTGTTGATTGTCATCTTATCATTGTCTAGCGCAAAAATATCGGAATATTGTAAACATAAGTTAATAAGTTTGTTTTCAGCATAATTAGGTATTTGTTTTTCTAAAATGCTTTTAAGTTCTTTAATACGACTATCTTGCTTTACTGGATTATTAATTTTATAAACGTGATAATTAGAAAGTTTTTCGGTTTGAATGTTGTGGTTGTTTACGTATTTGACGCTATTTGTGGTGTTTATTACTTTAATGATCGGATTACTGGAATCAACTATACATTTCGCTGTGAAAACACCGTCGGAAATCTCTTGAGAATCCACGAAAAGTGGTTCTGAGTCTTTTTTTAAAGCGAAAATTCTATAAACTTCGCAACGAGGTGGAATAACAAATGTATCGCTTTCCATTCCGTGATGGATGGGAAGTGCGATCTTTTCATTGCCTATCCAGAAGGAAATGCAATTTGTTGCATAGCTGATATCGCATTTATTTGTTTTTAGGAAATCCTTACCAAGTATTCCATCTGATGGAATGTTGAAATCATTGTCTACCACATGCAACGTATGTTTGATATAAAAATTTGAAAAGTGTAAGTTAGTTGTAAAAGTACCTAATGTAGAAACTGTATCTGTAGTTACTCCAGTAATATTAATTGTATCATTGTTATTAATTGACAAATTTTTATTAAGAGAGGAAATTTTAATTAACGAAATGTCGGCTTGTGTATCGACTAGAAATGTACAAAATTTGTTAGAGCCAGTAATATTTATTTGTATAAAATCGGAATAATTTAAGTTAAGACAATAAATGTTTTTTGAAGAAAAATTGTGAGCTGAATCAGTTAGTAATTTGTCTCGTCCTCCCTCAGTGTTCGCTCCTGAGGGGCTTCCCTGTTTAAAGCCCGAACGTTTGCATTTCTAGCTCTATTATTGGAAGTGTTAGAACCGCTGTTATTGCTAGTACGACTATTGTTGCTATTATTATTATTATTATTAGGCTGATTCCTATTTCCGCCGCTGGAACGGAAATTTTGCCTTTGATTGCCGCGATTGAAGTTGTTGCCATAGTTACTGTTACTAAAGGATGGTCTATTTTGTCTATAGTTGTTAAAGTTACGATTTTGATTTTGAAAATTTCGACCTCGGTTATTATTTTGAAAATTTCTAAAATTGTTATTGTTCCGCGCCCTAAATGCTAAAACTTGACGTTCTTTTACTTCATTTGATTGCTCTACAATCAGTTTGGCTACTACGTCCTTGGAATCAGAAAAATTGGTTGAAGCAAGGATTGATTTTACTAAACTGGTTTTTGCGTTCAATCGGCAAACGTTAACTGTTTGCTCGATGGCCATTTCACGGGCTTTGGTCTGAGTAATCCCTTCGATAATGAGCGAACGCTCTAAAGCATCAGACAATTCCTCAACGCGTCTTGCAAAATCGGTGTAATTATTATTATTAACTTGCAAAGCTGCGAATTTTCCGGCCACAACTTTGGAGTTGTCGGGTTTTATACGGTTACGTAGTGCTATTTTTATATCGTTAACTGAAAGTACTTGAGTTGGTATCGCTTCTCGAGCTTTACCATCGAGTTTGGATTTAATATATGAAATACAAATGCTAGTTAAATTTTCGTCGACAAATTGTTCGATTAACTCAATTTTAGTAATGAAAGATTCGAGACCTAGGGGCTCACCGCTATAATTTTCACGCATAATACCAGCCCATATGCCGATAAACGTTCTTTTTTCTTCAGGAGTCGCCATATTTGTATCGGAATTAGGAGGATTTGAAATATTAGTTTCGGGCAATTCCTCAAATCCGTGAAATTCTCCGGACAAAGAAAGTCTAACAACAAGGTTTTTGATTGTATTGGGCGAATATGTGGTTGAGCCTTCGGAAACTGGGCTTTTAAAATTGAGATTTTCGGAATCGGAACTTTCGGAATTAAAATTTTTGGAATTGGAATCTGAATTTTTGGAATTTTCGGAATTTTCGGAATCTGAGTTTTGTTCTGAAATTCTAGGAACCACTTTTTGATTTCTAAGGAACATATGTAGTAGGAAGCAAAGGAAGAAATATTTAAATTGATTAAAGTCGAATTTGTAGAAATTGCTTACGAAAATTTAACAGAAGTTGAAATTGAATTGAATGTTGATGTAATATTGAAAGAATTATTCGGTAATTTAATTAGAGACTGAATATTTAATGATAAATTGAATGTATATTGAAGTAATTTAATTTAATTGCTTTTAAAGGAAAATATTTTAATTTGATAAAAGGACTTGGCTGTTGATAACGGACGCACCGCTTTATTAAAAAGATCTCAATGTGTTTGTGTAATAACGGACGCACCGTTTTTATTAAAATTGTATGGTTTTATTTTTATAGATACGGGCGCACCGCATCTTTCAAAATTTGTATTACGAATATCCTCGGACGCACCGGGATTAAAAAAAATTTACATTGGTTGTTTACGGGACCACCGTTTACGCAAAAAAAATATTTTTCATGTTATTTTTTCTCTTTGATGGAGCCCACTGTAGGGCAGAGTGGGACTAAAATTAGAAAAAAAAGCGTTTATTGTGTTTTGGCAATTGTTTTAAGAATCAAAACGTTGAAGCAATGCAATTATGGAAAAAAAAATTTTTTTCTGTTTTTGTCCGACCCTGTCCCACAGTGCCTACCTTCACACATTTTGCACACATCTATATGTGTATGTATACGTCGGGAAATTAAAAGTTTTTTTTTTTTTTCTTTTTGCTTGTTTAATGTAATTGAATAAGTATGATTATAATGGTAATTTTGAAATTAGAAGTTTAATTTAAAATGTATTACTTTGTAGTAGAAAAAGGTTAATATGAAATCATTTTTTTTTTTGATAGAAAATGTAAGAATGTTCATAAGAAATTGACAAAAATGTAAGTTTAATTTAAAAAAAATATTTCATACCAACTGCTGCTGTTTCGATACCGTTTGCTCGCTTGCCGTTATGTTGCTGCTGCTAATGGACTGCTGCTTCGGTTGCTGTTTCGCTGTAGCTGCTGCGTTTGTGCTCTGCCATGTACTGCAAGGTGTTTGTTGCTACCTTTTTTTTTTTTGCTTACGGTGGTTTGCCGCTATGTTGGTAGCGTGGCTAGGGCCGTTATATGTTGCGTGGCTAATGCCGTTTTTATAGTAAAAATTTTTGGTACAGTCATTTAAAGTTAGTGTTTTAGTTTCGAAATTTTTTTTGAATTTTTAGATTTTGTAGATTTTTTGTAAGTGTTTGTTTTTCAATTTTATAATTTTTTGGAATGTTTAACCGTTTTTTATTTTTTTTGGAATTTTCCACATATTGTAGGGTTTTTTCAAATTTTTGTAAAATTTTTTTTTTTTTTTTTTTTGTAGATTTTATAGTTTTTTGTTTTTAAAGAAAAAAAAATTTTTTTGAGTAGTTTTTAATTTTTAAATATTTTTTTTTTTTGTAAGAGTTTTGCGTTTTTATATATTTTTTGTAATGGTTTTTAAATTTTGTAATTTTTTTGTAATGGTTTTTAAATTTTGTAATTTTTTTGTAATTTTTGTAGTTTTTTTTTTTTTTTTTTTAGAACGTTTTTTTTTTTGTAGTTTTTGGAATTTTAAAATTTTTTTTTGTAAAATTTTTGCATGTTTATATTTTTTTTGTAGGGTTTTTATAAGTTTTGTATTTTTTTTTTTTGGATTTTTATTTGGTTTTATGATTTTTTTTGTAGATTTTTTTTTTGGATTTTTATTTGTAACTTTTTCTTGTATCTGTGTATTTTCTTGTAATTTATTAATAATTCATTTTGATTCTCTTTGTAATTTTTGTAGGTTTAATTCATTTTCAGTTAAAAAAAATTTTTTTTGATTTTAAATTTTTATTTGAAGTTTTTGCGTTTTTAAGAGGCCTGCCTCTTCGCCACTATGGCCGCCATTTTGAGGTCCTGTCACGGTCGCCATGATATGGCTGGTTTTTGATGCCAACCATTTTTCCTTAGAAAAGGGAAATACTCACGCTGCTGGGCATGCAGCTCAATGTGCACACCCGCACCCACACACACAATAAATTTAGTTTCTTTTATGTTTGGTTAGATTTAGTTCGTCTTTATTAAAATAAATTTCATTTGTTCTTGTTTAAGTATTAATTTAATAAACGTTCATTGTTTGTGTTTCACATCACACTTTTGGTTATGATAAATGTTTGTTTTGTTCTTATTTTAGTAAATTTAGTTTAAGACTCTACACTTTAAAATCTTTACTTTAATTTCCTTCACTAGTTAGGTTTTACGACCGAGCACTCCAACATGTCAAAACGAATTCAATTCGGTTCGTTTATCCCCCACGCTCAGCGGCCATCATTTTTCATCGCTGAATCTTATTACCCCTGCTGAGTGCAATTGGCATTGCTTTTCAGCAACAGCTGACGGCGATGCCACTTGCACGCAGGAATGCATTTTGTTACGTGCGTTTTGTTGCGTGCGTTTTGTTGCGTGCGTTTTGTTGCGTCAAGGCGGGTAACGCTGTGCGGTTATAATTACCCGTACCCATTCATTCCCTACATTTTACATCTTACATCTAACATCTTAAATTAAATGGAATGTCAAAAATTTATTTTTAAAATAACCTTCAAAACTCAACGTTATTAAATGCAAAATATTATTTTAAACCTCCACAAGACTCTCTACAACTCTTTAAAATGTATTAAATTTTAATTTCAGATAAATTTTAATTAATATCTATATATATAACAAGTAAGGAAGGCTAAGTTCGGGTGTAACGAACATTACCTACTCAGCTGAGAGCTTTGGAGACAAAATAAGGGAAAATCACCACGTAGGAAAATGAACCTAGGGTAACCCTGGAATGTGTTTGTATAACATTGGTATCAAATGGAAGGTATTAAGGAGTATTTTAAAAGGGAATGGGCCATAGGTGGACGAAATTTTGGGATATCGCCATAAAGGTGGGCCAGGGGCGACTCTAGAATGTGTTTTTACGATATGGGTATCAAATGAAAGGTGTTAATGAGTAGTATTTTAAAAGGGAGTGGGCCTTAGTTCTATAGGTGGATACCTTTTCGAGATATCGCCAGGGATGACTCCAGAATGTGTTTGTACGATATGGGTATCAAATGAAAGGTGTTAATGATTATTTAAAAGGGAGTGGGCCTTAGTTCTATAGGTGGACGCCTTTTCGAGATATCGCCATAAATGTGGACCCGGGATGACTCTAGAATGTGTTTGTACGATATGGGTATCAAATGAAAGGTGTTAATGTTTATTTAAAATGGAGTGGGCTTTAGTTCTATAGGTGGACGCCTTTTCGAGATATCGCCATAAAGGTGGACCAGGGATGACTCTACAATGTGTTTGTACGATATGGGTACGCTTCCCAAGGCAGTCGGTTCTATGTACTGGAGCGACTCGGGATTTTCCCCGACCAAGGACTGTCATTTCAGTGTGACCCCATTTAATTTGTTTCGTCCCTCCCACAAATTGTCATCCTCCCAGCAGCTCCTTGCAGCAGGACTGCTCCATACTCTCTTACTCCGGGAAGGCATCGAATCCAATCCGGGTCCGTCTCCTGTGAAATGTTTGAAGGCGAATCCTGCTTATTTTATATCCAGGATTTTCCTCCAGCAAGGTCTTCAGAAGTTTTGCAATTCTTGGCCTCCTGGCAGGATCGCCATGAAATGTTTGATTTGGAATAAAAGATGTGAAAGGTTTGGTAGTCAAACATTAATTCTTTTTTATTAAATAAATTATTTCCCTTTTATAGTTATTTACTTAACCTATACATTCATAATTATCTTAATACTAATAAACTAAAAATATGTACATTGGTAATGGGTATGCATACATGTAGGTTTGTATACATGCTATGTATACATGTAGATTTGTATGCATGCTTGCATACATGTAGATTTGTATGCCTGCTTGCATGCATGATATGCCTGTTTGCAACGTCAGCAGATCAATGCGAGTAATTTGGTTAATGCTATGCATACATGTAGGTTTGTATGCATGCTTGCAAAGTCAGCAGATCAATGTGAGTATTTGGTTAATTTCCATTATTGGTTGTATGTAAATAATAAGCAGAATTGATTAGCTGTGAACGGACAAGGGTTTCATATTCGGCATTCCATTGATGTTAGCTAACCGCTGGGTTAGTTCAATAATTTATGTTGTATAATATTGTAATATGATTATTACTAAAATGTATTTGGCATAGAAGTTCATGATGCGTAATGCCGCAAGTGTATTACATATGTAGGTGGGTATGACGCATAATGGTACACCATCCGCCTTAGAAAAAGAGGGTTATATAATTGTTTTGTGAACAATTGTATAAGACTCTTTGTCGTATTTTCAATGATGTTGATATTTTACTGTAACTTGATATTGTAGTGAAAGATGTTGTTTGCTTTGCTTCTGATTTGCTGACCTTGATATTTTTATTGTTTACATTTTATATCCCTTTTTTTCAAAATTTTAAGTTTAATGATTATTTTACTTATTGTATTTATTGTATATATTTTATAGCCGGATTTTAAATGTGTCGACCCATCTAAAATCCGCTTTTTTTTTGAAATTATTTTCTAATATTTATATGGAAATATGAAGCAGAAAAAAGATTTGTTTTCAATTGCTTAGATACTAATTATTACTGAGTAGATTGGAATATTTATTTTTAGATTATTTCCAAGAGATATCTTAGATGGACTACTAATTGCTTATTTATTGCTTCTAGTACTAGTTTCTAAATTATTTTTATAGTTCCTACCATTTTTATCCTACTATTATTTAGTAACTTATGCAAATTATTTTCCTATCGAATTTTTTCTATGTATATAAGTTTTATTATTTATCTACCTAGGGTTAGACAAAAAAAAAATTGCTATTAATATTTTCTAATCTATTGGGGCTAAAGTAGAATACTTTCCTAATATGTAAAAATATGACCTTATGAGACCTAGGTAATAAATGATCGTATTTATTTAATTTTTATTCAAGGAAAAAAGAACTTTTTTTTTCACTTGACCTTATTTTTTTTTCATAATTAGGTAAATCTGTAATAAATTGTATATATAATAGAGGGGGTTGCTGATGGAAGAGCGGGGTAGTTTTATTAATGGATTAGTGGAAGGTACAGTGGGTGCAAAAAAAAATTTTCGTATCTTTAAATTTTTAATAATTTCCCTATTTTCCAGCAATATTTTTGATCTTATTTGTCATGTGATTTCTGCGGCGGCCACCAAGACAACATCGTCATGACTTTTATGAGGAATTTATTTTTATTTTTATACCGGGATTTGTCACTTTCACAACCTTTTTGGGTTTGTGCAATTGTTTGATCTTAGAGAATTTGGGTACCTACTTTTATTATTTTAAATTTGCCTACTCGAGTGAATATTAAATTATTTTTCACCAATTTATCCCTCAAGACAATTGTGTTTTTCTTAAAAATTTCAAGTCCTGGATTGGCGGCATTTGTACAACGTGTGTACAGCCTGATAAGTAATTGTCCTAAGTCAATTTTATTATCTACAATCAGGTTGCTTGTATTTCTTACGCTACCATTTTAGGAGCGCGACATGTCTTATTGCTGCAAATTTATATAGCGCTTCACTTATATTTTTATAGGTTCTCTTTGTGACTTTTCTTCATTCTTTTCTTTTTGTTGTTATGGGCTGGTTTCCCTCACTAGGGTAGGCACCTTGCCGTTTGTGTCAGGGCTTAGCCGAACTCCATAGCGCCCGACTATGAGGCGGAGCTGTTTAGGACTGACATCTACGCCGTTTCGCCTCATAGGAGGGCGGCGGGATGTCGGTGACCAAGAACTGCCAACCTCCTAATCCAGGGTGTTATGCGGACCGTGCCTATTGGACGATTTGCAGCCAGGGGATAAATTCGGCTGTATTCGAACGGAGCCTTCCCGATACCGGGCCATCTCGGGAAGTATTTATGGCCTTACCGCAGTAAGGGGCGCTGCTGTGGCGGACGGTTCTTTCCCCGTATATAATACTGGACCGCTGAGCCCGCCTTGTCGGGCAGGTGGTCGTACGACCAAGATGAACAACTCATTACCTGAATGTAAAGAGGAGGACTGAGTCGCAATCCAAGGACGACAAATACGAATTAAGCGATGCGTCGGACTCGGGGAGCGAGAGTAGTGCTGATTCAATGAACTCCGTGTTGGAGAAGCACACAAATGAAAACGGAGTAGAAGAGGGGAGAAGGGTACGGAGCAGAGGAAGTAAAAGAGCTCTCTCGCAGTACCGTGCAGCACTAAGAATTGTACAACGCTTGGGAGCAGTGGTCGACCCAACAGAAGTGGAGATCGAGCGCTTGGAATGGGCCCATGAAGCGGTAGAAGTAGGTCGAAGGCAGTTCAAAAGGTTTGCTGCGAGAAACCCTCGGTTCTGCAACCGGTACGAGGAGGAAGAAGCGTCGAATGGCAGAATGAAGAGGCAACGTTCGGCAGAAGGCGACAAGCCTGCTTTCAAGAGGCAGAAAGGACCCAGTCCTAGAGCCGCGAGGCAGGGCAGTCGCATAGACAAGACAAGTAGGCCCAAAGCTGTAAGACAGATGGGTTCCAATAGCGAGGTAGCAACTACCTCGAAAGCTGCCAGTCAGAGGGAAGTTCCAACTACGGAAGTAGGAGATAAGCCAAAGGGAGATAACGCTAAGACTCCGGCTTTCTCGGAGGCGCTAAAGGGAGTTAACGCGAAGACTCCGGTGTTCAAGGAGGTTCCAAAGGGAGATAACACTAAGACTCCTGCTTTTCCCGAGAAGATGAGTGATGTGGCAAAGCAGTCACTGACTGTGGCGCTGGTTGATCGTAGCAGTCCGTTCGGACAAATGACTACTGAAAGGTGGAGATCTGTGGAAAGGGAGCTTATTAGCTTAATGCTTAAGATGATGCGGGAACAACCAAGTAAGCCCCTTGCAACCTTTGATTCGGGGGGATGGTATAATGGTGTGAAGATGATAGCGTGCGACAACATCGCGAGCTTGCGGTGGCTGGAGGAAGTCGTTCCAAACCTGCAAAGGCAAGGCACGAACGCGCGGTTTGAGGTGGTGGATAAAGCGCAAATCCCCACGGTACCAAAAGTTAAGGTATGGATACCATGCGTGATGAAGTCGGAGGATACACTGCGACTTCTGCAGAATCAGAATCCGAACATACCGACACAGGATTGGAAGGTACTTACTGTATCTCGGCCTACCGAGGATGGTCAGTTCTACATCTTCCAAATAACCAAGCAGACGGAGGATATTTTGTACACGCAGCTTGGCAAAATGTCCTTTGGCACTGGCAAAATTTACATGCGACTCAGGAAAAGAAGTCCCGAGGATAAAAATCCTAACACGCTGGAAGTGGGCGAAGTCGAAAAGGACCTCAGAAGCCTAAGGGAAAAAAGACAAGTGGAGGTCCCCGACGTCACCACGAACGTGCTAGAAGAGGATCAACCGCTAAATGGTGCTGTGACTCGCACAGAGGAACACACGGCACAACATTCACGAGGGGCTGAAGGGGGCCTCGAATACTCTAAACCAAAAGGGCAAGAGGAGGACGACGACGTCAAGACGAAGGTGCTGGAGGGGGACAAACAGCCCAATGGCGCTGCGAGTCCTACAGATAAACCTCCAACACAGTAAAGTGGCGTCGAGCGAACTCCTCCTAACCCTTGAGGAGGGTTCGTTTGACGTGGCGCTGATCCAGGAGCCGTGGCTCTCATCGGGAGGAAAGGTTTCTGGACTTAGCGCGCGCGGGTTTGGCGTTTACTATGCACAAACGGAAGGACGGGTGCGCGCTGTAGTAATGGTAAGGAAACAGCTGCATTCATATATGCTGCCTAATTACACCACCGAGGATCTAGTAGCGGTGGCCGTTGAGCAAAAGAATAAGCAGGCATTTATCCTGGCGTCCTGCTACATGGCCCATGCTGCGGAGGTTCCACCGATGGAGTGCAAAAGGCTAGTACAGGAGGAAGGGCGCAAAGGGCGGTTGGTCATAGGCGCAGATGCAAATGCGCACCACAATGCGTGGGGAGGAGCAGATACGAACGAGAGAGGCGAATCTCTATTTTGTTACATCCTGCAAACCAATTTGCAGATAGCCAACAGGGGAAATGTTCCTACATACATTGGTCCAACATCCAGCAATGTTCTGGATATTACATTGAGCTCCGAGCGTGATATATCAAGGTATGATTGGATGGTTCTCGATAGACCATACTTCTCCGACCATGCGTATATAAGCTTCAGCATCCCACTAAAGAGGGTACAGAAGGGAGGAACCTTTAGAAACCCTAGGGCAACGAATTGGACTAAATTCCAGAAATATGTGGAACAAAAACTGGGACAACCCAAAGAGGTTGCTAATGTAGAGGAACTGGAGGAGTCGAAGGAATTCCTAACAAGGACGCTTATGACTGCGTATAACAAAGCTTGCCCTCTAAGAAGATTCAGAGGAAAAGCAAAGCCGCCATGGTGGAGCAATGAGCTGAGTCTTCTAAGAAGACAGGTAAAAGAAATGTTTAAACTCGCAAAGACCGCGGAAAGCGAAGCGTGTCGGGACGAGTACAGGGATCTACTGAGGATCTACAAGCGTGAAATTACCAGGGCGAAGAGAAACTCATGGAAAAGTTTCTGTACGGACATAGAGTGCTCCAGTGAAACAGCACGGTTGAAAAAAGTCCTAGCAAAGGGAAACATAGTCCAGGGACTAATAAAGAAAGAGAACGGGGAATGGTCACGTGATAGTGAGGAATCCCTTGAGATGCTTCTCGATACACATTTCCCATCGGGAGACGGTTTAGAAGAACCAGCAGACATCACTCACACTTCGATCACGGAGCTAGTGGTGCCGGGCAAGATCGAGTGGGCAGTGAAGACGTTTTCAAAGTTTAAATCGCCGGGCCCAGATGGTATATTCCCGGCCATGCTACAAGTCTCAAGTAGGGCGGTCGTGGAATGGCTTAAAATAATATTCGATGGGTGCATAAGACTGAATCATGTACCGCACTCTTGGAGAACTGCTCGTGTAGCTTTTCTACCAAAGGCGGGGAAGATCGGTCACGTGTATCCCAAAGACTATAGACCCATTAGCTTAACATCATTTCTGCTCAAAACCTTTGAGAGGCTGATAGATGTGTACATAAAGTCCAACGTGGATGAAAAGCTGCTCTCCACAACACAGCATGCGTACACCAAAGGCAAGTCGGTAGACACCGCATTGCATAGGGTGGTAATAAGCATAGAGAAATCCCTGGAATATAAGGAGTATGCTCTAGGAGTCTTCTTGGACATTGCCGGGGCTTTCAATAATGTTGCAAAATGGGCGATTATGGATGGTCTTAATTACATTAAAGTACATCCTGCCTTAATCAGATGGATCGGCTGCATGTTAAATTGCAGAAAGATTACATCACAATGGGGATTGTACGAGGCCACGAAATCAGTGGACAGGGGCACGCCGCAGGGAGGGGTGCTATCACCTCTGCTGTGGACACTGGTCATCAACCAACTGCTCAAGCAATTCGATGAGGGACCCGTAAAACTTACGGCTTACGCAGATGACGTTGCAATTGTCATAAGTGGAAAATGCCTTCCAACGATTAGTTCTTTGATGGATCGGGCGCTTCGGGATATTCATACCTGGGCATCTAATGTCGGGCTGAAAGTCAATGCGGAGAAGACGGATATGGTCTTGTTTACAAAGAGGTACAAGGTCCCAAATTGGACCAGGCCTAAGTTAGGAGCGGTGACCTTACAGGAGAAACCTTGCACAAAATATCTAGGAATCATCCTAGACAGTAAGCTGTCATGGAAGCTCAACGTGGAGGAGAGGGTCAAGAAGGCCTCAACGGCACTCTATGCATGTAAAAGAATGCTGGGGTGTACGTGGGGCCTATCGCCCTCTCTTTCTCATTGGGTTTTTACAGCGATTGTAAGCCCTATTCTATACTATGGAGTTCTTGTTTGGTGGAAAGCCACACAAAAAACAACATACCTCAAAAAATTAGAGGGGGTATGCAGACTATCGATGCTTTGCATTACGGGAGCCCTGAAAACAACCCCGACGGCTGCACTGTATGCCATTCTGCACATTCCACCTGTAGACCTGGTAGCAAAGAACAAAGCGTTAACGACCGCAACCAGGCTCGATGCTTCGGTGCAGCTTGAGCGCCGACCATATGGCCATAGTAGTATAGCGTCCTCAGTCACAAGACGAACAGACTACATAATTCCCTACCTGCACTTTGAGGGAGATCTTAAGGCCACAATAGAGGTGGACGGTTGGCGCAAGGGTGCGCAAATGGCGGACGAGGCGATACATGTGTACACCGATGGTTCCAAAATAGTGGAAGGAGTAGGGTCTGCGGTATACTGCGCTGATCCGGAATTAAGCAGATCCTACAGGCTGCCGGATTACTGTAGCGTTTTCCAAGCGGAAATATTAGCCGTAACCAAAGCAGTAGAAACCCTGGAAGAGAATAGCTTAAGCTGCAACCGTGTTAACTTTTATATTGACAGTAAAGCAGCAATTAAGGCAATAATCTCGCATAGCACAGCATCTAAATGCGTGTTAGAGTGTAAGCAGTCTCTGGAGAGAATCGGGACAGGGAGAAGCATACATCTATATTGGGTCCCAGGGCATATGGGAATAGATGGGAATGAAAAAGCGGACGAATTAGCTAAAAAGGGCGCATCCCTTGAAGCTTGCTCCGTAGACGTCCCAATTAGATTGGGCGAGATTAAGCGAAGGCGAGAGGTGCACATGATCGACCAAGCAGGAAAGGCGTGGGTTCAAGCGCGGGGCTGTAAAGTGTCGAAGATTATGTGTAGGTCTTACAACCTTAGACTAACACAGTTGCTTCTATCATTAAAAAGAGAGGACTGTAGACTCATGACGGGTATTCTGACTGGACACTGCCTTCTGGCGTCACATGCCTTTAAATTAGGCTTGGTCAGTGATAGCAGGTGTAGGAAGTGCGGCTTGGAGGAGGAAACGATCGAGCACGTTCTGTGCTCGTGCCCTGCACTTGCCAGGCTAAGACTCCAGCTATTAGGAGTGATACAGCTGTCAGATCTAGAAGCAGCAAGTGGCTTAAGTCCTAGGAAGCTTCTAGTATTTGCCAAGAGGACGGAGTTATTTTATAACATAGGTCCTGGTTTTTAATAGGGTTTTTCAGTTTGGTCGTTAAAACAAACTTCTGGTAACACTACGGACTCAATCAGTCTATGTGAGGTCCTCATGGACCGGCCAGTTCAACCTACCTACTTATGGGCTGGTTTTTAAAATTTTTCTTGTTCTTAGTTTTTGCTTATTTCCACTGTCCTAGAATTTTATATTGCTTCATGACTATTTTTGTCAGGAGCCATCAACGGAATTATGCGAATTTTTGATTTGCTGTCCGCTTTAGGCAGGGTTGCCTTTACTGTCGCTTGTGACATTTTTAGGTTTACTATTTGAGATTTATTTGAATTGTTTATCGCTCTTCCTCAGCTTTTTTGGTTTAGGTAATGGGGTGCAAAAACTGGTGTTTCTTAGATACGAGTTGTGGCGGGTTTTACCTGCCTAAATTTGTGCTTCATATAGTTTTTGAGCATCATAGCTATTGTGATGATCAATAGCATGAATACACAACCTATAACTGCTAACCAAACATCTGAGTATTTTCTGTATTTACCTTAGTGGGTGGCTCATACTTGATTATCTTGTTATCTGTTCTTTCAGAGTTTTCTTTACCTACCTCGTAGCCAGCTATGGCTACCATGATGCCTTGGGCTATTTTTGTCCACCAAGACATCTTGAAAGTTCTCTAATTTTAATAAGAAGTTAGATATTTTGTTTTATGACTTTTTATTTTGTGGATATTGTTGATTAAAAATATTTTTAAAAAAAATTTTAATATTCCAAAAAAAATGTTTTTAGTGTAGTTTAAATATATTTGGAAATATTCTTATCTATTCGTATTAAACGGGCTTTTAATATATTTTTTTTTGTTTTTGATGCCACTTAACATTTGGAATTTTAGGGGAATACTCTCCTAATCATACGCATTATTTCCTCTTCCCTGGTAGTGGGCTTTATAATATCCTCAATTGTGGGTTCCCTTTCCATACCTATTATCTTCCACAATTTCTTTAATCCTTCTAACTCTTTTTGTAAGTCCCTAGTGTGTCGGGTATTTTCGTCCCACCAATAGAGGAAGATCTGAGGAGTTTCTTTGCATTTTAGTAGTTATGGTTAATTTTTAAACCTTATTAAAATGTTCTATGGGCTTTCTTTAGAGGATAGGTGAACTGTCCGAAGTTGATTGACTATTTTACAGAAGTGTCCTAAACATTCCAATTTACTTGTTTTTTTTTTTTCATAAAAGTTTAATTTAAGATTTTTAGCATTTTAGCCTTTTTTTCGAATAAGAAATTTTTAATTTTCCTCGTACTTCTTTTTTCCATAAAAATTTTACTTCAAATTTTAACAAATTAGATCAATTTTTTTTTCAAGTTCAAAAGAAATTGCTCGTACATACTTTTGTTTTAGTTTAAATTTTACATTTTTATAATTTTTTTTTTTACAAGTCCTATTTAAAAAAAAAAAAATTCCTCAGCAAAAACTCTTGTTTTTGCTAATGGTTTAGCGTCCGTAAAAGCCGCCCAATTTGTTTCTAAAATTTTTGTATACTTATATTAATTGCCTCGAGTGGTATGCCTCCGATCTCGCCATGAAATGTTTCTGGTTTCGTTTTGTTGTTAACTTGTGCAAATTGAAAGGTGTCCTTCGATCCCGTTTTGTTACCACCAAATATTTTTCAACTTAGTTTGCCATATCCTTGCCGAAAAACGGCTTTCCTTGATAATAGCCGTGTGTTTTAACACGCGTATATCCGTTTACGCTTAAACTTTATATTGACTGTTAAGCGAGAAACTATAAATACACCTCTGAAATTGCTGCGCATAAATTCTGTCCTACTAAATTTCAATACGCATTATACTCAGATGTAACTGAAATATGTGTCTTTGTTTCACCCTCTACACTAATTCTATGTATTCTATGTGTGTCCACAATTCATCGCAACTGATTCAGCTATATGTTATACCCTATGGCCATCAGAGCGTTGGGTCTCCGCTTTTCGGTACACCCTGTTGCTGTACCTAGTTGTTTAACCACAGCCGCTAGATGGGTCTCCTAAGCATTATCTAAGCGAGAATAGGCGTTTTTTACACGCGTAAACGAAACGTATACGCGCGTGTTAAAAAACACGGCTAATATCTTAATTCGATGCCATATAGTAGTACCTTTTGTTTACATCCAAGAGTTTAATTGTACTGCAACGGTGCCAATATTAGATTTTTGGGTGCTGCCATAACGACACTAACGGCTGCTTTGTTTAAATGTCCTCTTTTCTCCTTTTTCCTTTCTTTAAATAAAAACTTTTTACTTGTTTTACAAATGGTCAGAATCCTGAGCAGTCAGATCATTTTTACCAGTTGTGCCAATTTTTGATCTGAACTGGCAGGATTCTTCCTCCAGCAAGATCTAGCTAATTTTGCTCAATAGCAAATTTTTCAGCTAATCAAAAATCAAGCTGGCAGGATCGCCAAGAAATGTTTGAAGGCGAATCCTGCTTATTTTATATCCAGGATTTTCCTCCAGCAAGGTCTTCAGCAGTTTTTCTAATTCTTGACCTCTTGGCAGGATCGCCATGAAATGTTTGATTTGGAATAAAAGATGTGAAAGGTTTGGTAGTAAAACATTAATTCTTTTTTATTAAATAAATTCTTTCCCTTTTATAGTTATATACATTCATAATTATCTTAATACTAATAAACTAAAAATATGTACATTGGATAAGGGTTTGCATACATGTAGGTTTGTATACATGCTTTGTATACATGTAGATTTGTATGCAGGCTTGCATACATGTAGATTTGTATGCCTGCTTGCATACATGTAGATTTATATGCCTGCTTGTAACGTCAGCAGATCAATGCGAGTAATTTGATTAATGCTATGCATACATGTAGGTTTGTATGCATGCTTGCAAAGTCAGCAGATCAATGTGAGTATTTGGTTAATTCCCATTATTGGTTGTATGTAAATAATAAGCAGAATTTATTAGCTGTGAACGGACAAGGGTTTCATATTCGGCATTCCATTGATGTTAGCTAACCGCTGGGTTAGTTCCATAATTTATGTTGTATAATATTGTAATATGATTATTACTAAAATGTATTTGGCATAGAGGTTCATGATGCGTAATGCCGCAAGTGTATTACATAGGTGGGTATGACGCATAATGCTACACCTGACCCCGGTCCTGAGAAATGGTTTTGCTGCATCTGCCGGAAAACAATCTTTTTAGGATGGTCATACTCTGTTCAGTGTGTTTCGTGCAAGGGATGGTTGCAACGGAACTTTTATAAATCTTTTGTGGCTCTCAAACAGCTGATACCACTCATAACTACTACCTTCGTAGTAGAGTTGGTAGCAATGCTGAGCATCAGCCCCTGACCCCATCCATTACGGACATATTCGATTTCATGAAGCGGCACAACATCCACATTGCTGCGATTCAAGAGACTACACTCACAGCAAGATCTTCATTGCAGACCTGCTCTGGGTATAATGTCCACAGGAAAGACCGCGAGAGCGGAAATGGAGGCGGCCTCGCGTTTATCATACACCACTCTGTGCAATATTATATATTTGATCCTGGCATCGACCGCAGGGACAATGTCTTAGAACGTCAAGGCCTATCTGTTCGGTCAGGCGATGCAAACCTAGAAATCATCAACATCTACATCCCTCCTGCCACCTGTTGCCCCAGTGGATACCGCCCTAATATCAGGGCCTTACTCACTGGCAACAATCGCATTATCTTAGGCGATTTCAATGCCCATCATGATCTATGGCATTCAAACTTGCGGGCGGACAGTAGGGGTGAGATGCTGGCGGATCAAATAGAAGAAACGACGTTCTACACAATAAAAGGAGACGCCCCACACGTATGGTAGGAAGCTGTCACAGCTCGCCAGATATCTCAATCGTGAGCGCAGAACTCGTAAACTGCGTCAACTGGCAGCCGATGGTAACATTGGCATCCGACCACCTGCCCATACTTACTTCGCTTGAGCGTACCGCCGACTTCATCGTCACAGAAAAACGCACTTTCATAAACTTCAAAAAAGGAATGTGGGAAGAATATAAATCCTTTACAGACAACCGCTTTGCTGCCCTCCCTATCCCGACTGATGCCCGCCAAGGGGAGCGTGCCTTCCGTAAGGTCATTGAATCCGCCTCGGCACGTTTCATTCCCGCCGGGAGAATTCCCAAAATCCGGCCCACTTCCCGGCGGAGGCCGCAAACTTAGCTAGAGAACGTGACCTTATAAGATAGCTTGATCCAGGCGACCCCCAAATAAGGGATATAAACCAACGCATCAGATTGCTTGTGGATGAACAGAGGCGGGCGAAATGGGAGGAGCACCTAAGGGGTTGTAACCTCTCTACAGGTGTGGGTAAACTTTGGTCCACCGTAAAGTCCCTATCGAATCCGGCTAAGCACAAAGATAAAGTTTCCATCGCCTTTGGCGACAAAGTGCTGTCGGATGCGAAAAAATGCGCGAGCGCTTCATAGCACTACCACCGCGCTAAATGCCATTAGCATCCAGATAAATTGCGGTTTAAATCAATACCCCCACCATAGAACAGTACTCGTAGCGCTAGACCTATCAAAAACTTTTGATACGGTCAACCATGGCTCGTTACTGCAAGACCTGGAAGGGTGTACCCTTCCCCCATGTCTTAAAAGGTGGACCGCAAATTATCTGGGTGGTCGGCAGGCATCGGTGCAATTTAGAAACGAAACATCAAAACCAAGGAGAATTAAACAAGGAGTGCCACAGGGTGGTGTCCTATCCCCACTTTTGTTTAATTTCTACATATCTAAGCTACCTTCACCACCGGAAGGAGTCACAATCGTTTCCTACGCCGATGACTGCACAATAATGGCCACAGGCCCAGGCCCAAAGATCGATGCGCTATGCAATAAAATAAACGGCTACCTCCCTGATCTCTCCAGTTTTTTCGCCTCGCGAAGCCTGGCATTATCACCGACTAAATCTTCCGCGACCTTATTTACAACATGGACGTCCCAAATGTCGACCATTTTAAACATCCACGTCGATGGCACTACGCTACCGACTGTCCTACACCCCAAAATCTTGGGTGTGACGTTTGATCAGGATCTACATTTTGTTGAGCACGCAGCCGCAATTGTTCCGAGAATTCAGAGCCGTAACAAAATCCTCAAATCCCTCGCTGGCAGTACCTGGGGAAAATATAAAGAAACGCTCATGACTACATACAAAGCAATTAGCCAGCCGATTACGTTCTACGCGTCACCCATATGGTCGCCAAGCCTAAAAATTACCCACTGGAAGAAACTACAGGCCTGCCAAAATACTGCTCTCAGAATCTCCACGGGCTGTCTTCTTATGTCCCCAGAACACCATCTGGATAATGAGGCGAGAATACTCCCCATCAGGGAGAGAAATGAGATGCTGACCAAACAGTTCCTGTTGAATACCCAGAAACCTGGGCATCCCAACAGACATCTGATTGATGAACCAGCACCGCCTAGGGGCTTAAGGAGTCATCCGTAAGCATTTTGGGAAATACGGCACCTGAGAACCCAGCCGTATGAAGTGAAAAAACACAAAACAGGTCCTTGGTGAACTCCATAAACAGGCGTCGGACCTTTATGCCGGGAATTGCCCGGTGAATCCAGTACTTAAAGAAAATTATCCAAAGCTCGCGGAAGAGGAACCCATACTCCCCAGGGAAACGCGTGTCACTCTTGCTCAACTTGGTTCTGGATACTGTAACAGGTTAAACTCTTACCTATCCAGAATCAACCCCGACATACAAAATGTATGCCCCGCTTGCAATGTGTCCCCACATGACACCAACCATCTCTTTAATTGTAATGTTGACCCAACGCCTCTAACACCCCTTTCCTTATGGTCCGCCCTTGTTGAAACGGCAAGTTTCCTTGGACTCCCGTTAGAGGATATTGATGACAATTTGTGATCGGTCGCGGCTATTAGGTGGGGCGAGCATTGCTACAACAACAACAACAACAACGATATGGGTATCAAATGAAAGGTCTAAGTGAGAATTTTAAAAGGGATTGGGCCTTAGTTCTAAAGGTGGACACCTTTTCGAGATATCGCCTTAAACGTGGACCTGGGGTGACTCCGGAATTTGTTTGTACGATATGGGTATCAAATGAAAGGTGTTAATGAGTATTTTAAAAGGGAAAGTGAGTATTTTAAAAGGGAGCGGGCCTTAGTTCAATAGGTGGACACTTTTTCGAGATATCGCCATAAAGGTGGACCAGGGATGACTCTAGAATTTGTTTGTACGATATGGGTATCAAATGAAAGGTGTTAATGATTATTTAAAAGGGAGTGGGCCTTAGTTATATAGGTGGACACCTTTTCGAGATATCGCCTTAAACGTGGACCTGGGGTGACTCTAGAATTTGTTTGTACGATATGGGTATCAAATGAAAGGTGTTAATGAGTATTTTAAAAGGGAGTGGGCCTTAGTTCTATAGGTGGACGCCTTTTCGAGATATCGCAATAAAGGTGGACCAGGGGTGACTCTACGATGTGTTTGTACGATATGGGTATCAAATAAAAGGTCTAAGTTAGTATTTTAAATGGGAGTGGGCCGTAGTTCTATGGATGGACGCCTTTTCGAGATATCGCCATAAAGGTGGACCAGGGGTGACTCTACGATGTGTTTGTACGATATGGGTATCAAATGAAATGTGTTAATGAGTATTTTAAAAGGGCGTGGGCCTTAGTTCTATAGGTGGACGCCTTTTCGAGATATCACAATAAAGGTGGACCAGGGGTGACTCTACGATGTGTTTGTACGATATGGGTATCAAATGAAAGGTGTTAATGAGTATTTTAAAAGGGAGTGGGCCTTAGTTCTATAGGTGGACGCCTTTTTGAGATATCGCCGTAAAGGTGGACCAGGGGTGACTCTAGAATTTGTTTGTAAGATATGGGTATCAAATGAAAGGTGTTAATGAGTATTTTAAAAGGTCGTGGGCCTTAGTTCTATTGGTGGATGCCTTTTCGAGATATCGCCATAAAGGTGGGATGACTCCAGAATTTGTTTGTACGATATGGGTCGTGGCTTTAAGTTGTGAATGTGTCGGTTATACCACCAAACACCGCTTGAGACTTTGTTCACAGCCGCGTAGGCTAAGGCCCTGCCACAGTAACGCGAACAGGTGACCTCCGCTCGCCGACGTGGACCGCGGCGCGACAGTAATAAACCGCCCCGCAGCGACGCGATGCCCTAACGCCGACGCAAGGGGCGACGGAAGACTGCAGCAGAAAGAGACGCCGACGCAATGCGCGACAGAGCACCGCAGTAGAGCAAGGCGCCGACGGAAGGCGCGACAGAGCATCGCCTCAGCGACACAGGTAGACGCGACGGAGGGCGCGACAGAGCACCGCAGCAGAGAGACGACGCCATAAGGCGCGACTGGGCACAGACGCCACATGCTAACGGAATACGGCCGGACCGTTAAGGCCCGCCATCACAGTCGAGTATACCGCAAGATAGTCTAAGTAAATTTGCAAGTGAAGTATACACAAACACGTTTCTTTTATATTATAGTATTTAAGCAATCAATCAATAAAGTGAAGTATTACATTAAAACGATTTGAAAGGTGCCCCTAAATATAAATTTATTGTAAACGAACCCCGGACACGGCGAGTATACCCCAGCAATTATTAAAGAAGCAACGGGGCTACAGAAAAGCTTCGTTACAACATATAGGTCTTTAGACTGTAAAAAATAAAATAAATTAAACAAACGAAGAAGCCAATTGAATTAATTGATATATGTAGGTGTTCTTAAAGAAAGCTATTATTATAGAATTGCACTGCGTGACACCAAAAAATACCTGGGAAGTCATACCATTTTTCTGGTACATCTTGAAGATTTAAGAATGACTGCATTCAAGATTTTCTCCGGACACCACCAAAAAAAAATTTCAGGGAAAAACCGGTTTTTCATACCTTTGGATTTTCGCGACGGCTGGCTATAAACCGATTTTCGATTTCTCTCGTATCTTGCCTATCCAAAACTGGTAAAAGGTTTAAAGTCGGTTTGGTAACCACAAAACGTACAGTCATATTAGTCTGCAAATGGTGATTCCAAACATAGACAACGATGGGTCAAGAAAACATATAGTCGTTTTGCTGTTGTTCTGCTGGCTCGAGGTCTTAATAAAAACACAATTGTGTTTTATACCAATATATTTCGGTTACTCCACGGTAACCATCTCCAGGGTCAAACTAATAAAAATTCATACAATCAACAAAAACATAACATAAACAATAATATAAATAACATAAAAACGTTCATGTGTACATGCATGAAATTTCACGTCCTCCCTGTTTGACGCAGTGGCACAAACGAGACGATTTCTAAACAAAAATAAAAACATAAAAATTCTAACATCGGACAAAGGAAATAAAACAGTTGCAATGAAAACAGACGATTACAGCAATAAAATGCAGAAAATTTTAAATGACTTTACGACATACAGAGTGCAAAGACAAGACCCCACATGGCGATTACAAAATAGGAATAACTGTTTAGTCGAAAAACTGTTTAAAATGGAATTGATCACAAAGAAATAAGCTCACTACAAGTACGGCGCTACCACGAAGAATTTATGGTCTTCCGAAGACTCATAAAGAAGGAACACCGCTAAGACCGATATGTTCAGCGATTGGATGACCGGGGTACGGATTATGTAAATATATCGCAGATATATTAAAAAACGTTACGGCGACTTCAGAATATAACATAAAAAATCCGTTAGAGTTCAAGGAAAGAGTAAATAATACTTACATTTATGACGATGAAAAATTGATTTCTTTCGACGTGGTGTCACTCTTTCCGAGCATACCTATACAGTTAGCACTTGACGTAATACGAGAAAAATGGACAAAGATTGAAGAATTCACGAAGATACCAAAACAGTTATTCATGGAAATAGAAAAATTCATTCAAGAAACTGGATATTTTAAGTTCAATGACACCATATATACGCAGTTAAAAGGAATGCCAATGGGATCACCTACTTCCCCAGTGATAGCCGACATGCTTACAGAGAAATTATTGGACAACACGAAGGATAAATTGGAATGAAAACCACGATTATTTACGAAGTATGTCGACGATTTAATCGCGATAGTCAACGAAGAGGAAATAGAAAATATACTTGACGCACTGAACAATTTTGACAAAAATATAAAGTTTAGTGTACGAAATTTCATGTAGAGGTAATGGAGAAAATATGTGCAATAGCGTATATCTGGGCACAGCAAAGTTAAAATTAAAGATCAGACTGTCACAACATAAGTCGGATTTCAAAAATTGTAAGACAGCGCAAAATAAAAAAAAAAAAAAAACAGTACTGATGGCCCACTGTGCCGCCACTGGTCATTCACCGAACTTCGATAATGCGAGAATTC